>NC_135234.1:679459096-680061823 GCF_051348905.1 Ranitomeya variabilis
CACTGATAATCTCCCTCGATCTGGGGCTCCACGCAAAATCCCACCCCGTGGGGTCAGAATGATCACAAGAACGGTGAGCAAAAATCCCAGAACCACGCGGGGGGACCTAGTGAATGAACTGCAGAGAGCTGGGACCAATGTAACAAGGCCTACCATAAGTAACACACTACGCCACCATGGACTCAGATCCTGCGGTGCCAGACGTGTCCCACTGCTTAAGCCAGTACATGTCCGGGCCCGTCTGAAGTTTGCTAGAGAGCATTTGGATGATCCAGAGGAGTTTTGGGAGAATGTCCTATGGTCTGATGAAACCAAACTGGAACTGTTTGGTAGAAACACAACTTGTCGTGTTTGGAGGAAAAAGAATACTGAGTTGCATCCATCAAACACCATACCTACTGTAAAGCATGGTGGTGGAAACATCATGCTTTGGTGCTGTTTCTCTGCAAAGGGGCCAGGACGACTGATCCGGGTACATGAAAGAATGAATGGGGCCATGAATCGTGAGATTTTGAGTGCAAACCTCCTTCCATCAGCAAGGGCATTGAAGATGAAACGTGGCTGGGTCTTTCAACATGACAATGATCAAAAGCACACCGCCAGGGCAATGAAGGAGTGGCTTCGTAAGAAGCATTTCAAGGTCCTGGAGTGGCCTAGCCAGTCTCCAGATCTCAACCCTATAGAAAACCTTTGGAGGGAGTTGAAAGTCCGTGTTGCCAAGCGAAAAGCCAAAAACATCACTGCTCTAGAGGAGATCTGCATGGAGGAATGGGCCAACATACCAACAACAGTGTGTGGCAACCTTGTGAAGACTTACAGAAAACGTTTGACCTCTGTCATTGCCAACAAAGGATATATTACAAAGTATTGAGATGAAATTTTGTTTCTGACCAAATACTTATTTTCCACCATAATATGCAAATAAAATGATAAAAAAACAGACAATGTGATTTTCTGGATTTTTTTTCTCAGTTTGTCTCCCATAGTTGAGGTCTAACTATGATGTAAATTACAGACGCCTCTCATCTTTTTAAGTGGTGGAACTTGCACTATTGCTGACTGACTAAATACTTTTTTGCCCCACTGTATACCCTGTAATATTATACTTTTCCAGAAAGGTATCCAGTCCCCTCTTAAATTGAAGCAATGAATCACTCATTACAACATCATACGGCAGAGAGTTCCATAGTCTCACTGCTCTTACAGTAAAGAACCCGCGTCTGTTATTATGCTTAAACCTTTTTTCCTCCAGACGTAGAGGATGCCCCCTTGTCGTTGTCACCGGTCTATGATTAGAAAGATCATCAGAAAGGTCTTTGTACTGTCCCCTCATATATTTATACATTAGAATAAGATCACCCCTTAGTCTTCGTTTTTCCAAACTAAACAGCCCCAAGTGTAATAATCTATCTTGATATTGCAGACCCCCCAGTCCTCTAATAACCTTGGTCGCTCTTCTCTGCACCCGCTCTAGTTCAGCTATGTCTTTCTTATACACCGGAGACCAGAACTGTGCACAGTATTCTAAGTGTGGTCGCACTAGTGACTTGTATAGAGGTAAAATTATGTTCTCCTCATGAGCATCTATGCCTCTTTTAATACATCCCATTATTTTATTTGCCTTTGTAGCAGCTGCATGACACTGGACACTGAATATTAGTTTGTCATCCACCCATACACCCAGGTCTTTTTCATTGACGGTTTTGCCCAGAGTTTTAGAATTAAGCACATAGTTATACATCTTATTACTTCTACCCAAGTGCATGACCTTACATTTATCCCCATTAAAGCTCATTTGCCATTTATCAGCCCAAGCTTCTAGTTTACATAAATCAGCCTGTAATATAAAATTGTCCTCCCCTGTATTGATTACCCTGCAGAGTTTAGTGTCATCTGCAAATATTTAAATTCTGCTCTGAATGCCCCCTACAAGGTCATTAATAAATATGTTAAAAAGAAGAGGGCCCAATACTGACCCCTGTGGTACCCCACTACTAACCGTGACCCAGTCCGAGTGTGCTCCATTAATAACCACCCTTTGTTTCCTATCCCTGAGCCAACTCTCAACCCACTTGCACATATTTTCCCCTATCCCCATTATTCTCATTTTATGTAACAACCTTTTGTGTGGCACCGTATCAAAAGCTTTTGAAAAGTCCATATACACTACATCTACTGGGTTCCCTTGGTCCAGACCGGAACTTACCTCTTCATAGAAGCTGATCAAATTAGTCTGACATGATCGGTCCCTAGTAAACCCGTGCTGATACTGGGTCATGAGGTTATTCCTCTTCAGATACTCCAGTATAGCATCCCTTAGAATGCCCTCCAGGATTTTACCCACAGTAGAGGTTAAGCTTACTGGCCTATAATTACCGAGTTCAGTTTTTGTCCCCTTTTTGAATATTGGCACCACATTTGCTATACGCCAGTCCTGTGGTACAGACCCTGTTACTATGGACTCTTTAAAGATTAAAAATAATGGTCTATCAATGACTGTACTTAGTTCCTGCAGTACTCGGGGGTGTATCCCATCCGGGCCCGGAGATTTGTCAATTTTTGTGATTTTTAGACGCCGCCGTACTTCCTGCTGGGTTAAGCAGGTAACATTAAATTGGGAATTATTATCACTAGTCATATTGGCTGCCATGGGATTTTCTTTTGTAAATACTGATGAAAAAAAGTCATTTAGCATATTGGCTTTTTCCTCATCCTCATCCACCATTTCACCCAGACTATTTTTAAGGGGGCCAACACTATCATTTTTTAGTTTCTTACTATTTATATAGTTAAAGAATATTTTGGGATTATTTTTACTCTCTCTGGCAATGAGTCTCTCTGTCTCAATCTTTGCTGCCTTGATTTGCTTTTTACAGAATTTATTTAATTTTCTGTATTTATTTAATGCCTCCTCACTACCTACTTCCTTTAATTCTCTAAATGCTTTCTTTTTGTCACTTATTGCGCCCCTTACAGCTCTATTTAGCCATATTGGTTTCCTCCTATTTCTAGTATGTTTGATGCTGTATACCTTATTATACACACACGACTTATTATTACAAGGAACCCCCTTCTTAAAGAGGTTCTGCAGCATTTGGTGCATTGTGCAGTTCTGCAGACTGGACCTGTTGATTTTTTTTTTCTGGCTAATTTTCATGCATTTTTTATATTTATGTATATATTATACAGTAGATACTCATGCTTTTCTTCCCATAAAAAGTTGAAGGCGTAAACGCATGAAAAAGCCACAATTAGAACATGCTCAGTTTGAGGAAAAAAACAGTATGGAACTAAAACTGCACGGAAAATAAGGAATGAAGGCCAAAAAAAGCTCCATTTGCAGTGCATTTTACATTTGTCAACTACATTTTTTTAAATTAAAAATGGACTAATATTTGTCATAAAGCAAGAAATAGCAGATACTCGCCTACCGGACCCTTGTGAGTGTCCTAACCTAAAGTGGGCGTTACCACTGCAGACGATCACTAGCCACTATTCAGCTGCTGTCTAGATGTTCCTTCCTGACCAGAAGAAACAGTCGGCTGGTGGCAGGAGTCCAGCAGAGAGGTATCAGGCCTCTTTTGTTTTATGATGAATATTGGGACATTTTTACTTAAACATATGTAGTGGCTAATCTCTTACAGCAAAAAAAACCTAATAAATTCACCCTGAAATTTGATACCGGTAAGGCTATGTTCACACGTTGCATTTTTGCAGCGTGTTTTTTTAATGCAAATTAAAAGCTGCGTTTTACAGGATCTATGAGATTTCAGGAATCCCCTGCACACACTTGTTTTTTATTTCCTGATTGAATTGCAAAACCGCTGCGTTTTATTCTCTAAGGCAGGGCTGTCGTCCGAATGCAGTCTACTGTTCACAATGGACCCATAGACGTGAATGGGCGAGTGCCATATCGAAGCCAAATCGTGCACGATGTGATATTTTTTCCCTTGGACCACTCTGTCTGAAGAAAAAAAAAAAAATCGGACCTGTGCATGGCCTCCTTGAATAACTTTGTTCCGAGTGCGATACGATGTTTTCATGGATCATACTCACACCAAAACTATGGGCGTCTGCACAAACCCTTTAAGTAAACAACGCCCGACCAATTCAACTTCTCCCACTATTTTTATATTTGCAATTGTACATTTTTTCATGCACTGATAAAAAAAAAAAAAAAAGTTCACGGCTGCGCGTCATACATGAATTCAGGCTTGTGTTCAGAATAGTCACTATTTAAAAAAAATTGCTTCAAAAATTTTTTTGTTTATCCTTTGCGTTCTCCCCACTCAAAGCATAGTTTAGCTGAATTAGTGATCATTAAATTAATGATATAAAAAGTAAACAATGCCCTACCTAATAAATATATAAAAAAAAAAAAACTTTTTCTGCTAAATAATTTGATCAGATTGCTCTTTTTTTCAAAATATTTTATGGTGTCACATACATCTTGCATTGGTGGCCTAACCCCTTGTATTGTTCATTTTTGTAAGGTGGAAGCGTATCTGAACTTTGGGATCCTGAAAAAAGCTGCAAAAACATAGCAAGAAAACATACCAGCGAAAAACGCAGGAAAATTTGCCTTTTGGCAAAAAAATTAGCAAAAAAAAAAAGGGCAACGTATGAAGATAGCCTTATAATGTCTAAGCAGTCCTAGATTATAGGGCAATAGTACTACAAAAGTTGCAGAGGGTAGGGACAATGGTCCATACTATCCTGTAAGGTTTATTGCTTAGTCTACTGCTCCACTAAATGTAAATTAAAAGTATAAATTCCTATGGACTGGCTTATTTTTAGTGTATCCATGACAATGCTCATAATATTTTATATGTGACATCACAAAAAGTGTAAATCACTTGGCTGAAGTAATGAAAATCTGAGAAAATCTAATAGCCGGCATGAGTCCGTAAGGGATCACTTGGATCAGTGACAATGGCTGGCTGTGGAGGACCCTGTATGTTCCTTGGCTTTGGTGCCCGTGTGAATGAGCCTCCAGGGCACCTGACTGCTGTCATTGAAGATGAAATGCCGTCTCTTATGAAATGTAACTTGTTGGCGTCTACATAGTGCATGGAATACAAAGGTCTTTAGCTGCGAAGACGCCGTGGATTATACATACTTTGATGTTGTCCTGTCTGGATTGGTCCACCTGCAATGAAATGAAAGAGTTTTAGGAGTAAAGCTCTAAAGTATAGAGGTGTTAAAGGGAATCTGTGAGTAGAATAAACCCTCCGACACCATCTATATGGGCATGTAGGTCATAGGAAGTTGAACAAAATGATACCTTTATATCTGCGATCCGATATCTTATTCCAAAGTAATCCACATTTTCTATATTTTAATATGTAAATGAGCTGTTAAGATCTATGGGCCGGACATAGATCTCCCTGAATCTCTGCTCCAGAGATTATTTCAACTAAAAGGGGCATTGCCAGTGTGAAACATGTAATGACTGACAGTACGCTCTCTTGATCTACATGTCTCACAATGGTAACTCACCCTTTCATACAAAATAAGCTCTGGAGACAGATTTTCAGGCAGATCTATGCGGATCCATAGATTTTAACAGCTCATTTACATATTAAGAAAAAACTTGTATTTCTCTGGACTAAGACGTTAGATCGCAGATATCAAAGTATAATATTATTCACCTTCCTATGACCTACATATCCATATAGATGGATTAGGAGGGTTAATCCTACTGACGGATTCCCTTTAAAGCATAAGACAACTTTCGGAAACTTCTTACATGTCAAAATGATAAGTGAGTGACTGGATGTTTAGACTCCGCAATCGGCAAAGAGGCAAAAGCGCTCAGTTGACTGCTGTGCTAGTGATGAGCGAGCGTGCTCATGTCCTAATCGAGTATTTTCGGTGTGCTCGAAAAAATGCTTGAGTCCCGGAGGCTGCATGTCTCGCTCCTGTTCGACAGCCATAACACCTGCAGGAATTGCCTAACAAACAGGCCCAACAGATCAGTGCACTTTTCTGGTCCTCGCTGCTGCTGGGTATACAAGTATTCTGAATTGTTCCTATTTTCTAGAGCAGTAATGCAATTCATATATTTCATGTTTTCATGCTATAGCGAACAGAGTGCCACTTTGCTTGGATTGAACAGTCATTTTTGGCTGATAGACTTCCTTTAACAGAGAATAAATGCAATGAGTCTGATACCTGCGGTCCTGGGGGTCAGCGCTGCAGTATGTGACACTGGAAATAGGGTAATGGCGTCTGAAGAACAGTCTGCAAATAAAACCAAATGACATCAGGGCACAGAACAGTGAACTTCACTGCCCAAACTAAAGCCGCCACTTGCCCAAACTTACTTGCGCTGGCTGTCAGTCAGTGTGATACCTTGGTCAGACACCTTGAAATGAACAATAGTCGCAGTAGACCGAGGGGGAGTTAAGATGGCGCTGGAAGCCCTGGAAATAGCCTGCGGGCCAGTCAGAGATTCTGTGTCCACAGAGCCAAGGTACAGGACACTGCAGGCTGGAGGTGGAGAGAAGATGCACAGATAAGAAGCACTGGACACACAACCTGCAATATCAGCAAAACTCACTGGCCCCGAGTCATCAAAGCAATCTTGCCCAAATGCCTAAAGCAATCTTGCCTAAATCCACTCTGAAAAGTTACAGAAAAATGTTGCGACTAGTGATGAGCGAGCATGCTCGGGTGTTATCGGAGTATCTTCAGAGTGCTTTAGTAATGTGCTTGAGTCCCCGCGGCTACATGTGTTGTGGCTGTACAGCAGTGGCAACACATGCAGGGCCAGCATAACAAAGACGTAATCCCCACGTGTTGCGGCTATCGAACAGCCATTAGACATGCAGCCGTAGGGACTCGAACATATTTTTTGAGCATGCCGAAGATATTCAGTGAGCACCCGAGCATGCTAAGATAACACGATATCCAAGCATGCTCATCACTAGTTGGACTATTGGCGATTTCACACCAGTTTCTTCCAGCTCCGTCAAAACTATCAGAGCTAAGGCATGATGGGGGCAAGATGGGGGTGTGCTGCACCAGTTCATCTAATTTATGATGAGATGTGACGGTTCCTACAGCAGAAATCTTACTCCAGTCACCTACTGGAGTAAGAGTTGCTGCGAAGCACACAGATGTGCACACCACTCATCAGACACTCCAGTCACCACTCATCAGACACTCCAGTCACCACTCATCATACACTCAAGTCACCACTCATCAGACACTCTAGCCTCCACTCATCAGACACTCCAGTCACCACTCATCAGACACTCCAGTCACCACTCATCAGAGACTCCAGTCACCACTCAGACACTCCAGTCACCATTCATTAGACACTTCAGTCACCACTCATCAGACACTCCAGTCACCACTCATCAGACACTCCAGTCACCACTCATCAGAGACTCCAGTCACCACTCAGACACTCCAGTCACCATTCATTAGACACTCCAGTCACCACTCATCAGACACTCCAGTCACCACTCATCAGACACTCCAGTCACCACTCATCAGACACTCCAGTCACCACTCATCAGACACTCCTGATTTATGAAGAGGCCTCTTAAGAATCGCCCATCTGGATGAACCGGGGCCTTTAAGTAAACAGTTTTTATTAAAACTTCAAATTAATAGAACAAAATGTAAAATAATATGATCAGTAATGAACCATCTGAGAAAGAAAAATTGTAGTTTTCATAGAAATCATTTCTAATTACAACATGTCAGTAATGACCTGACCAGGGCTAGATGTAGTTTTACAGCTCAGTTCCATTTAAAGGCATTGTCCTGAATTTAGATTTGGGAGTGGTTTTATTCACTGCTCGCACCTGACCGGATCCGTCCTCCGCATGAATTGTGCTTCTTTGTTTCTAAATTTGCAAAAATGCAATTGTACTTGTCAATTTCCTGCGCTCTTCATGTATTTTGCTGCAGTGATGACATGTCCACATGCCCGTGATCTCTGGGGGCTGCATGGGTCACATTACTGTATGACACAAGGATGCCAGATTACCAGGGGGGCTCTGATCACACCTACATTTTGCAACTTTATTTCTCTGCTCTGATCCAAGAACAGTGAAACTTTGAAGCTAAAGTGGAAAGAAGTGGTAATATTGTTCAGTGGTTGTTCTACGTCTCAGCGCCATGTTTCTCACCATACACACCTGCCCCTTGTCGTAGTAGGTCGGCCGCTGTGCTCATATTAGTGTGAACGACGACATCTGCGCTCTGCTCTGCCAGATCTACACATCGAGAGGAGAGACGTGAACACTTTATACAGAACCCACCGCAATACACGCTGGTATATACAATGTTAATACTTAAAGGGGTTTTCCACAACTTTCTAGAATAAAGAAATTGAAAAAAAATAAAGAAGTGTTACTACCACAACCCCAGCCGATCATGCTGGAGGAGATGAGGAATGGATGGGATGGTATAACTTCTGAACCTGGTGAAGACCTCTAGGGCTATGGTGCAGAAGTGATAGCTGAATAGAGCGGGGCATAACACTTTATATTCAACTGATCTCTACGTATTAGCAAGTTTTTAAAATATTGAGGAAACAATTTAACAATTAGGAAATTACCATTTTAATTAAACAAAATGACATTTATCTGTGAAAAAAATAATAGTCCTATGCTTTGGAAAATCATTTGGTCATCTGTTTATCACTTTTCTAGCCCTTACTTCTAGGATGGGATATCATGGAGAACATTTACAGGCCCAAAGCATGAAGAGACTGTGAGCGCCTGTAGCCTGCTTATATCTGTACTCCATCTTCGTCCGTATTCCTATCAGTAAATACAATGTCCACGTCCTATTTAATGTGAGTACAGGCGTGTGTCATGTATATGGGGATTTACATACATGACCACACTGCAGCTAACACAAAGCAGGACAGAAAATGTCATTGCGATCTCCTCAGTAGTGCAGCTCGAGGCTTTGGGCCTGCAACTCCTGTTCTGCAAATGGCCGTATATCAGCATTGAAAAGATCTTAGTGGGTGTAACTGGTCCCAATCCCAAATGTTAATGACCACCATAAGGGTATGTTCACACATACTGTCTTTAGTGTGTTTCCTCATGAAAAAAGCTGAATACATTATGAGGGTTTATCATTAGTAATGAGCGAACGTGCTTGGATAAGGTGTTATCTGATCATGCTCGGGTGCTAACCGAATGTCTTTGGAGTGCTCGAGTAATATGCTCGAGTTCCTGCGGCTGCATATCTCGTTGCTGTTCGACAGCTGCAACACGTGCAGGGATTACCTGATTGTTAGACACTCTCTGCATGTGTTGTGGCTGTCGAAACAGCTGTGAGACATAAAGGCACGGGGACTCGAACATATTTTTTGAGCACTCCAAAGACACTCGGTTAGCCTCTCAGAATACTCGGATAACACCTTATCACGTTCGCTCATCACTATTATTGATGCTTTTTTTAAGCGTTTTTCTAAATCTTTTCGATCTTAATGGTTAAAAAACACACTACAGGTCAAAAAAGGTAAGAAAAGAAAACACAAGGTGTGCATGAGCGTTTAGAAATCTCATTCATTTTTCTACTACTGTAAAACCTAGCTTTTTATTATATACATAAAACTGCAGCATAATTGCTCAGTGTGAACATACACGAATCGTACCCAGTGGGCACGCCTACTAAATGTTTTAGCGAAATCTGTTGACCAGTAACTTTCTTTGAGGTCAGGAGCGTGAACTTACCCTTGTCAGGGACACGAAGTCTACAGGGCAGAGACAATGGAGTGACCGAGTGCTGAGACACCAGGGCCGATAGGCTTCCTAATCATAGGTAGAGGAAAAAAAATGTCATTTACTTCTGAGATGGGGAAAATCATTACCTTAAGGCTATGTGCCCACAATCAGGAATTTATGCAGAATTTTCCCGAGCAAATCCGGACTCCTTTCGCAGGAAATCCGCTCGCGTTTTTATCGCATTTTTTTGCGAGGATTTTTAGCGTTTTTTTCCCTGAGGTTCTCAATGCAATAATATAGCGGCAAATCCGCAGATTTTCTACAAAGTTAATGAACGTGCTGCTTTTTTTTGCCGCGATGCGGTTTTTTTTCCGGGAAAAAACGCAGCATGGCCACAAAAATTGCAGAATGCATTAAAATGATGGGATGCTTTATGTAAGCGTTTTTTAAGCGTTTTTGCAGCGGAAAACTGCCAAAAAAATGTGAAAAATCCTGAACGTGTGCACATTGCCTAAAGGGGTTCTCCTACACAACAAGATTCAGTTAGATGAAAAAATGCTTTTGTGTGAAGATATTGCTCCTCCATACGTGTTATGGTGCCCACTGGTGTTTTTTTTATTCCCTTTTTATAACGTCCACATAATATGTCCTGAGATAGAGAGCAGCAGCTTCTACTGCACTAATCCATACTGACAATCTACAGCCGCCCAATTCATTGTGTTTCTGGGGTTCGGGAGGATCCGAGTGGTCTGACGGATCTACTGAGCATTTGTGACCACCAAGATCGCTTATAAGGGGGACTTACAAGGACTAAAAAGAACAGTGGGGGCAAAATAGCAAGTAGGAAATAGCAAAACTTTACATATTTTTGTCATTTGAGTGACCATGTCAACCTCATAAAACAATAGAATAGAACTGGATAGTAAAAAGTCTTTCCCTTCACATCAACAGCTTGGTTAGAATTAGGCAGCTGTTATGGGTCAGGGCTACAGGACGAATTTATGCCATACATCACAGCACTGTGCAAGTGAACGGGGTCACATTGCCACCGTCAAGGCAAACACAAAAATTCAGAATTGTTTAGTTTATCGGTGGACCCCATTCATATGCACTATGCTAAAAAATAAAATATAGAGATCTTTGGCCGAGTGACATTTGCTGTGGCCAAGGCCATCATGTAGCTTCAGCCTCCAGGTGGCTACATGTATGAAATGACTGTCGACAGCTGCTTCTCCGGACTTCACCATGAACACACACACTCAGCAGAGTGCACATATTTATTACGCTGCTGCCAGACCCCAGCGCCTTATGTCTCCCGCACGTCCTGACCCTGTTGCAGTCAATGTTATTTCCCATGTAAAATGCAGCACGCACTAGGATTAGCATTTTTTGCCTCTTAATTTTTCTGAATGCTGATCTATGAACTCTAAAAAAAGGAAAAAGTAACCAAAATCTAAGATGTTATGTAAAAAAGGATATTTCAAATGTTTTCACTGGAATATTTTAAAATGAAGAAAAAAGTGTGTGACGGAGACAAGTACAAGCTGACTGTCTATCAGAACGGCCTCAACTGTCTGATAAATGGAGGCCATGTGCTATATCTCACCCTATGACAACGGAGATTAGCTTGTCTGGAGCCATAGTTCTCACCATTGATTTTTCACGAACATTTGAGAAAACCACATAACATTTCATCAAGCCACAAAACCAGGAATAGAGAAGGTAAATCGGCGAAGCCCACGCAGATATGACTGAGAAATCTGCGTCCAGACAGGAAATCTCCACAAACCTAAGAGTTATGATTGAACAGCTCCAAACACACCACTGAAACACAGAATCACTCATTCATGGTCCCAGACAGCCAAAACACAACAAGCGGCTCACAGAAACCTCAAAAAAATAAATCAGGGGAAAGAATTAGAGGAAAAAGCTCACAGACTGAGGACTCCATGCTAGAAGGAACCACCTATATGGAAGCAGATCACACAAGGAGCCAAGTATTGAGGGGTTCTTTATTTTCAGCTGTTATTATCTGGTCTTCCTCAGTTGTAGCCTCAGAAGGGCTTTCTTAAGGGAATTGGAGGAAAAGCATCTACAGAATTCCTTGAGAAGATCTGGAGCCGTCTGTACAGAACCTATCCAACAGATCTGTACTTAAGCCTCAACAGTGGCTATAAGGCAACGGTCTCCTTAAGAACTACTTCGAAAAAATGTCTACTTGTGCAATATAACTATACCCATCATCTGCTGTTATGATCATTTTCTAAACCGATTATATCGGTATACGGTGGTCAAGCGGCCACGTCAATATTCTCTGCTGGTTGGGAGCCCTGCAAACCACCACCTAGGCTGCCGACATCCCTGGCGTCTCTTCTGATTAGTAGGCCCGAGTCCTGAGAATCAATTTACCAAAGTAGTGTCCAGCTGGCTCTTACTTTGCTGGATTCTAAGGGCAGGTAAGAAGTTATTTAAAAATTATTTAGAGGCATGAACTTTTCAATAAATTGATATTACCCAGAATAAAAACGGTGTAATCCAATGTGTTTTCATACATTTAAGACTACGTTCCCAAGATGATTTTTTGGTGAGTTTGTTATGCTGCGCATTTTTTAAAAAAATGCAAGTAACCTATTTTACTTATTGGGTACATGGTGAAAAAAATTTGCAACATCAAAAACTCATCAGAAAAATTTCTGGACCTTCTATAGTTTAAATGGATTTCCAAAAAATATTATTATTGGATTTTAAACCACCGGGTGCTGGAGTTCAAACTATCGTTGGGCTTAATTTATTTTTCACTTACCAAAGTGTGGCTCAATAGGGGAACCTTTAATTTTCACTCCTTTAGGTCCAGTCTCGATGAGAAAATGCCTGACCAATTGCTCAGAGGGATCTGCAGACAGGAATAAGTTCATGTTATGGACAATATGTATTATCGATATCAATACAAGGGTCAAAGACTAAAACCAACACATCACCTTTACACGGTTGTGTCACTGCATTTGGAGGTGGGCTGGAAACTTTCAGAGCCAAACCATATGCCCCTCGAAAAGAGTTACTGTCCCGAATGAGGAAGGAGCCTGGCTCTGCACTTCTTAAAAGGGCGATGGCTGAAAAAGACATTAAATTGATGCTGAAAATACAAAGTGGTCTTAACAGTTGGATAAAAGATATTAATTTTATTGGTACAGATATAAAGGATATTGATTTCTTGGTTTAAATTTTTCCTTTATGCAATTATTTATGACCAAAAATACCTTTGGCTTTTACGGTCTTTGTGTATAAGAACATATAGCAGAATAAGTTAACGATGAACTCCATTTGTAAGCTGGTCTGATGACAGGTTTTGGAACCCTTACCTCTCTTTTCCGGTCTCAGCTTCTAAGCTCATTTATGATCAAGTAAAAGTCGTCCTTGATTTAGTAATAAATCAGCTTAGAACATTGAAGAAAAACAAGAGAAGGGTGACACCAAGGCCTGCAGATAAACTCACTGACGGATTTCACTCTTAACTTATTCTGTTGTGTATCAGGATACTGTATTGAAAAAAAAGATTATTTCAGACCTAAAAATTTGCATTTAAATAAAAGTTGTACTAGCATGTATGTAGACTATATCTAGTGAGGTAAACTGGCAGGAGAAGTGGGTGGCACATCAGTGGGATTACCAACTCTTCCAAGGCGTGGTGTGCTCAAAAATACAATAGACACAGGACGTTTTGTTACCTTGCTCCCTGGAGATGCTTGGCTTATACCAAAATCTCGAAGAATCCTGCACAAAGTTGGCAGCAGGAGGAATGTCCAGTTGTATGTCTAAATTTTGGGGTAAAACAAATAAGTTACTTCTAAGCATTCAGGAGAAGAAAGAGACTAATAGAAGAACACATACTATATACTAACCTTTGATTGAAGAGGGCGATTTTTCTGCCTGTTGCTCATTTGGTCTCCCAAGGGTGCCTAACTTTTCTACCGAACTGGGAATGTGGCACTTTTCAGGCAAAGTGGGTGGCTGGGCATGTGGAGGACACGGGCTTCCTGAATAATAAGCAGTGCTGATTGGAAATAATGGTGTAGGAGAAGGAGACAGTTGGTCACATTGGCTTCCCATTGGTGACAGTGGAGGACTGGTTGTAACTTCAGCTCCATGGCAGGTGACAGGAGCCTCCGGCAAGGACATGGTAATAGTCCTTTTCTGTGGTGTAACGGGATTTAACATTGGGGGCTGCTGTGGAGGGCTGGTAGCTTCAGTGGCTACACTGTATTGGCCTGCTTGAGGACTTGTCTCAGTAGGCACTGGTGCAGAACCGAGGGGTATTGGTCCCTTTGCTTCTTCTATTGTCCTTGGGGAAGGATTTATAGGTATTTGAGGTACAACCTTTGATACCCGGGGTGGGGAGGCAGAATGTGAATCATTTCCTTCTGGAATAGGTGAAGCAAGATTTACATTTGGATCCGTGACTTCAACCCTGTGATATACAGACATATGTTAGAAAGGATTTCTCAGATTTCGAAAATCTACATTTGTAAGAAGAGACGCTATACAATAAGCTGATCCCTGTCTCCCTGCCAGGACCCCCCAGCAATTAGCTGTAATAAGTGTCATTTTTTGGGCCACGAGAAGAAAATAATTCTGACGTTGCATATCCTTCTACATAGAACGTATGTATAAATCTAGCCTTTACCAAGTCTGCCATTGCCAACAGTTTTGAAAGAATGGCTTGTTCTAAAGAGCTCACCAATACCAGTGCCATTCTGTAATAGGACGTCACCATTGTAACAAGTCACTTAGAGCAATTTCTTTCCTTTTAAAGGGAATCTGTCAGCAGATTGTTGCTATGTAAGCTGAAGACAGCATTTTGTAGAGGTTAAAACACAGGTTTCAGCAATGCCTCTCATATCAAGCTCAGTGGTTTTGTTTGCTTGCAGTATTGTTTTAGCACCAAGAGCTTATCATTGCTGAGACACAGCAGCACTGCATGATAGTCCGGCACGCCCCCTCTTGTGATAAGCAGCTCACTGTCTACAGGAATTGTATATACAGAGCCTTGTGGGGGCAAGGTTAGCTGTGGTGTGGGCAGGGGCAGCTTCCTCAGCTCGGCTTCATGCTAAATCTAAAAACAATGACTGTGTCAGAACAGCTGCACCAAGTAATATAAGTGATACATTATTGAATTCAGCTTCTTCTTGTCTACATAAGGTTGCTCTCAGATGAGGTAGGAAAAACTTGATGACAGATTCCCTTTAAATATTCCACCATCACCTGTGAGTGGTTTACCGAAAAGTGAAAGTGTTTAGGAACCACAGTAAGGGTATGTGCACACAGCATCTTTTTCAAGCATATTCTGTCCAGAATCTGCCTGAAAAAGCACTGCAAAAGCACTGCATAAGTTGAATATTATTATTATTATTTATTGTTATAGCGCCATTTATTCCATGGCGCTTTACAAGTGAGGAGGGGTATACATAATAAAAACAAGTACAATAATCTTGAACAATACAAGTCATAACTGGTACAGGAGGAGAGAGGACCCTGCCCACGAGGGCTCACAATCTACAAGGGATGGGTGAGGATACAGTAGGTGAGGGTAGAGCTGGTCATGCAGTGGTTTGGTCGATCGGTGGTTACTGCAGGTTGTAGGCTTGTCGGAAGAGGTGGGTCTTCAGATTCTTTTTGAAGGTTTCGATGGTGGGTGAGAGTCTGATGTGTTGTGGTAGAGGGTTCCAGAGTAGGGGTGATACGCGAGAGAAATCTTGTATACGATTGTGGGAAGAGGAGATAAGAGAGGAGTAGAGAAGGAGATATTGTGAGGATCGGAGGTTGCGTGTAGGAAAGTACCGGGAGATGAGGTCACAGATGTAAGGAGGAGACAGGTTGTGGATGGCTTTGTACGTCATGGTTAGGGTTTTGTACTGGAGTCTCTGGGCAATGGGGAGCCAGTGAAGGGATTGACAGAGGGGAGAGGCCGGAGAATAGCGGGGGGACAGGTGGATTAGTCGGGCAGCAGAGTTTAGAATAGATTGGAGGGGTGCGAGAGTGTTAGAGGGGAGGCCACAGAGCAGGAGGTTGCAGTAGTCAAGGCGAGAGATGATGAGGGCATGGACTAGGGTTTTTGCAGATTCTTGGTTGAGGAATGTACGGATTCGTGAAATATTTTTGAGTTGAAGTCGGCAGGAAGTGGAAAGGGCTTGGATATGTGGTTTGAAGGAGAGATCAGCGTCAAGGATAACCCCGAGGCAGCGAGCTTGTGGGACTGGGGAGAGTGGGCAGCCATTTACTGTAATGGATAGGTTCGTTGGGGGGGTCACGTGAGATGGGGGAAAGATGATGAATTCTGTTTTGTCCATGTTAAGTTTCAGAAATTTAGCGGAGAAGAAGGATGAAATAGTGGACAGACATTGAGGGATTCTGGTTAGTAGGGAGGTGATATCTGGTCCAGAGATGTAGATCTGTGTGTCATCAGCATAGAGGTGATACTGAAAGCCATGAGATTCTATGAGCTGTCCCAGGCCAAAGGTGTAAATGGAGAAGAGCAGGGGCCCAAGGACTGAACCTTGTGGGACTCCGACAGAGAGGGGGCGAGGTGAGGAGGTGGTGTGTGAGTGGGAGACGCTGAATGTCCGGTCTGTTAGGTATGATGAGATCCAGGATAGGGCCAAGACTGTGATGCCAAGGGATGAGAGGGTCTGTAATAATAGGGAATGGTCCACTGTGTCAAAGGCAGCCGACAGGTCGAGGAGGAGAACAGAGTAGTGTCGCTTGCTCTTGGCGGTTAAGAGGTCATTGGTGACCTTAGTTAGCGCAGTTTCAGTGGAATGGTGTGACCGGAAGCCAGATTGTAAGCGGTCAAAGAGGGAGCAAGAAGAGAGATGGGAGGACAGTTCAAGGTAGACGTGTTGTTCCAGTAGTTTTGAGGCATAGGGGAGAAGTGATATAGGGCGATAGCTAGATACAGAGGATGGGTCAAGAGAGGGCTTTTTGAGGATCGGTGTGATGGAGGCATGTTTAAAGCTTGAGGGGAAAACACCAGTTGTTAGTGATAGGTTGAAGAGATGGGTTAGGGTTGGGATGAAGATTGTGGTGAGGTTTTTGATGAGGTGGGATGGGAGCGGGTCAAGTGCACAAGTGGTGAGATGCGATCTTGAGAGTAGAGTGGCGAGTTGATCTTCTGTAATGGTGGAGTAGTTGGTTTTGGAGGTGGAGGGTAGGGAAGTTGGGAGGAAGGGCTCTGGGGCTTGTTGACCAAAACTGTCTCTGATGTTATCAATCTTCTGCTTGAAGAATGAGGCAAAGTCTTCAGCAGAGATAAGTGAGGAGGGAGGAGGTAAACGATATTGCTGTGTACATGTTCTGGCTTATGTCACATCTTTTAACTCCTCAGGATTCCCTCATTCCAAGCCAAAGCCGCCTGTTCTCTATACTTCAAAGTATAGCGGAAAAGTCGGCTCAAGAACAATGAAAAAACTGACATCAAAGCCGCTTTATTAAAATGTCTGCTAGCATATTCCTCAAGCATCTTCGCCTGGGAGAACTCGGCTGGTGCACTGGTGTCTAAAAGATGCTGTCTGCACATACCCTAACTCTGGCAAGTGCTAGAGACTGAGATCACAGTTGTCACGACTCAGCTGTAAATACCAAGCATACAAATATTCACTCACATATAACAGAGGAATGCTCTGGGGAGTGGCGGACAGGGGAATAACCAACGTAAGAGGAGGGAAGGGAATTATCACACTTACAAACCACGCAACAGTGACAGATAACTTCTCAAAACTTCTCATATAAACACCTCTCCTCCAAGCCATGCAGCATAAGCTAGCTCTGACATGGGTTTGAATCAGGACCCAGATTATAAAGGGGATACGAGTGGCTATCCGAGCTCAGCTGAGAGCTCATACTCCCAGAGGTTCCAACATGGCTGATTAACCCCTGTACTGCCAAAAGAAATTACCACCATTTAAAAAGGAGAAGTGCTTCTTTTCAGTGCAGGAGTATGAGCAATCAGATGCTGAGGTCTTCTGGCTCCTCTCTGTTGCGGTAACCCCGTGACAATAATGCATTAAAGTCATAAGTCCCCTGCTGCGTCAATAACTGCAGAGCTGCAAACCTCCTCTGGCTTTGACATCTGCACAAAAACTATGTGCCAGGAACTTGATATCATGGGTTTCATGAGAAGCTACATGCAAGCCATGCATCACCAAGCAATAGTAAGATGTAGTGGTATAACACCACTAACACTGGACTCTGGACCAGTGGAAACGTTCCGAGCGATGAATCAAGCTTCTGTATCTGTCAGTCTGATGGACGACGGACAAATTGGGTTTTAATATATCAGATTACTGTTAACAGCCTTGTGTAAAGACTGAACTTTTCAGAATCTTAGTCACCAGATCAAATGCTACACAGATACTGAATCGGAATGATATGCTGTAAATTTCAGCTCTGAAGCCTGCAGAATTGCGAATGAAGCTCTACAATACAGGCTTGTAGAAGAAGACTCACCTGCCCGTGCTGCCAGGGCTGACTGGATATGACTGACTCTGTGTTTGCGCCAGTTGGTAGTTTGGAGCAGACTGACTTTGATTACAAGGTGTTCTGAATGTTTGTAAGGTGTTTTGTATGTGCACGGTGCTGTGTAGTTGTGGGCCTTGCCTTTGGACAGGACTGTGTAACGTAAGGGAAGGCATCTGGGTGTGTACTGTGCTGTGGACTGGCATCGTGTTATCTGAATGTACGTGCTGAGTTTGCACGGTGCTATTTGTAGGAGTACATGTAGTGCTGGTACAGACAGGACCTGGCTGATGAAATGAAGTTGGCTTAGGCTTATTTTCCTGGGTAAATCCACCTTGTGTGCGTACAACAGTGGTTGCCTGACCTGCAGAGCTCTGCCTGTGCACGGGGGGATGAGATTGGGAGAACTGTGTGTGCACAGCAGGTTGGGCTTGGGTTCCAGAACTTTGAGAGGTTAAAGGTGAAAGTGGACCTGGACCCTGGACCTGATCATTACTGGGTGCTGTACCTTCACTTTGTGAGCGTACAGGTGAACTGAAGCCCTGTGTGTGCACAATCTTATGCGCCGATATGGTTTGACCTTGTCCCTGGACCTGACCATTACTGGGTGCTGTGCCTTCACTTTGTGAGCGTACAGGTGAACTGAAGCCCTGTGTGTGCACAATCTTATGCGCCGCTACGGTTTGACCTGGACCCTGGGTCTGACCATTACTGGGTGCTGTGCCTTCACTTTGTGAGCAAACAGGTGAACTGTAGCCCTGTGTGTGCAGAATCTTATGCACTGGTACGGTTTGACCTGGACCCTGGACCTGACCATTACTGGGTGCTGTGCCTTCACTTTGTGAGCGTACAGGTGAACTGAAGCCCTGTGTGTGCACAATCTTATGCGCCGGTACAGTTTGTTCCAGAGTCACCGTATCAGGTAATTGTACTGATGTATTGCGAACCTGTTCAAGACCGTGGGACTGCACAGGACTATTTTTTGGCCCATATCCATTTGTTTGTGCAACAGGATTCTGAGACTGCACTGGACCAACAGTGACTTGACTGTGAAAATGCACATGTGCCCGTGGAGGGCTCTGTTTTTGCACGACTGAGCTCTGCCTTTGAACAGTGTTTTGCTGCCCAGATGAATTTTTGGGTTGTGTTCCATGGTCAGCGTGTATCAGGGGTCTATGTGATGGTGACATAGGTGGGATATGGGTTTGCACAGCTGTGTTTTGTGTGTGGATAAGGTTATGTTGTGCTTGCGCTGGCAGACAATGTGTGTTTATTGGGGTACTGACATGTAAAGGACTCTGTGGATACACAAAGGCATCAGGCGGCACTGTGCTGCGGCCATGCAATGGACTGTGTGCGTGGGGATTTGTATTGGGTCCTGAACTTTGGCTGCTTGTTGGGGAGCTGGTGAGCAGTGGGCTCTGTACATGAACCGCATGGTTACTCTGTGCTATCGAAGAAACATTGGCAGCAGTTGTTGCCCCTCTTGGATTCGGTTGCTGAAAAAAAGGGGCGTCTCTTGGAACAACATGGTCAAGTACATCTGTAAAAAAACAAAACAATAGGGAGTAAATCTTTAACATGGCACTCCAGGAAAAAACACCATAAGATAAAATCTGACCCCTTTCTTCTGGACATAGCACCACTCATGGCCATGGGTTGTGTCTGGTATTGTAGCTCATTTAAAGTGAACAAAGCCAAGTTGTAGAATCACACAGTTAGAGAACAGGCGTATTCCTGCTTCTAGAAGGCTGTCAAACCTTTCTAATCCTGGACAACCCTTTTAAATAATAAAAGTTGACCCATCACGCATGCAATACAGGATGTACACATTATCTGGGCTACAACTAGTCTAAGGATTGAAGGGAATTGTCACTGGGGCCTTACTTACTAAAAAATACTTAAGTCTGACGTCTATTATTGGGTAACCAATATTTGTGGAGTAAAGGTATGAACATCGAGTGGCTCAGTGGTTAGCACTGTTGCTTTACAGCGCTGGGGTCCTGGGTTCAAATCCCATCAAGGAAAACATACAGTGGGGCAAAAAAGTATTTAGTCAGTCAGCAATAGTGCAAGTTCCACCACTTAAAAAGATGAGAGGCGTCTGTAATTTACATCATAGGTAGACCTCAACTATGGGAGACAAACTGAGAAAAAAAAATCCAGAAAATCACATTGTCTGTTTTTTTATCATTTTATTTGCATATTATGGTGGAAAATAAGTATTTGGTCAGAAACAATCAATCAAGATTTCTGGCTCTCACAGACCTGTAACTTCTTCTTTAAGAGTCTCCTCTTTCCTCCACTCATTACCTGTAGTAATGGCACCTGTTTAAACTTGTTATCAGTATAAAAAGACACCTGTGCACACCCTCAAACAGTCTGACTCCAAACTCCACTATGGTGAAGACCAAAGAGCTGTCAAAGGACACCAGAAACAAAATTGTAGCCCTGCACCAGGCTGGTAAGACTGAATCTGCAATAGCCAACCAGCTTGGAGTGAAGAAATCAACAGTGGGACCAATAATTAGAAAATGGAAGACATTCAAGACCACTGATAATCTCCTTAGATCTGGGGCTCCACGCAAAATTCCACCCCGTGGGGTCAGAATGATCACAAGAACGGTGAGCAAAAATCCCAGAACCACGTGGGAGGACCTAGTGAATGAACTGCAGAGAGCTGGGACCAATGTAACAAGGCCTACCATAAGTAACACACTATGCCACCATGGACTCAGATCCTGCAGTGCCAGACGTGTCCCACTGCTTAAGCCAGTACATGTCTGGGCCCGTCTGAAGTTTGCTAGAGAGCATTTGGATGATCCAGAGGAGTTTTGGGAGAATGTCCTATGGTCTGATGAAACCAAACTGGAACTGTTTGGTAGAAACACAACTTGTTGTGTTTGGAGGAAAAAGAATACTGAGTTGCATCCATCAAACACCATACCTACTGTAAAGCATGGTGGTGGAAACATCATGCTTTGGGGCTGTTTCTCTGCAAAGGGGCCAGGACGACTGATCCAGGTACATGAAAGAATGAATGGGGCCATGTATCGTGAGATTTTGAGTGCAAACCTCCTTCCATCAGCAAGGGCATTGAAGATGAAACGTGGCTGGGTCTTTCAACATGACAATGATCCAAAGCACACCGCCAGGGCAACGAAGGAGTGGCTTCTTTAGAAGCATTTCAAGGTCCTGGAGTGGCCTAGCCAGTCTCCAGATCTCAACCCTATAGAAAACCTTTGGAGGGAGTTGAAAGTCCGTGTTGCCAAGCGAAAAGCCAAAAACATCACTGCTCTAGAGGAGATCTGCATGGAGGAATGGGCCAACATACCAACAACAGTGTGTGGCAACCTTGTGAAGACTTACAGAAAACGTTTGACCTCTGTCATTGCCAACAAAGGATATATTACAAAGTATTGAGATGAAATTTTGTTTCTGACCAAATACTTATTTTCCACCATAATATGCAAATAAAATGATAAAAAAACAGACAATGTGATTTTCTGGATTTTTTTTTCTCAGTTTGTCTCCCATAGTTGAGGTCTACCTATGATGTAAATTACAGACGCCTCTCATCTTTTTAAGTGGTGGAACTTGCACTATTGCTGACTGACTAAATACTTTTTTGCCCCACTGTATGTAATAAGTTTGTATGTTCTTCTCGTGTTTGCGTGGGTTTCCTCCAGTTTTCTCCCACACTCCAAAGACATACTGATAGGGAGTTTAGATTGCGAGCCCCAATAGAGACAGAGATGATAATGTCTGTAAAGCGCTGCTGAATATGATGGCGCTATATATGGTAAGTAAGGACAATAAATGAATAAACATAGGATTTGCCCAAGTGACACATTGGAGATGCTACATGTTTGGAGGGCAGCCTTAGGAAATACTGACATGTTAGGCTACTTTCACACTAGCGTTAACTGCAATACGTCGCAATGCGTTGTTTTGCCGAAAAAACGCATCCTGCAAAAGTGCTTGCAGGATGCGTTTTTTCTGCATTGACTAACATTAGCGATGCATTTGCGACGCATTGACACATGTCGCAACCGTCGTGCGACGGTTGCGCCGTGTTGTGGCGGACCGTCGGGAGCAAAAAACGTTACATGTAACGTTTTTTGCTCCCGACGGTCCGCTATTTCCGACCGCGCATGCGCGGCCGGAACTCCGCCCCCACCTCCCCGCGCTTCCCCGCACCTCACAATGGGGCAGCGGATGCGCTGGAAAAATGCATCCGCTGCCCCCGTTGTGCGGCGCAGAGAACGCTAGCGTCGGTAACCTCGGCCGAGCCCGACGCTAGTGTGAAAGTAGCCTTAGGCTTTCATAGATCCTGACTACTAATGAGTATACCAGTAATGAAAAAAACAACATATGTAGTTAATACAATTGAAAATTTACAAATGTTCAACTGAGGCATAGTAAAGGACAATGGTAGAAGAGGGCACATGCACAACCAGAATGCGTGACCAGTCCTTTCTAAAATGACTAATCTTTCCCTCATGATCCCGATTGTCAGTCCACTGGACCAAACATTCAGAAAATAACTCTGTTATTTTCTTCTTAAAAAAAAAAAAAGCATCTGAGCCTTTTTTCAAACCATCAACTGTTGCCACAGAGATCAGATGTTGAGGTAGACTATTCCACAGATTAATGGCAGACCTGGGCAAACTGCAGCCCGCAGGCCACATCTGGCCCTGTGACTGTTCCAGTCCAGGACCAGGACACCGGAAGCGCTGAAACAGTGGCACATTGACCGAACCATGCCCGCTGTCACCGCTATCTGCATCCTCGGGAAGCAGACAGCGGTGAATACATTGGTGGAGGATGGGGTAGATAGCTCCATCTTCCATCAATCAGTGTGTGAAACAGCAATCGCGATGACATTGCGATGTCAGCTGTGCACAGCGTAGCGTCAGTGCATCAGAGAGTGCAGAACGTCAGGGGAATGAGAGCGAGGTGAGTATGCGTTGTTGTTTTTATCATGCATATGGGATGTTTGTATGTATATAGGAGGCTATGTGGCGCTCACACTGTATATATGGAGGCTATGTGGTGCTCACACTGTATATATGGAGGCTATGTGGTGCTCACACTGTATATATGGAGGCTATGTGGCACTCACCCTCTGTATATGGAGGCTATGTGGTGCTCACACTGTGTATATGGAGGCTATGTGGCACTCACACTGTATATATGGAGGCAATGTGGTGCTCACACTGTATATATGGAGGCTATGTGGCACTCACACGGTATATATGGAGGCTATGTGGGGCTCACACTGTATATATGGAGGCTATGTGGTGCTCACACTGTATATATGGAGGCTATGTGGCGCTCACACTGTATATATGAAGGCTATGTGGCACTCACACTGTATATATGTAGGCTATGTGGTGCTCACACTGTATATATGTAGGCTATGTGGCGCTCACACTGTATATATGGAGGCTATGTGGCGCTCACACTGTATATATGGAGGCTATGTGGGGCTCACACTGTATATATGGAGGCTATGTGGCGCTCACACTGTATATATGGAGGCTATGTGGCGCTCACACTGTATATATGGAGGCTATGTGGTGCTCACACTGTATATATGGAGGCTATGTGGCACTCACACGGTATATATGGAGGCTATGTGGCGCTCACACTGTATATGTGGAGGCTATGTGGCACTCACACTGTATATATGGAGGCAATGTGGTGCTCACACTGTATATATGGAGGCTATGTGGCACTCACACGGTATATATGGAGGCTATGTGGGGCTCACACTGTATATATGGAGGCTATGTGGCGCTCACACTGTATATATGAAGGCTATGTGGCACTCACACTGTATATATGTAGGCTATGTGGTGCTCACACTGTATATATGGAGGCTATGTGGGGCTCACACTGTATATATGGAGGCTATGTGGCGCTCACACTGTATATATGGAGGCTATGTGGCGCTCACACTGTATATATGGAGGCTATGTGGTGCTCACACTGTATATATGGAGGCTATGTGGCACTCACACGGTATATATGGAGGCTATGTGGCGCTCACACTGTATATGTGGAGGCTATGTGGCACTCACACTGTATATATGGAGGCAATGTGGTGCTCACACTGTATATATGGAGGCTATGTGGCACTCACACGGTATATATGGAGGCTATGTGGGGCTCACACTGTATATATGGAGGCTATGTGGCGCTCACACTGTATATATGAAGGCTATGTGGCACTCACACTGTATATATGTAGGCTATGTGGTGCTCACACTGTATATATGGAGGCTATGTGGGGCTCACACTGTATATATGGAGGCTATGTGGCGCTCACACTGTATATATGGAGGCTATGTGGCACTCACACTGTATATATGTAGGCTATGTGGTGCTCACACTGTATATATGGAGGCTATGTGGCGCTCACACTGTATATATGGAGGCTATGTGGCGCTCACACTGTATATGTGGAGGCTATGTGGCACTCACACTGTATATATGTAGGCTATGTGGCGCTCACACTGTATATATGGAGGCTATGTGGCGCTCACACTGTATATATGGAGGCTATGTGGCACTCATACTGTATATATGTAGGCTATGTGGTGCTCAAACTGTATATATGGAGGCTATGTGGCACTCACACTGTATATATGGAGGCTATGTGGCATTCACACTGTATATATGGAGGCTATGTGGTGTTCACACTGTATATATAAAGTCTATGTGGGAGCTCACACTACATAGGAGGCTAAGTGGTTGCTCATATTGTATATAAGAGGCTATGTAGGGGCTCACACTGTATATAGGGAGACTATGTAGGGTACATACAGTATATAAGAGGCTATGTGGGGCTTATACTGTATATGGGAGGATATGTGGGGCCCATGCTGTATACAGGAGGCTATCTGGGGGCTCACACTGTATAAAAGGTGGATATGTGAGGTCTCAAACTCTATATAGGAGGCCATGTGGGGGCTCATACTGTATATAAGAGGTTATTGCCCCTTAAATGTCTCTTCTCAAGACTAAATACATTTAATTATTTTAATCTTTCTTCATAACCAAGTTCCTCCATTCCCCTTATCAGTTTTGTGCACTTCTTTGTACCTTTTCTAATTACAGTGCATCCTTTCTATGAACTGATGTCCAGAACTGAACTACATATTCTAGCTGAGGTCGCAAAAACACATTGTAAAGTGGGAGCACTACGTCCCTGTCCCACGAGTTCACACCTCTTTTAATACATGATAATAACCTGCTGGCCTTAGAAGCCGCTGATTGACATTTATTGCTGTTATTCAGTCTGTGACTTACAAGGATACCCAAATCCTTCTCTATAAATGACTCTCCTAGTTTTTCCTTATGGAGAGTGACATACCAGCTCTGGCTTGTCAAGGTAAGGAGGCTTATTCGCTGTGCAATGCTACTCTGGGAAATATAATATGCAAATTGCCTCTTCAGTGAAAAAGAGGACTTAAAGGGACTCTGAAAATTGTTCCCTCCAAATTCAGGTGACAGTCATATGGGCGGGGTTTTCGGGTGTTTGATTCACCCTTTCCTTACCCGCTGGCTGCATGCTGGCTGCAATATTGGATTGAAGTTCATTCTCTGTCCTCCATAGTACACGCCTGCGTAAGGCAAGATTGCCTTGCGCAGGCGTGTACTACGGAGGACAGAGAATGAACTTCAATCCAATATTGCAGCCAGCATGCAGCCAGCGGGTCAGGAAAGGGTGAATCAAACAGCCGAAAACCCCGCCTCTATGGCTGAAAATTGTTCCCTCCAAATTCAGGTGACAGAGTCCCTTTAAACTCTACAGCGCCACCTGTTGGAAGTAGCGATCCTACAAGTCATATTATATTTCCCAGAGGAGCATTGCACGGCGAATAAGCCTCCTTACCTTGACAAGCCAGCTGGCATGTCACTCTCCATAAGGAGAAACGTTACCCCTTAGACCTCAGTCCGGAGCCTCTCACCTAGCCATATCAGTTCTCATGCTTCGCACTGACGAGGGCCAACAGCCCGAAACACCGTGTCTGCGAATTGAGATACTGATTTGGCTTTTATCCTAAGTCATATTGCACGACTTGTTAAAGGGTTGATTGTGACTTGTAGGATCGCTACTTCCAACAGGTGGCGCTATAGAGTTTAAGTCCTCTTTTTCACTGAAGAGGCAATTTGCATATTATATCTCCTAGTTTTATTCATTGGATGACTGGATATTATTTGTGTCTAGATGAATACATTTGTATTTATCCATATTGACCCTCATATACCACGTGGATGCCCAAACGCTTAGCTTATCTATGTCAGCTTGTTAATTATAGCTTCCACACACCGCTCTATACTACATAACGTCATCTGCATAAATAGGAACAATAATATTAATCCTCCTGTCTTCTATACCATTACTAAATACGTTCAATATTAGCGAACATGGCACTGAACCTTGGGGTACATCATTATAACCGGAGACCATTCAGTTTAGCAGTCATTCAACAAACCGTATTTTGCGGACTATAATACGCACTTTTTCCCCAAAAAAGTTTGGAGGAAAGTGGGGGGTGCGTCCTATAGTCTGGATGTACCAATAGGGGATATTACTATAGAATTAGGGGACATTACCCCTATAACAGTGGCAACAGCAGATCCTTCCCCCCCATAACAGTGTGTTAAAACCACATTTGTTGCTTCAATTTTATTTCTATTTCCTTCCTCTACAACCTAGGTGCGTCTTATAGTTGTATAAAATACAGTAATTATTTTTCGCAGTTTTTCAGCTATAAACTTTTTTTGTCCAATGTGTATGGGGGCCTTGGAGAAGTCATTGGGCATGCTGACATTACACTACATTTGACATAAATAGTCCAATTTTAGTTTTAGGCTAGAGGGTCAATTGTAACCCCTTTAATACAAAAACTGTTGCCTTCTTTGAATAATAGAAAATAATTGTACATCCTAATAAAATCTGTGGCATACTATAAAAAATGTGAAATGTATAGAGATGTTCTGACAGGATACAGTTAATAAAGCACTAAAAAGTGTTCTGTGATGTTTGCTCATGGGACTCATAAGTGGCCTTGGCAGCCCCAGAGTGAGTCATGAGAGTCTTAAGGTACCTTCACACGAAACGACATTATAACGATATCGCTAGCAATCCGTGACGTTGCAGCGTCCTCGCTAGCGATATCGTTTCGTTTGACACGCAGCAGCGATCAGGATCCTGCTGTGATGTCGCTGGTCGCTGAATAAAGTCCAGAACTTTATTTGGTCGTCCGATCGCTGTGTATCGTTGTGTTTGAAAGCAAAAGCAACGATACCAGCGATATTTTACACTGGTAACCAGGGTAAACATCGGGTTACTAAGCGCAGGGCCGCGCTTAGTTACCCGATGTTTACCCTGGTTACTAGCGTAAAATGTAAAAAAAACAAACAGTACATACTCACCTGCGTCCCCTGCAGTCTGCTTCCTCCTCTGACTCAGCGCCGCAAAGTGAAAGTGAAAGCAGCACAGCGGTGACGTCACCGCTCTGCTCTCACTGTACGGCGCTCAGTCAGTCAGGAAGTGGACGCAGGGGGACGTGAATGTAAGTATGTGCTGTTTGTTTTTTTTAGATTTTACGCTGGTAACCAGGGTAAACATCGGGTTACTAAGCGCGGCCCTGCGCTTAGTTACCCGATGTTTACCCTGGTTACCAGGGGACCTCGGCATAGTTGATCGCTGGAGAGCGGTCTGTGTGACAGCTCTCCAGCGACCAAACAGCGACGCTGCAGCGATCGACATCGTTGTCGCTATCGCTGCAGCGTCGCTTCGTGTGAAGGTACCTTTAGGTAGAAGGTTGGCAGGACAGGGAATGACTGTGGAAACTATGACACTTTTTGATGTCAGTGTTAAAAATACAGATCATCTAGAAAATCTACAGACCGAAAATTCTTAATCCAGCCTAAAGACATTTCATTTTGGTGAGTATTATTATGCTTATATAGCATCATATTCCACAGCAGTTTACAAACATGTCATCGCTGTCCCCAGTAGTCCAATGAATAACAAGGAGGACATGAGAAAAGTGGATTTTTCAATATAACGAGCCCTGAATCTTCACCTTCTGAAAAGGAGATCCCATGAAACATTTTAATGCCAAAATTCTTAAACATTTCTAGTTTTTGTTTTAAGGTAATTTACAGTGTTTACTTGATTCCATGTGCCTCATTCTAGTCCTGCTGGGGACGGAATTGCAGCGCCCCAGGGTCCTGGTCGTTGCAGTAATGCCATTCTTCCACCAGGGGGAGTGATGTTACGTCTGAAGGCAATAAAGGAGATCTCTCTACCAGGTATCACAAACCATACACCACACTTCACACTCCAGTCCACCAGGGGGAGCTATGCTCCTATTTATTAGGGCACTCCTCACAATTAGGTAAAACTGGTGGTCTGGATAGGAAGTTAGTCAGAAGCTGGCTGAGCTTCACCCAGGCAGCACCTGTCAGGCAGACAGAGAGGGAGGACGAACACCTAATAGCTGCTGACAGAGTGGGTCCCTGACAGGGGTGGGATCCTGTCAGAGGCCTAGACAGAAGGCCACGGAGCTGCGTCGGCCCGACGTGCGGCAGCATCCTAAGAAAGAGACACGAACATCGAATTGTATTGTAGAGGGTGAGAAACGAAGTCATAGCAAAAAGGAGAGGAAACCAGAAGGAGTTCTGCCCTGCAAAAGGCTGCCTCCTTTCTGAGGCGCAGGATCCAGTAGCCGGAACACCGAGGGAGCAACCGTCTCCATACCTTGCGCCAGAGACCAGCAGGACAGATAATTCCACGTTACCTGCCCGACCTATACCCAGGAGGCACGGTGGCAACTTGTGGGGGCTGGGGCGTGCTAGGGTCCCTGTAAAATGCCTCAGGCCATCAGTCATACGGGTTTGTCCTATCCTTCACATCAGGGGGACAGAGAGAGAGACATAACATCTAGAACACCATCAGTTGTGAGGACCTTATTACCGAGACGCTCAGCAGGAAGGTACTACAACACCCAGGCGCCAGAGGAAGGCTACTGATTTCCACCTGGATAAGGGGACTCTGGACTTGCCTCCAATCCGGCCGGACTCTGTCTGCCCTGTGATCTGGTGCTCTGGACTGTGGATGCTGAAGCCTTCAGTAAAAAGGTAAAGAGACTGCAACCTTGTGTCCTCGTTCTTCACTGCACCTCTCACCATCCACCATCTACACACTGGGAAGCCCTGGGGTTACACTTCACCTGTGGGAAGGTATACCATCTAGCTGCCATAACATCACCCCAGCGGACCCCTAAGCAGCGTCGGTCACCCTGACCAAATACCACAGATGGTGTCATGAACATTTCCCCTTTAAAGACCTTTTCCCTTTTACACGGACGTCCCTAGGGCCATGGACCGGGTCAGCCACCGTGACATCCCCCTTGAGAACCGAAGGACCCGGTACCGAGTACCCCTAGCCCTATGGGGGCGCTCCAGAATCTAGACAGAATCATTCCCCTTCCCCCTCTGGCAGCTGCCATAATTCCTACCTCTGCAAAAGGAGTCTTCTCTGCTATACGACTATGCTAGTGTAGATCCTCTGTCCCTTCCCTGATAGACAGGACAGAAAGCTATTTCTAATGGTTGTTCTGCAGTGAACACATGACCGCTATCCAGATACCTGGCTGTGAATAGTGATTGAGCATAGGAGTCTTCCAACGCTCAGCTTATGCAGAGGACCGGCACTGACAAGCCCTGATACATCATGCCAGTGATTTAATAAGCATAACAGATTTATAGGATGAATTGTGAACATTGCAGACGTCCAGCAGCCATTGATTTGCTGTGTGACAACCCTACCAGATGTTGATGCCAGGGAACTAGTGGGTCAAGCACCGATGAGTATGGAGGAGTGATGCTGGTCTGAAAGGTATCATTAATTTTTCCACTTCCCTGGGCCCATTATAAGGAGTTATCCAGAAGTTAGGGTACCTAAATTATATAGCAAGTATGTCTTTACATAATTATTATTGAACTATTTTGAATGTGAAGGGGTTAATATCTCTTACGATAAATATGGGAGTGTTCCAAAATACCACTAAATTCCCAATCCCTGATGTCATAATGAGCATGAGTTATAAAGTGCAGCCCATTATTAGTAATTACGCTCATTACAGCCGCTATAATCGGGTTCCTATAAGGTGTTGGCTTGTAATAACACCAGTGACGTGACGCCGGCCAATACACCCTGAGCCATGATGTAACTCCACGGCCACGGTTTTTCCCGATCTCTGAAATGGCAATCTATAATAATCATTTTATGTGAGCACGTCTCCACTGATCGCCTACAGGGGAATACATGCTTGTTAGTTTGGCAAATCCCTTTGCTTGGAAAAGAAAATTCATGCGGGATGCCGACACTGGCAAACAGAAGGAGAGGAAATTTCCAGGAGTCGTGATTGCTGGTTTATGGGGTACGAGTGCACTGCGGACTGTCTGTATTCAGTACCATGTTTCGTTACACAGTGTATAGCTGGCTCTTTACATACAGTACTGTATATTCTAAGCGCTGTGAACCGCAGGACTGTGATGGACACGCAGCTAAACCACACTATCTTGTCTATTTAGATTACTTTTTGTGAAATTTTTACTTAAATGGAACCTGTCACCTGTTGTATGCTCCTCAAACCGCCGACAGAGATGAGACTAGTTCGGAGACTAAAGCAAAACACCGCGACTAGGTCCTGCTCTGCCCCCGTCTATTTTGAGGCCTGCTAGCACATAGCGAGGTGAAATACCAGAGTTAAGGACCATCCAGACTGGGTACACCTTGTCACGGAGGGATGGCTTTGTTTTTATCCTAGGTTTTGTCTGTTAAAGGCAACAGTGTGAACATGCACCTACACATTGCACTTACACCAACAGGTGTGCTGACCCATTTCTTCCATGTTGCTTTAGCTCCCTGTACTTTGTACATAGAGACGCATGGATCTCACTTTTTGGGCTGTGCATCTTGTCTATGTAGCTTTAGAAAGGCAAGTGTGAAACAGTCAGGTCTAGGTCATGCTCTGTCTCCGTCTATTTTGAGGCCTGCTATTTTGAGATACTACAGTTAGCGACCATCCTTGTCACGGAGTGATCGGCTTTTACGCTTTTTTAATCAAAATAGAGTTAACTACAGTCATATGAAAAAGTTTGGGCACCCCTATTAATCTTAAGCTTAATGTTTTATAAAAATTGTTTTTTTTTGCAACAACTATTTCAGTTTAATATATCTAATAACTGTTGGACACAGTAATGTTTCTGCCTTGAAATGAGGTTTATTGTACTAACAGAAAATGTGCAATCTGCATTCAAACAAAATTTGACAGGTGCATAAGTATGGGCACCCTTATCATTTTCTTGTTTTAAATACTCCTACCTACTTTTTACTGACTTACTAAAGCACTTTTTTTGGTTTTGTAACCTCATTGAGCTTTGAACTTCATAGCTAGGTGTATGCAATCATGAGAAAAGCTACTTAAAGTGGCCACTTGCAAGTTGTTCTCCTGTTTGAATCTCCTCCGAAGAGTGGCATCATGGGCTCCTCAAAACAACTGTCACTGTCAAATGATCTGAAAACAAAGATTATTCAACATAGTTGTTCAGGGGAAGGATACAAAAAGCTGTCTCAGAGATTTAACCTGTCAATTTCCACTGTGAGGAACATAGTAAGGAAATGGAAGAACACAGGTACAGTTCTTGTTAAGGCCAGAAGTGGCAGGCCAAGAAAAACATCAGAAAGGCAGAGAAGAAGAATGGTGAGATCAGTCAAGGACAATCCTCAGACCACCTCCAGAGAGCTGCAGCATCAACTTGGTGCAGATGGTGTCACTGTGCTTCGGTCAACTATACAACGCACTTTGCACAAGGAGAAGCTGTATGGGACAGTGATGCGAAAGAAGCCGTTTCTGCAAGCAGGCCAAAAACAGAGTCGGCTGAGGTATGCAAAAGCACATTTGGAGAAGCCAATTTCTTTTTGGAAGAAGGTCCTGTGGACTGATGAAACCAAGATTGAGTTGTTTGGTCATACAAAAAGCCGTTATGCATGGCGGCAAAAAAACACAGTGCGTTGTATAGTTGACCGATGCACAGTGACACCATCTGCAGCAAGTTGATGCTGCAGCTCTCTGGAGGTGGTCTGAGGATTGTCCTTGACTGATCTCACCATTCTTCTTCTCTGCCTTTCTGATGTTTTTCTTGGCCTGCCACTTCTGGCCTTAACAAGAACTGTACCTGTGTTCTTCCATTTCCTTACTATGTTCCTCACAGTGGAAATTGACAGGTTAAATCTCTGAGACAGCTTTTTGTATCCTTCCCCTGAACAACTATGTTGAATAATCTTTGTTTTCAGATCATTTGACAGTTGTTTTGAGGAGCCCATGATGCCACTCTTCAGAGGAGATTCAAACAGGAGAACAACTTGTAAGTGGCCACTTTAAGCAGCTTTTCTCATGATTGCATACACCTAGCTATGAAGTTCAAAGCTCAATGAGGTTACAAAACCAAAAAAAGTGCTTTAGTAAGTCAGTAAAAAGTAGGTAGGAGTATTTAAAACAAGAAAATGATAAGGGTGCCCATACTTATGCACCTGTCAAATTTTGTTTGAATGCAGATTGCACATTTTCTGTTAGTACAATAAACCTCATTTCAAGGCAGAAACATTACTGTGTCCAACAGTTATTAGATATATGAAACTGAAATAGCTGTTGCAAAAAAAACAATTTTTATAAAACATTAAGCTTAAGATTAATAGGGGTGCCCAAACTTCTTCATATGACTGTAAGTACCCCATGTTATTTACATTTAATATTTATTTACTTACGGCAGGGTATTTGCCCACTGTTTTTATACTAGGTTTAGTCTGGAGACTAGTCTTTCTCAGCGTATCCAGTTTAAATTACTAACACTGACCTACAAAGCCATCCATAATCTTTCTCCTCCGTATATTTCCACACTAATCTCTCAATATATTCCCTCACGTAATCTCCAGTCCTCCCAAGACCTCCTTCTCTCCTCCACGCTTATTCACTCCTCACCCAATCGCATCCAAGACTTCTCCCGAATATCACCCATCCTCTGGAATTCAGTGCCCCAACACATCCGGTTATCCACTACTTTTGGATCCTTCAAAAGAAACCTGAAAATCCATCTCTTCAAAGAAGCTTACAGCCTGTAAAGACCACACGGCCACCTCAACACCACTGGAGCTACTGCAACCCTCGACCTACTGTCTCCTTCCCCATAATCCTGTAGATTGTAAGCCCGCAAGGGCAGGGTCCTCTCCCCTCTGTACCAGTCTGTCATTGTTAGTTTTGTTTACTGTAAGTGATATTTGTATTTTGATGTAACCCCTTCTCATGTACAGCACCATGGAATTAATGGTGCTATATAAATAAACAATAATAATAATAATAATAGTCTGGCTACGGCACTACAGATGATTGACAAGTCTCTCCCATAGTGTGGTGCTGGTGCCAAGGAACAGATCAATGTCGGTGGAGGTCACCAAGTGCCCGATTTTGTGATTTCGGAAAGTAGAAACATAATATTTACCATACTGTATCTGCATAGTACCACCATGTTTAATCTCTGTGTGTGGTACTGCCGTAACTCTCAAGCAGCACAATAACTGTCTTGGGGTTATATTTGATTCAGATCTTTCCTCCATGCCCTATATCCAAACACTCACATACTCTTGTCAACTGCACCTCAAAAACATCTCCACAATCTTCCCTTTTCTTATTTTAGAAATGGTAAAAAATGTAAATGTCACTGATTCCTTCTCATCTGCACTACAGCAACGCTCTAGTAATTGGTCTCCATCTCACAAAACTCTCCCCCTCCAATATATCCTGAGCTCAGCAGAAAGGGTCTGTCCAACTACTACACTGATGCCACCAGCCTGTGCCAGTCATTACACTGGTTGCCCATCTGCTACAAAATACTACATATACTTATCACTCCACCCACAAAACTCTGCACAGTGCTGCCCCACACTACATCTCCTCCCACATCTGTCTACCACCCTCCCGATGCTCTCCAGTCTGCCATGATCTAAGACTATCATCCTCCATAATCTAAATTTCATGTACTGCACCAGGTCTCTAGAATGCACTTCCCAAGACAATCTGTTTAATTACAAGTCTCCAGTTGTAAAAAAAAAAAAGCATGTAATTTGATTCATGCTGTCAAAACTGATGGGTCTTTCTATCATCTGTTCCCACACACTCCACAGAAGTTACTTTAATATGCTGTAAATATCTCAGATTTATGTTTTACAGTGGTCATTGGGACTGGTTTCATTTGACATGTAGCACAAAAAAGTTTATATCCCAAGATCAACATAATTTACATACAGTCATATGAAGAAGTTTGGGCACCCCTATTAATCTTAAGCTTAATGTTTTATAAAAATTGTTTTTTTTGCAACAACTATTTCAGTTTCATATATCTAATAACTGTTGGACACAGTAATGTTTCTGCCTTGAAGTGAGGTTTATTGTACTAACAGAAAATGTGCAATCTGCATTCAAACAAAATTTGACAGGTGCATAAGTATGGGCACCCTTATCATTTTCTTGTTTTAAATACTCCTACCTACTTTTTACTGACTTACTAAAGCACTTTTTTTGGTTTTGTAACCTCATTGAGCTTTGAACTTCATAGCTAGGTGTATGCAATCATGAGAAAAGCTACTTAAAGTGGCCACTTGCAAGTTGTTCTCCTGTTTGAATCTCCTCTGAAGAGTGGCATCATGGGCTCCTCAAAACAACTGTCAAATGATCTGAAAACAAAGATTATTCAACATAGTTGTTCAGGGGAAGGATACAAAAAGCTGTCTCAGAGATTTAACCTGTCAATTTCCACTGTGAGGAACATAGTAAGGAAATGGAAGAACACAGGTACAGTTCTTGTTAAGGCCAGAAGTGGCAGGCCAAGAAAAACATCAGAAAGGCAGAGAAGAAGAATGGTGAGATCAGTCAAGGACAATCCTCAGACCACCTCCAGAGAGCTGCAGCATCAACTTGCTGCAGATGGTGTCACTGTGCATCGGTCAACTATACAACGCACTGTGTTTTTTTGCCGCCATGCATAACGGCTTTTTGTATGACCAAACAACTCAATCTTGGTTTCATCAGTCCACAGGACCTTCTTCCAAAATGAAATTGGCTTCTCCAAATGTGCTTTTGCATACCTCAGCCGACTCTGTTTGTGGCCTGCTTGCAGAAACGGCTTCTTTCGCATCACTCTCCCATACAGCTTCTCCTTGTGCAAAGTGCGTTGTATAGTTGACCGATGCACAGTGACACCATCTGCAGCAAGTTGATGCTGCAGCTCTCTGGAGGTGGTCTGAGGATTGTCCTTGACTGATCTCACCATTCTTCTTCTCTGCCTTTCTGATGTTTTTCTTGGCCTGCCACTTCTGGCCTTAACAAGAACTGTACCTGTCATGATTCTCAATGGCGAGAGAACATAGCCCAGCATATATGAGAACTAGCTCTTGGAAGATGGAAACTATACTGACCATGAACTAAACCTGCCGCACAACTAGAAGTGGCCGGGTAGCATGCCTACGTTTTTTTATCCCTAGATGCCCAGCGCCAGCCGGAGAACTACCTAATCCTAGCAGAGGAAAAGACAGTCCTGGCTCACCTCTAGAGAAATTTTCCCAAAAGGCAGACAGAGGCCCCCACATATATTGGCGGTGATTTTAGATGAAATGACAAACGTAGTATGAAAATAGGTTTAGCAAAAATCGAGGTCCGCTTTCTAGATAGCAAGAAGACAGAAAGGGCACTTTCATGGTCAGCAGAAAACTCTATCAAAACACCATCCAGAAATTACTTTAAGACTCTAGCATTAACTCATAACACCAGAGTGGCAATTTCCGCTCACAAGAGCTTTCCAGACACAGTAACGAAACAGCAGCTGTGAACAGGAACAAAATGCAAAAACACACAAGGACAAAAGTCCAACTTAGCTGGGAGTTGTCTAGTAGCAGGAACATGCACAGAAAGGCTTCTGATTACATTGTTGACCGGCATGAAACTGACAGAGGAGCAAGGTTATATAGCGACTCCCACATCCTGATAGGAGCAGGTGAACAGAGGGGATGATGCACACAAGTACAATTCCACAAGTGGCCACCGGGGGAGCCCAGAATCCAATTTCACAACAGTACCCCCCCCTCAAGGAGGGGGCACCGAACCCTCACCAGAACCACCAGGGCGATCAGGATGAGCCCTATGAAAGGCACGGACAAGATCGGAGGCATGAACATCAGAGGCAGTGACCCAAGAATTATCCTCCTGACCGTATCCCTTCCATTTGACCAGATACTGGAGTTTCCGTCTGGAAACACGAGAGTCCAAGATCTTTTCCACAACGTACTCCAACTCACCCTCAACCAACACCGGAGCAGGAGGCTCAACGGAAGGCACAGCCGGTACCTCATACCTGCGCAACAATGACCGATGAAAAACACTATGAATCGAAAAGGATGCAGGGAGGTCCAAACGGAAGGACACAGGGTTAAGAATCTCCAATATCTTGTACGGGCCGATGAACCGAGGCTTAAACTTAGGAGAAGAAACCCTCATAGGGACAAAACGAGAAGACAACCACACCAAGTCCCCAACACAAAGCCGAGGACCAACACGACGACGGCGGTTGGCAAAAAGCTGAGTCTTCTCCTGGGACAACTTCAAATTGTCCACCACCTGCCCCCAAATCTGATGCAACCTCTCCACCACAGCATCCACTCCAGGACAATCCGAAGATTCCACTTGACCGGAGGAAAATCGAGGATGAAACCCCGAATTACAGAAAAACGGGGACACCAAGGTGGCAGAGCTGGCCCGATTATTGAGGGCGAACTCCGCCAAAGGCAAAAAAGCAACCCAATCATCCTGATCCGCAGACACAAAACACCTCAAATATGTCTCCAAGGTCTGATTAGTCCGCTCGGTCTGGCCATTAGTCTGAGGATGGAAAGCAGACGAAAAAGACAAATCTATGCCCATCCTAGCACAGAATGCCCGCCAAAATCTAGACACGAATTGGGTCCCTCTGTCAGAAACGATATTCTCCGGAATACCATGCAAACGAACAACATTTTGAAAAAACAGAGGAACCAACTCGGAAGAAGAAGGCAACTTAGGCAAGGGAACCAGATGGACCATCTTAGAGAAACGGTCACACACCACCCAGATGACAGACATCTTATGAGAAACAGGCAGATCCGAAATAAAATCCATCGAGATGTGCGTCCAAGGCCTCTTCGGGATAGGCAAGGGCAACAACAATCCACTAGCCCGAGAACAACAAGGCTTGGCCCGAGCACAAACGTCACAAGACTGCACAAAGCCTCGCACATCCCGTGACAGGGAAGGCCACCAGAAGGACCTTGCCACCAAATCCCTGGTACCAAAGATTCCAGGATGACCTGCCAACGCAGAAGAATGAACCTCAGAGATGACTCTACTGGTCCAATCATCAGGAACAAACAGTCTACCAGGTGGGCAACGATCAGGTCTATCCGCCTGAAACTCCTGCAAGGCCCGCGGCAGGTCTGGAGAAACGGCAGACAATATCACTCCATCTTTAAGGATACCTGTGGGCTCAGAATTACCAGGGGAGTCAGGCTCAAAACTCCTAGAAAGGGCATCCGCCTTAACATTCTTAGAACCCGGTAGGTAAGACACCACAAAATTAAACCGAGAGAAAAACAACGACCAGCGCGCCTGTCTAGGATTCAGGCGCCTGGCAGACTCAAGGTAAATTAAATTTTTGTGGTCAGTCAATACCACCACCTGATGTCTGGCCCCCTCAAGCCAGTGACGCCACTCCTCAAAAGCCCACTTCATGGCCAAAAGCTCCCGATTCCCAATATCATAATTCCGCTCGGCGGGCGAAAATTTACGGGAAAAAAAAGCACAAGGTCTCATCACGGAGCAGTCGGAACTTCTCTGCGACAACACCGCCCCAGCTCCGATTTCAGAAGCGTCGACCTCAACCTGAAAAGGAAGAGCAACATCAGGCTGACGCAACACTGGGGCGGAAGAAAAGCGGCGCTTGAGCTCCCGAAAGGCCTCCACAGCATCAGGGGACCAATCAGCAACATCAGCACCCTTCTTAGTCAAATCAGTCAATGGTTTTACAACATCAGAAAAACCAGCAATAAATCGACGATAAAAGTTAGCAAAGCCCAAAAATTTCTGAAGACTCTTAAGAGAAGAGGGTTGCGTCCAATCACCAATAGCCTGAACCTTGACAGGATCCATCTCGATGGAAGAGGGGGAAAAAATGTATCCCAAGAAGGAAATCTTTTGAACCCCAAAAACACACTTAGAACCCTTCACACACAAGGAATTAGACCGCAAAACCTGAAAAACCCTCCTGACCTGCTGGACATGAGAGTCCCAGTCATCCGAAAAAACCAGAATATCATCCAGATACACAATCATAAATTTATCCAAATAATCGCGGAAAATGTCATGCATAAAGGACTGGAAGACTGAAGGGGCATTTGAAAGACCAAAAGGCATCACCAAATACTCAAAATGGCCCTCGGGCGTATTAAATGCGGTTTTCCACTCATCCCCCTGCTTGATTCGCACCAAATTATACGCCCCACGGAGATCAATCTTAGAGAACCACTTGGCCCCCTTTATACGAGCAAACAAATCAGTAAGCAGTGGTAACGGATATTGATATTTAACCGTGATTTTATTCAAAAGTCGATAATCAATACACGGCCTCAAAGAGCCGTCTTTCTTAGACACAAAGAAAAAACCGGCTCCTAAGGGAGATGACGAAGGACGAATATGTCCCTTTTCCAAGGACTCCTTTATATATTCTCGCATAGCCGCGTGTTCAGGCACAGACAGATTAAATAAACGACCCTTAGGGTATTTACTACCCGGAATCAAGTCTATGGCACAATCGCACTCCCGGTGCGGAGGTAGTGAACCAACCTTGGGTTCTTCAAAAACGTCACGAAAGTCAGACAAGAATTCAGGAATCTCAGAGGGAATAGATGATGAAATGGAAACCAAAGGTACGTCCCCATGAGTTCCTTTACATCCCCAGCTTAACACAGACATAGCTCTCCAGTCGAGGACTGGGTTATGAGATTGCAGCCATGGCAATCCCAGCACCAAAACATCATGTAGATTATACAGCACCAGAAAGCGAATAACCTCCTGGTGATCCGGATTAACACGCATAGTCACTTGTGTCCAGTATTGTGGTTTATTACTAGCCAATGGGGTGGAGTCAATCCCTTTCAGAGGTATCGGAGCCTCCAATGGCTCCAAATCATACCCACAGCGTTTGGCAAAGGACCAATCCATAAGACTCAAAGCAGCGCCAGAGTCGACATAGGCGTCCGCGGTAATAGATGACAAAGAACAAATCAGGGTCACAGATAGAATAAACTTAGACTGTAAAGTGCTAATTGAAACAGACTTGTCAGGCTTCTTAGTACGCTTAAAGCATGCTGATATAACATGAGTTGAATCACCACAATAGAAGCACAACCCATTTTTTCGTCTAAAATTCTGCCGCTCGCTTCTGGACAGAATTCTATCACATTGCATATTTTCTGGCGTTTTCTCAGTAGACACCGCCAAATGGTGCACAGGTTTGCGCTCCCGCAGACGCCTATCGATCTGAATAGCCATCGTCATGGACTCATTCAGACTCGCAGGCACAGGGAACCCCACCATAACATCCTTAATGGCATCAGAGAGACCTTCTCTGAAAATCGCCGCCAGGGCGCACTCATTCCACTGAGTAAGCACAGACCATTTGCGGAATTTTTGGCAGTATATTTCAGCTTCATCTTGCCCCTGAGACAAGGACATCAAGGCCTTTTCCGCCTGAAGCTCTAAATGAGGTTCCTCATAAAGCAACCCCAAGGCCAGAAAAAACGCATCCACATTGAGCAACGCAGGATCCCCTGGTGCCAATGCAAAAGCCCAGTCTTGAGGGTCGCTCCGGAGCAAGGAAATTACAATCCTGACCTGCTGTGCAGGGTCTCCGGCAGAGCGAGACTTCAGGGACAAAAACAACTTGCAATTATTTTTAAAATTTTGAAAGTGAGATCTATTCCCCGAGAAGAATTCAGGCAAAGGAATTCTAGGCTCAGACATAGGTGCATGAACAACAAAATCTTGCAAATTTTGTACCTTTGTGGCGAGATTATTCAAACCTGTAGCTACACTCTGAAGATCCATTTGAAACAGGTGAACACAGAGCCATTCAAGGATTAGAAGGAGAGAAAGAGAGGAAGGCTGCAGTATAGGCAGACTAGCAAGTGATTCAATTAAGAGCACACTCAGAACTAGAGGAAAAAAAAAAAAAATTGTAGCAGACATCTTTTTTCTCTCCTTTCTCAGCCAGTAATTTAACCCTTTTTTTTGGGCCGGTCAAACTGTCATGATTCTCAATGGCGAGAGAACATAGCCCAGCATATATGAGAACTAGCTCTTGGAAGATGGAAACTATACTGACCATGAACTAAACCTGCCGCACAACTAGAAGTGGCCGGGTAGCATGCCTACGTTTTTTTATCCCTAGATGCCCAGCGCCAGCCGGAGAACTACCTAATCCTAGCAGAGGAAAAGACAGTCCTGGCTCACCTCTAGAGAAATTTTCCCAAAAGGCAGACAGAGGCCCCCACATATATTGGCGGTGATTTTAGATGAAATGACAAACGTAGTATGAAAATAGGTTTAGCAAAAATCGAGGTCCGCTTTCTAGATAGCAAGAAGACAGAAAGGGCACTTTCATGGTCAGCAGAAAACTCTATCAAAACACCATCCAGAAATTACTTTAAGACTCTAGCATTAACTCATAACACCAGAGTGGCAATTTCCGCTCACAAGAGCTTTCCAGACACAGTAACGAAACAGCAGCTGTGAACAGGAACAAAATGCAAAAACACACAAGGACAAAAGTCCAACTTAGCTGGGAGTTGTCTAGTAGCAGGAACATGCACAGAAAGGCTTCTGATTACATTGTTGACCGGCATGAAACTGACAGAGGAGCAAGGTTATATAGCGACTCCCACATCCTGATAGGAGCAGGTGAACAGAGGGGATGATGCACACAAGTACAATTCCACAAGTGGCCACCGGGGGAGCCCAGAATCCAATTTCACAACATGTACCTGTGTTCTTCCATTTCCTTACTATGTTCCTCACAGTGGAAATTGACAGGTTAAATCTCTGAGACAGCTTTTTGTATCCTTCCCCTGAACAACTATGTTAAATAATCTTTGTTTTCAGATCATTTGACAGTTGTTTTGAGGAGCTCATGATGCCACTCTTCGGAGGAGATTCAAACAGGAGAACAACTTGCAAGTGGCCACTTTAAGTAGCTTTTCTCATGATTGCATACACCTAGCTATGAAGTTCAAAGCTCAATGAGGTTACAAAACCAAAAAAAGTGCTTTAGTAAGTCAGTAAAAAGTAGGTAGGAGTATTTAAAACAAGAAAATGATAAGGGTGCCCATACTTATGCACCTGTCAAATTTTGTTTGAATGCAGATTGCACATTTTCTGTTAGTACAATAAACCTCATTTCAAGGCAGAAACATTACTGTGTCCAACAGTTATTAGATATATTAAACTGAAATAGTTGTTGCAAAAAAAACAATTTTTATAAAACATTAAGCTTAAGATTAATAGGGGTGCCCAAACTTTTTCATATGACTGTATAGGGCGGTAGTAGAGGAAATTATCGGCACTTCCATCCTATAAAAAAATTCCCTTTATTGTAAATTCATAAAAACAAACAAATCCATGTAGGAGTGATTTAAAAACTGACACGTTTTTGACCAGAACAAGCGCCCTTCATAATAGTATGTTTGTGCCAGAAACGTGTCAGTTTTTGAATTTTTTATTAATTGGACGGAAGTGTCGATAATTTTCTCTGCTACCGCCCTGTTTTGCTGTGCCGCACCAGCAGGATCCGGCACCCACCGATACAGTATTCTCAGCTTTGTATGCTATGGACACTGTGTTCTGCTGCACCACCTTCATTATCAACTGCCCAAAACACGGGCATACATGGCAATGGAGCGAAGGTCCAAACTGGGGCCCCGGCAGCCATTAACCAACCGTAAAGTTCCCACAATTGAGTGACATGGGCTCAATGGGGGTGAAAGAGAGCACCCTTCGTCTAATTACTTATATTCCATAGTAGCAGTTCACCATGGCAGTTACCACCTTGTGTCTGATCCGTACAATAGTTGGTAGTCACCGGGTATGGCAAGCTTAGCACATATGTCTGCTCAATACAAGTTCCTCCGACTTTCGCCAAACAAATTCGGCAGATGACGGGAGTAGGCAGATGACAGGCAGGGGGCAAAATAGCTCAGCACCAGGTCCTCCCTTGCTCTTGGTCTACATAGTAGTTGAGAGGCTTTCCACCATATGCCACTGCTCAAAACTTTTAAAGTGTTTTGGAAATACAGGACCACTGGCCATAGTCAGTTACAGTACAGCCACCTGATCCTCACAGCCTACTCCACATGGTTTTCGAAATGCCCGAACAATTTAGATTCGTTATAATTTTTATAAACTTCCTGATTTCCACTGGAAATAAGAATCAAGTCAATTTTTACTGATAGAAAATGACCTACTGACGCAGTGCCTTAGCATGACTCTTGTTCTTGTTCATTACCTTTGCCCTAACATACATAAAAGTCAGTATCCTCAGTAACTCAAATTTTGAAAAATGAAATACCACTTATATTCATTCATGAAATTTTCCATCAGCAATAAAGAATAATATGCCAATTAGCTACTAACCCACCCTTTAGGCATGAACCTAGATATTTTGATAGTGACGTCTGACCTTGAAAAGAGCTGTTATACATCTCATGCCTCACCTTGCTGATGTTGCTGTGGGGGTGTTAGTTCACCAGGGCTCCCTGCAGACATGGTGTCCCCACTCATTCTTTGGGGAGTACAACTGGATGGTACAATGGGAGAAACAGAGCTTGGAGGAGATTGTCCACCGGTCTGATTACAGGAGGACATACAACCAGGAAAAGGATGAGGAACATAACCATTGGGTGGGCAATGAGCTTGGAGATAGGAGGGGTGTAATAAATGTGGGTAGGCATGTCCATATCCTGTGTCAGCAAAATTACTAAAGTGTAGTGAGTCTTCACCATGTGGAACTGTGAATCCATACTGCATCTTAACAGGGGGGACCTGATAAGCAGGTGAAATATCATGGTTGGGCTGTACACTTTGCCCATAAGGCTGGGATAGGTGTAACGGAAACTCTCCTCGATGGAAAGGTTGCATTGTTGACATCTTGCCTCCTTCCATAGTCCACAATCCAGGCACTGGATAGCAAGCTGAATTTTGACAATGAGAACATGGACACATTGGAGGCAAAACAGGTTCATGAGAAATAGGCTGACACATATATTGTCGATTTTCTCTTAAACTTCCTCTCTTTGGTGGGCTTTGTGTTTGGCTGGGGTAATGTTGGGGTCCTTCAGACAAAGAGCGATACACTCTTCTTCTCTCTTGATCTCCATACATGCCTGGATAGTGACATCCTTGTAATATTGCACCTGCTCCTGGTGCCCCACGAGGATCAAGAATTCCTTCTGGTCTGAAGTAAGATCTGCTAGGAGGTCCTTCAATATTGGGACCAGCATAACCTACTCTGCAGGAACAGTGCCTGGACAATACAGCTCTCCTTCCTGGATAGACAGCGAGGCTGCCAAACTGTGCTACTTCATCTTCCAAAATGATTGCTTCACAAGGCGATTCTCTCTGTTCATCCCAGGATGGTGGAGTTAAGGGTAAGTTTTGAGATGGTCCTTCATCGGATACTCCAGACCACTGAGGTGAGTACTGAAACCTCGAATCTCCATTCACTTTTGCCTGATTGTTTTGGTTTATACCTTCTTGGTGCATTTGATGATGTAAATTTCTTGGTCTTTCCTCAATATTTTGCCTTTGATGTCCATTTTGGGTTACCACATCCTCACATTTTACCAATTGTGAGTAATGTGGCTCTCTTTCATTCTTTACATTAACTCCAAAACCACCTAAAAGTTTTGCTAGGTCTTCTCGCTCCGCTGCTGTTGGCAACGTCTTCTGTGGACTTTCTTCCAACCTCTCAGTCGGGGCTGAAGAGTGTCCAGAGTCACTACTAACAGACAGCAGTCGTCCATGCTGTTCGGGGCTTCCATTTGTAGACGTCAATGGAGTGCTTTTTTTCTTCACACGGGCATACAAGCTGCCATCCAATGGCCCACGAGTGTGACTTAGATCTATGGAACAAAAAAAATTAAAGACATGTAATTAAAAAAAAGAAAGTGGCGTATGATGATAAAATATAACACAAATAGTCAGAGGGTGAAGGACATCACTGTTAGGTATCAGTCACAGCTTTAATTTAACCCATGTGTGAAGCTTTCCATTTAACAGATACGGCATTTAATGCTATTGAAAAGCTCATCCATTTAATGGATTCCAGTGACTGATGTATTATGGCATCCATCACCAATACACTTCTATGTTTAAAAAAAAAGTATAGATTTTTTTAACCACACTGCACAGGATGAAACTGAGTATTTTGTTATATACTAATGTCTTCTGGCTAGACAGAGGATCAAAGGTCACGCTTTTGGCTTTTTTTATCTGGCAACAGAACCCAATAGACAAGTGCAACCCTAAATCATGTATATTGGGAGCTTTCCCACTAAATATATTGGTGAAAACATGATGTGAATGGGACCTGAAGAGAACATTTCTGCAAATGTGGCTGCTGATCCAATATCTTTATGGGGAAGGCCACGCAGCAATGCAAAATGACCTTAGCCAGCTCTCTGATGCTTCAGCAGTGAGGGAAAGGGTGCTGGCCAAGTTTTTCTTTTTGAACCACAAATCGAATCTCAAAATGTTTGATTTTGCAGAAACCAGCGAAATTCAGGAAATTAGACTATAACTCGATCCTCTACAGATCGATCAGCTCATCATTACTAATTTGCAGTGGGGGGGGGGGGGGGGGGGTGAATAATTTTGATCACAACTGTATAAGGATTCAGAAATTGCAGACAATGCACATTCTCCCCTTCAAGCTACGCATCAACATTCACTTTGTTGTCCTGTTTTCCCTCTGCACTCTAAATCAGTAAATCATATTAATCTTCCCTGTGCGTCCTGTCTTAAGGTACCGTCACATTAAGCGACGCTGCAGCGATAGCGACAACGATGCCGATCGCTGCAGCGTCGCTGTTTGGTCGCTGGAGAGCTGTCACACAGACCGCTCTCCAGCGACCAACGATGCCGAGGTCCCCGGGTAACCAGGGTAAACATCGGGTTGCTAAGCGCAGGGCCGCGCTTAGTAACCCGATGTTTACCCTGGTTACCAGCGTAAAAGTAAAAAAAACAAACAGTACATGCTCACCAGCGCGTCTCCCAGCGTCTGCTTCCTGACACTGACTGAGCTCCGGCCCTAACAGCACAGCGGTGACGTCACCGCTGTGCTTTCACTTTCACTTTAGGGCCGGATCTCAGTCAGAGCAGGAAGCAGACGCTGGGAGACGCGCAGGTGAGCATGTACTGTTTGTTTTTTTTACTTTTACGCTGGTAACCAGGGTAAACATCGGGTTACTAAGCGCGGCCCTGCGCTTAGTAACCCGATGTTTACCCTGGTTACCAGTGTAAAACATCGCTGGTATCGTTGCTTTTGGTGTCAAACACAACGATACACGGCGATCGGACGACCAAATAAAGTTCTGGACTTTATTCAGCGACATCACAGCAGGATCCTGATCGCTGCTGCGTGTCAAACTAAACGATATCGCTAGCGAGGACGCTGCAACGTCACGGATCGCTAGCGATATCGTTTAGTGTGACGGTACCTTTAGTGACTCATTGACATGTCACATACATAAAAAGCTTAAACCCCTGAAATTTCATTAAAGCCACAGCATCTTACATCACTAATATTAACCAGAGCTATAATGTAAAGCAGCCTCTGGGAATGTTGTCTGCGCAAATTATTACTGAGGAAGTGACTAATCCACTTAGTCTCTCCCCCCATCTTATATCTACAAGTGGCTTGGAATAAGGAGACCTCTGCCCTTTACATTAAGCACGTATTTGGCACAGCTGTTATATGTGACATTCAGTGCACTCACCCTCCAGACTGTCCTCGTGGTTAACATTGAGGTTTTCATAAGAGTCATATCGGACAAGGGGATCAGTGATGTCGTAATCCACTGAAACGCTGGGGTCTTTCCGGAAAACCTCTCGCCCTTTAATGTGGAAGATGGAGAGACAAAATGGGAATAAGATGGCAGTAAGTTTAGAAGGATGATGCGCCGGTGGCAGACAGATGTGTTTAGGAGAGAAAATTAGTTGATTATGCAGAAATATCGGGGACTTCCACTAGATAATTCTACAAGATGTTGTCGTCTATACAGGAAGAATCTGGTTAACACTCTTGGATATGTTTAGAACTAAGACAAATCTATGACCTACAAATTGGGCTCATTGTGAAATCACTTGTTCTCGTCCAAGTCAGTTTTTCTTGCACGAGTGCCATCGGTGTTTTTTACAGATAGTTTATGGTTCATTTGTATGATTCTTTCTTTGGACCGAATGGTCTGCAAAAAAGCACTGAGGTCAGAATGTTGGATCAAAACTTGCCAATGCACGTCTATGAGTCTGTTAAAGCATCGGACAGCACTGGATGGCGTCTGTGTGATATGAAAAGCTGGAGAAAAAACTGATGAAACTCATTGGAGAAAACTGACACACTGATCAAACTCTGATTAAAAACACTGATGAAGCTCAGACTCTTCTTTTGCGTGTGAGAAAAATCACTGATGGCTGAATGAGCCCTTAATGAAGAGAGAATCTTTTAATGAATATTATGAATGCTGATCCTGTCTGCCAGAAATGTTACTCCAGCCGGGGGCTGGGCTGGTGTACATGTTTGGTGTCATTTACACCACCTAAGTGGCATAAATTATGATGAATTTGCCAGGTGGGCTTCATCACGGCCCATCCTAGCTTTGGTGGACCTGGTTGGGACGTGTGTAAAAATTACCGAAAAAAAAAATTGCTAAATTATTGCGTAACTTCCAGTTGCTCAAATATTTTGAAATGTTTCAATATCTTCTTTTAACGGTAGAATTCTGTCAAAAACATCTTAATGGATGGGGCCCTATGACTCAGAAGTGTCCTTACCATTAACTTTGTCTTGTCCAGAAGAAAATATAAATTCCACAGCTGCATCGTCTGGAAATCTGTCATCTTGGAGAAGAAATCACAATTATTATTAATAATATGGGAAAGAGCAATAAATGGTAGTGAACTCCGTGATGTTCTGTTAAGGCCCCGTCTCACATAGCGAGATCGCTAGCGAGATCGCTGCTGAGTCACAAGTTTTGTGACGCAACAGCGACCTCCATAGCGATCTCGCTATGTGTGACACGTACCAGCGATCAGGCCCCTGCTGCGAGATCGCTGGTCGTGTCAGAATGGCCTGGACCTTTTTTTGGTCGTTGAGGCCCCGCTGACATCGCTGAATCGGTGTGTGTGACACCGATCCAGCGATGTCTTCACTGGTAACCAGGGTAAACATCGGGTTACTAAGCGCAGGGCCGCGCTTAGTAACCCGATGTTTACCCTGGTTACCAAAAAAAACAAACAGTACATACTCGCCTTTCGGTGTCCCTTGCCGTCTGCTTCCTGCTCTCACTGACTCCCGGCCGTACAGTGAGAAGTGAGAGCGCAGCAGTGACGTCACCGCTGCGCTCTGCTCTCACAGTACGGCGGCTCAGTCAGAGCAGGAAGCAGACGGCAAGGGACCTGGACACCGAAAGGCGAGTATGTAGTGTTTGTTTTTTTTGGTAACCAGGGTAAACATCGGGTTACTAAGGGCGGCCCTGCGCTTAGTAACCCGATGTTTACCCTGGTTACCCGGGTGCTGCAGGGGGACTTCGGCATCGTTGAAGACAGTTTCAACGATGCCGAAGTCGTTCCCCTGATCGTTGGTCGCTGGGGAGAGCGGTCTGTGTGACAGCTCCCCAGCGACCACACAGCGATTTACCAACGATCACGGCCAGGTCATATCGCTGGTCGTGATCGTTGGTAAATCGCTTAGTGAGACGGGGCCTTTACACCATGGAGAAGATCAGCGTACGGCTATCAGGCAATCAATGGGACAAACAAAGAACACCCCATATCTCAGCTTTCCCATCCAGATAAGTGTGGGAGAGTATTATAGTGACATAGTCACAGATTAATCTTCAAGATAAGAGTTCAGGCAGACTTTACTATTCTTGACACTTCCTCAAAACAATGAAATTGGCCATAAATGTCTTCTTATCCAATCATTGATCACAGCAGTGACCCCCTAAACCCTTCCAGTATGATGAGACCAGAAAGGACAAGCTAAGTGTCAGAAATTCAGCTAAGAGCAGATATAGACATCCGAGTGCGATCCAACAAAACATTGGATGGCACTCAGACCAATGTTATTATATGGGGCCATGCACAATTTTCCAATTTTTTCCTCGGGCAGAGATCACACTATGATGACAAACTGATCAGAATGCGATTAGTATAATTGAGCTGATTTTCTCAAATATACGCTCGTCGTCACCTGCCCTTAGAGACAAAGGAGGTAGATTATTACTACATTTTTATATACCTGTATATAACCCTGAAAATAAGTAACCCTAGGACAACCAAGTACATAATTCTCTACATGATGATATGTAGGGATGTGGACTCTTTTACACCGTTCCGGCACCTGAAGACGCACTGTGTGAATATATTTGTGCGGCTTTATATGTGACAGTAACGTGTATAATGTAGTGTATTATGGTGATGCAAAGTATATAAAGTGTTAATGCATAATGTGAATATAACATAAGGATAAGACAGCATAGAATATAGCATAGGATAGAGAACAGGTTAGAATGTAGATAGGAAACGGTTCAGGTTAGGATTAGCCCAGTGGGGGACACTAGTGCTGATAAGAAGGGGGTCACTTCATGGTTAGAGGGAGTTCAGTGTCAGCCAGTGAAGTGTGAAGTGAGTTCAAGTTCAGGAGAGGTTGTGGGCTGCTAGGGGCAGCATGTGTCCCTTGTTCCAGGCATTGGGAGGCATTACTGGGATTCCAAGCAGTCGCTCCTGTCACGCCCGCAGCCTAATGTCTGTCATAGGGACTGTCAGACAAATTGTGTCCTCTGGAACGCAGGGGAAGATGGACAGGGACCTGATAGAACCAGTGGGCTTGGGGGTAGTTCAGGATGAGCTAGTGACAAGTAGGACTGTGCCCCACCTCTACGTTGCCGGCATATGATGTCACTGCCAGGACAGGAGATCATATGGGGCAGCATGGACACAACATGGGGTCAGAATGGAGATGACATTTGGCAGAATGGAGAGAAATGGTAGGCAGAATGGAGAGACATGGGGGGGGATGGAAAGATACGGGAGGGGGGGGCAGAGTTGAGAGACATGGGGCCGGGATAGGAAAACACATGGGTATGGATGGATACAAATCGGACCTTGAATGTGACACAAGGTGGCAGGAATAAGACATGTGGGGTCCAAAATGGAGTGCATACGGGAGCAGGAAGTGGGACATTAATACAGTAGTCGCTAAGGGATATTTTTACTGCAGTGATATATTTTAATTTTGGGGTTACTGTTTTAAGTAGGTGGGGAGGTCCTGTTACTGTGCAGGGCGACACTGTGCAGGGTGACACTGTCACTTTTTTTCTTCATCTGTCGTAGTGAAGAAGTTGGGGAAAAATTGGGGAATGTGCTCTAGATAAGTGTTATTTTCCACAGAGACGAGTCTTTGATGGAAGAAGTGATGGCAGTCTGCGCTGGTTGAAGAACTTCAATTACAGTAGAGACGTTACCACTCAGTCAATGTGTTACCTGCACACTTACACTATACACTGTATACTATACACATAACAGTGTATCACCGGGGATTACTGTATTACCTGTACACTGACACTATATACAGAGCTCCTGTGTATAATGGCACTGATGCTCACTGTATTACCTGTACACTGGCATTATATACAGAGGTCCTGTGTACAATGTCACCAGTGATCACTGTATTACCTTTACACTGACACTATATACAGAGCTCCTGTGTATAATGTCACTGGCAATCACTGTATTACTTGTACACTGACACTATATACAGAGTTCCTGTGTATAATGTCATTGTTGACCACTGTATAACCTGTACACTGCAGTATATACGGAGCTCCTGTGTATAATGTCCCGGTGATCACTGTATTACCCATACACTGACACTATATACAGAGCTCCTGTATATGTCACTGTTGACCACTGTATAACCTGCACACTATATGCAGAGCTCTTGTGTATAATGTCACTGGTGATCACTGTTTCTCCCTTGTACATTGTATTATTCAGTCACTATGTGGTGGTAATATGTGGTCTGGTCAAGGTGTGTCCTTTGTATGTGGTATTATTTTTCATTTAAAAAAATTAATATGACTCATACCCTTAAAGAAAAATAAATAGAAATATACCTAAAAAGAGTATTGTGTATTTTAAGAAATGTTTGATAGGTTAAAGTAGGGCACAGACAAAAGAGTCTGCCTTGTCAAGGTGGCGACTTAAATCTTTTGGCCAAAACAAAAGCCGCTGGCTATGTTTGTGACATGGTGTTCGATGGAAACTGTTAACATGTGATTGATGAGGACATGGTGCATAAGTGGAGTTTTTCCAAGAGTGGGCGGTGGAACTGTGGATGGTTCAAGGGCTGGAGGCGAGGCTGAGGTGGAGCCTGGGCGGAGTCTCAAGAGGGCCTGAAAATTTTGCCAGTATGGGGCCCTGAAATTCCTGATGGCAGCCCTGGTGACTGGGCTGAAGAGGAGTTATTTTAAGAAGGAGGAAACTGTGAATTGCTGTGCCCTATCCCAGTTGTACCCACCTGATGAACTTGGACTGTTTAGTAAAAGTTTAACTCTTTTAAAGAGCCTTGTATCCCATGCATTGTGTGCGGTGACTCCTGAGGAAAGAAGCCTGGAGGCAGCGGAGATATGCATCACAGACTTGGCCCTAACCTTGATCTCGTCATACCTAACAGACCGGACATTCAGCGTCTCCCACTCACATACCACCTCTTCACCTCGCCCCTATCTGTCGGAGTCCCGCAAGGTTCAGTCCTTGGGCCCCTGCTCTTCTCGATTTACACCTTTGGCCTGGGACAGCTCATAGAATCTCATGGCTTTCAGTATCACCTCTATGCTGATGATCTACATCTCTGGACCAGATATCATCACCCTACTATCCAGAATCCCTCAATGTCTGTCCGCTATTTCATTCCTCTTCGCCGCTAGATTTCTAAAACTTAACATGGACAAAACAGAATTCATCATCTTTCTCCCATCTCACGCGACCCCCCCAATGAACCTATCCATTACAGTAAACGGCTGCCCACTCTCCCCAGTCCCACAAGCTCAGGGTAATCCTTGATACTGATCTCTCCTTCAAACCAGATATCCAAGCCCTTTCTACTTCCTGCCGCCTTCAACTCAAAAATATTTTACGGATCCGTACATTCCTAATCCAAGAATCTGCAAAAAACCTAGTCCATGCCCTCATCATCTCCAACCTTGACTACTGCAACCTCCTGCTCTGTGGCCTCCCCTTGAACACTCTTGCACCCTTCCAATCTATTCTAAACTCTGCTGCCCGACTAATCCACCTGTCCCCCCGTTATTCCCTGACCTCTCCCCTCTGTCAATCCCTTCACTGGCTCTCCATTGCCCAGAGACTCCAGTACAAAACACTAACCATGACATACAAAGCCATCATCAACCTGTCTCCTCCATATATCTGTGACCTCGTCTCCCGGTACTTACCTGCACACAACCTCCGATCCTCACAAGATCACCTTCTCTACTCTCCTCTTATCTCCTCTTCCCACAATTGCATACAAGATTTCTCTCGCTTATCACCCCTACTCTGGAACTCTCTACCACAACATATCAGACTCTCGCCTACCATCGAAACCTTAAAAAAGAACCTGAAGACCTACCTCTTCCGACAAGCCTACAACCTGCAGTAACCACCGATTGACCAAACCGCTGCACGACAAGCTCTACCCTCGCCTACTGTATTCTCACCCATCCCTTGTAGATTGTGAGCCCTCGCGGGTAGGGTCCTCTCTCCTCCTGTACCAGTCGTGACTTGTATTGTTTAAGATTATTGTACTTTTTTTATTATGTGTACCCCTCCTCACATGTAAAGCACCATGGAATACATGGCGCTATAATAATAAATAATAATAATATGCGTCCTACAAGTGATTGTGATGCAACCCACACCCTACAGCACACTAGGACTGGGACACCCATTGCCTGTAAACTACCAGAGCGCAACCGGACAGCAGCTTGGTTGTGACTACTGCTCTTCAGCACTTTACAGATACAAAACATAGACGGATCTGTATATCTAGCTCTAATCCCACAAAGCTCAGCTGTCACAGCCCCACATCCTCTCATTAGCGTGGTCAGCATTCAGCTTTACGGATATCCTTTTATAAACACAGTAACAACAGGATTGCAGAAATGGCCAACTCTTCTTTATTTTTCCTAATCTCAAACTTTTAGTTGTCACACTTGCATACTTTCGTTGGTATTTTGCATTAGTATTTGTATGGCTGTGTTCACATTTAGTTGAAAGACTAGAAGTTATGGTTCCCATCTAAATGACGCACATGGACAGACAGTACGCGTCAACAGGGTCTGTCAGGCACCAACGCGTTGGTATCTGTCCTTTGATGGATCTGGCACTGTCTTAGTGTTTTTTAAAAACATTCATCATGATATAGATGTGAACAAAGACAAAACCAACATTACATCCTAAACGTGGAAGACCTGCAAATCTTTGCATTAATCTTTCTCTTTGTTTATGTTCCCTTCTTGGTCAGAAATACACAAATGGAAAATAGGCAAGTGTGAAAGGGGAAACTTTTACCTTTGACTGATTTCATCACTCTGGGTTGAAGAAAGTCCACCAACACAGAAAATGAAATTGGTTTAAAAAGGGAAAAAAAAAGAAGTACTGCAGTAGTTTCTCCAGGAACAACAAATATAACAAGATATGTGCTGCCTAGCGTGAAATGACCAATTTTCTCTTAACATCTGGCCAATTCAGCAAACACAGCCAGAGACTTTTAAAAATTTGGCCCAAAGCTCTCTTTCTGTCCCCTTATGTCCTAAATGCCTACAAGAGTAAAGAGACCCTGCCTAAAAGTGAAGCTATAATCAGAAAATTACCTTTTGTTAGTCAGGTTATTCTGGTGAATGTATTTTGTTTTACATTTTAGCAATGTTTTTTTTTACATATCACAATCTGTTTAAAAAAAATTAAAAACAGAACTCTTGCAATGAACACTGAGGCTCTTTTTAGACTCTTCTTATTGTTTCAGGAAACAACACATGTACAAAGCCACAATGTCTCTGACTGTATCCTTTGTATTGAAGTATCCTAAGAGCGTGTGCAAAGGTTATTGAAAACGAAGGGGAAGCAGGGCCAGCCATGGCATTTTAACCCTGCTTTTACTGATAAGTAGTCTACTGAAAACTCTTCCTGAAAGGATAGGAAGTATCAGTCTAAAATAGACTCTGTGGTCAATGTAAAAATTGCAAGATTGTTAATTCTAAAAAAAAAACGCTGTTGAAATGTTTAAAAATACGCAAAAACCTGGTTTAAACAATTGGTCATTTTCTGATGATTGCTTCCCTGTAGTGGTCCTTTGGAAACGACATTGAAAAACTCATTTTTTTAACGGTAGGGAGCCAGGGTAGTACGTGCTACATCTCACCTGTGCTGGCACAGTCCAGCTGGTCTTTACTGAAGCAGAGGTGAGTGTTGTGAATTGTACACGTATGGAATTGAAGTCTGAACAGGACCTCGCGCTCGTGGGGCTTGCAGAGCTTATGGTAGCATTTCACCTGGGAATACAAAATTATATGATGCAAGTAGGCGATAAATACTAAACTTGCTTGAAGAGTTTACGTTTCAAGTTTTAGAGCAATCTTAGAAAACCATTTTTAATAATAAGGTGTAAAAAATGCAGTAAGTACGGTAATAAATATAATTTCATCTGTACTATACAGAGCTGTCAAAGGTAGTAACTGCACTGCATTATACACTGCTCAAAAAAATAAATGGAACACTAAAATCTCACATCCTAGATATCACTGAATGATATATTCCAGTTGTAAATCTTTATTCATTATATAGTGGAATGCGTTGAGAACAGTAAAACCTAAAAATGACGTGACGTTGATGGATGGTGCGATAAATGATGTCCCAGATGTGTTCAATCGGATTCAGTCACACCATTACTGACCCACTGCCAAACCGGTCATCCTGAAAGATGTTGCAGGCAGCAGATCGCTCTCCATGGCGTTTCCAGACTTTGTCACGTCTGTCACATATGCTCAGTGTGAACCTTTCATCTGTGAAGAGCACAGGGCGCCAGTGGTGAATTTGCCAATCCTGGTGTTCTTTGGCAACAGTACAACGACCATCTGTGGACGTCGGGCACTCAGACCATCCTCATGGAGTCAGTTTCTAACCATTTGTGCAGACATATGCACATTTGTGGCCTGCTGGAGGTCATTTTGTAGGGCTCTGGCAGTGCTCCTCCTGTTCCTCCTTGCACAAAGGCTGAGGTAGCGGTCCTGCTGCTGGGTTGTTGCCCTCCTATGGCCCCCTCCACATCTCCTGGTGTACTGGCCTGTCTCCTGGTAGCGCCTCCAGCCTCTGGACACTACTCTGACAGACACAGCAAACCTTCTTGCCACAGCTCGCATTGATGTGCCATCCTGGATGAGCTGCACTACCTGAGCCACTAGTGTGGGTTGTAGAGTCCGTCTCATGCTACCATGGGCGTGAAAGCACAACCAACATTCAAAAGTGATCAAAACATCAGCCAGAAAGCATTGGTACTGAGATGTGGTCTGTGGTCCCCACCTGCAGAACCACTCCTTTATTGAGTGTGTCTTGATAATTGCCAATAATTTCCATCTGTTGTCTATTCCATTTGCACAACAGCATGTGAAATTGATTGCAAACAGTGTTGCTTCCTAAGTGGACAGTTTGATTTCACAGAAGTTTGATTTACTTGGGAGTTATATTTTGTTGTTTAAGTGTTCCCTTTATTTTTTTGAGCAGTGTACTTTATGGTGTAGTGGTGCAGGGTATTTCCGGCTTCCGGGCTCCATAGCATGATCTGCCGCTATCGGCGGTACACTTGTGTTCTGTACAGTATTCTGCTGACAGAGCTGCCAAAGTGAACATATAGGAACATTGGAGGAGATTTATCAAGCTAAATGTGCCACAATTCTGCAAAAATTGCATCCCCAAAAAGTATTATGTGTTTTAGACAATTTCAGCACCTTGGACAATGGGGGCGGAGCCAAAATGAGGCACCAAAATTGTGTTATACATTTCTGGCCCAAAGTAAGTCAACTAAACAACTACAAAAATGGTGCGAACTTAGACTAGACAGTGCTAAAATTAGATTAATCAAATAGCATGAACCACTGTGATACAACTGGCGCGTTTTAACATTTTCTAGTCTAAGTTTGTGCTGTCTAAGAACTCGACCCCAATCTGTATAACAGTATCCATAAAGGTTCAACAAAAGTTCAGCAAGATTCCAGTAAGAAATAAGACCATAAATGCGTATTTTCCTGGTTGGCATATGCTTTCATGATATTATTATATCTGGCATTATTGGGTGGTCTAATAGACAGCAGGGGCAAAATTGTTTTCTTAAAGCACCACTCCAGCGTTTTTTTTTATTTCACTAATCTAAGTTCCCTGCCCCTACTCTAAGGCTATGTGCACACTTTGCAGATTCTGCTGCGGATTTTTCCGCAGCGGATTTGATGAAATCCGCAGTGCAAAAAGTACTGCGGATTTATCACGTTTTTTGTGCGGTTTCCACTGCGGTTTTAGACACCTGCGGGTTTTTAACATGGAGCAGGTGCCAAACCGCTGCGGATTCCGCACAAAGAATTGACATGCTGCGGAATGAAAACCGCTGCCTTTCCGCGTGTTTTTTTCCGCAGCATGTGCACAGCGTTTTTTGTTTTCCATAGGTTAACATTGTACTGTACACCACATGGAAAACTGCTGCGGATCCGCAGCGTCCAAAAACGCTGCGGATTTGCAGCAAAAACCGCAAAGTGTGCACATACCCTTATACTCCCCTGCCGCTGTCTTCATCTGTTATCAGTGCCGCTCCGATCCGTCTTCTATAGGTTGTGACCTGCTGGACCGCTCCAGTGTTTGCTGGGAGATCCGGAAGTCACTACTCAATGTAAGTCTATGAGAGACAGAAAGAGGCCAGAACGAGACTCTCATAGACTAACACTGAGAGCTTGTGTCCAGTACCTCTGACTTACGCAGAAGTTGTGGTCAGTAAATGGTGGCGCAGGACCAGAGTGGCGCTGATAACAGATAAAGACAGTGGCTGGTAAGTATAACACTAGGGTAAGGTAACATGGATTAGTAGCACCACTCCAGCACTGAAATAACAAAAATCGCTGGAATAGGACTTTAAGATATCAATGGGCCTCCCTTGACTGTAAAGCTGGCCATACACATTAGATAGCTGTCCGTCACAAGAGTTTGGCTTACAGCTATATCTCCGAACTACTCCATACACAAGAATCTCTTGTGTAAGGAGAAGAGACCAACTCCAACCACTCAATCCTTATGTCCCACAACAATATTTGTTTGGGGACAGTTGGGCGTCCCACATACACATTAGATAGTTTGCTGATCCCACTGGCTTTTATCTAATGTGTATGGGGACCTTACGGGCATGTCACAAAATGTTCAGGCAGGTATGCTTTATAACCCCTCCCTGAAAAATCTCAAAATAAACGCTAAAAAGAATGAACATATCCATTTTTATATAAAAATGACTTGTTTTTTATATTTTCAGTCTTTTCAGCTTCTTTTAACTATGTCGGGTTTCTAAAGATGGTTAAAGAAGGGGAGCAGACCACTCTTCTGGCAGCTTTCACTTAGAAGCCCCTCACTAGTCTATTCAATACAAGCTTGGCCAAAACCTCAAAAGAGATGACCAAAAAGACACCAAAGAAGACCCGTCACAACAAGAGACGCCAGAGTAAACAGAAGGGCCTTCCTCCTTATAAATTTGCCGGATTCTCACACGTCTAAAAGACATCATATCTACATAACTTAAGGCCCCGATGCAGAAGAAATGGTTGTACGTACTCTATGTCTGCCCCATGCCTAATGCTCCGTACTCTATGTCTGCCCCATCCCTGATGCTCCGTACTCTATGTCTGCCCCATCCCTGATGCTCCGTACTCTATGTCTGCCCTGTCCCTGATGCTCTGTACTCTATGTCTGCCCCTTCCCTGATGCTCCGTACTCTATGTCTGCCCCATCCCTGATGCTCCGTACTTTATGTCTGCCCCATCCCTGATGCTCCGTACTCTATGTCTGCCTTGTGCCTGAAGCTCCGTATTCTATGTCTGCCCTGTGCCTGAAGCTCCGTATTCTATGTCTGCCCCATCCCTGATGCTCCGTACTCTATGTCTGCCCCATCCCTGATGCTCTGTACTCTATGTCTGCCCTGTGCCTGATGCTCCGTACTCTATGTCTGCCCTATCCCTGATGCTCTGTACTCTATGTCTGTCCTGTGCCTGATGCTCCGTACTCTATGTCTGCCCTGTGCCTCAAGCTCCGTATTCTATGTCTGCCCTGTCCCTGATGCTCCGTACTCTATGTCTGCCCCATCCCTGATGCTCTGTACTCTATGTCTGCCCTGTGCCTGATGCTCCGTACTCTATGTCTGCCCTGTGCCTGATGCTCCGTACTCTATGTCTGCCCTGTCCCTGATGCTCCGTACTCTATGTCTGCCCCATCCCTGATGCTCTGTACTCTATGTCTGCCCTGTGCCTGATGCTCCGTACTCTATGTCTGCCCTGTCCCTGATGCACCGTACTCTATGTCTGCCCTGTGCCTGATGCTCCATACTCTATGTCTGCCCTGTGCCTGATGCTCCGTACTCTATGTCTGCCCTGTCCTTGATGCTCCGTACTCTATGTCTGCCCTGTGCCTGATGCTCCGTACTCTATGTCTGCCCTGTCCCTGATGCTCCGTACTCTATGTCTGCCCCATCCCTGATGCTCTGTACTCTATGTCTGCCCTGTGCCTGATGCTCCGTACTCTATGTCTGCCCTGTCCCTGATGCACCGTACTCTATGTCTGCCCTGTGCCTGATGCTCCATACTCTATGTCTGCCCTGTGCCTGATGCACCGTACTCTATGTCTGCCCTGTGCCTGATGCTCCATACTCTATGTCTGCCCTGTGCCTGATGCTCCGTACTCTATGTCTGCCCTGTCCTTGATGCTCCGTACTCTATGTCTGCCCTGTGCCTGATGCTCCATACTCTATGTCTGCCCTGTGCCTGAAGCTCCGTACTCTATACAAACAAAAGCAATCCAGCACTGCATATTCGTAAGGGCCAAAGGTATATGATTTAGAACCTTTCCCATATATTAAATCGGCACATTGCCAGGTGAAATACTCAAACATCAATTTAGATACCAAGAGAACCAGAGTATATATAATTCACCACCACATGATCTAAAAATAGTCAATTTTTATTTAAATATTCAGTATAAAAAACAGTACAAAAAGGATTATACAATAAGGGGGAACAACAACTGAGCACTCAAAGAGGGGATCACTGCTCCATTAATATGACCTGGTGTAGCATGTGTCCATGTATTTTAAAGAGAGTATCGCTATTATTGGTGTTAGAACGCAAGGAATCGTACTCACATCAAAAAGTAATTAACACCGCATAGTTACCAACAGCATACAAAAATACCGACATCACTGCTTACCCATTGTAAATCCGGCTGGAAACAGTGATCCACCCTAAGACCCCTGACGCGCGTTTCGCGTTTAGATGGCTTTTTCAAAGGGGATATGTCTGCCCTGTGCCTGATGCTCCGTACTCTATGTCTGCCCTGTGCCTGATGCTCCGTACTCTGTCTGCCCCGTGCCTGATGCTCCATACTGTATGCCTGTTTTAAGATACCTGTAAAATGCAGAGACCACTACATACCATGATATCGCCTTTCAGAAGCAGCGCTGGCTCCAGGCTAACACACAGCTGACGTTTCTTATTATCGCCATCCCCATGACTTAAGCTGGAGACGAGAGGGAGAGTTAGGGCTCGTGGAGACGACTGTAAAAATCGAACAAGTGCAATCCGACATTTAGACAGATGACATTCGTCCCCATGTTATTCTATGGGGCCGTGCACACATCCAAGTTTTTCCTTGGACTGAATCAGTCTAGAAAAAAAAATCGTAGCATGCCCGAGTTGCATCCAATTATCGTGTCACACTCGGCCAGTCATGTCCATGGGTCAGTATAAAAAGTTGTACTGTAATCTGATGACATCAGAATAAGGTCTGATTTTCACGGACTGACAGAATGAAGAAGATGGAGAAATTTTATTTTATTCTGCACATTCGAGAAAATCGGATCACATCCTGCTCAAACTTTGAGCTCTGTGTGCTCTTCTGTATTACAGACACAACTAGTTTCATCCTTATGGCCTCATTAACACGTTCGTGTTTAACCTTGTATTGGAAAAAATGGTACCGGTGTCATCAGTGTTGTGCATCCATGTGTCCGTTTTTACCTTCAGTGTGTCATCTGTGGATTTCGCTTTTACCATCAGTGTCATCCATGGGTTAGTTTTTACCATCAGTGTCATCCGAGTGTCCATTTTTACCATCAGTGTCATCCGAGTGTCCATTTTTACCATCAGTGTCATCCTTGTGTCCGTTTTTACCATCAGTGTCATCGATGGGTTAGTTTTTACCATCAGTGTCATCCGTGTGTCCATTTTTACCATCAGTGTCATCTATGTGTCCATTTTTACCACCAGTGTGTCATCTATGTGTCCGATTCTACCATCAGTGTGTCATCTGTGTATCAATGTTAAATATGGAGCGCACACAGATGACATACTGATGCTATACGTAGTTTTCACGGACCCATAGACTTGTATTGACCCTTGTCATCAGGCATAACGGAAAAAAAACAGACATGTGAACAGCACTATAGCTTACACGTGTTGAGTCTGTGAGACACACGGATACAACACTGATGTGTCAATGATGTGTAACATGGCAGTTAATAGTAGAAGAGTGCACACACACCGCCACGGCCCATGCGAAAAGTGCCCGCGTGCAGGGGATTATCGGCTACCGTAGGTCAGTGTGCTGTCCGTCCTGACCGTCTGTACGAGCCCTCCATTGCAGCTGGTATTGTACATTACAAAGTGCCGAGATACAGAAATAAAACTCACTAAATTCCTGAGGTGTAGACGAGCTGCATGGACTGGTAGATCTTCAGAAAAGGACAAAATCCTGAGCGAGAGAAGAAATGATAGAATATGAGTGGAATGAAGATTCACAGAAGCCCTGGCATCCTCTTATTTATGTGGCCTGGACAGGAATGTGCCGGACTGATACAGCAAAATAAAGGCATTACTATGACACAAGTGAAATAACACGGGTAGATTACTGCAGATGGTAAACAGATGGGAAAACATTGGCTGCATGTAGATCTGTTGCAGGAATACATTACAAATGAAAAAGGGTTCAAACAAGGGCGGCTCAGCTAGCAAAATGGCTAAGATGGACATTAAACTCTGAGGGTCAAGTATGAGGAGCTCCTGTCTGACCGGTGATACTTAAAAGTTAAAGGGTTTGTCCAGGACTAAAAAACAAAAGACTTATGTTCACGAAATAGTGCTACCTGTGACCTTGGGTTGTGCCTGGTATTGCAGCCCTATTTCAAGTGACTACTACAATGGACACTGCAATGGTGCGCTTCATGCAAAAGGTAGAGAACACAAGCAATTCCGATCTTTCCTAGAGCCTCTAAGACGTTAGATTTTTCTTCCTCTCTTTGACAAGCCTGCAGGATATGGATGGTGCCAAAAGGACTACTTGGAAGGACCAATTTAATATTTTAACAAGATCTTCCAACAGTCAAGACTATGGGAAAAGCCTAACTAACCTTGTGGTCTCCAGTTGGGTGACCCAAGCACCGAGCGAGACGTATTTTTACCAATGCCATTTGCGGAATCAGCAATATCTGGCAGCTGATTTCATTACTTCTTAGGCTGGGGTCACACATGGCGTAAGACAATACGCCACGTATTATACGTCCGTACTACGGCCGTAATACGGAGAAATGTTCCCAAAATAGTGATCCGTAGGCAGGGTGTGTCAGCGTATTTTGCGCATGGCATCCTCCGTATGTAATCCGTATGCCATCCGTACTGCGAGATTTTCGCGCAGGCTTGAAAAACCGACATCTAATGGATTTATGTGCTCAAATGTTAGGGAAAACATATATACAGTATATATATATATATATATATGTCATTGAGACACATATATATATATTCTGTATTTAGATTTCATTCAGCGCGAGATCTGTGAAAAGTCGGGAATTCAATTGCCGGCTTTGCATTTCTCCTGCACAAACCCGACAGGATATGAGACATGATTTACATACAGTAAACCATCTCATATCCCCTTTTTTTTTGCATATTCCACACTACTAATGTTAGTAGTGTGTATGTGCAAAATTTCAGCGCTGTAGCTGCTGAAATAAAGGGTTAAATGGCGGAAAAAATTGGCGTGGGCTCCCGCGCAATTTTCTCCGCCAGAATGGTAAAGCCAGTGACTGAGGGCAGATATTAATAGCCTAGAGAGGGTCCATGGTTATTGGCCCCCCCGTGGCTACAAACATCTGCCCCCAGCCACCCCAGAAAAGGCACATCTGGAAGATGCGCCTATTCTGGCACTTGGCCACTCTCTTCCCAGTCCCTGTAGCGGTGGGATATGGGGTAATGAAGGGTTAATGCCACCTTGCTATTGGAAGGTGACATTAAGCCAGATTAATAATGGAGAGGCGTCAATTATGACACCTATCCATTATTAATCCAATTGTTGGAAAGGGTTAAAAAACACACACACATTATTAAAAAGGATTTTAATGAAATAAACACAGCGGTTGTTGTAATAATTTATTGTTCTCGCAATCCATTTCCAGGCCCTCGCTTGGCAAAATAATAAACACACAATATACATACCTTCTGATGTCAGATCACGTCCCACGAAGTAATCCATCTGAAGGGGTTAACTAATATTACAGGCAGAGCTGCGATAAACCACTCGCTCGTGCCTGTAATCCCCCGGGTGCTGAAAGGAAAGCAGGATCTATACTTACATTCAGTCGCGGTGAGGCGCCCTCTGGTGGATGTTCTCATGAACTGCAGCCTGGGAACTTTTTCCCACGCTCCAGGTCATATGAGGACATCCACCAGGGGGCGCATCACCGCGACTGAAGGAAATGTAGGTCAATGACCTACATTTCCTTCATTCGCCGGGGATTACAGGCACGGAGCACAGCTGCATTTAGCAGGGCTCCTGCCTGTAAAATAATTAACCCCTTCAGATGGATTACTTCGTGGGACGAGATGGTTCACCAGAAGGTATGTATCTTGTGCGTTTATTATTTTTCCAAGCGAGGGTGTTCCTGATGGATTGAGAGAACAATAAATTATTACAACAACCTCTGTGTTTATTTCATTAAACTACTTTTAAATCATGTGTGTGTGTGTGTGTTTTAACCCTTTCCTACAATTGGATTAATAATGGATAGGTGTCATAATTGACGCCTCTCCATTATTAATCTGGCTTAATGTCACCTTACAATAGCAAGGTGGCATTAACCCTTCATTACCCCATATCCCACCGCTACAGGGAGTGGGAAGAGAGTGGCCAAGTGCCAGAATAGGCGCATCTTCCAGATGTGCCTTTTCTGGGGTGGCTGGGGGCAGATGTTTTTAGCCACGGGGGGCCAATAACCATGGACCCTCTCCTGGCTATTAATATCTGCCCTCAGTCACTGGCTTTACCACTCTGGCGGAGAAAATTGCGCGGGAGCCCACGCCAATTTTTTCTGCCATTTAACCCTTTATTTTAGCAGCTACAGCGCTGAAATTTTGCACATACACACTACTAACATTAGTAGTGTGGAATATGCAAAAAAAAGGGGATATGAGATGGTTTACTGTATGTAAACCATGTCTCATATCCTGTCGGGTTTGTGCAGGAGAAATGAAAAGCCGGCAATTGAATTACCGACTTTTCACTAACAGCGCTGCGTATTTCTCGCAAGTCACACTGCAGGTCCGTGTGGAATCCGTATTTTTCTCGCCCCCATAGACTTTCATTGGCGTATTATTTGCGCAATACGCTGACAAACGCAGCATGCTGCGATTTTGTACGGCCGTAGAAAGCCGTATATTACGGATCCGTAATATACGGCTGATAGGAGCAGCCCCATTGAGAAGCATTGTGCCGTATGTAATGCGAGTTTTACGTACGTAGTTTTTGCGCTCTTACGTACGTAAAACACGCATGTGTGACCCCAGCCTTAGAAATAGCATGTTTAGGAAAAATGGCCTGATAGTGATATGGGGAGGATATTGTGGCTAAAATAACTAAATAATGTAATAGTCATGGAGTAAGGTTGGTTCCAAGTTCATACCCTGCCATAAATAGCAAAAAAAATCATATAAATAAAAAGTGAAAACGATGGCAAAAGGAAAATCAAGTCACAACTATGAAATTAAAAAAGAAGCGAGTGCTCCACTGCATGCTAGAGTAGCGCTGAGCAGATGTCTGACCCATGCGTGGAGATGATGGTATGCACAGACCACAAGGGAGGTGGAGTGACTCAGGTCTGGAAACCTGTGCTCTCATCCTACACTGTATGGAAAGAGGCATCAGCTGCATAGGTTCTCATTACATTTGGCACGGTCATATTCATTTAGGGTTTTATTTTTCCAAACTAATTTTGGAGGTTAGAAAATGTTAAATTCCACATGGCAACGAGCAGTGGGAGTCTATGTCTGGCACGGCATGCAATAGCCAAGGTGGAGTTTTTATTACATTCGATGCTAACTCTATGGATCTGGGAAGCAGATGTCGAGGGAAGCCAGGATTTATAAGAAACATATGTGCCTAGGACAAATGTATAATGAGCACCATGTAAGCAGAAATTAATAGTGGAACAATCACAGAGAGATTCTGCGCTGCATGCCGAATAGACCTTGTTCATCAACTCCTCAAGAAACCATGAAGCCACCTCCCTGAGCAATCTAATAGATACACAATAGGAATAAACAAAGTCAGTGCCAAGGAAATATGCCGCCATCCAACACTGACATGTTAGATGTAAAGTGCTGTTATGGGGCAAATCATCCATTCCACGCTACATCTGGCATATCCACAGGACATAGAGTGAATGTGGGAACCATCTCTATACTATGATGAACACTTACCGCCATCATTCTGAAGTGCCGGGATAACCGGTAGCAGCACACACTGCAACGATAACATGCCACTGCTGATCTTTATATTGCCCGACAATAATCCTCCAAAATAATTGATATACCTGTACAAAGGAAAAAAACATAGAGGGGGGTGATAATAATATAAGGCAGTGGAGCTTTTTATAAAGCATTTCCGCCACTTCCTATTTAGCTTGATGTTCATATGCACAGTTTTTTTGAGCATTTTTTCCCCACTTTTCCAGGTTCCTATTTAATTTAATGTTCATGTGTACAGTTTTTTTGAGCATTTTTTCCCCATTTTTCCAGGTTCCTATTTAGTTTAATGTTCATATGTACAGGGTTTTTTTTAGCATTTTTCACATTTTTCCAGGTTTCTATTTAGTTTAATGTTCATATGTAAAGGGTTTTTTTTAGCATTTTTCCAGGTTCCTTTTAAGTTTAATGTTCATATGTAAAGTTTTTTTTTTTTTAGCATTTGTCCCATTTTTCCAGGTTCCTATTTAGTTTAATGTTCGTATGTACAGGGTTTTTTTTTAGCATTTTTCCAGGTTCCTATTTAGTTTAATGTTCATATGTAAAGTTTTTTTTTTTTTTGCATTTTTCCCATTTTTCCAGGTTCCTATTTAGTTTAATGTTCATATTACAGTTTTTTGGAGCATTTTTCCCATTTTTCCAGGTTTTGTAAAACACCTGGTGGGAACAAAAAGTGCATGTCCCTTCTTCGATGTAGATTCCTCTTGCAACCCGCTCTGAGGGTTTGTGCACATGACGTCTCTTACACATGGGCTAATCTGCTGACCATTCCAAGAGGGAGACGCTTCAGGGAACGTTGCCTTTTTTGTCCTAAAGCATCTTTTTTGTGCTTTTTTGCTTGTTTCCTTAGTGCGTGCTTCTTTTTTGACTGCCGGTGTTTTTTTTTTTTTTTCCGTATATTCCCATCATTTTTGGGTTGTATTTTCCAGCATTTTTTTTACTCCATTGACCAATGAAGAAACCAATAGTGATTTCCTAAAGCGAAACACTGGGAAAACATTAAAAAAATACCTCTAGGTATCTATTGAGCTTTCCCATTGACTTGAATAAAGCGTCTTCCAAGAGTAAAACACCTGAACAATGGATATGTACGTTTATGCTTTTGAGAATTCTCTGTGAGCTTTTTCACACGAGTTTGGGAGCGGACTTGCCTGAAAAAGAAGCCACGTGCATATACGATAAGAGGTTTGAAAAAATAAGCTTCAGGAGAAAAAGTAAAAAAAAACTATTACAAAAACCTTCTAAAACACTTTATGAAAATAAATACTGAGAAACTTCACAAAAAAAGAAGAATTTCACAAAGATTTTGCCGCTTGAATTACTTATCTTTCAACGCTTCAAGAAAACTCCATCTGCACATAGCCTAAGTTATCCAGCATAGTACCATGCAATCACAAAGCTTCAAAAACTATTATAATATATAGACAAGTATATGAAAAATAGAAGTGGTGTCACTTGAAATTATATATGGCCCAATACAAAATCTCCAACAGGGCCCCCAACTATCACAGGTCTTTAATAATAATAGTCCCTTTATACAGGGCAAATTGACCTTTGGGGCCTCCCTAGTCTCCAGGGCCCTGGTGCAATTGAAGCTTATAATTATGCCCATGTTTAAACCACCTTGGAGTATTTTACTAAAACAATTAATTTCTATTATTTTTTTATATCAAATTTTGCATAATTTAATGTGGTTACAAATAACATCCATTAAGCCACAAGAATTAAATATCTGTACTTGTACATGGGGTAATTTACGTGACAAAAACATGTAGGAAATAGTTTGCAGAATTAAGGACAATCCAGGGTTATTTCATGTTGACTATTAAAAAAGATCCCTATATTTACATCAAATTTCAACATATAAAAGGACACAAACAAAAAAGTTACAAGCCAGACACCCTTATAAACCGTAATAAGAGATTCCAAGATGGGTCCTCACACTAATAAGCAAGTGACAACTTGAGGACTCTGACATCAGTCCATTTACTGAAATGAGAGGGTCTATCGATGACATTTTTTCCATGTTGTGTAACAGATGGAGGACTTTAACAACTTCTTGAGAAAATACAAGTGCAGCAATGTACAAACATGAGATTTCCAAGGATTCAAATGATTTCTCGTAGTAAAAATAGTTACAACAGTTTGGACTGGTCGATATCTCACCAATCCTCACCAGTACAGCGTTTCTTCATATAGGGTTGTATGAGACAAAAAAAATATGGCTGTTTCCTCCTCCAGTGCCAAACTTTTCTACGGGCTATACCTGGTATTGTAACTCAGGTTCCTTAACTTGAAACGTACCTCCTCTTTCACTTGAAAGCGATTATAGTGCAAAACTCTACAGATTAATTAGTTTTCTAAGTCACCCTATTACATGTTTTGCATCACGGACTGGCCAGAGTCTGTGCTTCGGGCTGCATTGCACTAGTCTGTGCCCTTTTCCTGTTGATAGGCAGGCGGTAGCTAAGAGGGATGAGTAGAACGCTGCCTAGTTTAGTGCATCCCGCAGCAGCAGTTGGGCGGTCTGTGCTGAGGCTTATCAGCAAAAATGTGAAATGGATTGAGAATAGAAAAATTATTAAAATTATTATACTGCAGACTTCAGCACTGTAATCGTTTTCATGTTAATATAGGTGGTAACGTAAGGCTATGTGGGTCTCACCAGCTCATGAGGTTTAGTAGACATCTGCCTCTGACTATTGGAAAACACTGAAGCACATGAATGCGTAATATTTCCACTATAATATGGAAAAAATTGATTTTTTTTTTACCATCTGGGGTATCAATTTGCTTTTTCTTTCTACTTCACCTCTGAGGGAACTGCCAGCAGATTAAATTAATATAATGCCATTGGACTTTACTAGAAGTTTCCTTGTCATTCCTGTAAGGAAACAAGACTTTACTTTGTCAATTGGTACAGCAGGAAACCAGTTCAGTAAAGAGTATTCTGTTGCTTCTGATAACAGGACACGGGGAAAGTGAATATTTCTCTTTTAGAACAGGAAAAGGTCCCGATTTCCCAACAGCATGGTGGGAAAACAATACTGAAGTGTTCTGGCATTGCATGTGAGCCATGAGTAATGCTACGGCTCTCGGGTTCACTGGCGTTACCGGTTTTTCTGCACTGACCTGCGCTGGGATGGATGAAGCGATGAAGAGACCTTATCTTCACAGAACTTTCTCATGGCCAAAGTGCTGAGTGCCTGATCCACACTGCAAAAGGAAACAACGCGTGTGACCGACGGCGTAGGGAAGAAGGGAGAGATAGGAGGAAGCACGAAAACTGGAAACAATTCTGCAAAATCATGGAAATAGAATACATTACTTTAAAAAGTAAAACAACCCGTGAGGTTATGAAATTATTCATTTACTTGGCATCTGGCGTTTTTTGCTGACGCTATGTACGACCTATATCTTGGCGGCTGTCGAGGCTTTTCAGAAATTCTATAGCTGGAGGACTCCAGTTGCCAATCACTGGTTTATATCACGCCATAGATCCTAGATATAGAGTGACTCGCGGCATCTCAAGTAATTCTACTATGTGCGTATAGGCTTCCCATGATACACAATGGATTGTAAGGGGTTCTCCACCTATAAACCCTTTAGGGCCGGGTTTATGTACTATGACTCTGCAAAGGCCCAACATGCAATATGATCATCATGTGTATGACGATGCGAAGCATATCATCCCTTAATAATAATGATTAGAGTCTGACAATAGGAGGCCATTCATTCCTGTGCTGAAGACCCCAAATGACTTTTTATCATTTCAGACTGATTTAATTTACAACGGCAACAATCATAATCCACTCAAAACAGTCACTACTTGAAATAATCACTGGCCGTGATAAAAGGAACGAAAATAATGCTTAGATTTCATTCACACGTGCAACTATTTTGATCAGAGTTTGATCACGGAGTGGTCCGAGTGTGATACGATTTTCTCGTACGTGGAGAAATATAGAAAAAAATGTCTCCACCTTCTCTGTTCTGTCAGTCAGTGAAAATCAGACCGTACTTGAATGTCATCTGAATGCAGTCTGATTTTGTCAAGGACCCATTGACATGAATTGACGATTTTGATCCGACCCTTGGATCAAAATAGGACACGTCTCCCCCGAAATCTCCCACTTCTAATGTGGTGTACCTAATTATTTGTACTAAATGTCCAACTGGGGGTCTGTGTGTGGGGGAGACAGGGCAAAAGCTTAGAACAAGAATGAATTCTCACCGCCACACAATAAGAGAAAAAAGAATGGTGGATCCACCTGTGGCAATACATTTTTGTCTCCCAAATCATAACATTATGGACATGAAATTACTTGTGTTAAAAGGTAATTTCAAATCTCAGAGAGACAGAAGAGTCTGGGAATATAAACTGATGACGACCTTTGACACTCTCACTGCAGGAATGAATGTGTCGCATGGATTTATGTCTTTTTATATCAACTAAGGAACTTGCCCCTCAGAGTATGAGGGGTCATCACAACAGAACCAAACCCCAATAAAACAATCCTTATCTAAGAACTGGCCCAATATTTATGGACATAACTGTTTATCACTCATGGTAATTCTGCTTCATGTCACCTGTCTTATCCATGGTTTTTCCTTTTTTTTTTTTTCTATGCTATGTTGTGCTTAAATATGTGATTCTTCAGAATTTCTTTTAGTCTTTGCCTGATGAAGAGACCTGTGTAGTCTCGAAAGCTTGCAATTTGTTACCATCTTTTCAGTTAGCCATTAAAAGGTATCAACCACTGAGGACTCTCAATTCTAAATATTTTTCTATCTACTGGCTAACAAGGTACCAAGATATATTTCTTTCCTGTACCTAAATCTCCCTGATTTTATGTCTCCCCTCAGTCTATGAAAAATCACGGACAGGCGAATGTACTATCACAAGTTTGAGTGCTATTCGTGAAAATCAAGGATAGCACTCATGTGAAAATCAGACGTGTGAATGAGGCCTAAGGGTGAATTTACATGATCATATGGCAAAATTCAAGTCATCCACCTCATCTGATGGTGCAGGTTGAGATTTTTTTCCACAGGGACCATTGACGTCCATATACAGTTCAGCGCACAGGCCGAAAATATGGTGAATTTGGCCAGAATCCACATATACAGTTACTTTCATTTAGCTAAGGGTGCACTTGCAGGAATTGCAATCACAGCTCATTGTAGATATTACTAGTGTTCCTTCCAAATAATATTATAACAAATCCTCCAGTCTCTTAATAATATCATTTGCAAGTACAATAATATGTATTTTTTAAAAAACTGGTCTAAATGGCGCTGTTTTCCTGAATCTGACAGTGTTCCTTTTTTTGATCCTGCGCCTCTCCATTCTTGAGATATACCCCCTTTTACTTGTAAATAAATCTAGTCTAGTAAAGCAAAGGGGGGTGTTGCTCAATTAGACACCTACAGAGAACAGTTGATGACCACGCCCACTTGGCTAAATATATTTCTGTGTGTGTATATAAATAAATAAATATATATATATATATATATATATATATATAGTAGATTTATAAACAAAGAAGAGGAAGCCCATATCTCAGGAAAGGAGAGGAGAAGGAACAAAAGAAATACAGCCCCAGATTCAGGAGAACAGTGACATTTAGAACAGGTTAAAAAATACATAATTGTGGTAAGTACCAGGTCTTCTTTAAATCCTACAAAAAATATTTCCTCTTTTCCATAATTCATGACCATTACAAAGTATTACATTAAATAAATAAAAGGAATAGAGTTAATAAAACACTAAATTATCCATGTGAGAAATCAAAAGAATCCTTCGGATAGACCACCGATGTGTCATTGGCATGAGTTTCAGCTGTGAGACCACCACTGATTGGCAGCATTACTGATCGGAACAGGCACAAGAGTATCTGATGCCATACCCATAGGCAAGCATTATGGGTGGTACTGCAGCTCAGCACATTAAAAGGATCCTGCCCCATAATTCATGTGCAGCCTAAATCAGCGACGAGCAGCTGAATTACAAACATGTACATATTACTCTGAAATGCTGAAACATTAAAAAAAATACAGAATTGAAACCACAGCCAGGGACAACATGTCTAGCCCAAGAGGTATGTTCCTGCTGGATCGGCCACGGATCGGCCACTCAGGTAGGTCTCTATACGGTGGGGGGCATACCACTTGAATTGGTCACCTTGTTACCAGCCGTACAAATTGACTATGTTTCAACTATGTATGTCTCTAAAATGCAGCACCATTTTTGAGTAAAACGTACATGGTTATAAGGCAGAAGAAGGTGGTCTCCGATACATCAAGAAGCCATAAGACAGGTTCCCTTTAAATAAAGGGGGTTGCACTTCAGCACAAGATGCAATCATGAATACGCTGACAGGACTGCAGAAAAGAGCTGAACCTTCACTTTGCTTTTACGCGGTAACCCTAATGATACCCCACCAATGTAGTGTCCCAGAAAATCTCTTATAGATCACTGTCCTATAATCTTCAAAGCAATCTTATGTAATGGTGGGTAATCTGCCTGTATCATAGTGTCAGTAATTGATGAAAACCAGAATTGGGCACGTGACCTGCAGTGGTTCATCACCCTCTCCCGAAAAAAAGGATTGAAAGAAAATTGTAATGTATTTTCCTCAACTGGCTAGACTACCAAAATTATTCAGAGGGCGTAAGGACAGTCTGTTCAGGAAGACACAAAACCATCACCGGAGGATAGAAGAGAGACCTCGCTAGTCTCGGCTAAGCTCATTGCTCATTACACCACAAAAAAATAAACCTGGAATTTATCAGAATGTATTCAGATGGAAACAACAGGCGTCCATGAGTAAGACCAAAGTTCACCTCAGGTCTCCAGAAACAAAACATCTGACTGACCCTAAAATGGTCGGGATAATGTTCAATGGAAAATTAAGTGAAATGTGAATTATCTGGAACACTCAAGAGTAAGAACGTAGTGCCAACAGGCAATAGCGGTGGTTGTGATGATGTGGAGATGTGTTACCGCTTAAAGACCTACAAAGCCTACAATTAATCAAGAGACTACTAAAGGATTTGTCTTGGCTTCTATCTGCAGGAGCGCACTGCTCCCCTGCCTCCTGGCTTCCTAATTTCCAGGGAGGTGGCGCGCTCCTGCAGATTCACATAACTGTACTGTCAGTCCGAACTGTGCGGTCTCTGATGCTGCACGCAGAGGAAACGTGTTGGATAAAATGCCAACTTCAGAGCAGAGCTAGCAATCAGCCACTGACCATAGAGTACAATGAGGCAATGAGCATTACACTATACAGTAAAAAAATCCTTCCGTTCTTTAGAACAAAGAGGATTCGGAAATAGGTTGTAAATTTCAAAGTTACTTGTTTTTATGAGCACTTTGCAATTTTGCCTATTTAAGAAGATGAGACACCTTTGATGCCTGATTATCTGTACATCAGACAAAGCTAGATGTGCTAACAAGATCAAAAGCAAGTCTACATCTTTAGAACGAAGCAGAAATAAAGTTAAGGTTTTGGACAGTCATTGTCAAGCACTTGAATTGAATCTATGCTCAGAAGCTACCATTATATCAGATCACTTACACTGTATTCAATACCAATATGAAAGATGGATTCTAAGTTATTACAGAATTCGTTCTCATCCTTTGATGCCAAGGATGGTGGAACCAAGGAATTCAGGATTGGATTTTAATGTAACATACGCTTTCTATATCTGTGTGCTATCTTTTTAAATTAAAATACAATATTTTTGTACAAGTACCCTCTGAATTGTAAAGTGCTGTGGAATATGCTGTTGCTAAATAAATAAAAAAAATACATTGTTAAAGGGGTTGTCCACTACCTGGGCAACCCCATTTTAATTGAAATAGTCCCCTTTGTAAAAGAAAAACACCTCCAGCACTAGATCTGCTCTAGGGATGTGGGCTCTAGGTCTCCCGAAGCTCGCGTGACATTGTTATGCCCTGTGACTTATGCAGTCAATCAGCGGCAGCTATTGGGATGCCGCGTTCTCACTTCTTCTGTTTGTCCAAGGTTCACACTTTCAGACCAATAGTGGCCAATGATTGGCAGCAGGGCTCACCTGGCATAACAATGTCACAGGAGCCCCAGGAGCCAACATCAATAGAGCAGCTCCGATGCAGGAAGAAAGTATATGGGGTTTTTACATTACAATTGGGATTATTTAATTTAAATAATTAATTACTAGGATTATTTTTTTCAGGTTAAAAAAATAGTAGCAATTGAAATTAAGCAAAGAATACCTTGCGGACACCTTGCTATAATGCATGTAGGATGCGATTACCACTCCCGTCTTCCCCTGATTTCCCTGGAAAAAAGAAATAAACATTATAAATTCATGGTGGCATAGGGTATGGTCAAGTGGCCTTTACATTTGTTTAAGTTATAGGAAATATATAATTTGTATAGTTTTTTATATTTTCTGTCTTGTAAATGTTACTCTCTTCTGTACAAAACTACGGGGCCAGTTGTTCTGTTCTGATACAACACCTTCATGGACCACAGGAAACAATAAACTGCAGATGTTCATTGGAGGAATGTACTGAGCATGCTCTGTGATCTGTGCAGGGGCCACTGTACAGGGAGGGGTAGGAGGTGAGCTGTGATCATGTATTGTGAATATCGTGATACAAGTCATTGAAATCCTTCCATGGTGATAATGAGATGTGATCTCTACTGAACGAAAAGTCACAGCTTAGTTTTAGGCTCAGGTAATACCTTGCAGTGTAAGACAACCACATGCTGTGGGTCATTGTTTAGCCAGGCTTCCATGGCTTTACAAATGGAGCATATCACATCAAGAGATGGTGCATGACAGTCTGGCCAGAAAAACTCCTGAACCTAAAAGACCGTAAAAAAAGTTAATGTAAATTATACAGTTGTAGGTGGTTTTTTGAGGAGACATTGCTTGAAAAATTCTACATTACACATATAGGGTATGAAAAAGGCTGATTTATCAGAATCCCACTCACAAGTCATAAGAGAGAAGAATTGGGCAAAGTCAGGTCATTGCTGGAGGGAGGGAGGAGGGTTAGTGAAAGCAATATAAGACAAGAGGTGCTATGTCTGGAGAAGGGGCGGAAGTCAAGGTCACGGACAAGGCCGACTGATCAACCACAAAGAGCTGGGTTGGCAAATAATCAAAATAGAGCAGCTACCACCAGGTTCACAGGAAGATTGTTCTCATATAGACGCTTATATATTTCCTGTATAATAACCCATTGATGAAAGTGAATGAGTTTCTGCGGTGGTTCGAGGTGTGTGGGGGTGGGAGGTCGTTGTGGCGAGGCTGAGGGATTATTAAGAAGGCAGGAGGGCTGGTGGTATAAGGAAAAAGCACAAGAAGAAGAAAATAATGAGTAATATAAAAAAGAAACACTTCGATACATAGGTAAACATCAAAAATCAAGGCAATGTACAGTTTAATGCACATCATTGTGAAATGTCGGTGTGGTGGCCGATTGTGTCTCAGACAGCACACAGTCACATTGAGTAATGTCCTATACTTATTTTCAAATTCGGATCAGAATAGGAAATGCCCTGAGTGTCATGGATCTCACGCTCGGATCCATAATTTTCACGGATGTGTGAACAGGTCGATGAAACTCTTTAGGGTCCATGTGCCAAATTGGGCAGCACGACAATATTTCACACAGATGTCTCCTTTGCCACACATCCTATTTACCGAGACCCAATGTTGATACCTACTAATGTGTAATACATTTACCTTTGGGTTGAGCTTTTTAATGTCATGTCTTTTTCTTGACAGGTTAAAAAACTGTAAAAAACAACAAACAGTAAAAACCATATGAATAATTAATCAAAAAATGAGATAACAGCGATTTTATCTGCTTATTAAAATAAATGAACAAATGAGCACCGGAGCTAAGGACATATTTTAGAATTTAGAAAGCCCTATGAGCTACATATATCTGGTGTCACATCATAATGTTGTATGGTGTCCATGTAGGCATCACCCTACATGACCATGGTGGCTAAATGGTGTCATGAGTGGTAGCTTTAGTCATAAAACCTAAGCAGGTGAGGTTCTTCTAGATTACATTTGGATTTTATTCTAGTGACAGCCGATGTTACATCTATGATAACGTTTGCAGAGTTTGTGAAAAGAGATCTTTAGGATTTAGATGAAAGGGAGAAGTATTTATGATAAGGGGAACCGCTCTCACCAGGTACTTGTCCTCATGTTTGGATCTCAGCATGCTTGCCACCTCCCGCAGATTGCTTCGATATCGTTGTTCTTCCAGGATGGTGGGGAAGAAGACACTAATGATACGTTCAGTGATATATGTCAGGTCCAGGTCATAGTTGCGCTGGATCACTTGATCTAGGCTAAAACTCCTGAAATAAAAAAAAGTACAGTAGATCTAATGATCACAATTACCTGATAACCTGACACATTCCACACTTTTGAAATGAAAGACCACAAGGAGGTCACAGCTTCATAATTAAAGCTAATTACAGGGAAACTCAACATAGGACCAACTTGTTGAGAAGACCCACCCCATATACAGACCAAAGTCCTTGTTACAAATTTTCAATTCTACCATATGTTATCAAAACTGACCATCTTTGGGAAGACCATCCCCTATAAGACTACTTTTTAATGCAATTTTGGGTGGTGATCACAAAGAGACTTCACTATATATAGTTGTCTTTAGTATTCCAGGCTGGGGTGTTGTATACAAACAGTAGTAAGTCTCTCTCCTCACCTTGGTAGGGAGCTCCTTTGTTTGACGTTGAGAGATTTGGTAGAACCCTGAAAAAAAACATAGCGACTCAGTATCAGCATGGACAGAAGATAATCACTGTAGTCGTAGTCAGGGATCTAGCAGTCAGGATTCTGAGAAAAATTAGTAACACCCTTATAAATAATTTCACCATCACCACAGAACAACGACCTATCTTTCTATCTGCAATTGGAAGCAACCACCAGTCCAATGCAAAATAAGGGTGCAAGCCCCAGCCCATAACCTTGGGGTCCTTAATAAATAAATTCTGGAAAAAAGCAGCACTCTAAAAACTTTAATACACTGGAGAGTCGATTCATTATTTCTTTTGTGTCTAGTTTTGTGTTTGGTTTTTGTTTCCTCAATATTCATCTTTTCATTTCCAACTTTTTAAAGTCACAAATTTATCTATCTATCTATCTATCTATCTATCTATCTATCTATCTATCTATCTATCTATCTATCTATCGTATATATCTATTATCTATCACTCTAATTATCTTTATATCTGCTAAATATCTAGTTATTTCTCAAACTCAACTCATGCACTTTTGTCTTTTTATATCTCTTTTAAAATGCCCCATAAATTAAATAAGAAGTAATAGAGCATAAGAGAGGCTGTATAATGACCTATGTGATTATTATCATTAATTATGGGCACTTTCCATAGCTCTTGCTCAAGAAAGACTATCACTAATAACTATCGGACCACAAGGCTTGGACTGTGTAGCCCGCCATGAATGTAGGTTTATAGGGTTGCATTTATATAAAACGATAAAAGCTCCTGAGATAGGGCAGCACATAAAGACTGTGGGATCCACTTCAGCACACAATAATCCAGTTCCCACAGCGGATCAGTTATACAATTCTCCGCAGCGCCGCCACTCCCCTTGTTTCCCGCTTGTTTCAGCACAGGATTGCAAAACTCTAATGAGAAAAGTGACTTGTGGTGTTTATTCAGGAGCAGCAACAGCACAAAAAGCAGAATAAAGCCAGAAGGTCGTGAATAACAACTAGTTCCATCCAGGAAAGAATTCTCTTTACCATGGCCGATGCTTTACACGCCACTGAGTCACTTACATGATTTCCATGTAAAATCCATGACCACCCCTGACCATATTACTACAGGATATATGCATAGTCAAAAGATAGCTTTGGATAAAGGTTTCATTTAATTCCTTGAAGGAAACCTGCATCACCATCTGTATGATAACCCGGAGCTGAATTCTCAGTTCTGCTGACTGCTATTGAGAACAGTCAAGAAACTTCTCTCCACACTTCCAAAGTTGGCCATGCACATTGGTGCCATGCTCATGCCATCAAAACTGATGAATTTGACCATCTAATGTGTACAGGGCCTGTTTGACAGTCCCCCGTTGGTAGAATGATGCCGAGATAGAACCGGATGGGTTTAGTTTCTATGAAAGATAGTGTCACTGACGTGTCTGGTAGGAGCTTAGTCTGCTCTCTTCATATAGAAACGTTATAATAGATGAATGTGGATAAAATCCGCGCTGCTGCGACAAATAATGGATCCAGATATAGTTATAAGGTGTTCGGGTGGTTTATTCAACGCGTTTCGAAGCTCATGGCTTCTTCTTCAGGAAGTTTCCACACAGAGAAATGAGCTTCGAAACGCGTTGAATAAACCACCCGAACACCTTATAACTATATCTGGATCCATTATTTGTCGCAGCAGCGCGGATTTTATCCACATTCATCAATTATAACGTCTCTAAGAGGTCGCAGCGCCGACCTGTGGATCTGCAGCAGCTGACAAACTACACGCCTTTACTGTGTACCACCAGGTGAGCAGTTCTCTCATAATTGATTAGAAGCAATCCTGAGGATAAGACCCTATTTGCGCTTTTTTGTCTCCTACTTTTCTATACTAACTGTTCATATAGAAGACATCCATGCTGGACCAAGCCATGCGGGCATGTGTGGGGTGGGATCGGAAGAGCTAGCTGGTGGCAGAATGAGTGCTGCCCTATTATTAAAATGACATGGACATTGGCTAACATATACTAATTTTGAGGTGAAGTCAGGTGTCTAGTAGGGGTGTATATATACAGGGTGGGCCATTTATATGGATACACCTAAATAAAATGGGAATGGTTGGTGATATCAACTTCCTGTTTGTGGCACATTAGTATATGGGAGGGGGAAAACTTTTTAAGACGGGTGGTCACCATGGCGGCCATTTTGAAGTTGGCCATTTTGGATCCAACTTTATTTTTTTCAATGGGAAGAGGGTCATGTGACACATCACACTTATTGAGAATTTCATAAGAAAAACAATGGTGTGCTTGTTTTTAACGTAACTTTATTCTTTCATGAGTTATTTACAAGTTTATGACCACTTATAAAATGTGTTCAAAGTGCTGCCCATTGTGTTAGATTGTCAATGCAACCCTCTTCTCCCACTCTTGACAGTCCAATAGCAACACCGCAGAAGAAATGCTAGCACAGACTTCCAGTATCTGTTGTTTCAGATGCTGCCCCAAAGATGAAAGTCTAAGGGGGTCAGATCGGGAGACCTTGGTGGCCATTCAACTGCCCCACGACGACCAATTCACTTTCCAGGAAACTGCTCATGTAGGAATGCTTGGACCTGATACCCATAATGTTGTGGTGCACCATCTTGCTGGAAAAGCTCAGGGAGCGTGCCATCTTCAATGCATAAAGAGGGCAACACATCATCATGTAGCAGTTTCAGATATCCAGTGGTATTGAGGTTTCCACTGATGAAGAATGGCCCCACTATCTTTGTACCCCATATACCACACCATACCATCAATTTATGTGCTCCAATTTTTGTGTTTCCTGGAAAGTGGATTGGTCGTCGTGGGCCAGTTGAATGGCCACCAAGTTCTCCGGATCTGATCCCCTTAGACTTTTACCTTTGGGGTCATGTGAAGGCAGTTGTCTATGATGTGGAGATACGAGATGTGCAGGTGTACGAGATCTGAAAAAATGGATACTGGAAGCCTGTGCTAGCATTTCTTCTGTGGTGTTGCTATCGGTGTGTCAAGAGTGGGAGAAGAGGGTTGCATTGACAATCCAACACAATGGGCAGCACTTTGAACACATTTTATAAGTAGTCATAAACTTGTAAATAACTCATGAAAGAATAAAGTTACGTTGAAACCAAGCACACCATTGTTTTTCTTGTGAAATTCTCAATAAGTTTGATGTGTCACATGACCCTCTTCACACTGGAAAAAATAAAGTTGGATCCAAAATGGCCGACTTCAAAATGGCCACCATGGTTACCACCCATCTTGAAAAGTTTTCCCCCTCCCATATACTAATGTGCCACAAACAGGAAGTTGATATCCCCAACCATTCCCATTTTATTTAGGTGTATCCATATAAATGGCCCACCCTGTAGATATAGGGCCAGATTTATTATTGTAGTTTCGACAGTTTTTTTTTGGCGTTTTACTCCTCTTTTTTTTTAGTTTGCACCAAATCCATCTTTTCAGTTGCACCTGTTTTGAAGATATTTTTGTCTAATTTATCAATTGTGACTTTTTAAAAACTTGCAAAATTTGCTGCACACGTACTCCAGTTCTCCCAGAAGTGATTTCATTGTACGCCAGAATTATTTTCCTGCAAGTACTGCAACCTTATGTGTTGCAAAAATGATAAAGACAGAGAAAAAAAAATAGTTTCTGCCTTTGTGCAAAATTCAGGAATCGTGTGCACTATTTTGATGGATTTGACACAAAAAAAAACATCAGCAAATAACACAAGAGAAAAAAAAGGAACTTAAAACATCCTGAAATGATGACTGGGGCCCATAATATTTACAACTGTAAACTGTGGATAAAGAGAGATAGCGTTTTCAAATAGATCTGTGTCCCACAGTGTGTTCCTGAAATTTCCTTTTTCTCGCCCCTCCTCATCTTCTCTAGAACTGGCTGTGTCACTCTCTCCATATATTCAGCCAAGAAAAACTTCACACAGAAACGCAGCCACGTCCTGCTCATTTCCATCACCCCTTCCTTGCCAGCCCCTCCACTCTTCCATGCATTTATTAACCCCCTACCTCCTTACCATGTGCTGGATGCATGGGCCCGGAGCTGTTCTTCTCCTCTGCAGGAAAGCACAGGGGTCAGTATATACATAACAGGTTATCTCCCGCGTATCCCCATCAACCTTGCAAAGACTTCATATAGGGACCGAGACATAGGCAACAATCCTTTTATCTGTAGTTTTTTTTTTGGCTACAAAGTTGATCTTCTCTAAAGATTTTTTTTTATTTACAAATTAAAGAAAAAAATACATTTGGAAAATTCAGAATGTAATTAAAAAAATGGATAAACCTCAAGAAAAACTATTACCATGAAATCTGCATTGTAAGCAGCTCAGAGATTTTCTCCAGGAAAGATGGATGCTAGTTCCCAAATTAGGCTGCTTTCACACATCAGTTTTTTGCCGTCAGGGACAATCCGGCGAATTTTGAAAAAACGAATCTGGCAAAAGTTGCCGCTGGATCTGTCTTTTTCTCATAGACTTGTATTAGCGACAGATTGCGACGGATGGCCTCACGTTTCATCCATGTTCGCCGGATCCATCAAAAATTGGTTTTCGGACGGCAGGGGAAAACAGACATAGTAACTTTTTTTGTGTCCGTCGAAAAAACGCCATCCGACGTTTGCTAGAATGGAACCTTATGGCGCCAGATCCGTCAAATGATAGAATCCGGTGAGGGACTCCGTTTTTTATTAACTCAGCATGCTCCGAATTTTTTAGGATACAATTAGCTGTATCAGCTAGTCGGATCTGTCGAAAAAACGGATCCACCGCATCAGTTTTTCACAATCTGCAATGGATCTGTTTTTTTTCAACATTCAACGGATTGTGCCTGATGGCAAAAAACTGATGTGTGAAAGCAGCCTTAATGTATGGCTCAAACAGGAAAGTATTTTTACTTTTCTATCAATTACTGCTAACATCAATTCATGTCAATTAATACAATTAATATGGAATATGCAGGCTTGGATTGGCCCGTGGGAGAGTGGGGAAATTCCCCGGTGGGCCCTGGTGTAGTAGTGGGTCCACATCCTTCTGACATAAGCAGTAGCTGAAACAATACACTTGATCCACTATGTACAGACAAGCAGAATCACATCCTTCATTTATCAAATTACCAAATGTATTATTATATAGAAGAATAGGTACATTTGTGATTCAGCAGTGTGCCCTAGAGTCAATATCACTGGTTGTCCCTAGGGATGACCGACTCAATATCACTGGTTGTCCCTAGGCATCTTAGTCCGACACCAGTCATATATCCATAGTCCATAATTACAGAAAATCCACATAGGAAAGTTAAAAGAACAGCAATTCTGACATTCTTTTTTTTTGCCCGTCTCTGTCAAACTGCTTAGATACCTCGATTATTATTGACTGTTGTGTTATGATCCGGTGACCTTGGAGCCGCATGAAACTTTCTCTGCAGTAGGTGGAAACTATACTGACCGCAGATCCTGAACTAACACCGCAACTAGAAGTAGCCGTGGGGTGTGCCTAACAAACCCTAGACACCTCGACACAGCCAGAGGACTAAATACCCCTATAGATGGAAATACTACCTTGCCTCAGAGAAGAACCCCAAAGAATAGGCAGCCCCCACGAATATTGACTGTGAGTAGGAGAAGAAAAGACACACGCAGGCAGAAAACAAGATTTAGCAAAAGAGGCCACTCTAGCTAAATAGGAAAGGATAGGACAGAATACTAAGCGGTCAGTATTAAAACCCTTCAAAAAATATCCACAGCAGATAATACAAAAAATTCCACAATCTAACTAAAGACGTGGAATGAATATCTGCAACCCCAGAGAATCCAACAAGACTGAGAAAATACTGACACAATCTAAGCTGGACAAGAAAACACAAAAGAATAGCACTGAATCATGAAGCACACAGCATGTGTGCCACAGAAAAAAAAAAACAGACACTTATCTTTGCTGATTTGGCAGAAAGGCAGGAGGAACAAGGCAGAGGTCCAACACCTCCCAACAACAATTGACAACTGGCAAGGACTAATGGATCCTGCACACCTAAATACCCCAGTCAGAACTGCAATCAGCAGAAACACCTGACCAGGACTGCAACTCAGGGACAACTGCATTACCACCTACCACCACCGGAGGGAACCCAAAAGCAGAATTCACAACACTATTGCATCTAAAGGGTTTAACAATAAGTGACCAGCTACAAAGGTGTAAACATGAAAGAAATGTGAATAAAAATCTAATCTTTATTGCCATTTTCCACATTGATTGTGTCAGTCATATGATAGCTGACATTAAGCACCCAAAACTAACCGTGCAGTTGAATTCGATAGTCTCTTTCTTTGGCTACGCTGTTAGGCCGGGGTCACACTTAGCGTAGGAAAATATGGTCCATTTTTACAGGCGTAATACACAGAAATGCTCCCTAAACAGTGATCCGTACGTCATCCGTAGGCAGGGTGTGGCTGCGTATTTTACGCATGTCATCCTCTGTATGTAATCCGTATGGCATCCGTACTGCATTTTTTTCTCACAACCTTGCAAAATAGACATATAATGGATCCATGGGCTCAAATATTTGTGAAAACATATATACAGTCTATATATATATATATATATATATATATATATATATATATATATATATATATATTTGTCAGTGAGACACACACATATATATATATATATATTTATATTTCATACAGCGCTAGATAGCTTAAAAGCCTGTAATTCAATTGCCGGCTTCTGCTGTTGTGAATTCCGTTCTCGGACTCCCTCCTGTGGTCATGAATGGTACTTTGGTTAGTTCTGCTCTTGGACTCCCTCTGGTGGCTTCGAGCGGAACTGCTAGTCACTGAGGTTGGCTTTATCAGCTGCCCTCGTTTATTGCTATGCTGGTTTCCCTATTGAACTCCACTCAGATCGTTACTTCATGCCAGCTGTCAATGTTTCAGTATTGGTTCAGATCTCTCTTGGACTTCTCTGAGGACCTGTCTGCTCCAGCAGAAGCTAAGTCTTTGCTAGTTCATCCAGCTTGCTATCATGATATTCCCTTGCTAGCTGGAAGCTCTGGGAGTGCAGAGTGGCACCTCCACACAGTGAGTCGGTGTGGGGAGTCTTTTTGCTTACTCTGCGTGGCTTTTTGTAGTTTTTTGTGCTGACCGCATAGTTCCCTTTTCTTTCCTCTGACTATTTAGTTAAGTCTGGCCTCCTTTGCTAAAACCTGTTTCATTCCTGTGTTTGTGACCTTTCTCTTAACTCACAGTCAATATATGTGGGGGGCTGCCTTTACCTTTGGGGAATTTCTCTGAGGCAAGGTAAGGCTTCTATTTCTATCTTTAGGGGTAGTTAGCTCTTAGGCTGTGAAGAGGCGTCTAGGGAGAGTTAGGTACGCTCCACGGCTATTTCTAGTGTGTGTGATAGGAGCAGGGTTTGCGGTCAGCAGAGTTCCCACTTCCCCAGAGCTAGTCCCGATTTTGAGTTTACTCATCAGGTCATTCCGGGTGCTCCTAACCACCAGGTCCATAACAGTACAGCTGGCCCACAAAGTGTTACTGCATCTCAAAAGAGGGATAAGACAAGTTCTGAACCCATTTTTTTTTCTTTGCAGTGTGTTTTGTCTCTCTTTTCCCCTTAACCTCTGGGTGGTTCAGGACTCAGGTGTAGATATGGATATTCAAGGTCTGTCCTCTTGTATGGATCAACTTACTGCAAGGGTACAAAGCATTCAAGATTATGTAGTTCAGAATCCCATGTTAGAGCCAAGAATTCCAATTCCTGATTTGTTTTCTGGGGATAGATCTAAGTTTCTGAATTTCAAAAATAATTGTAAACTGTTTCTTGCTTTGAAACCCCGCTCCTCTGGTGACCCCATTCAGCAAGTAAAAATTATTATTTCTTTGTTGCGTGGCGACCCTCAAGACTGGGCATTCTCCCTTGCGCCAGGAGATCCTGCATTGCTTAATGTAGATGCGTTTTTTCTGGCGCTTGGATTGCTTTATGACGAACCGAATTCAGTGGATCAGGCAGAGAAAATCTTGCTAGCTTTGTGTCAGGGTCAGGATGAAGCGGAGGTATATTGTCAGAAGTTTAGAAAATGGTCTGTGCTTACTCAATGGAATGAGTGTGCCCTGGCAGCAATTTTTAGAAAGGGTCTTTCTGAAGCCCTTAAGGATGTTATGGTGGGGTTCCCCACGCCTGCTGGTCTGAATGAATCAATGTCCTTGGCCATTCAAATTGATCGGCGTTTGCGTGAGCGCAAGCTTGTGCACCATTTGGCGGTGTCCTCTGAGCAGAGGCCTGAGCTTATGCAATGTGATAGAACTTTGACCAGAACTGAACGGCAAGAACACAGACGTCAGAATGGGCTGTGTTTTTACTGTGGTGACCCCACTCATGCTATCTCTGATTGTCCTAAGCGCACTAAGCGGTTCGCTAGGTCTGTCACCATTGGTACTGTACAGCCTTTCTTTTGTCTGTTACTCTGATTTGCTCTTTGTCATCCTACTCGGTTATGGCATTTGTGGATTCAGGCGCTGCCCTGAATTTGATGGACTTGGAGTTTGCCAGGTGCTGTGGTTTTTTCTTGGAGCCTTTGCAGTATCCTATTCCATTAAGGGGAATTGATGCCACGCCGTTGGCCAAGAATAAACCTCAGTACTGGACTCAGTTGACCATGTGCATGGCTCCTGCACATCAGGAAGATATTCGCTTTTTGGTGTTGCATAATTTGCATGATGTGGTCGTGTTGGGTTTGCCATGGCTACAGGTTCATAATCCAGTATTGGATTGGAAATCAATGTCTGTGTCTAGTTGGGGTTGTCAAGGGGTACATGGCGATGTTCCATTGGTGTCAATTTCTTCTTCCACTCCTTCTGAAGTCCCTGAGTTTTTGTCGGATTACCAGGATGTATTTGATGAGCCCAAATCCAGTGTCCTACCCCCTCATAGGGATTGTAATTGTGCTATTAATTTGATTCCTGGTAGAAAGTTTCCTAAGGGCCGACTTTTCAATTTATCTGTGCCAGAGCACGCCGCTATGCGGAGTTATATAAAGGAGTCCTTGGAGAAAGGGCATATTCGCCCGTCTTCATCACCGTTGGGAGCAGGGTTCTTTTTTGTGGCCAAGAAGGATGGTTCTCTGAGACCCTGTATAGATTACCGCCTTCTCAATAAAATCACGGTCAAATTTCAGTACCCTTTGCCTCTGCTGTCTGATTTGTTTGCTCGGATTAAGGGGGCTAGTTGGTTCACCAAGATAGATCTTCGAGGGGCGTATAACCTTGTGCGTATTAAACAGGGCGATGAATGGAAAACAGCATTTAATACGCCCGAGGGCCATTTTGAGTACCTGGTAATGCCATTCGGGCTTTCAAATGCTCCATCTGTGTTTCAGTCCTTTATGCATGACATCTTCCGAAAGTATCTGGATAGATTCATGATTGTATATTTGGATGATATTTTGGTCTTTTCGGGTGATTGGGAGCCTCATGTGAAACAGGTCAGAATGGTATTCCAGGTCCTTCGTGCTAATTCCTTGTTTGTGAAGGGGTCTAAATGTCTCTTCGGAGTTCAGAAGGTTTCCTTTTTGGGCTTCATTTTTTCCCCTTCTACTATCGAGATGGATCCTGTTAAAGTTCAGGCCATTTATGATTGGACTCAACCTACATCGGTGAAGAGCCTCCAGAAATTCCTGGGCTTTGCTAATTTTTACCGTCGCTTCATCGCTAATTTTTCTAGTGTGGTTAAACCTTTGACTGATTTGACCAAGAAAGGTGCTGATGTGGTGAATTGGTCCTCTGCGGCCGTTGAGGCTTTTCAGGAGCTGAAACGTCGTTTTTCTTCGGCCCCTGTGTTGCGTCAGCCAGATGTTTCGCTCCCTTTTCAGGTCGAGGTTGATGCTTCTGAAATTGGAGCAGGGGCTGTTTTGTCTCAAAGAAGTGCTGATGGCTCTGTGATGAAGCCATGTGCCTTCTTTTCTAGAAAGTTTTCGCCTGCTGAGCGTAATTATGATGTTGGCAATCGGGAGCTGCTAGCTATGAAGTGGGCATTCGAGGAGTGGCGACATTGGCTTGAGGGAGCCAAGGACCGCGTGGTGGTCTTGACGGATCACAAAAATATGACTTATCTCGAGTCTGCCAAGCGGTTGAATCCTAAACAGGCTCGATGGTCGCTGTTTTTCTCTCGATTTTGTGGTCTCATACCTTCCAGGTTCTAAGAATGTGAAGGCGGATGCCCTTTCTAGGAGTTTTGTGCCTGATTCTCCGGGAGTCCCAGAGCCGGCTGGTATTCTCAAAGAGGGGGTAATTCTGTCTGCTATCTCCCCTGATTTGCGGCGGGTGCTGCAGGAGTTTCAGGCTGATAGACCTGACCGTTGTCCAGCGGAGAAACTGTTTGTCCCTGATAGGTGGACTAGCAGAGTTATTTCTGAGGTTCATTGCTCGGTGTTGGCCGGTCATCCTGGGATTTTTGGTACCAGAGATTTGGTGGCTAGGTCCTTTTGGTGGCCTTCCTTGTCACGGGATGTGCGTTCTTTTGTGCAGTCCTGTGGGACTTGTGCTCGGGCTAAGCCCTGCTGTTCTTGTGCCAGTGGGTTGCTTTTGCCCTTGCCAGTCCCGAAAAGGCCTTGGACGCATGTTTCCATGGATTTTATTTCAGATCTTCTTGTCTCTCAAAGGATGTCTGTCATCTGGGTGGTTTGTGATCGCTTTTCTAAGATGGTCCATTTGGTACCCTTGCCTAAATTACCTTCCTCCTCTGATTTGGTGCCATTATTTTTTCAACATGTGGTTCGTTTGCATGGCATTCCGGAGAACATTGTGTCGGACAGAGGTTCCCAGTTTGTCTCTAGGTTTTGGCGGTCCTTTTGTGCTAAGATGGGCATTGATTTGTCTTTTTCTTCGGCTTTCCATCCTCAAACAAATGGCCAAACCGAACGAACCAACCAGACTTTGGAAACCTATCTGAGATGCTTTGTTTCTGCTGATCAGGATGATTGGGTGACCTTCTTGCCATTGGCTGAGTTCGCCCTTAATAATCGGGCCAGTTCTGCTACTTTGGTTTCGCCTTTTTTTTGCAATTCTGGTTTTCTTCCTCGTTTTTCTTCGGGGCAGGTTGAGCCTTCTGACTGTCCTGGTGTGGATTCTGTGGTGGACAGGTTGCAGCAAATTTGGACTCACGTAGTGGACAATCTGATGTTGTCCCAGGAGAAGGCTCAACGTTTCGCTAACCGCCGTCGTTGTGTTGGTCCCCGACTTCGTGTTGGGGATTTGGTTTGGTTGTCTTCTCGTTATGTTCCTATGAAGGTTTCGTCTCCTAAGTTTAAGCCTCGTTTCATTAGTCCTTATAAGATTTCTGAAATTCTCAACCCTGTGTCATTTCGTTTGGTTCTTCCAGCTTCTTTTGCCATCCATAATGTGTTCCATAGGTCGTTGTTGCGGAGGTACGGAGGTACATTCTGCTATCTCCTTATCAAAGCCGACAGGATATGAGACATGGTATACATACAGTAGACCATTTCATATCCCTTATTTTTTTACATATTCCTCACTACTAATGTTAGAAGTGTCTGTGTGAAAAATTTGGTGGCTCTAGCTGTTAAAATAAAGGGTTAAATCACGGAAAAAACTGGCGTGGGCTCCCGCGCAATTTTCTTCGCCAGAGCGGGAAAGCCAGTGACTGAGGGCAGATATTAATAGCCTAGAGTGGGACCATGGTTATTGAACCCCCCTGGCTAAAAACATCTGCCCCCAGCCACCCAAGAAAAGGCACATCTGTTATGACCTGGTGGTTACGGAGCGGTACTGAGATGACCTGGTGGCCGGTAAAACCAATCATGGACAAACTTAGAGGAGGTAGCAGCTCCACAGACAGTAATCACTGATATGACCTAGTGAATACGGAGCAGCACTGAAATGACCTGGTGGGTAAAACAAATAATGTACTAGCTCTGAGGAGGTGGTAACTCTACTGACCGCAATCCCTACTCCTAACACCAACAATAGAAATAGCCGTGGAGGGTACCTAACTCTGCATAGACACCTCTTCACAGCCTAAGAACTAGCTACCCCTGAAGATGGAAACGGAAAACTATCTTGCCTCAGAGAAACCCCCAAAGGAAGACAGCCCCCCACAAATATTGGCGGTGAGTGGAGAGGGAAATGACAAACTCAGAAATGAAACTAGATTTTTTAGCAAAGGAGGCCAATACTATCTAAATAGACAGAGATAGGAAAGGCTACTGTGCGGTCAGTATAAAAACTAAAAAGTCCACGCAGAGTTTACAAAAAATAACCACCACACCGACTCACGGTGTGGAGGGGCAAATCTGCGACCCCAGAGCTTCCAACTAGCGGGAATATTTCATAATGACAAGCTGGACAAAAGAGACAAAACTAAACTGAACAGAAGGTCATAAGCAGGGAAACACCCAAAAACTAGCAGACTTATCTTAAGCTGAAAATAGACTGGCCAACAGAGAACTTCCAGGAAAGAACTGAATCCACAGGAAATACATTGACAGCTGGCATCCACTACAGCCAAAAGCCCAGTTAAATAACAAAGGCCAGGGAACCGATTAGTGAACGCAGCTGCTAAGTTCCACTTGAAACCACCAGAGGGAGCCCAAGAGCAGAACTCCCAAAAATACCATTCGCAACCACAGGATGGAGCCCAAGAACGGAATTCACAACACACATCTGTAAGATGCGCCTATTCTGGCACTTAGCCTTTCTCTTCCCACTCCCGAGTAGCGGTGGGATATGGGGTAATAAAGGGTTAATGTCACCTTGCTAATGTAAGGTGACATTAAGCCTGGTTAATAATGGAGAGATGTCAATAAGACACCTATCCATTATTAATCCAATAGTAGTAAGGGGTTAATAATACACACACACATTATGAATAAAGTATTTTAATGAAATAAATAAACACATGGGGTTATAAAATCTTTATTGTACGCTTAATCCACCTGAAGACCCTTGTTGTGTTAAAAAAATAAAATAAAAAAGCAACAATATCCCATACCTTTCCGGCGACCAGTCATGTCCCACGCTGTAAATCCATCTGAAGGGGTTAAATAAATTTACAACCAGGAGCCTACTAATGCAGCTGTTGCTCCTGGTTGTAAAAACTGGGGAATGAATGGAATGCAGAGGAACGTAGCATCGTAGACTTGCGGTGCAGCGCCCCCTGCTGGCATAAACTCATATGAGCTCTAGCATAGGAATTTTTCTGAATATTTTCCCACGCTAGAGTTCATATGAGTTTATGCCAGCAGGGGGCGCAGCACCGCAAGAGTACGATGCTACAATCCCCTGCATTCCATTCATTCCCCAGTTTTTACAACCAGGAGCAACAGGTGCATTAGCAGGCTTACAGATGTGCCTTTTCTTGGGTGTCTGGGGGCAGATGTTTTTAGCCGGGGGAAGGCAATATCCATGGTCCCTCTTTAGGCTATTAATATCTGCCCTCAGTCACTGGCTTTCCCACTCTGACGGACAAAATTGCGTGGGAGATCACGCCAGTTTGTTCCGTGATTTAACCCTTTATTTTAACAGCTAGAGCCACCAAATTTTGCACACAGACACTTTTAACATTAGTATTGAGGAATATGTAAAAAAATAAGGGATATGAAATGGTTTACTGTATGTAACCATGTCTCATATCCTGTCAGGTTTGATAAGGAGATAGCAAAAGCCGGCAATTGAATTAACGGCTTTTAAGCTATCTAGCGCTGTATTAAATATAAATATATATATGTGTGTGTGTGTCTCAATGAGATATCTATATATATAATTGTCTAAGGGTTTTTCTGTCTGTCTGTCTGTCTGTCCTGGAAATCCCGCTTCTCTGATTGGTCGAGGCCGCCAGGCCTCGACCAATCAGCGACGGGCACAGCATGGCGACGATGATGTCATAACGGTTGCCTCGACCAATCAGCGACGGGCACAGTCTGCCGCGAATTCGCCTCGACCAATCAGCGACAGGCACAGTATCGACGTAGATGTCATAATGGTTGCCATGGCGACAATGATGTCATAAAGGTTGCCTTGACCAATCAGCGACGGGCACAGTCTGCCGCGAATTCTGGAATCCTCATTGTCCATATAATACGGGGACATGCATATTCTAGAATACCCGATGCGTTAGAATCGGGCCACAATCTAGTCTATATATATAATTGTCTGAGGGTTTTTCTGTCTGTCCTGGAAATCCCGCGTCTCTGATTGGTCGAGGCCGCCTGGGCCTCGACCAATCAGCGACGGGCACAGTATCGACGTAGATGTCATAATGGTTGCCATGGTGACAATGATGTCATAAAGGTTGCCTCGACCAATCAGCGACGGGCACAGTCTGCCGCGAATTCTGGAATCATCATTGTCCATATACTACGGGGACATGCATATTCTAGAATACCCGATGCGTTAGTATATATATAGTATATATATATATATACCTATTCTATATGTACACATTTATTCTATCTATTCTATTCTACTCTGTCAGTGTGATTTTACTGTACACCGCACTGAATTACCGGCTTTTCTATAGAACACTGGTGCGTATTTCTCGCAAGTCACACTGATGGTCCATGTGTAATCCGTATTCTTCTTGCCCCCATAGACTTTCATTGGCTAATTTTTTTTGCGCAATACACTGACAAACGCTGCATGCTGCGATTTTCTACGCCCGTAAAATAAGGCTGCGAAATATACGGCAGATAGGAGCTGCCCCATAGAGAATCATTGGTCCGTGTGCAATGCGTAGTTTTTGCGCCTCTCATATGTCCGTAAAACTCTCTTGTGTGACCCTGGCCTTAGTGTTGGGATAAGGCGCTTAGCACATGACTGACACAATCAATATGGAAAAGACATAATAAGGGTATGTGCACACGTCCGGATTTCTTGCAGAAATTTCCTGAAGAAAACCGGAAATTTTCTGCAAGAAATCTGCATTTTTTTTTTTGCGTTTTTTTTCCGTTTTTTTTCGCGTTTTTTTTTAGCATTCTGCAAACGTAATTAGCTTGCAGAATGCTAAAGTTTTCCAAGCGATCTGTAGCATTGCTTGGAAAACTGACTGACAAGTTGGTCACACTTGTCAAACATACTGTTTGACAAGTGTGACCAACTTTTTACTATAGATGCTGCTTATGCAGCATCTATAGTAAAAGATAGAATGTTTAAAAATAATAAAAAAAATAAAAAAATGCTTATACTCACCCAGACATCTGATCTCAGCGGCGTCCGTTCCTATAGCTGGTGTGTGTGCGCAGGACCTTCCATGACGTCGCGGTCACGTGAGCGGTCACATGACCGGTCTCGCGACCAATCACAGGACGCGACGTCATCGCAGGTCCTTCACCGCACACCAGCTATAGGAACCGAAGCGGCAGCATGCACCTGAGAGGCGGGAAGACATCGAAGGTGAGTATATCACTATTTTTTATTTTAATTCTTTTTTTTTGACCAATTATATGGTGCCCAGTCCGTGGAGGAGAGTCTCCTCTCCTCCACCCTGGGTACCAACCGCACATAATCTGCTTACTTCCCGCATGGTGTGCACAGCCCCGTGCGGGAAGTAAGCAGATCAATGCACTCCTAGGTGTGCGGAATCCCCGCAATCCGCATTTTTTAATGAACATGTTGCTTTTTTTTCCGCGATGCGATTTTTTCACGGAAAAAATCGCAACATTTGCACAAAAAATGCGGAATACCCTCTAAATAATAGGAGGCATATGTAAGCGTTTTTTTCGCATTTTTATCACGTTTTTATAGCGAAAAAACGCAAAAAAAACCCGCAAAAAATCCTGAACGTGTGCACATGGCCTAAAGGTCACACTTTCATTCACGTTTCTTTTTTCTTTTCGTTTGGACAATTCTACTAAGTGGTGCACAGTAATGTGAATAATAGTCAATGTGAATAATGCTTGGAAAAATAAACTAAGGTCACCTCTTCTTTTCTGTTTGTATAACTCTAGGTCAGTGCCTTTTGCCCAAGGCCATCGCGGCAGCCGCCTGTCCACGGGGTCTGTACAGTGAACATTGCAGCAATCTTTTTTCTGAATGATGCCATAAAAAGGAGGTGCTTCAACAAAAGTCCTCTGAATGGCCACTGATAGGCGATCGTTAGCAGGTCGTTAAGCTCTGACCTAGTCTTGTGATGGACAGACAGGTACAGGGCCGATTAACTGTGTTTTTCAGATAAAATCTTCCCTGTGACTATACAATGAAGGCTCCTACAGAAAGCAGAGATCTTATACAAAAAACAAGAGTCACTGATACAGAAAGTTTATTAGAAAATATTTGCTGAAGCCAAAACACTTCTAGAATATTATTGGTGAACGGGTCCTTAGATGAGATGAGACCGTGTTTCTGCTACCCAAACAAATTACATCCAAGAAAAATGTATGGGCAACCTACTCACCATGTCAGCTGGTGGGGGAGAAGAGCAACCTGGGGGTACCTGCAACATGGGAGTAAGAGCATGGGTCATGGAACGAGGCAAAATAGAAGTGGAATAAAGCGTACACTATAAAGCAACACACCTATTAGGACACCTTGACATTACACCTACAGGAAATTATATGACATCCTATTTTAAATCCATAGGTATTAATATGAAGTTGGTCCCTTTGTATCTATGACTACATATACTCTTCTGGAAAGGATTTCTACAAGACTTTGAAGTGTATCTGTGGCACTTTTTTTTGCCAATTTGGCCAGAAGAGCATTTGTGAGGTCAGACACTGATGTTGAACGAGAGAGCCAGGCTCACAAATTCTGTTCTAGTTAGTGATGAGCGAGTGTACTTGTTGCTCGGGTTTTCCTGAGCACGCTCGGGTGACCTCCGAGTATTTTTTGGTGCTCGGAGATTTAGTTTTCATCACGGCAGCTGAATAATTTACAGCTACTAGCCAAGCTGAGTACATGTGGGGGTTGCCTGGTTTCTAGGGAATCCCCACATCTAATCAAGCTCGCTAATAGCTATAAATCATTCAGCTGCCGCGATGAAAACTAAATCTCCGAACACTAACAAATATTCGAAGACCACCCGAGCAACGAGTGCACTCGCTCATCACTAATTAAGACGTGTCTCCCAATTCTTTTTTCAATATGGTGTATTTATAATGAACATTTTATTGCAACAAGACATAACAGGAGATCTGTGATCAGTTCTAGAAAGCATACATCAGAAAACTGGAAACAATCCAAGTGACCACTAATTACTACAGAAGACAACAATACTAATGGACAAAGAGACAATCGCCACTGAATAAAGGCCCACATACACAGACTAATGTCGGCCCACATACACAGACTAATGTCGGCCCACATACACAGACTAATGTCGGCCCACGTACACAGACTAATGTTGGCCCACATACACAGATTAATGTAGGCCCACATACACAGATTAATGTCGGCCCACATACACAGACTAATGTCAGCCCGCATACACGGACTAATGTCGGCCCACATACACAGACTAATGTTGGCCCACATACACAGATTAATGTAGGCCCACATACACAGACTAATGTAAACCCACATACACAGACTAATGTCGGTCCACATACACTGACTAATGTCGGCCCACATACACTGACTAATGTCGGCCCACATACACAGACTAATGTCTGCCCACATACACAGACTAATGTCGGCCCACATACACAGACTAATGTCAGTCCACATACACAGACTAATGTCGGCCCACATACACTGACTAATGTCGGCCCACATACACAGACTAATGTCGGCCCACATACACAGACTAATGTCGGCCCACATACACAGACTAATGTCGGCCCACATACACAGACTAATGTCGGCCCACATACACAGACTAATGTCGGCCCACATACACAGACTAATGTAAACCCACATACACAGACTAATGTCGGCCCACATACACAGACTAATGTCCACCCACATACACAGACTAATGTCGGCCCACATACAGACTAATGTCGGCCCACATACACAGACTAATGTCGGCTCACATACACAGACTAATGTCGGCCACAATACACGGACTAATGTCGGCCCACATACACAGATTAATGTCGGCTCACATACACAGACTAATGTCAGCCCAGATATACGGACTGTCGGCCCACATACACAGACTAATGAAAGCCCACATACACAGACTAATGTCGGCCCACATACACAGACTAATGTCGGCTCACATACACAGACTAATGTCGGCCACAATACACGGACTAATGTCGGCCCACATACACAGATTAATGTCGGCTCACATACACACACTAATGTCAGCCCAGATATACGGACTGTCGGCCCACATACACAGACTAATGAAAGCCCACATACACAGACTAATGTCGGCCCACATACACAGATTAATGTCGGCCGAACTCGCTGATACGAGTAGGTTCATCAGACAATCTAATGTGGTTGTTTGTGCCGGCTGACTGACTTTTCAGCTATCGATCTGGCATGTCCTATTTCAAGCTGACGATCCTATTGTTCTCCTGGAAATAAGTCACTGGCTGACATGTCAGGCAGCATCTTTCTCAAAGAGCACACAATAGAGCTCAGCAAAGCCAGCGCTCCTGTGTATGAGAAAGTTGGCTGACAAGGCTGTTGTCCAAACAATCGGCCGTAGCATCGTTCGGCAGACAGTCATCTAAGGTGTATGGGGGATTTTTTCCCCAGTATGAGACTGGCCTTGACTATTGCCCATACACTAGTGTGTGTCACTGCAAATTGTCTCTTCAGAGAGAAATAGAACTAGAACCCTAGTGCCACATATAGGAAGAAGCAATCCTAAAAGTCAATGTTGTCACATGACTTAGGATAAAAGCCAAAACCAAAATCTCAATTTGCAGACACTGTGTTTTGAGGTACTGCCCCTCGTTACTGAAAAGTGTGAGTTCTGGTTGGCTGGGTGAGAGGCTTCTGACAGGGAACCAAGGAGTAACATTTCTCCTTGCGCAGAGTGACATGTCAAGCCTGACATGCCAAGGTGAGGAGACTTTTAAGCCGCTATGCTCCTATGGGACATATGCAAATTGTCTTTTCAGAGAGTAAGAAGACTAGAAGTCAAGTGCCACCTATTGGAAGTAGCAATCCTAAAAACCAATATCGACTCTCTGACGAGCCTTGTCACGTGAATCACTGTGTTTTGGGGTACTGCCCCTTATCAGTGCACTACAGATCCTCACACAGTCAACGCTCATTGCAAGAGTCACACTGTTTAGGTCCATGCTTCTCAAACAGGTTTTTATTTAGCCATACATTTGCAGAAAGAAAAACAGATGGGCAACACAATGCAAAGTACTAAGACAAAATACCCTAACATTGTCATTTTATTAGGAATACAGCTAAATCAGGAGGGCTGATGGTGCTTCTTCAAATGTAACGTGACGACAATTAGACTACGGTATATTATACATAGAAATTGTATTAGTTCCCAAAATGTACCTAAAATTGTGAAATTCAATACACCACACACCATTGGCTCTTGAAAATGAACAATTCCTAAAACATTAATCTATTCCATCTCCATTGGACAGTGGATAATGTGCTGAATGCTGGGAGTTAGGCTACTTTCACACTAACGTGGTTTGCTGTACGTCGCAATGCGTCGTTTAGGAGAAAAAACGCATCCTGCAAAGTTGTCCGCAGGATGCGTTTTTTCCCCATAGATTTACATTAGCGACGTATGGCAACATGTCGCAACCGTCGTGCGACGGTTGCGTCGTGTTTTGGCAGACCGTCGGCCCCAAAAAAGTTACATGTAACGTTTTTTGGCGCGTCGTGTCCGCCATTTTCGACTGCGCATGCACGGCCGAAACTCCGCCCCCTCCTCCCCGGACCTTACAATGGGGCAGCGCAAGCGTCGTGACACTGCTTCCGCTCCCCACGTCGGGCATCACTTTCACAACGCGCGTCGGCCCCGTGCCGACGCTAGTGTGAAAGAAGCCTTAGACCACTTCGACAACCCATGATCAGCAAGTTATCCACAATTCTATAGATAGGATACAACTTACAAATTTGGGGAATAACCTTTTAACTATTACTTTTGTATATTCCCTAATAAAGCCTAGCCCTAATAAAGAGAATTATACCGAGGCAATATACGGTATTTCAAATAAACCAGCTAAAATCTAAAAAGCTAAAATTCTGTGCCCTATGAACCTCGTGTCACTTTTGGGTGTATTTTGATCTTTTTTATATCTAAAAGCTATTGGATTAAGGATCCCACTGATACTAATCCTCTAAATACATGTGAAAACAAGGCCAATGTGTGGAAGAATAAACATTCGGAGTCACAGCCCTGGGAAAACCAAGGGGTCTCGTGTACAGATCCCACAAAAGATCTTTATCCAGCAGCATATATAAACTTTGGCTTAATAGTAGGTGAGCTGAAACTTCACAGGGCTCAAATTTATATATAGACGGCCCTGGGAAAACCAACATACAAGACTCCTGTAGAGATGCCACAAAGGCTCTTTATCTAGTAGGTGAGTTCATAATTCACATGGGCGCAGGGTTATGGGCAGACAGGGTCCCTCCACCCATGGTTCGGACAGGAGACCCTTTCACAGCAACTCTCTGTAAAAAGATTGTCCAGAAACTCTACCTTCTCCTGAGTGACAGTCATAGAGATGAAAAACGCCTAAAAAACCTACTATCAAATGTGCACAGTAATATTTAAATTGATAATTAAAAGTGTCAGCTATCCAAAATTGTTCTTCAAAATCTTACAAGTACCCCCTGCAAGAGGGGTAATCATGGACGGGATGACGCTTTCCCTATAAATTGATTACTTACTCAGAGGGTGTGTTCACAATGATTTTTTGCTGAAAATTTGCTCCAGAAAAGCTAAGTTTTTTTCAGTAGGATTTGGGAGCATTTCCAATCTAAAACTCAGCAAAAAGACTCAAGACTCAATATGACCACTTCCAAAAAGTGTGTACACATTGAGTTTTTTTACTTTGTTTTAGGAGCTAAAAACTCTCCAACTCTCCAATCTAAACTCAGGGTTTTTAAAGAGTTTTTAATCCAAAAACGCAGCAAAAAAAGATGTCTTTTTAAGACAGATCATGACTGCAACCCACCTGAAAAGGTGCTAAAAAACATAAAGAACTTACATGACCTGACAAGTCAAAAATTACTTGCCATTCATATGTTCTGTCTGTTTTCACCACTTCAGACTTTGAAAGTCATGAAGCGGCTGAAAAAAGTCAAGTGACCATTTTTCAAGTGGCTTCCACTTGGAGGTCACCACTATTTTATATGTAAAATTTTAAAAGAAATACAGTGCCTCCCTGGAACTTTTCAACCTTTTCCCACATATCATGCTTCAAACATAAAGATACCAAATGTAAATTTTTGGTGAAGAATCAACAACAAGTGGAACACAATTGTGAAGTTGAATGAAATTTATTGGTTATTTTACATTTTTGTGGAAATTCAAAAACTGAAAAGTGGGGCGGTATCTTTATGTTTGAAGCATGATATGTGGGAAAAGGTTGAAAAGTGAGCCGAATACTTTCGCAAGGCACTGTAGATGCTGACGTCAAAGCCACCACAAAAAAGGTCTAAAAAGCAAAGAGGAAATTTTCCTTATTTGGAGTACTTTATCATTTTCTGAAATGTTTTCTGAAGCAGTTTTGAGGAGTTTTTGAAGTCCCCCCCCCCCCCCCCAGCATCATTAGCTGCCTTTTGATTTAGACTGTGCCTAGTTTGGAGCGGATTCCATCAGGATCTGCTTCAAAGAGGTCACATGCCATTTTATTTCACTATCATGTGATTATCACACCTTGAGGAGCATAAAATATTCAAGAGACTGAACGCAATAACAGCAAAGTTTTTTAAAGTGGTTCCTAGACATTAATAGGAAGAGTATTTCAAGCGTGTTTTGAATTATTTATTCAGGTCATTTATTCAGCACCTGCTCCAAAAAAAATCCTCAAAAAACACTTTTTGGCGGAGCTGTATATTATGCATATGCATGTTATTTATGTGGACCAGGCTGAGATAGGTAGCTAGAGGGCATCTCACGTGACCTCCAGGAAGACAAAAAGATCAGACAGGAAAAACTCATTCTGTTGGATGCTTTTATTTTAACTTCGTGTCAGCCCTTAGTTGATGGTCTTCCTGGCTTTGAAAGTTGTTCAAACACCAGATGTACGACAACCTGTGTGATGTACAGTTGGCATAGCACAGAAGATCATCCACCTGGTATTAGAGCAGCCACGTTACACAAGTTTTGAACATTCTTTTGCTCCAAATGCTACATCATAAATGGGAATCACAGGACAAAATTTAAGCAAACGATCTGAAAAGAACCTCACCTTTCCTTCACATTTCTTGTGGCTCGTAATCTTGCAGACTGAAAAACATGTAGGGAAAAGCAGAGCATTAGAGGGGACCATATGTAAATAATGTACAGAGAAATTGCTGTTAAATTGTACAGTGTGTCTTGAAATTTCCGTATCTGCCTCATACATTAAAACCATCTTCATATGGGCAATGTCCCCACGAATTTCATGGCATCTAATCTACAATCACATATTTGACCAAAAATACCCATGTTTTTAAATCTCCCTCTTGCGTTTTTCTGCAGGACGTTAAATAAACAGATCTGTAAGAAAAAACTGATTCTAAAAACTTTGTCCTGGCTCCTTGATTTATTTTTTTCTATAATGTATTTTTTCCTGGGTCCTGGATTTCTAAACCTCTCTAAACCTAAAAAAAAAAACCAAGTGAGGCTTCCCAAGAAACCCCACAATGCCACCAACTTATACCCATGGAAAGTCCCTCAACATCTTGGCCACCTCTCACAGAATTAAAGACAATGTCCCCATATCTTACATCTATAATAAACACCAAGCAGGGGAACGACTACAGGGGGAGCAAAGGTCGTGATTGGAGCTTGAGAATTGTCCAAAAAGTCTATATGAGTTCAACAGGTCTAAAACTGACATATTCGTGTATGTTCTTACATACAAATTTTGTGCTGTGTATTTTACTGTGAAAGATTGAGTGTTGTCAGTGGAAAAATTCAACAAACCTTTCCACAAACTTTATACCTGAGAATCCTAGGATGGGAATTTTCTATCTGCTTCTCAGAATTCATAAGCCATGCCACCTAGGGAGGGCAATCATCTCTGAGGTGGGAACACTCACTGAAAAAATTCTCAGGGTAGGTATAGAATAATCTTAAACCTCTGGTAAGAAAACCACCCAGCTATGTACAGGACACCACGGACCTTTTGAAAAAGCTACCTACAGTAGGTCCCCTCTCCAAGGGTGCCCTCTTAGCCACCATTGATGTGGAATCTCTATATTATAACATCCCACATAAAGATTTCTAATCTAATGTTTCTGGAAGCTAATGGGATGCCTTCTGATTCTGTATTAAAACTCACCAGATTTATCTTTGCGCATAACTTTTTCTGTTTCTTCGGTGAGGAGCTATACCTACAACACACCAAAACTGCTATGGGCAGAAAATTGGCACCCAAGAAGGCCAACCATTTCATGGCTAAACTGAAGGATGATGTTTTATCATCCTGCTCCATCAAGCCCTTGGCCTATTTCCGTTACATCGATGACATTAATAAGCTGGACTGAGTCTAAACAAGAACTTAAGAATCATAGAATGTTAGAGTTGGAAGGGACCTCAAGGGTCGTCGTGTCCACCCCCCTGCTCAATACAGGATTCACTAAAACTGAAAAGGAGAACTCACCACCTCTCATGTCAACCTGTTCCTACTCTAAACTATAAGCCCTATACTATACCATATGCCCTAAACCTATCTCTCTGCTTTCGCTATACACTCCACATTAATAACATTGTATGTTAATTGCCATACATTAGAAGAACCGCATACAATAATGCTTATAAGGTTCTTAAGGCACTTCTATATTTTACAGGGCTACGAAAAAACAATAAAATCACATGCTTAAATACATTTCTTGCAAACATTGTTTTCAGGGGAAGAGGTGTATGAACGTCCCTGTCACCCCCTTACACAAGGATGAAATCTCATCGCCACACAATCAGAGACAAAAAAAAAACTCAGACAAAAAAACCATCAATCTTTGGCTAAACATTTCTGTGGCCCAGGACAAAACATAAACAATATGAAAGTTGTTATATTAAAAGGCAACTTCAAATCACAAAAACACCGCAGGGTCTGTGAGCAAACATTTATAGCAGTCTTTGATACTCTCCACACAGGACTTAATCTGACACAAGGATTTATGATTTACTACAAAATCTGAGGAATTTCAGAGACAGTGAAGGGATCAGGTCTGGGACAATACAACTTTCACACCACCTATCTAAGCTACTGAAGGATTCATTCTCTGACCTCATTTTGTTCTTGGTTTTTTAATGTCCATTTATTATGTTATGTCTCTGCTCAATTTGTGCATATATTTGTGTTTATTCAAAAACTTTATTCAAAAACTTTGTTATACGTACTGGAGACACATTTCAGACGTAGACCCATTCAAGTGAATGGGTCTGTGCACATGTCAGTGTGTTTCCACGGACCGTGTGTCAATAGGCAGGCAAAATACGCTGATATGCCCGATGACACCAGCAGCACGGGCCGCAAAATTTCCCGCACACAATGATGACACATGGATGACATCCGTGTGTCATCAGTACCACAGGTACCGGCACCTGAGAAGCAGTGGTACAGTTAGCGCTGTTCCCCAGCACCGGGTGCTGAAGACAGCTCTCATCTTTCTCCCCTGCTCTACCGGCGATCAGCATGAGCAGGTGAGAATGATGAGAGTTATATTCAAGTGATAACAGCGAGAGCAGGCGGCGACTGATGGGGCTATTACTCCCTGATAGATGTGCCTTTTCTGGGTAGCTGTGGGCTGCTATTTTTAGGCAGGTGGGGGTCAATATCCATGGTCCTTTACTAGCCTGAGAATACCAGCCCTCAGCTCTCTGCTTTAGGAAGGCTAGTTGTCAAAAATGGGGGGGAACCCACTGGTTTTTATAAATTATGTATTTAAATAATAACAGCGTGGGGATCCCTCTTTTCTTGATAACCAGCCTTGCTAACGCTGACAGCTGAGAGCTGAAGACCACAGCTATCAGTTTTGCCTGGCTAATTATATAAAATACAGGGCAACCCACACCAGTTTATTTATTTATAGCGCAGGTGGCGGGTGATGAATTCTGCCATCAGACACTGCCTGATCTCACTGTTATTAGTGGCAGCAGGTATAGGCTGATAGGAGTAATAGTCCCATCAGCCGCCACCGGCTGTCATTGTGATCAGTTGAATAGAACTCTCAACATTCTCCCCTATTTGAACTGATAGCCAGCAGAGCAGGGGTGAATGATGCAAGCCGTCTTCAGCACCCGGCCCAGGGGAACAGCGCTAACTGCACCGCTGCTTCTCAGGTGCCGGTACGTGTGGTACTGATGCGACACACGGGCAGCATGTTGCCACATGTGTGCTGCAAGTATTACACACACGGACACACAGACACTGATATCTCTGGTACTGGTTTTTCTGCTACTGGAAAAATCAGGATGTGGGAAACCGGCCTCACACAGTACTAAACCCTTTTTTTTACTTTTATTGTACAACTGATACAAATAAGCAAGAAAATGCACTTCAGAATCCACAATAGTTGCATGCAGATTCGGCATTGAGATTGGTGAAATTTTTTTCATAGAATTCACCCCGTGCACTGGAAATGGTGAATTTTGCCATAAAAATCCTCAGCACACATGAACAGGCAGTAGATTGAAAATCTGTGCCACATTTCTATTTCAGTTCCAGATTTATTATGCAGCGTCCAACGGAGAACTTGTAAAATGTCATCTACTTTGATGCTACTGTAACAAGCTGTCAATTTTCCAATTTTCCATCTGTAAATCTAGATAAAAATCGACAGCGTATCCACTACATATCCCCACAGTAGGGGCGACCATTGCTGATTTTGAAGAGATCCCCCATGAAGTTGTCACCAAGGAAATTTACTTTCTTTGCCAAAACTAGTTGGAAAACAATGCCACGCCATGATAAATACTGAGTGATGGTATTTCCACCACAAGACTCTGATGGAAGTAGCACTATAGTGACAAATTAAGAAACTCTGGGAAACCCACCGTAATGTTCAAGAAGCTCCACCAACCTCCCATTGACATAAAAGAATGGTCTATGTAGGAACCTGTCACTTTGATAGACCACACCGCCGCTCCATCAGTGTGAGACACGTGATCTGTTGCTAAAAGAAAGTGTCAGGGTTGATTTCTACGTGTGTCACATACTAAAAGCAGAACATTAAAATTTCCCATAGCTGGGAGTCAGAGCTAAATGTGGTTTAATGGGAAAATTGGAAACTCCTCATATACGGTTTACAGGAAAAGTCAACAACTTAACTATGAGCGTCTGTTCTATGTGACATTGTGACAGTACCCTGCAACATGAACTCCCTCCTCGTGTTACTGACCACCAAGGTTTTGGCTCACAAAGGGCTCAATTGAAACTGACTGACCTAAATTTGGAGTCCTACAAATCTCAGTGCCGCTCATTAACTGAGGTTTAGCTGCATTTTTAATCTGGGAGGCTAGGAGCAGGGTCATGCAGAAGGTCAGCATGAAATTCTACCAAATATAGGTCTAGGTTTACACCATACATATAAAACCATGCACGTGGCTAACTTCGTCACTGGCTGGCAAGGGGACAACATGGCAGCTCTGTGAGAATACAGGATATATATATAGAATTTAGGTTATGTCACGGCCTTGGGGTTAGGCATTCAGGCAGCTGAATTGACAGCATGTCTTTTGGGTTGACATTTTGAGCTTTGGCTAAGCTGAGGTTATTGGTGTACAAATTTGTTATACGAGTTTGGCTAAATGTTTAATATAGATCTGTAAGTTAATAATTTAAATAAAGACCGTGGCCAAAACGTTTCCACTAAGTCAACGTATCATGTTATTAATTTTGTGTATGCCACAAACAGCATTTTTTTTCACCAGGTACTGACATTCATAAGCTGCCATCTTGGCCTATGTGGTCTTTACATAAAACTTAAATAAGGTGATGTTCCAGCTCCTTAAAAATTTAAACTTTATTAGTCCTTGCAGCGATGAAAAAACTCTCTGTACAATGTGATTCTAAGGGGTTAAAGCGACGCGTTTCGATCTGAGACCAGATCTTTATCAAAGCACATAAAACTTGGCTAGTTGTATCGTCAAGCAGAATAAATAATTACTTTGGGTCCCAACGTTAAAACCCCCAAACGGGTTCCATATTCCCCATCTGAATGGAGGGGTAATCATGCAGGGGCACCTATATAAAATGTACTGTAACTATTGGACTCACAGAGGGAATAATGCTAATAATAATGTCTATTTATATAGCGGCAACATATTCTGCAGATTTACATATCATAGCTCTGTACTGTATATTCATCAGTCCTGTAGGCAAGAAATGCAGGAATATTGCACACGTGTTTCCACCACTCCATACATTTGGTTACATGGGACTCCTGGGTTGTTTTTTTTGTGATTGGTGGGAGTAGCGATCACAGATGGTGATTATACATTTATCATCTATCGTATAATGTTCTTCATGGGCCAACCAAGTAAATACAATGCATGATCTGGAACCACAGTTTGTAACCTGGATCCCCTACACATACAGAACAAAGTACCTTTTAATCACTAGATCTTGGAGTAAAAATAATTTCCACAAATGGATGTGTAAAAAATGTTCCAGTGCGGAGGAGCTGTGGTCTGATCAGCCCATGTTCCTGTACGGTCAGTACACAGCCATTACACAGTGCACAGCAGGGGCACATTTATAAGATTATCTCAGCACTGGAACATTTTTTTTTAAACATCTAATTGTGGAATTTATTATTATTCCAAGATCTAGTAGTTAAAATGTACTTTGTTCATGAGAAAACCCTTTTAACTCAGTAACCGGTCCACACATGACAATTCTCTTCTGCACATGAAAAAATTAACAATATATTTTTATATGTCACATTTACCTGAACCTGAGATTAACCTCTTTTCGCACAAGAGGGGTGTAAATGAGGAGAATCAGTCTACGTGTCATGTCACAATAGAGCAATTTTGAACTAACATACTCCTTTACAGATATGGATGGTCTGTGTCAGCAGACGACACGCACAGCCCAACACATCTGAGGAACTCCATAAATCAAGGACTGAGATCCAGAAAAGGTTAACCTGATGTGATTATTCCGAGTTGCTCGATGATAATTGTTGGTGGAATTGGTGGACTTAGCCACAATAAGGGCCCAATCCTCTATGGCAGGGGTGGGGAACCTCAGGCCCCAGGGCCAATGGCCCTCGATGACCTTTTATCAGGCCCCCGAGCAGATTCTCGGGGACTGCATTCTTGGGTAAGGAGCTGTATTTTGATTACAACTAGCTCATTAATTTCTTCTTGCTCTGTTAGCACACACACGCAGTGTTCACTACTCAACATTGAAGGGCATGCAATGAAAGATTACGTCCTGGAACTAGTTCCAGAGTCAGGATGTACTTTGTGGGCAGAGTTTGTTCGGCCCCCGAAGGATGGTATAAATATCCAAATGGCCCTTCACAGAAAAAATATTACTCACCCCTGCTCTATGGGATCAAAAATTTAGACTGGTGGTAGCTGGAACACCATTTATACCAATTGGGAAATCAATTATGACCCAGAAAATGTCCATATGGTTACAATGTATACAACAGGACGATGCAACACGGTGGCATCTTAAGGTGCCCACACACCTTGGATAAATCTTGGCCGAGCATTGTGCTCTCCATTAGAAGAGTGAAGGAAGCCACTGTGAGAAGATACTTCTGGTTGTGGCTTAACTGAAGCATAATAAAAGGTTCAGGAAATTATTTTCATGTTGATCGATCCTTTTTTTTATTTCTCCAACATCATTTGTGGGGAGGAGCTGAAAAGCTCACACACATTAGATTGGTCGCCATAATCGTGAGGTCCTCTTAGCTGCCTTTAGACTATCCCAACCATCTTCTGCTAGTGTGACACGGTGGTCGACTGATCGCTTACTGATTATTTTCAACAAATGTTTGACAGTATTATTGCTGCAGGGCTGCTGAATTAATCTTTATCCGGAATGAATTAGCAGGATCACCAACAAAGAGTTAAATTCTGATGTAAAGCCCCAGAGACAATTAATAAGAATAGTTTTCACTCATTGTACATAGAGTTCCAAGAAAGCATATAGATAAATAAAAACAGGTGGTGCATAGACTGGTTTCTTTATGAAGCCCTGAACGGAATAAATATCCCGAACCGGGTGACGATTACACATGGGCCGCATGCTTTTTTTTTTTTAGACATTTGTAAACAATTCTCAATGTCAAAATTGAATGCGCTGAAAAATAAGTGGGGTGCACAAACTAGTTTTATGCATACCATGTCTATCGTCACCTACAATTGATGTCATTTTTACATACATGATCTTGTAACAACTGTACAGGCATTTCAGCTTGAAAGACCTTCTTTCCCTATTAGAAAATTGGGAGCGATATGTCAATCAGGCCTAATCGAGAAGAGACAGACATCTAGTAGACATTTTTCTTCAAGAAAGACAATTTTTCTTTCAGTTCCGGAAATCTTCTGCTCTGTTTTCTATGAAGTGTAACAGCAACAGGAGAGTAAAAGCGTATGGATCCTGCCTCTATTTCTTGTGGCCTGTGGTTTGGACGGCATGACGGGTTCCAGTTGAAGCGGTTCCTTCACAATGGTCATTAGAGGGGTTTACGAAACAAAAACAAGAGTTACTCAGGAACTCGGATCTGTGAAAAATAAGAAACTAGCTGAGGATCACCTACCGGCACCCACCTGGATCCTGTGCAGGCTGCTCTGGTAGCTGCGCCAGCGCTGTAAGTGGAGACATCACTATTTCCCCAGCTGCAGGACCGCTGCAGACAGTGATGTAATGCTCAGGTGATTTGAGCAGTCCGTCATCAAATGTTGTTCTGTTCAACGTCACTTGACTCCTAAGAGGGGTTCACTGGATTCAAATGGGTTCCGGTAGGGGAGTATAAATTAGTAATTTTTACAGATTCAAACCTCTGAAGAACTTTTCTTTTTGCCTGGACATTAGAATAGATAATAAATGTCCGATTGATGGGGGGCTCAAGGCTGGTTTCCCTACTGATCTCTAGACAGAACGTCCAGTGCTGTTTGTTTCTCCACACTAAATGACTGTGCTGAGAAAGAGTTTTAATGGTGAAGTGGTGAAATTAGCTGTACAATTACAACAGTGTTATGCCCTATTTCTCCTGTGGAGGCACTGCAGGAAAATTGCCCTCACCAACAAGAGCTGATCACTGATGGTCCCACTATTCGGATACCCACTGACCAATTTATTGCCAGTAAATTCTTCCAACAAAAGGAACAATTCCTTTAAATCCTAATTATGAAATGCCAGTCTGTATTGCCACCATCAGTCCAATCTTTGGATCGCTGGAGAACATGTGGTGGACTTTTTGATACAGAATCCAAATTGTACATTTTCAGTTATGCTTTGCCATAACGGTCAGGAATGGGTATCGGTGGTAGTCACTGCTTACCTCTGCAGACACTGCCTTGGGATACGACAGGCTCACTGCATGCAGCACACAGCCTCTTCTTTTTCAGTACTTTCTCATGGAAAATGTGACGTTCACCCCCCGTGGGCTGTAGAGGAAACAACATCAAGATTAAACATGACCACAAGTCTAACAGAATCAGTGGGAGACTAAAGTATTACAATCTTTGTACCAAGAGATTGCTAAAATTATGGGTTTCAAAATATTTCCAGTTGTGCACAAAAAATGAAAACTATTTTAGAATTTGAGGAGTACGGTATTAAAAGTGGGAATAAAATGTTGAAGAAATCTTCATGACTGTGAATCATATCGCTCCACAGGAACTAGTTTTTTCCCCCAAAAAATAATTTTGGCAGCCATTTGATTTTACAGTGCCTAATTTGGAATTGAATCTTTCAGGATCTGCTTCGAATAAGTGACATTCACCTTCTTTTCTCCCAATAGGCCTTTTTCAAAACCTCTTTAAAAAAAAAAAAGGCCTCAAAAACTCCTCGTATGAACAACAAGGATTTCTCATAGAAATGAATAAGAGTTTTCCAAGTGGTTTTCAAGGAGTGTGAACATACCCTAAAGAGATGACATTGGAAATTATTTATTGGAACTAATGGCTATCAAGCTAACAGGTATTCTCCAGGCCTGCTAAGGTCAAGCTGCAAGCTTTACGGAAAAATGACATTTCATGCACCTCCACACAAGCAGAGGAAGCTAGTCACATGAACCAGCATACTAAAAGGAGTTTAGATAAACATTTTAAATACCCTGTTAAATACTTCTGAATAGAATGTAATACATTAACTATGCTCACTTATTTGAGACTGCAATTATCTGCCAGAGCAAAGAGCAGCGAAAGCTCTGGTGGAGGCTTAGTGGTTATCAGTGCTCTGAAAAATATATTAGAAGGTTACTTGGCCTCCTATGGAATCCACGGGTCACATGCAGCGCTTTGTCTATTCCGCTGCGGCCTGCAGACCAGAAAAGCCAAAGGAAACAGTGGTGACCTGCACCATGTGGTCACCTTCTGCCCGGCGTCTCACTGACACTGATATCTGCATCCTTGGGATGCAGATACTGGTGAACACAATACCTGAATAGGTAGCTGTCAGCAGCTACTTGTGCTCTAAGAGGCTTGTGTAGGGACATCATACTGTGCCCTAACAGACCTGTGTTGTGACATCACACTGTGCCCTAAGGGGCTTGTGTAGGGACATCACACTGTGCCCTAAGGGAGCTGTGTGGGGACATCATACTGTGTAGGGGGGCTTTGTGATGACATCACACTGTGCCCTAAGGGTCCAGTGTGTGGACATCATACTGTGCCCTAAGGGAGCTGTGTGGGGACATCATACTGTGTAGGGGGGGCTTTGTGATGACATCATACTGTGCCCTAAGGGTCCTGTGTGTGGACATCATACTGTGCCCTAAGGGACCTGTGTGGGGGCATCATACTGTGTAGGGGGGCTATGTGAGGACATCATACTGTACAGGGGGACTGCGTAGGTACATCATTCTGTGCAGGGGGCTGTGTGGGGAAATCATTCTTTGTATGGGGACTTTGTGGTGACATGCTGTGTAGGGGGCTGTGTGTGGACCTCATACGGCTTGGGGGGCATTGTGTTGACATACTGAGTGGGAACATTATACAGTGTGGGGGATTTGTGGGGACACCATTCCTGTATGGAGAGCTTTGTGAGGACATCATACTGCATGATGGAACATAATACTGTGTGGGGGTGTTTGTAGGGACATCGTACTTTGTGATGGGACACCATACTGTGTGAGGGAGTTTGTGGAGATATCATACAGTGTGCGGGGGAGCATTTTTAAGCATGATACTGTTTAAGGGAATATAATATAGTTTATGGGGCAGTGTGGGGACATATCATGTGGGCAATTGTGTGGTGACATACTGTCTCTTGGGACTGTGGAACCATCAAATTGTGTTGGAAGTTGTTAATCAAGGTACAAGGGATGAATAATAGGAGCGGTATGATTTATGAACTTTTTAAAAAAGCAGTAAATTATATGGTTTTGATTTGTTCCTGCAGGTAAGTTACAATAAGCCCTATCATAATATTGTTATAAGCTCTTCATGCAATCTCCAAACCTCATGAGATTTCCTTCTCTACTCCCCTCTTATCTCCACTTTCCACAATCACATACAAGATTCGGCAGCGCATCTCCCCTACTTTGGAACTCTCTACCACAACATATCAGACTCTCGCCTACCATGGAAACCTTCAAAAGGAACCTGAAGAACCACCTGTTCCGACAAGCTTACAACCTGCAGTAACCCTCGTTCCACCATACCACTGCATGACCAGCTCATATACTGTATCCCCACCCATCCCTTGTAGATTGTGAGCCCTTGTAGGCAGGATCCTTTCTCCTCCTGTACCAGTCATGTCTTATATTGTTTAAGATTATTGCACTAGTTTTTATTATGTAGACCCCTTTTCACATACAGAGCACCATGTAATAAGTAGCGCTATATTAATAAATAATAATAATTGGAATATATATTACTAGTAGCAGCTAGATAATTGTTAGCTCAATATTAAGTGATAAAAATAATAAAACAACAATAATGAGCAGAATTAAAGGGGTTTTCCCATGAACAAAGTTAATTTTAATCAACATTTTAATCAAAAGATCTTTGAATAATAATAATTTCCACAATTGGATGTATTAAAAAAATGTTCCTGTGCTGAGATAATTATACATGTGCCCCTGCTGTGTACTGTGTAATGGCTGTGTCTGACCGTACAGGAACATGGTCTGATCACACCACAGTTCCTGCCTAGGAGATGTGGTATGATTAGACCATGTCCCTGTCCATGACAAAGTTATAACACAGTACATAACAGGGGAAGATTTATAAGATTATCTAAACACAGGAACATTTTTTTAACACATCCAACTGTGCAATTTATTTTTATTCCAGGATCTATTAATTAAAATGAACTTTGCTAGCAGTAAAACGTTGATCTGACTGATTCATCCCTCCACCACAATCACAGTCTCTCTTGTGGCCACACGGGAAAATTAATTGCCAACCCTTGTTCGAGATTGTTAGTCCTATTGGGACTGATGTGAATGGTAAAAATCTCTGTACTGCACTGCAAAATATGTCAGTGGAGTATAAACAACCCAAAATAAATAAAATAGAAAAGTGTCCATGGGGATTTGGAATGTCAATTTATTCCATGTAGTTGAATAAACACCTTGTAAAGTTCATCAACTTTGTACTGGTGCTACACATAAATCAAATACATATTCAGATCAACCCATCAAGAGAGAATCTCTAAAAAAAAATGGATGACCCAAGGTGGACAACTCTTTGAATACTCCAATCTAAAATTGGCCACATAACGGGACACAGAAGGCCTCATGATAATGATGGGTGTCTCTACATGCGTCAGCATCAGTTATGCAACAGATCCATTATTAACATTAATTCCATTCTTCTGTTCCTAAAAACAGAACAGACAAATGGAATGTCAAAACACAAGTGTGAACATAGTCTTGAGGACCCCATACACATTAGACTAACATCAGCTCAACCCGCCGATATCGGTGAGCTAATATGCATGGAGGCTTCCCGACTATTCCACGACAGATGTTGGAGAAGATAAGGATGCGGTCAGTATGATTTTGGGCTGCCAATCCATTAGTTCTTGGAGAGATAAGCCACCACCCGAAGCTCTCTCGTAGAGGCTACAGGAGTAATTGGTAGAATGAGATCTCCTTCGTATGTAGGAGTCGGGAGAGATAGATTCCCGCCAAATGATCGCACATGTATATATAATCACTTTGCACAGGTATTTATAAGTTACAGTGGACTGATGACAGCATAATCTATAATATATACACTATGGCATCATGACAATGGTGGAGAAATCAACTAATCTTCTCATGTGGTTCCTGCGTATACAGTACTAGTATCACTCATGTATATCAGTATAAATGATGAATTTATAAATGTATTGGATATATTATATATGTATAGGAGATATATACAGTATATACAGTGGGGCAAAAAAGTATTTAGTCAGTCAGCAATAGTGCAAGTTCCACCACTTAAAAAGATGAGAGGCGTCTGTAATTTACATCATAGGTAGACCTCAACTATGGGAGACAAACTGAGAAAAAAAAATCCAGAAAATCACATTGTCTGTTTTTTTATCATTTTATTTGCATATTATGGTGGAAAATAAGTATTTGGTCAGAAACAAAATTTCATCTCAATACTTTGTAATATATCCTTTGTTGGCAATGACAGAGGTCAAACGTTTTCTGTAAGTCTTCACAAGGTTGCCACACACTGTTGTTGGTATGTTGGCCCATTCCTCCATGCAGATCTCCTCTAGAGCAGTGATGTTTTTGGCTTTTCGCTTGGCAACACGGACTTTCAACTCCCTCCAAAGGTTTTCTATAGGGTTGAGATCTGGAGACTGGCTAGGCCACTCCAGGACCTTGAAATGCTTCTTACGAAGCCACTCCTTCGTTGCCCTGGCAGTGTGCTTTGGATCATTGTCATGTTGAAAGACCCAGCCACGTTTCATCTTCAATGCCCTTGCTGATGGAAGGAGGTTTGCTCTCAAAATCTCACGATACATGGCCCCATTCATTCTTTCATGTACCCGAATCAGTCATCCTGGCCCCTTGGCAGAGAAACAGCCCCAAAGCATGATGTTTCCACCACCATGCTTTACAGTAGGTATGGTGTTTGATGGATGCAACTCAGTATTCTTTTTCCTCCAAACACGACAAGTTGTGTTTCTACCAAACAGTTCCAGTTTGGTTTCATCAGACCATGGGACATTCTCCCAAAACTCCTCTGGATCATCCAAATGCTCTCTAGCAAACTTCAGACGGGCCCGGACATGTACTGGCTTAAGCAGTGGGACACGTCTGGCACTGCAGGATCTGAGTCCATGGTGGCGTAGTGTGTTACTTATGGTAGGCCTTGTTACATTGGTCCCAGCTCTCTGCAGTTCATTCACTAGGTCCCCCCGCGTGGTTCTGGGATTTTTGCTCACCGTTCTTGTGATCATTCTGACCCCACGGGGTGGGATTTTGCATGGAGCCCCAGATCGAGGGAGATTATCAGTGGTCTTGAATGTCTTCCATTTTCTAATTTTTGCTCCCACTGTTGATTTCTTCACTCCAAGCTGGTTGGCTATTGCAGATTCAGTCTTCCCAGCCTGGTGCAGGGCTACAATTTTGTTTCTGGTGTCCTTTGACAGCTCTTTGGTCTTCACCATAGTGGAGTTTGGAGTCAGACTGTTTGAGGGTGTCCACAGGTGTCTTTTTATACTGATAACAAGTTCAAACAGGTGCCATTACTACAGGTAATGAGTGGAGGAAAGAGGAGACTCTTAAAGAAGAAGTTACAGGTCTGTGAGAGCCAGAAATCTTGATTGTTTGTTTCTGACCAAATACTTATTTTCCACCATAATATGCAAATAAAATATTAAAAAAACAGACAATGTGATTTTCTGGATTTTTTTTTCTCAGTTTGTCTCCCATAGTTGAGGTCTATCTATGATGTAAATTACAGACGCCTCTCATCTTTTTAAGTGGTGGAACTTGCACTATTGCTGACTGACTAAATACTTTTTTGCCCCACTGTACTTTCCTATAGAATACCTTGCGTGTGATGATAGGTATATAACTATAATATCTTCTCCCCTCTGTACCAGTCTGTCACTGTAAACTTGATTACTGTAAACAATATTTATAACCATGTATGTAACCCCTTTCTCATGTACAGCACCATGGAATTAATGGTGCTATATAAATAATAATAATAATAACTCCATACTGTTGAAGGCATAGACGTAGAAAGCCTTGCAGATTCCAAAAACTAGGTGAAAGCTGTTTCATCGCGGTTTTTGACTTTAGGGAATAGATATTATTGACCAGTAATCACTAGGAGTAATATTGTTTCATTAGCTCTTGGAACTGTTCCAGGCTAAACCTCAACAATAATTATTGGCTCATTTAATTTCTTTACCAATGCAAATTTGTGCTCTCCTCTAGAGGTCCAGCAATTATTGAGAAAGTGTAATAAATGGTTTCCTACAGCCGGCCATACAGGATCCTTCATTGCTGATGTCAGGGGAGAGTCGGATGGCCAACATACACATGGTCAGGCAGTTCCACTGAAAATGGCCAGTTTGGACAATCTTTATCTTTAGGAATATGGAAACCGTAATACTACAAAATTCATGCCCTATTCTTATGAATAGATCACAAAAATCAGATTGGTGGGAATCTGACACCTGGTAGCCCCACCAATCAGCTAAAGGGGTTACATTATGGTTCCCCTACATGCAGTATCACTTTGAAGGTTTCAAGGTTCGGTGCCCCACATTTAGTAATGACTGAGTTTGGCACTAACACTCACTACAGCTCAGTCCCATTCATGAACATCGGCCATATAACGGACAATGCCGGGCCTTATAAACGGTTCGATTTGCCAGAGATGGATCTCCACCAATCTGAATTTAAAGGGAACCTGTCTTGCTGAAAATGGTAACTGATCTACAGGCAGGATGTTATGGAGCAGTAGGAGATGAACAGATTTACATACATTTTTGTGGGAAAAGTTTCAGAAAAACTTCAATCTTATTCATTGAAATCTCTGGTGTTTATATGCATCTGAGTCCAGCGGGAGGTCTTCCCTGTATGACTGTGAATGCAAACACAGCCAACAGTCACTAAATAGGACGGCCCACTGGACTCCTACACTAAATAGGACCGCCTACTGGACTCCTACACTAAATAGGACCGCCTACTGGACTCCTACACTAAATAGGACCACCTACTGGACTCCTACACTAAATAGGACCACCTACTGGACTCCTAAACTAAATAGGACAGCCCACTGAACTTCTACACTAAATAGAACCGCCCACTGGACTCCTACACTAAATAGGACCGCCAACTGGACTCCTACACTAAATAAGACTGCCAACTATACTCCCACATATACAAACACAAGAGATTTCATAATCACAAACCTATATATCATTCTGCTCAGCTTATCCTTCTCTATACTGTGCTGACCACAGATCGTACTGCACTAACTCCCTGACAGGTTCCCTTTAAGGCAAATATACTGGGTATAGATGGGCTCCTACCTCCAGATCTATACTTGTCTGGAGACCGAGGCTCCCCGTTTGACCACAACGTGTGACGGGCAGCAACATGCAAGTTTTTTAGACTGCTGCATTTCTTTCTCTACTGACATCTTTACCTCTTCATGCCACAGCAATATTTTATTTTTGTATATGTTTTTTTCTCCTTTTTATCTAAGAGCTATAACTATTTTATTTTTTTGTTCGCATAGCAATATAGAGCTTTTTTGTGCAAGATAGGTTGCAGTTTTAATTCCTGTTACCCTACAATATACTGAAAAACTGGAAAAAAAAGTGTGGTAAAATTACAAATTGCAATTCTAGCATTTAAATTTTTTTTTGTGCTATAGTGTTTACTGTTCGAATGAAATTATTATATTCTGATAGATCAGATGTTTCTAGTTACAGCAATACCAAATATGTTTATTTTTTATATTTTTTATTTTTAAATGTGGGAAATGGACAGGATTCAAATTTGTTTTTATTTTTAGGGGATTTAAACCTACGATTGTTTGCTTGTCTATATACGGCAATACAATGTTATTACGGTATATATTCAGAAAATCATGGTCTCCACAAACCGGTCTTCGCAGAAACACCGTCAGCAGGCCCTAATCTGCTGTAGCAACCCATCATTATTACAAGTGTGTCATGGAGTTGCCAATGGGTGCCCTGAATGGTGCGTCCATCCCTACCCCCATAGCGTATCTTGAATATCGCTGTCAGAGTTTGAAAGCAGCATTTAGGTGGTTATCAGGAGTGACCGGAGCTCGGCTCTGATCGCTCCACTGACATGGAGACTTTGGATGTGGAACATAGCCAGCAGTTGCCAGTTACAGTGCGGGCTCAGCTCCTGAGACCGCTCCATACATGGGGGCCCAATAAGCATCATACATGTACGGATGTTGGGAAAGGGTTACATGAGAAGCGTTTGAATAAAAATCAAATCAAGCTTTGTTGGCTGTTTCCGTAACAAATACGGTAATTTCATATGGATAAAACTGTGACTGCAGGCTCAGCCAGGATTCCTATCAGCCTACACTTGTAGGGGACACTTAATAAATTAGAATTGATTGTATATATACTGGTTCTCATCCATAGTTATATTGTAGATGTGTCCAAGTATGGACAGTCACCTTTGAAAGGCATGGGCATTACTCATTTGAGTGCCCTCATCTCTAAAGTGCCCTTAGACATTAGATAAATGATAGACGGCAGATCGGATGAACATCAAACGTCTATAGTTGCCTTCTAACCCTAGGTGAAGCCAGGGGAGAGAAGGAGCCTGACCAATCCACTCCGGATCCTTTTAGTCAGTTGAGAGATAACTCAGAGGAATCTGGTAGCAGCTCCCACATAGAGAGCACAAGAACCCTCGGCCAAGCTGAGATTTCTTGTATCTGGGGACAATCACATTAGCTATCTAATGGGCATGTAACAGTGTATTCTTAAAATGTGAAGTGTCCCAAAAGCAAGGACAAAAGTGACGTCCCTTTCTCTCTCTGCTTGATACCACCACACCACAATCTAACCATCAGGGTCTCCTGGTGCCCCAATTCCGTTTTCAGTACATACTCCACTTTCGTGTCTTCTGACATAGTAGATTCTTAGGTGTCACCGTTGATCCTTGTACATGTATGTCTAATAGTAGCAGCGGTGTACACCACCTCCATGTGTAGGTTCTCGCTATTTATTAAAATTGGAGAAAAATTATTTTGGAATAGGCCCCTTCTCTCCAAGGGCCCCAATGCAGCCAGATGGGCTCAATTTATAATAACTATTGGGCTGAACCAATCTCCATTGAACCTAAAGTTTCATTAAAATATTATTTTTTTTCTACACTCTTCGGATTCACACTAGTCCATATCCTTCTCATTCTGGTAACTTGTCCCACCAGTGAGAACAAGGAAATTGTTTTTCTTTGCTTCCTCTGCTGGGATCCATTCTTCTCTCGTGAAGAAACAGAAGTATGAATGGACACCTCTGACACCATGTGAGCGGAGTCGGAGGGAGCAGTGATCTCTGCCGAGCAGGTGCTTCTGGCAGAACAGTCCAGCTCTGTGATCTGTAAATCACTTTCCGGGGGCCAGCTGTTTAGCATGTTGAGCGCAGAAGATGACAGCACAATTACTTCAGGCTATCTAAGAATTTCCTCTTGGCTGCCGCGGAGAAGAGCACAAATTTTATTCATCAGAAAACATAAACCTACAATAAAAACTGAGATGACAAAAATGCAGTGGCTGATTCTTTCCGTAAAAGCAAAGTATACAGCTGCTAAAAAGTAATAAGGAAAAACTGAGTAAATCCTCTAGGACAACCTGTCAAGGAGACGACTGGTCTACGCTAATTTCTCTTGAAATAGCCCATTAGGGAGCGATTAACTCTGTTACTCTTTGGCAGGAAGCCACGGTAGAGACCCCCAAGGAGGAGACATTGGATCAATCACGCTTATGGCTCTGCTCGGTTATTTTATTTCAATGCTCTGCACTTTCTAATGGTAACAACTGTGCTCATTCCAGCTCTATATTTTGCCAAAAGCACCAGAATGCTAATGAAAGTGTAACGTCTCCATTACCAGTTAATGGATCTCCCTAGTCCTGCTCTCCTATCTGTCAAACTGCATACATGCATAACATGCAGCTGGCTTTTTGTTCATTGCAGGCAAGCCACTGGCCAACAGTAGGCACAATGCATTCTGAGAGGTGATGGGATGAAAGTTCCGGCACCAATAGTGCAGGCAGAGTAAATATGAAAAGTACTACCCACTGGATGCCAAGTAGTAAGGCATCTGAATCGCAACAGTCCCTGAACATATTAGACTTGTATGTGTAAGAAAAGCAGTTTTGTCTTGTATCTTGTTGTACAGGATGAATATTGTAAGATAATGCTTACACTCTGGTTTTACATCCATCACAAGACAATTACTATTTTAAAACCTTTAATGAAATCTGGGGCAGAGGGGGTCTATAAGGTGCACAGCAGCACACTGATATTCAGGGACATTTGGAAGTGGGATTTTGGGCAGTTTTAAGAACTGGGAAACGTAGCTGTCAAGTTTTTCACTTTACTTGTCCTGAACACAGAAGAGAAAACCGCGAGCTCTGACGAGGCTTATTCGCAGATGACAAATTTGTGAACACATTTCTGTGACCTAAATGGAATTTCTATAAGCTCAATTCAACTGCATATGAATGTGCACTTTTTTTTAGCTATTGTAGTTTTACAGAAATAGTAGAGATTTATTCTGGACCTCCTAAATTTAAAACACTTTTGCTCTGATTCATTATTTGACATTTTTTAAGACAGTTTTCTTTTTTTCTTGTCTTGTGGTATTAGTTGCCATTTTTTGTGGCTAATTTTTCAAAATGGCAATCGCATTTCATGAATTTTGCAGACAGTCAAAAGTGTTTTTTATTTTTGTCTTTAAACTTTTTACAAAATGTTAAGAGCAAAAGGTTACATTCTGCAAAATTTGAGCAAAAAATTCTGGCATCCAAAATCACTCCAGAAGCAAATGGAGAACATTTGTGCAAAAATTGTGCAAACAAAAGCCGCATTGCCATAAAAATATGAAAATTAAATAAACAAAAGACAACTTTGAATAAAAGAGCAAATCCTTTGATGAATTTATTGCAAATGAACTGGCAAAAATTTAATGATGGATGTGACCTTTTGCTTCAATCTTGATATTCACACAAGAACCTAATTGTCAATTCAAAAACAACTTTATATTAAAAATGTTGATTCCTAGGACTTTAATTAAAAGAAACCTGTGGCCGCTGCCAGAACAAGTACCATGAAGGAACCAAATTATCCCATAATAATAAAGTGGAGGAGCAAAACTGATTTTGACAATTGGACCGTGGGAAATCAGGAAGACAGGAGGAGCAAGCCCTACTACTACTTCTATGACCAATAAGAGTCATTATCCTGAATGGGTAGTAGCGTTCACAGAAGGAGGAGCATAAGTAGGACTCGTTTATAGAGAGAGGAAAGGGGCCAATAGCCCAAGGGTCTTCCCATCTCTTTTCAGATTTTATCACAGAGACATTGGTGTTGGAACTTCTCTGTCTTTTTAGAGGGGTTGTCTCAACTTTCAAAGTTTTTCAAAGTGATGAAGCTTATCAAGAAAAGTACCCACTAAAATAAAACATTTATTAAATCATATCATTAAAGTAGTCAAAAAACAGAAAAAAGATAATCAATCCATATAGGATAAATACAAACAATATAACGTTTAATAAGGAGAGAGTTTTATGCCCAATAGATAGACGTGTAATTAATTTCTAACTCCCCCTATTGATACCTAGTGAGTGTCCTTTCCTTGCCACGTAGGTTGGCACCCTAGCTTGGATGCAACGTGATGCCCCGCTCACTGATGGCTAACCTTGGTAATTCCTGTTATTCCCTGGTCTAAAATCACTTGTCATCACCAGAAACCGGTTGACGTAAAGTCCATCAATGCCAGACTCGAGAAAATACTTCACAAGCACAAGCATTAAATCTCACTAACCCATCACTGATAGAATTTGATTATTTGGGCAATAAACTTTTTATCTACGAATATCTATTTACTATTGTGAGATTTAATGCTTGGTATATGGAATTTGAATTAGTATTATCCGTGACTATCTCACCCGTGGTGTGTCCCTGTGAGTGTGTTAAGGTTTACCCCATCATTTGTTTTCTTTTTTTGTGTCTTATCACCTAATGAGTTGAGTATTTTATCTAGTCTGGCATTGACGGACTTTACGTCAACTGGTTTCTGGTGATGGCAAGTGGTTTTAGACCAGGGAATAACAGGAATTACCAGGGTTATCTGTTAGTGAGCGGGGGAGCCACATTGCCTCCAAGCTAGGGTCCCAACCTCCGCAGCAAGGAAGGCACACTCAATATGGTATCAATAGGGAGAGTTAGAAATTAATTCCATGCATATCTATTGAGCATAAAGCTCGATCCTCCCCTGCCTCCATGCCGGAGGGGTGGTCTTCACAATTGACAGTGAGACTTTGGTCTATAATGTGCACTCTCCGATGTAGCAAGCATAGTCAGCTGTGCCTCTGCACCAATGGAGGAAGGCAGTGACACTGAAGCTGGACATAGCAAACAGCTTGTAAGCACTGCACTCTTTGCCTAGGAGACCAGCCACTGCTGATAGACTTCAGAGGTGGCAGGTAACTAGAAATACACAATAAAACTAAAAATCTTTCTAGTCTTGAGAACGGAGACGGAGAATATTTTCAATAACAAATAAATTGCAAGTTAACCATTTATGATGTGGATTAAACCACTTTATAAGAAATCCAGTGGGCATATTGAAATAGTTAGAAGTGGATAAGGGGCTGCCAGAAACTTCTAGTTACTTTCAGGCGACTAAAACATGACTGTGTTTCTCAAACTCCAGTCCTCACGGCCCCCCTCAGGTCATGTTTTCAGGATTTCCGTAGTATTGTACAGGTGATAGAATTCCTGATGCCTTGATGATATGTTCACCATCTGTGAGATACTAAAGAAATCCTGAAACATGACCTGTCGGGAGCCGTGAGGGCCGGAGTTTGGGAAACAGTGACTTAGCTGATCGTAACAGGAGACGCTGGGCAAAAACTGGGCTTCCTTCATAGTCATTTAGTCAGCAACTCTTTTTGATGTTGACAGGATTTGGCAATTATTATTGTTTTTGGCCAGCTTAACGTATTCTTTACTTGCCAACTCTCGAGGACATTGCTGGAAAACGGAGAGACCGCCTTATCGTCTGGTAATCCTCTCACAAGGCAGCACTCGTTCAAGGTACCCTTCGCCATAACGCCAGGCCCTGGGATCCAGTCATATATTCAGAGGCCATGTGGATGTGGCAAACCTTAAAAAAATGGGTTGTGGTGCCACACTCAATAGCTACAATATGGCTGGGCCATACCAAGTTGACCCTGCGGAGGTGTAACCAGCCATTTTTTCCACTTTCTGAAATGGCACTGTGGCAGGTGTCTCTTTGACACCTATCTTGTACAGCAGGAGGTTTTTCATTTTTTTTTTAATCAAGATTTAGTAGATAGATTAATAAGCGTGCCACAAAGTAGAACAATGGACTGTCCGGTCATAGGCAGCTTTATACCAGTGATTCATATACTAGAAAAATTCATTGTGAGACTTCTCCGACAAATCCTAAATATCAAAGTGTTATGTGAAATGAACTGTTGTTCCAAAGGTTTTCCACATAACAAGTGGAAATTCTGAACCTGAAAAATCCTGTAAATGACCCAAAATAAATAGAGGAAATTCACAGCATAATGTGCCTTTCATCATACGCTCTTACACGAGCAAAAAGTTTGGATACTTTTTATATAGAATTTTATCTCGGAAAGGAAAAATAACCCCAAAACCTCTGAAACGTTTCCAGAGCTTTGCTTTTCAGTATCTGGTTACTTTAGCTCTTGTGAACCTACTTTACAAAATTTTGGTAGGGAAACACAGGCGCATGCTATAAAACAGCCAGGCATATTTAGATTTCTTGGCCTGACCTCCTTCAACCTCACGGGTGCTAAATCTTTCCATATGGCAATGTATAACCAAGGAGAATGAGGGAGTTACATTTTCAGGAAGGTAACTAGTACAACCCTTTTTTTATAAGAGATCTTTCAATTTTATTTTACTCATTTATTCCGATTGTACAACTAATAATACGAAAACTAGATTTCATTCTAGTAGTAATTTTTGTACAAGGTATAAAGGGGTTGGTGGATAAGTCATCAATTCCTTACACATGCCACTACCACCTCTGGGACTGCGCCCATCTTGAAAGCGGGGATCTATCCTGCACTGCTGGAGAGGTAATTGGACAAGGCTGTCAATCTTTGACTGACACCGCCCACTGGACTCCTCAGTCTAGATGAGGCAGGGTTTAATATCTGGAACCCCAAGATTTTTAGAACTATACATCAAGCTGTTCAGCTCCTTCTGATCCATATCATGATGTAGATAAACCCACAGCTTCAATATGATTTATTTTTGAGAAGTTATTATCTGTCATTCCACTAAACTCACCAACATCCCGTTAGTATGCAGCGCCGTGATGGCTACAAATCGAGAAAGGTGCAATCACAGTGACAGCCACAATGTGTCACATTGACGAGCACTGTTTGCATACTTCATTTCCAACTATTTGATCCTCTAAAAAAGTACCCATAGGAAAATACATTTCACTCCTCAAAAAATAATGGTTATCAGGATTAATATTTACCAGGATTGGATGAATTGTTAAAGGGGTAGTACGAAATACTAAATAATTTTTTATCCTTAATCCCTATGTGTTTAATGCAATAATCTAAACTATTTTCTAATATACTTGAATTACAAATTCCCAATCTTTCTCTAAATACACTTTCTAACTGGTTCTCTTTTTTTTTTCCTACTCCCTTTTTGATGATGCTTAGTTTTAGAATCTTAGTGCATGTTGGGATACTGAAACAAAGAGTCATCAGAGGGCAGAGGCTGCGGCCCCTTCCCCGAAAAGAAGCTTCATCAGTGACACTCGTCTCAGGGAATGGGCTAGTCCCAATGACAGTGCGCTCTCTTGCCGGCTCAGATCAGTAGTAACAAGCCAGCAGCAGAGCGCACTGTTACTGAACGTTGTCAGAATACCTGCCTGTGAAAATCATGTCATCCGAGTGTGCTCCAATGTTTTCATGGACCCATAGACTTTCATTGCTGGTTTTGATCTGGCGCTTGAATTAAAATTGGACATGTCTGATTTTTTTCCACTCTGTCCAAGGTACAAATGAGACATGTGCACAGCCCCATAGAATATTATGTTCATGAGTGCTATCCATGAAAAACCATTATCAGTCGTGTGCACGAAACCTTCATCGGAATAATTGGACCATTTTTTTTCGAATGGAAAAAAGACAGTTGTGCGCACCTATCCTAAATATAACCTCCCACCTTCAAGCATTAATTACTTAAACAACCCCTTCATGGGCAGTAATCGCTGAGAACACACTGGTGTTTCTACACCTCCTGCCCCTGACTACAGTTATACATATATATTACAATGAATGCAATTGTAACAATGGTATTTCAGCATCGGCCCACCTGGGACCCTCCAATGAATTTGTTCAATGTTACATTTTGTACAAAAACAAGCAATGACTGAGAATAATTTGTAAGCGAGGCCAACAGATGTTCTGTGTTGTTCTCTTGTCACATAAATCTTCCGTTCTTCCTCATACTTTCACTCATCTGGAGAGAACAGAGTAGAATTGGTCTTTCTGACAATATCGAGAACCAAACGTATCAACATTTCTGTAGCAGCAATAGGGTGAGTCAAGGTAAGACTAAAGGGAATCTGTCAGCAGGACATCACCCCCCATACTATATATGTACAGGTAGCTTTTTCAAAAACAGGACCAGCATCACCTTTACATGGCCAGTCTGTTCCTCTGAAACATCAATATTTGAATTAATATGCAAATGAGGCTGAAAGACTGGTAGATCTGAAGCCTCTGTCACTCCAGCTCTATTCTCCTCCCAGTGCCGCCTCCTCCTGCTTGATTGACAGCCTCTATGCAGTGTGACGGCAGGCAATTAGTTACACAGGAGGCAGTGCTAGGCAGGGAGTAATGCTGGAGTGACAGAGGCTTCAGATCTACAAATGGCTCTTCAGCAGCTTTTGCATCTCAGCTCTAAGTAATGAAGGAACAGACTGGTCACGTAAAGGTATTGCTGGACTTGTCTATGAAAGCGCTATATGCACATAAAAAGTTTTTTTGGGAGGAAATTCTGGTAACAAATTCACTTAAACAAGAGGCTTGACTGCCATTTCACAAGGTACATGAGTAATTTGTGTGTTCTCTTGCGGAACCCTGCAATATCTTGAAAACATTTGGGCCGTGCAATCATGGTGCCTTGTCAATCTCTGGGAGAGGCTTTATTCTGATACATTGATATGGGTTATGGTGCCAAGAGTTGTTGGGTGTTTGCCTACTCTTGTTGGCACAGACAGATTTGTGAGGGTCCTACAAGACACGGGATATGGGCAGAGAGTACCAAAATGTCCTGGGCCTACTATCATGGAGCCCTTAGAGAAAGAAATAATCCAGTATGGGGTGAAAAGGAGAGGCAGGGTATCCACACAGAAGTTTTGTATGGGATGTGAGAATCAGATTCTATGATGACTGTATACTGCAGCAGTGCGGCGTGGCAGTGCCATCACTACCCCACTGAACATGAAAGCTGGGGCTGCCCTCGAGACCGAGCGCACACTGGTGGGTTCATTTACCACCAGTTATTGCGTCTACTAAACTGTGCTATCGAGCAGCGCTTGTAAAAGCGATTTATTCCTTCTTACAGGATGTGGACTGAACAAGTCACAAGTGGCTTTCAGGTAGGAAGTAGGGCGCCATGTGTTTGGCGGCTACTGGCATACAGGACTTCCAATATAGAGGCTGCCCCCTAAATGTTATAAAGAATCTGAGCCCGGCCTGTGAGGATAACTGTTAAAAGGGTATTCCCATCTCCAAGATCCTATCCCAATATGTAGTAGGTGTAAAAATAATAATATCAGCTATTGCCTCCAATTAGAAATGTAGTATAGTTCTTCTGATTCGCCATGTGCAGGGCATTGCAGGACCTTAGGTATCCATGGCTACAACCACTGATATAGTGATGGTTAGTTCGCTAGTTTAGCAGCCAAGACATCCTCCTCTGAAACCAGGCAGCCTCAAAAGGTAACGTCTCATGAGCCACCATTTACCCAAGGCCGCTAACAAGTGGTTAACAGGCCACTCCTGTGTGATGGTGGAGGCAGCGTTGCTTGGTGAGCCTTGATTAGTGTGTCAGTGACAAACGCAATAACATACATGATGGGATGTCAGAAAGTGTTCATCCAACACACACAGGACCAGTATCTCCTCCATCATCATGAACATCTATTGTGCCCCGATTTCTGACCTCTATCTCTACATATATAAATCAGCTTGCCATCTTCTACATGTGTGCACCACATACAGACATACGTATATTTACACTCATAAACGTTAAAATTGCAACACCAAGAAGGAAAAGTTGCGGGATAATCGAAATCACAGGATGGACAGACATGTTACTGAGATGCAGATGGTGAAAAAATGGAAACAACATTTTTAAAACATCTTGGTTTATTCAGTGATGAGTATGGGAGCCGCATGCAGAAATCCCGGCACTTACACTTCTTGGCGGCTATCAATGAGGTTATTAATGATTCTCTGAGGAATGTTCTGCCACACTGAATGCACTTGGGTGACTCATCAAGATCCGCTGCTGGCAGCTCCCTTTGCAATTGCTGACCAATGACGTCACAGATAAGGCTCGATGAGATAGAAGCTTGTAGATGCTGTAGGCCATGGTCGCACGTTTAGGTCACACAGGCTACTCACAAAAGCACAAGCAACATGCGGCCCGGGGTACACTTTGGAGAATTAGAACTAGTTCCATGATTGATCCATTCTGTACTGCAATTGAAATTGGACATCACATATCAAACCATGAAAAGGCGTTTTAGCGTTATTAGGCTGCAGGAAAGATTGCCAACTACAGGTTGCATTGACTTTGCTCTCAATGGCTATCATGGTGCACAGCAAGATGGCCATGGAGGCTGGAATGGAGGTCTATCCTTCTCAGTGATTTGGCCTGCTTTTGTTTTTAATTGAATGCAATGATAGACAGAGAGTGGCATGAAGTCTACGTGGGCAATGCCATGAAGAAACCTTCACAAGGGAATGTCACACTAGTCCTTCTTCAAGGATTATGGTGTGAGGTGGCATAATATAGAGTGGCAAGACACATCTAGTCTTCATGCCAGGTGCACTACAAGTTCTGCATTGCATTGATTTGGTTGTGGAACCAGTGGTACAGTCATTTCTCCATGGTGTCCCAGGAGCTGTCTATCAACAACACAACGCCAGGCCACATGTTGCTCGTCCTAATGTCGGCATCCATTGTGTCTTAAATGTGCTTCCATGACCTCCAGCGTCTCCAGACTTGTTTACCATCGAAAACATCAGGGACGACATCAGCCAGCATTTGCTAAGGGTGCTGCTAGCGGTGGATCTTGATGAGTTACATGTGAAAGTGTATTCAGCATGGCAAAACATTTTTCTGACAATCAGTAATAACCTCCTGGCTAGCTTGTCAAGACGTGTACTTCTGCTTATGAAGATCTTATTTAATTTTGAATAAATTTAGATAAAAATTTCTTCCATTTTTTAATTATTTATTATTTTTATTATCACTACCATGTCTATCAATCCTGTGATTTCGATGATCCCATGACTTTTCCTTCTCAGTGTTGCAATTTCAATGTTGAGGAGTGTAAACACACATATACACTGCTCAAAAAAATAAAGGGAACACAAACAACAGAATATAACTCCAAGTAAATCAAACTTCTGTGAAATCAAACTGTCCACTTAGGAAGCAACACTGATTGACAATCAAGTTCACATGCTGTTGTGCAAATGGAAAAGACAACAGATGGAAATTATTGGCAATTATCAAGACACACTCAATAAAGGAGTGGTTCTGCAGGTGGGGACCACAGACCACATCTCAGTACTAATGCTTTCTGGCTGATGCTTTGGTCACTTTTGAATGTTGGTTGTGCTTTCACACTCGTGGTAGCATGAGACAGACTCTACAACCCACACAAGTGGCTCAGGTAGTGTAGCTAATCCAGGATAACACATCAATGCGGGCTGTGGCAAGAAGGTTTGCTGTGCCTGTCAGTGTAGGGTCCAGGAGCTGGAGGCGCTACCAGGAGACAGGCCAATACACCAGGAGATGTGGAGGGGGCCGTAGGAGGACAACATCCCAGCAGCAGGACCACTACCTCCACCTTTGTGCAAGGAGGAACAGGAGGAGCACTGCCAGAGCCCTGCAAAATGACCTCCAGCAGGCCACAAATGTGCATGTGTCTACACAAACGGTTAGAAACCAACTCCATGAGGATGGTTGAGTGCCCGACGTCCACAGATGGGGGTTGTGCTCACAGCCCAACACCGTGCAGGACGCTTGGCATTTGCCACGAACATCAGGATTGGCAAATTCGCCACTGGCGCCCTGTGCTCTTCACAGATGAAAGCAGGTTCACACTGAGTCTGGAGACGCCGTGGAGAGCGATGTTCTGCCTGCAACATCCTTCAGCATGACCGGTTTGGTAGTGGGTCAGTAATGGTGTGGGGAGGCATTTCTTTGGAGGGCCGCACCGCCCTCCATGTGCCCTCCAGAGGTAGCCTGACTGCCATTAGGTACCAAGATGAGATCCTCAGACCCCTTGTGAGACCTTATGTTGGTGCGGTTGGCCCTGGGTTCCTCCTAATGCAGGACAGTGCCAGACCTCATGTGGCTGGAGTGTGTCAGCAGTTCCTGCAAGATGAAGGCATTGAAGCTATGGACTGGCCCGCCTGTTCCCCAGACCTGAATCCGATTGAAAACATCTGGAACATCATGAATCATTCCATCCACCAACATCACGTTGCACCACAGACTGTTCAGGAGTTGGCGGATGCTTTAGTCCAGGTCTGGGAGGAGATCCCTCAGGAGACCATCCGCTGCCTCATCAGGAGCATGCCCAGGCATTGTATAGTAGGGAGGTCATACAGGCACGTGGAGGCCACACACAATACTTTACATCTTTTTCTTGCCATGAGGCATTTCCACTGAAGTTGGATCAGCCTGTAATTTGATTTTCCACTTTGATTTTGAGTATCATTCCAAATCCAGACCTCCATGGGATATTCATTTTGATTTACATTGATAATTGTTACGTTTTATTGTTCTGAACACATTCTACTATGCAATGAATAAAATTTTGCAACTGGAATATTTCATTCAGAGATATCTAGGATGTGGTATTTTAGTGTTCCCTTTATTTTATTGAGCAGTGTATATAGATGTATAATGAATGACTGCATCATACAAGGTAAACATTAAAAGGTCCTGTAAGAAGGGGACATGTATGGCATATTGCTCTTTCCTAAATGGCAGCCCCTTTCCATGGCTGAGTTACGTATTACTCGCAGCTGTCTGAGTAAGATAGTGAAATTGTCATCCTGAAGGGGACATTTGCTCTTTTCATCACACAGTTATATCCGACATGTGTTAACCAGTTAGTTTTCAAAACTGGATCTATTACAAATACGGTATGTTGTCTTGCCATATAATAGCAGCTGATGTAAATGTACAGATGAGTAAAATGGTTGTATGGGACCAAAAGACTGGTAACTAAGCCGGAGACCGGGGTCACACCACTGAATGTTCTCTCATCCGAGAGAATCGGAACAATTATGCTAATCACACCCTGATCAAACTATTATCAGAGTTTCATCCGATTTTCTTGGATGTAGAGAAGATTCTACATTCTGTGAATCTGTGAACATCAGACTGCAATCAGATGTCATCCGAGTGCGATTATCAGATGTTCCTCCACAGACTCGGTCTGAGGAAAAAATCAGACAAGTCCACAGCCCCATAGATTAACATTGATTCAAGTACGATCCGATGTTTTGTCAGATTGCACTCGGAATAAAAAACGGTCATCTGGATAAGACCTTAAGTCATCAATATCAGATTAATTGGGGATTCGCCAGCCAGCAGCCCCATCTATCCGCAGATTTAGCAGGTTTACACATTTGGAATTAACTTGGCATTGTGACATTTGGACTGTAGATCAGCCTGGAAGTGTGAAATGCACTGCAGCAAAAAAGAATGTTATTTCTTTGTTTATTTTTTTTTTAATTTGGGAAAAGTCTTTTCAGAGGGTCATTTATTATTCAACCCCTCAACCCACCAGAATTCTGTTTGGTTCCCCTAAAGTATTAAGAAGTAGTTCAGGCACAAAGAACAATGAGCTTCACACGTTTGGATTAATTATCTCTTTTTCCAGCCTTTTCTGACTATTTAAGACCCTCCCCAAACTTGTGAACAGCACTCAAACATGGTCAACATGGGAAAGACAAAGGAGCATTCCAAGGCCATCAGAGACAAGATCGTGGAGGGTCACAAGGCTGGCAAGGGGTACAAAACCCTTTCCAAGGAGTTGGGCCTACCTGTCTCCACTGTTGGGAGCATCATCCGGAAGTGGAAGGCTTATGGAACTACTGTTAGCCTTCCACGGCCTGGACAGCCTTTGAAAGTTTCCTCCCGTGCCGAGGCCAGGCTTGTCCGAAGAGTCAAGGCTAACCCAAGGACAACAAGGAAGGAGCTCCGGGAAGATCTCATGGCAGTGGGGACATTGGTTTCAGTCAATACCATAAGTAACGTACTCCACCGCAATGGTCTCCGTTCCAGACGAGCCCGTAAGGTACCTTTACTTTCAAAGCGTCATGTCAAGGCTCGTCTACAGTTTGCTCATGATCACTTGGAGGACTCTGAGACTGACTGGTTCAAGGTTCTCTGGTCTGATGAGACCAAGATCGAGATCTTTGGTGCCAACCACACACGTGACGTTTGGAGACTGGATGGCACTGCATACGACCCCAAGAATACCATCCCTACAGTCAAGCATGGTGGTGGCAGCATCATGCTGTGGGGCTGTTTCTCAGCCAAGGGGCCTGGCCATCTGGTCCGCATCCATGGGAAGATGGATAGAACGGCCTACCTGGAGATTTTGGCCAAGAACCTCCGCTCCTCCATCAAGGATCTTAAGATGGGTCGTCATTTCATCTTCCAACAAGACAACGACCCAAAGCACACAGCCAAGAAAACCAAGGCCTGGTTCAAGAGGCAAAAAATCAAGGTGTTGCAGTGGCCTAGTCAGTCTCCTGACCTTAACACAATTGAAAACTTGTGGAAGGAGCTCAAGATTAAAGTCCACATGAGACACCCAAAGAACCTAGATAACTTGGAGAAGATCTGCATGGAGGAGTGGGCCAAGATAACTTCAGAGACCTGTGCCGGCCTGATCAGGTCTTATAAAAGACGATTATTAGCTGTAATTGCAAACAAAGGTTATTCCACAAAATATTAAACCTAGGGGTTGAATAATTGACCCACACTTTTATGTTTAAAATTTATAAAAATTTAACTGACTGAGCAACAAAACTTTTTGGTTTGTAAGATTTATGCATCTGTTAATAAATCCTGCTCTTGTTTGAAGTTTGAAGGCTCTAACTTATTTGCATCTTATTAAACCTGCTAAATCTGCAGGGGGTTGAATACTACTTTTAGGCACTGTACATTGTGGTGGTTGGTGCTGGAATAATTCCTTCATAGTTTGGGAAAGACAGAGCGGTATTATTATTAGTTCTCTATCATGCTGGCTTGGTAAAAGGGCAGTGTCTGCCTGGGGCGCTATGTACATGCGAGGCTGGATCTGTCATGGAGGCCGACAATATGCGGGATCCAGTCAATGTAAAAAGCAGAAGTGTGAGTATGCCGCGCTCTGATGGGCTTGTGGGTGCAGTAAAGGGGTAGCTGATTTAAAGAGAATCTGTCACTTAATTTGAAAGCAGCATGATGTAGGGTCAGAGACCCTGATTTCAGCGATGTGTCACTTACTGGACTGCTTGCTGTAGGTTCAATAAAATTACAGCTTTATCACCAGGAGATTATCATTAGATAACTAGAAAACATGCTGCCATGTCATCCTCCAAATTCATGATCTCTGTATAACCCTGCCCCCAACACTGACTGGCAGCTTTCTGCCTATGCACAGTGTACACAGACAGCTTCCAGTCAGTGGTGTGGACAGAGAACTGCTACATCTGCAGCAAATAAAACAGGGATTTTATCAAAACTAAAGCAAGCAGCCAGTAAGTGACACATCCCTGGAATCAGGGTCTCTCCTATGGTCAGTGACTCTTTTGGGACTTTTCTCTGAACCATGAGCAAAATGGGATTTGGGCGCATGTGCCGACGGGACCATTGAAGCAGATGCAGTCACAGTGTGCGCTGTCGTGCATCATTTTCAGACATATCCACCAATTGGCTGAAAAAATTAGCAAGGAAGATATTGTGACTGGAAGCAGCCATAGACTCGTTGTGCAGGATGCCATACACAGCGCAATCATGCAATAGTGCACAGTGTAGGACCGGGACTACATTACGTCAGGTGATACATCAGAAAACTGCGGTACTTCACACGCTCACCAGGACACATACCACTATAGTCTACAATGTGGTCAGCAGGTGCGGACCCCTGAGCTCTCGCTGGAAGGGGGTGTGGTGCTGCTTAGTAATCCATGACCGTGGGATTCGGATATCCACTGGGAACTAAATATACATCCCGTCTATAGTCCCAAATATATGTAACCAGCTCTCCGCCCCTGTATTATTTCCCACAATCACAAGTAAAATGATTATTTCTGACTTATTACTGACTATATAATGCAAAGTCAAAACACCTTTACCCTCCCCCTTCTGACACTGTGCAGATATCATCGCCAGATGCACAGACACATATGGGGATGATCCTGATAATGGAGGCATTAGGGATACGTTCATTCTGACTGATGAGCCATTGGTAGACACGGTCATCGGACAGACTCGGTCACCATTGCTAATAAATCGAAAAATGTCATCATTCTGGAAGTTATGGAGGGGGAGACTGACTTTCCTTAGGGAGACTAGCCAAGCATGGGGTACCATGGGAAAAACATGCAAATTAACTCCTCCCTCCTCCTTCTAAGAGAGGAGACTCACACCTCTGTGTAAGGTGAAGACGTGCATCACACACTCCGGACTGGGATACAATCCTGGGTGTCTATGGGGACACTTGGTAACGTCTTGCTCTTCTGCGTCCACACTGGGTAGTCTTATAATAAAGGTCATTAATGGACCAGTAGTGGTGGAAGTGGTGGACACAAGAACATTGCATCTCTAGAATACATCCCATCACACGCACACGTCTATTTCCGTCCATCACATTCCTCACATCATTCTCCCAGAAACCCTTCAGGAAGGAGCCAGTGAAATGCAGAAGACCCCTGCGTCCTCCTCACTCATTCCATAGACATGGTTCTCTTCGCGTCTTCTCACAGTTCTACCCCCAAAATACCTCAGGCACATGTGCATGCTCCCCGTCCCCTCACATTTTTAGATACAGACCCCCTTCCCATACCGTGGCACAGTTGAAACTCCTGCTCAGCCCTCTCAGCACCTCCTGAAAAGACCTCCTAGGCTTCATGGTAACTTTTCAGGACCCCTCAGGCTGCACTCTGAAGGAGCTGTGTGTGTAGTCAGTGTGGGGGGCTGTGCAGGGAGTGGTGGCCGATCAGGGCGGACAGAGGATGTGATGTTGGGGGGGAAGGACATGATGGGGGGAACTAGCCTTTCCTGAAAGACAAAGCTCACATTTCCTCCCCACCTAAACTTAAGCATAGAGCTTAACCACTGCACTGCCGCCGCCATTTACACACATCCAGCAATTTGGGGGGGCCTGACTGGAAGGTTGTGATGACATTTTTTTTTGGTCTAACAAAAGGTTCTCGCGTATCATTCAGCAGCGTTCTCTAAAAATAACGCAGCAATGCTTTGCATGTCCCTCCATCTGCATTTGGATATAATTAGAGAAGTAATCCACCAGGCAGCCATAGATTACGGACAGAGATGCCATAGATTACGGACAGAGATGGAGCAGGGTAAAAAGTACAGACTAAACACTGCAGCATAATGGGACCAATTACTACTGTTTATAATGCTGGGGCAATGAATGCAATGCAAGAATGACAGTAAAAACTGACACTACTGCTGGCCCACCGCACTGCTGCAATTACAAGGTAGGAAACACAGTTACTTAGAGGTGAATGAATTTTCCTTTACTAAAACTAAAATAGATGATCAGAAAATTAAATTCTTGAAAATAGGGGAGAGCAGCCAAGAGGGAAATCCATCAACAGCTCTGAGGCCACATTCACGTGTTCGGTATTTGGTCAGTATTTTACCTCAGTATTTGTAAGCCAAAACCAGGAGTGGGTGAGAAATACAGAAGTGGTGACGTGTTTCTATTATGCTTTTCCTCTGATTGTGCCGCTCCTGATTTTGGCTTCCAAATGCTGAGGTAAAATACTGACCAAATACTGAACGTGTGAAGGTGGCCTTACAGTGGCTGTATTCTCTCCCAGACGCGGCAGCACCAGTAAAGCCCCTCTGCTTGCTTCAGTCACAGAATACAGTTTGCGGTAGTAGTGATGGTTCCTCTGGGTGACTATGAGGCATTTGTATTCCATAAATCCGCACTCCTTATTACCTGTAGGAGTCATGGATGGTGTCTACTGGCAGACCAGAGTAATGTGATACCCTCTGATCTCCCCCCTGTCAAAAAGGAGAAGCTTTCAGTAATAAAAATAATTATTCAAAGTGATTGTGTCATCAGAAAATAACCCACTGCAAATTCAGCTGATTAGAAAAATTTACAAACTTTCTGCTGTTATCAATAAACTAAACAAGAATATAGTAAATAGGTCAACGCGATTAATATAGAGCAAGTGGTTTATCCAAATTCAACACACACAAAAAAATCACTTTTTTCACTACTGCAGTCAGTTATTCAATCTCCTCATGATGTACTTGGTAGAGCACCTTTGGTTATAATGACCTGCAGTAAAAGTGACGCATAGTCAGGCACCAGCTTCTGGCAGCGTTCCTGAAGAATCTTAGCCCTTTCCTCACAGGCAGTGGGTTTGCTTTCTTCAACTACTTTCTCTAAATCCCACCAAGGATTTTCTATCTGGCTGAAGTCAGGCAACCGTGATGGTCACTCTAGAATCATCCAGGACTTCTTTTGAATCCAAGCCTTAGTGGACTTTGAGATAAGCTTGGGGTAATTGTCCTATTGGAAGGTCCCATGATACCAAAGTTTCAGCTTCTGCACAAGAGACATGATGTTTTCTCCTAGGATTTTCTGATGTTTCATTAAATTCATGTTGTCCTTCACATGTTGCAGACTTCTTGTGCCAGAGAAAGCAAAACAACCACAGAGCATCCCTGAGCCACTGCCATGCTTTACTGTAGGCAGCCCCGAGCCACTGCCATGCTTCACTGCAGGCATCCCTGAGCCACCACCATGCTTCACTGTATGCAGGGTGCTTCTTTCAGCCTATGCTTTTCTTTCCTCCTCTAGACATATTACTGATCAACCGGTCTTAAAAGATCTAGCTATGATCCATAACCCCTCAAATTAGAATCCCCAAACTTCTGTGGGTTAATTTTTTTATTAGTAGTGAACATATTAGACTCGACATTTCTTCTCCTTTAGGATCGGCAGAGATGTATATCTTGGAGTCTGGGAATGGAAGCCTTCAGTGTTTAGTATGCGCCTTCATAGATTGTAAGGTTGCAAGCAGGGCCTTCACTCCTGTTGGCATCTCTTAAATTACGTGTTACTCTGTAATATTGTCTATACAAGTCTCCCCTGAATTGTAAAGTGCTGTGGAATATGTTGGAGCTATAGAAACAAAAATTATTATTATTATTATTATTATTATTATTGCTATGTTAACTGAAACCTCACTGCCTGCTGCCACCAAATGAAATCTTGCTGTAGGTCTTTTGCAGTCACTTGAAGGTTTTTAACCACCTGCCTACTCAGATATCTGATGGCAGCAGGTGACAGCTTCCTCTTTCCTGCACATTCAGATAGTGTAGACCAGGGTTCCTTGCAAACTCTGGGTCCAATTCATCATTTGTGCTTTAAGTCACTTTTGCTTTTCGACTTGTGGTTTTTGCTTACATTTTTACCCCAAATTCATCAAAATGGTGTGATTCACAAATTTTGAGCAAAGCCCAAAATTGTCTTTAACTGTTTAACTTTTGCTAAATTTTGCAGTGGAAAAAGTTGTGTGTTTTGTAAAATGTTTGTAAAAAAATGCAACAAAATAACTGGCGTACATAAAATCACTCCGGAGAGGTGACCGATTTTACCTAAAACTTTTGCAAAAAAGCCACATCAACGGAAAAATCGGAAAACTAACTAAATAACAAAAGACTATTTGAAATGAGGCTCAAATCACTTGATGAATTCGTAGAAAATGGAAAAGTCACCAGTTGAGAAATATTCACGCCAAACGCCTGTCGAACTGTTATGTTGAATCGGGCATTATTTTTCACGCTGTATCTCTATGGTGCCACCTCCTGCAGATAATGAATACTTGCATCAGAGGTGCTTGATACAACACATGTCTGCTCTTAAGAAGGATTTTATGTCAACCGTTGAATAATTAGTGGCATTTTCGGTTGAGGTTGGAGAAACCTCTTTTTACATCACAAAAAAAAGAAAAAATGCAAGGATACGAGGAAGAATCATGCTGGCTCGAAACGCGTCAAACTTTCTCTATCTTTTGATGTCCCTTTTCCTATCCCCTTTCAATATGTTTTATTTGAGTTTTAATAAATGTGATGCTTTAAATGCAACATTTATTTCTTTTGGGATTATGGATTTTTCCTATTGCCCTTTTTACATTACTTATGTTGAGTTATTTAATTTTTTCCTTTTTGGTTCATTGTAAGCAGCCAAATGTTTATACCTAAAATAATAATCATTTTTGCAATTGGAATTAAATCATTTTTAATTAAACTGTAGATGGGTTATCTGGAAGCAATCAGTCGTCTTTGGCTTTCTTGGCCACAAATGTCAGGGATCATGGGGCAGATACATGGGGAAGATTCTAAACGATGTTTTTTCACTATCCTCAACCGGATTTTTTCCTTAACCTAAACTACAGGTTTTGGTTTTCATATGTCCTAGTGTTTAAGTAAGCATTTTTTTAAATATGAAAATTTAGGACTTACAGAGGCTGACTGATGATTCTTCATCAATAGAGCTCACATTGCTCCCAATTTTATGAGAAGAGTACGGAATAGCTATCTATTAGGGATGAGTGAACGTGCTCGGATACGACTTCGACTTCGGCGCGCTCGAATATGTTCGAGTCCCCGCGGCTGCATGTTTCACGGCTATTTGACAGCTGTAACACATGTAGGGATTGCCTGATAGCCCCGAGACATGCAGCCGCGGGGACTCGAACATATTCGAGCACGACAAAGTCACTCTGTTAGCACCAGAGCATGCTCAGATAACACCTTATCGAGCATGTTCGCTCATCACTTCTATCTATCTTAAGGTTCATGTAGTCTCCTCAGCGTATTTTTTTATTTAAAAAAATTACAATTTTTTAAAAAAAAATTTTTTTCAATCCTGCTTCCTATCTGCCAACACTCGCTATTATATACAAGTGACTTTGCATTTATTTATTTATATATTATTTATAACCATTACTGGTGATGTCTATTTTTTGGTGTGTGGATACTTATAGCAAGCACGTGTTGAGTTCCCTCCTCCAGAACTTAATTTAGATTGCCACGCCTCAGTAATACAAACATCTTTTTGAAAAGCTGATGATGATGGATTTTAACTATTCGAAAAAAGATAAAATCAACAGTTTACACAGTAATGTGGAGTATTTTTTAATGTTTCTTATCTTAGAAATATTTTTTTTACTATGAATAATGACAAATTACTAGACGGCCATACACCTTATTCAAACATCGACCGAAATGGCCAAATCAGTCACCCATCTAGGTGTTGGGCAGCAGCTTATTCTCAGAATGGCCATATAATCCTCATATCAAAGTGGCTGTTTTTTGAATGAAGCTTCGCACTGGTTAATATAAGGCAAAAAATAAAAAAGGATTATACAGCCATTCTGACAAGGACATTCAAAGTACAGTAAGTACATCAGCCTCATCAGATCTATAACATCTAGTATTGTATTATGAGACCTGGTGACAGATCCTCTTTAAGGGGATATACACATGACTTTGTTATCGGAACAGACCTTAAATGAATTGTATATGAATATTTATACACTGATCAAACACTGACGACCTTGAATGGTTAAAATCTGGAGTACACCTCTAAGCTCTTGAAAGATGTCTACCTTTATTTTTAAGTCCCCGAGGGGACGAAGTTTTCAGCGCAGGATTATATCAACCCCAGTAATAATAGGAGAATTAGGTTATCACTAGAAGACATGAGCTAGAAGCGATCATTAGATCTGCGTATAAATTGAAACCATATTTACAGCAGATTTTCTCTATGTCTCAGTCATCGGCATTCACATAAGTAGGTATTTTCCAATTTGGCTAAATTCTGGGAGTTTTCTGTATGATCTCACACTGCATGTTTCCATACAGCACATTTAATAGCTGTGTTGTGTTGTGTGGGGCTCCTGTCACCAGGGCCGATGCAGCACACGTCAGCCATCACTATGAAAGCATTACTGCTATGAAAAAGAATCTCAAAAAAGTGGTAGAAAATATGGCTTTTTCACAAGAGCTTATATACTTTTCCTATAAGGGTTGTCCAGGACTAAAATATTGATGTCCTAACCTTAGGATATCAGATTGTGGGGGTTTAACGTCTGGGACCCTGACCCGGTATTGCAGCCCAGCTACTAACGAAATGAATATGATCTAAGCAGCAACACCCAACAGCGACCACTACACAGGGAACGAAGCCGTGCTCGAAAGTCTCCATAAACTTGGCACTTTCGACACCTGAGACTCCAAGTTTCAACTGTAGAAATCCCATTGATCTGATATAGGTCACCAATATCTTAAGCTGTTGGCTGCATGATGCTTCGGCCGATCATTTGGTTGGCAGATATGTCAGCCGACTCTCCCATACACAGGAGAGTCGGCTTATCCCTGGGAGAAGAATGGAATTGGCTGTCAAGAATTGGACCTCCGCGAATTACAACTCTCCTGATCGTCAGTCGGTCGGCGCCCCCATACACAGTAGTCCGTCATCCGAACCTGTCGATAACGGCAGGTTCAGCAGACATTAGTCTATAAAAAAATTACCCTATTCATGTAAATTGAAGTTTAAAGACCTTTCACTGAATTTTTTCATTTAATTCTATGCTGTATGTGGAGTCGAGAAGGTATTTTGCCCCTAATATGAAGCTATTGCCCCCTGCCACAAGGGGTTTTGCTTTCATCTAGAGCAGTGTTTCTCAACTCTGGTCCTCAAGACCCACCAACAGGTCAAGTTTTCAGGATCTCCTAGTATTTCACAGGTGATAATTTCATCACCTGCTTCAGCATTAATTCCATCACCTAAGGAAATCCTGAAAACTTGGCCTGTTGGTGGGTCTTGAGGGCTGGAGTTGAGAAACACTGCTCTAGATCAACATGTTAAATTATACGTTGAACTCGATGGACTTCAGTCTACCTTCAACCTTAAAAACTATGAACCTCCTCCAATTGGCACTGCTCCACTGACTCTGGAACAGTTTTTCGCTTTCTTCTGTGCTCCTCTAATCCAAAGAGTTATACCTCCCCATCCCCACACCCCACCAGTAATAAAGATGCAATTATTCCCTTCATCCAACAGATCGTGTACCAGAGAGCTTTTCCGTGTACGGATGTGACTGTGTTTTCAGAGAAGTTAGTTGGTAGAATTAAAAATTTTCACCATTACCCGTGGACTCTCTGTATGGGAACAAGTGTCTTATTGGGTTGGTTGAATTGAAGCAGTCTTGCGTATTGTGTGCGCGTGTGACGACCAGCGGATCACGGCAGGAAGAGATAACGGGAGGAATACTCTGCAGTTTCCAAACAGGAAATCATTAAACAACAATGAATCAGTTTCTGATAGGAAGTCCTTCATGGGATGCCTCTTCTATACACAGCCACAGGAAGCACTTCATTAATTGTTCAGTATGTAGCAACACTGATGACTTGTATTGATAGGAGGAACTGTTCCTTTTCACAAAAATACACAATGAAAAACTAATAAAATAGACTCTGTCAGCTCTCCTAATGTAAAAACTTCTATTCTCTATTAAAGCGAAGATATCATTAGAAATTGACCAATTGTATAAATTAATTTTTGCGTTAAATGTGTGTTTGTTTTTTACATTTTTGTCAAATTTTTTATTCTCATACCATAATCTGTATTAAAAATAAAAATCTTGCAATTTTCATACTGGCCACTAGGGCTAGTTCTGACTCTTTCTGGTGTTTCAGGAAATGAAACACCAGAAAGTGATTTGAGCTTTTATGTTTTTTAAATATTTTTTTACTTTTTTTTTTTACATTTTTCACTGACTTCAATAGGCCCCTTAGGAGACTTGGAGCTATGATCATCCAAGCGCTTGTGCTGAAGCCCTGCTATATGTAGCAATAATGATCATCTCCTATGAGCACCAGAGATCTGCAATGACGAGCAAGGTGGTCTTCTGCAGAACCCCGGCTGTCATGCCAACTCATCAGCGCCCAGCGATCATGTGACGGGGCAGCCAATAGTCAGGGTTAGTGACGGTAAGTGCAAGTTAAATGCCGCAGAGATTTTCAGCGGCATTTAACATATTTACAGCTGCATGTGGATTGTGATTCCACCCGCCTCTGTTAGGGGAACATGACAGCTGATCAGATCACCTGCATGTGCCTGAAAAGATGCGGGCTCCAGCGCTGAGCGAGAGAGGGAGAGAAGGAGGCAACCTATGACGTCCCTATACATCATAGGTCATAAAGGGGTAAAAGTGGATTTAGACCCAGATTTTACTATGTAAACCACATTTTCCATAAATACAGCAGATATTTTAGACCTGATGAGACTGGTGCGCTTACTTTGAAAATATAGGTTAGAATGGCTGTTTAATCCTTTTTGAAAACTGGGCAGTATAATATTGATATGAGCTTTTATATGTCTACCTCTAGATTGTCAAACTAAGTACACCAAAACCCTAGCATGAGAAGCATGAGCAAGACCATACGTAAATATAAAAGTAAACAACTTTATTGAAAAATAGATAAAAACATACATATAAAAAATTAGTACAAGGAATGCATGAAAGGTTAATAACAAGACAAAAGGAAAAAGGAGCAGGACAGATAGAGGCCCGAAGGGATGCCTCAATGCAGATGGGCATACATAAAGGAATGGTGAGTAAGTGAATGAAGTACCATATATACTCGAGTATAAGCCGACCCTAGTATAAGCCGAAGCACCAAATTTTACCACAAAAAACTGGGAAAACTTATTGACTCGAGTATAAGCCTAAGGTGGGAAAAGCAGCAGCTACTGGTAAATGCTCCATAAAGTTGATGATGGCCCCATAAGATGCTCCATACAAAATATGCCCCATATAATGCTCCATAAAGTTCATGATGGGCCCATATAACGCTCCATTAAGTTTATGATGGGCCCACATAATGCTCAATACAGTTTATGCTAATCCCCATATACCGTATATTGCCGGAAAAAAAACCCTGAAATACTCACCTCTTGACGCTGACCAATGCTCCTCAGCGTCGCTGTCTCTCTGCACTGACTGTTCAGGCAGAGGGCGCATACTAATCATGTCATCGCACCATTTGACCTGAACGTCACAGCCAGAGGATGCGGAAGACACAGTGAAGCGGTGGAACGGGGAGAGGTGAATATCCCAAGTGCCGGGGGCCTGAGCAAGCGGCGGCACAGGCACCTGGCGCCCATAGCGCGCCTTTGTCCCCACCGACCACTGGCCCTGTCAGCAGTCACTGAAACACTCACAGAGGCTGCAGGCACATGTAGATGACCAGGTAACACCCGCACTGCAGCGGAGAACAAGTAAGTGGGACCATGACTCGTGTATAAGCCGAGGGGGGTCTTTTTCAGCAAAAAAAATGTGTGGAAAAAACTCGGCTTTATACGGTATATAGAGATACAAAGAAGGTGCAATAGTCAATGGGGAATGATACCGGTAATAACAATAATACAAGTACAGTGGGGGAAATAAGTATTTGATCCCCTACCAACCATTAAGAGTTCTGGCTCCTACAGACCAGTTAGATGCTCCTATGTTGTGAATTCTGCTCTTGGGTTCCCTCCGGTGGTTGTTGGTAGTAATGCAGTTGTCCCTGGGTTGCAATCCTGGGCAGGTGTCCCTGCTGATTGCAGCTCTGACTGGGATATTTAGGTGTGCAGGATTCATTAGCCCTTGCCAGTTGTCCATTGTTCTTGGAGGTTTTGCATCTCTGTTTGGTTCCCCCTGCCCTGCTGCCAAATCAGCAAAGGTCCTTGTTTTTCTTCGGGGCAGATTGAGCCTTCTGACTGTCCTGGTGTGGATTCTGTGGTTGACAGGTTGCAGCAGATTTGGGCTCATGTGGTGGACAATTTGGTATTGTCTCAGGAGGAGGCTCAACGTTTTGCTAACCGTCGTCGGTGTGTTGGTTCCCGGCTTCGGGTTGGGGATCTGGTCTGGTTGTCTTCCCGTCATGTTCCTATGAAGGTTTCTTCCCCTAAGTTTAAGCCTCGCTTTATTGGTCCTTATAGGATTTCTGAGATTATTAATCTGGTGTCTTTTCGATTGGCCCTTCCGGCTTCTTTTGCTATCCATAATGTCTTCCATAGATCTTTATTGCGGAAATATGTGGTGCCCGTTGTTCCCTCTGTTGATCCTCCGGCCCCTGTGTTGGTTGATGGGGAGTTGGAGTATGTGGTTGAGAAGATTTTAGTTCTCGCTTTTCGAGGCGGAGGCTTCAGTACCTTGTTAAATGGAAGGGTTATGGCCAGGAGGATAATTATTGGGTTTTTGCCTCTGATGTCCATGCTGCTGATTTGGTCCGTGCCTTTCATCTGGCTCGTCCTGATCGGCCTGGGGGCTCTGGTGAGGGTTCGGTGACCCCTCCTCAAGGGGGGGGGGGGGTACTGTTGTGAATTCTGCTCTTGGGTTCCCTCCGGTGGTTGTTGGTAGTAATGCAGTTGTCCCTGTCCCTGGGTTGCAATCCTGGGCAGGTGTCCCTGCTGATTGCAGCTCTGACTGGGATATTTAGGTGTGCAGGATTCATTAGCCCTTGCCAGTTGTCCATTGTTCTTGGAGGTTTTGCATCTCTGTCTGGTTCCTCCTGCCCTGCTGCCAAATCAGCAAAGATAAGTGTCTGGTTTTGTTTCTGCAGCACACATGCTGTGTGCTTTACAATTCAGTACTATTCAATGTTTTTTCTTGTCCAGCTTAGACTGTGTTTGGATATTTCAGTCAAGTTGGATTCTCAGGAGATGCAGATATACATTCCATGTCTTTAGTTAGATGGTGGAATTTTTGTATCATCTGCTGTGGATATTTTTAGGGTTTTAATACTGACCGCTTAGTATTCTGTCCTATCCTTTTCTATTTAGCTAGCGTGGCCTCTTTTGCTAAATCCTGATTTCTGCCTGCGTGTGTCTTTCCTCTAATACTCACAGTCAATATTTGTGGGGGGCTGCCTATCCTTTGGGGTTCTGCTCTGAGGCAAGATAGAATTCCCATTTCCATCTATAGGGGTATTTAGTCCTCCGGCTTTGTCGAGGTGTCTAGGATGTGTTAGGTACACCCCACGGCTACTTCTAGTTGCAGTGACAGTTTAGGGTTTGCGGTCAGTACATGTTCCACCTACTCCTGAGAAAGTCTCATGCAGCTCCAAGGTCACCGGATCATAACACTCCTAATCAGCTCGTTACCTGCATTACAGACAGCTGTCTTGCATAGTCACCTTTATAAAAGACTCCTGTCCACAGACTCAATTAGTCAGTCAGACTCAGTAGCGTAGCTACCAGGGGGGCAGAGGGGGCGGTCGCCCTGGGCCCCGTGCTCTGAGGGGGCCCACCCGGAGCTACACTATTGTAACTGTACATTCTGCGGCAGAGCAGGGAGATTCGATCTCCCTGATCTGCCGCCCGGCCGCTATGGGCCCCTGAGCAGGCGGGGGGGCCCCCCGCCCAACTTCGCAAGGTCCGCTGTACTGGCATTTAGCCGATACAGCTGATCGCATTGATGGGAGGAGGGCTACAGGGTCTGCCTATGGGGGTGCTGTCTTATACTACAGGGTCTGCCTGTGGGGTGCTGCCTTATACTACAGGGTCTGCCTGTGGGGTGCTGCCTTATACTACAGGGTCTGCCTATAGGGGCGCTGCCTTATACTACAGGGTCTGTGTATGGGGGTGCTGCCTTACACTCCAGGGTCTGCCTGTGGGGTGCTGCCTTATACTACAAGGTATGCCTGTGGGGTGCTGCCTTATACTACAGGGTATGCCTATGGGGTGCTGCCTTATATTACAGGGTCTGCCTATGAGGGTGCTGTCTTATACTACAGGGTCTGCCTATAGGGGTGCTGCCTTATACTACAGGGTCTGCCTATGGGGGTGCTGCTGTATTCTACAGGGTCTGCCTGTGGGGTGCTGCCTTATACTACAGGGTCTGCCTATGGGGGTGCTGCCTTATACTACAGGGTCTGCCTATGGGGGTGCTGCTGTATTCTACAGGGTCTGCCTATGGGGGTGCTTCCTTATACTACAGGGTCTGTCTATGGGGGTGCTGCCTTAAACAACAGGGTCTGCCTAAGGGGTGCTGCCTTTTATTACAGAGTCTGCCTATGGGGGTGCTGCTTTATACTGCAGGGTCTGCCTTTGGGGTGCTGCCTTATACTAGTGTCTGCCTATGGGTGCTGCCTTGTGCTATAGAGTCTGATTATGGGTGCTGCCTTGTGCTATAGAATCTGCGTATGAGGGGTGCATGATTCAATATATAGTAGGCCTATGGGGACTGCATTATACTATATGGAGGCTTATGGGGAGTGCATTATACTATATGGAGGCTTATCTGGTGCATTATACTATATGGAGGCTATCTAGGGGGGGCATCATACAGTGTGGAGATTACAGTGAGGGGGCCATCGTACAGTGTGGGGATTACAGTGAAGGGGCCATCATACAGTGTTGGAGCCATCAAACAGTTTGGAGGCTACTAAGGGGTTAGTATACTGTGTGGGTGGTACTATTCATTGAGGGGGCATTATACTGTGTATAAGAGAGCATCACACTGTGTATAGGGGAGCTGTACAGGGGGCAGACTCTGGACATTATTAAATTTAACTGGGCACGTATTGCTATAGAGGAACTCAGGTTACTGTGACTGTGAAAGGAACACACAGAGGGCAATATTACTTTCTAGGGGGCAAAATGTGGGCACTGTTTTCTAGGGCACTTGCACCCGGTATTACTATATTATAGAGGGTTGCTTTAGAATTTAGAAGGCACAGAGAACCACACAGTAGGTGCAGTAATAGGGACACATATGGCAGCAGCGGCTCAGTATTGGGGTATCGGCAGGATGAGGAGTTTGTGCAGGTTGGGAATAGATGGCGATGGGGGTGGAATATGAGAAGTGAAATGTTTCTTTGTTGTATTCTCTGCAGCCGAGTCGTGGCTGGAAGAAGTTGTCATGTCGGTTTGGGCCAGATAGAAAAGACGGGAAAAGTAAGTAATTATCTGTAACTGTGCTGTGATCTCTTACATGTTCTATAGGACTGACCATATGACGGTAATATCTATGTAGGTCTTTATATAGAGATTATCTTCAGTAACAGCGCGGTCACTGAGGTTCTATATCCACTATTAAGGTGTGTCACCCAGTTGTAATCAGAATGGATGGAGCCATGTATCGTAAAATCCTGAATGGCAACTTCCTTCTCTCCGCCAGAACATTAAAAATGGGTCGTGGCTTGGTCTTCCAGCAAGACAATGACCCAAAACATACAGCCAAGGCAACAAAGGAGTGGCTCAAAAAGAAGCACATTAAGGTCATGGAGTGGCCTAGCCAGTCTCCAGACCTTAATCCCATAGAAAACCTATGGAGGGAGTTGAAGCTCCGAGTTGCCAATCAACAGCCTCAAAATCTTAATGATTTAGAGATGATCTGCAAAGAGAAGTGGACCAAAATTCCTCCTGACATGTGCGCAAACCTCATCATCAACTACAAAAATAAGTCTGACTGTTGAGCTTGCCAACAAGGGTTTTGCCACCAAGTATTAAGTCTTGTTTGCCAGAGGGATCAAATACTTATTTCTCACTGCAAAATGCAAATAAATTTATATAATTTATAGAATGTGACTTTCTGGATTTTATTTTTGATATTCGATCTCTCAATGATAAATTTAACCTATCCTTAATATTATAGAATGTTAATGTCTTTGTCAGTGGGCAAAGTTACAAAATCAGCAAGGGATCAAATACTTATTTCATTCACTGTATATATAGTGGTGCCAGCTATAATCAAGAAGAGCTGAAAATAGTAATGCAAGACATCCAACATATATAAAGTGGTGACTGGAATCACACACAGCAGAGAAAAGCACCAGAAATATAATTGCCCGGCCACCTGACGCACGTGTCACACAGCATGCCTTATCTTATCTCTCAATAAAAATGTCATACATTCATTAATAGTAATCTTTCTGAGCACAGATGAGGCTGGTGTATTTACTTTAAAAATTCATGTCAGAATGGCTGCCTAGTCTTGATATCAAAGGAGGCATTTTATGAGTCCAGCTCTGCTCTCTTTAATATCAGACAATAAATTTTTCAAAAAGGATTATACAGTTATTCTGATATGGACTTTAAAAGTAAGTACACCAACCTCATCAGGTCTAAGACATCTATGTAATACTGTATGTAGTATATACTTTATAGTGTGAAATGTGGGGACAGATCTGCTTGCAAATAGGAACTGCATTTCGACTGTATATTTCAGTCCTAGGGGCCGCAGTGAGTAATCTGCACTTTAATAAAATGTTAGACATCTACTCCCGGGGCATTGTGGGTAGGAGAAATGGTAATTTTTTTTCCGTGCTGCAATACGTGCCCACAAAATGTTTATTAACCTGGGATATTTATGGTAACCGGCGTGAAGAAGGGATTTTCCGTTCACTATAAATATAAGACTTCTCTTCCGGAAAGTCACCCTGAGAAGGTGGAAATTACAAGAATAGGACAAGACGGCCCAAAACTTGTCCCATGGATTAAGAAAGAAACACAGTCCTCCTCCCTCTTTCCCGGATGTCACTCTTATGATAAGGGAAAGACATGTCCCCTGATATTACAAGAATGTTCTGTGAGAGTCCAGCAGCTGGACAGCGAGAGGAGGGGGCTGCCATGAAATGGAGAACAGAAGGAATGTGAAAGAGAAGGGAGAAGGAATAGAGGTCATGGCAGCTAAATCCAGTTATAGCCCAGTTCATACCAGTGATGTTAGCACGAGGGCGAGCTCGGAAATATCCCTGCAACTGCTGTAATCGTTATATCAGTCACTTCTGTCCTGTGATTTATAAGGTTATTGGTGGTGAACGTGAGAACTGGCTGCACAAATCCACAATGTGTGACTGATGGCAGGGGTAATGTGTCGGGACGGGAGCTGTCAATCAGCAAACCTGCTCCCTCCATGCAGGGCAGTCCAAACCTTGAGCCAGCACTCGTTTTTCGTTTTCTTCCATAAAAAGACAGATGCTTTATGAAATCTTTATCAAAATTTTAAAGGCTCAGACTAAGGACCGGACAGGTCTGAAACGCGTTGTGTGGAATAGGTGAGTTTTATATAATATGTATGTCCAGCTTTCGACCAGAACTGTAAAATCAAGTCCCATTACACAGGCAGACTGTCCTGTCCACAATATGGCCTCACTTATGTGCCTCATGTATGGGCTAAGAGCAGCACTGATCACTCAGCTCCTGGTTGAGCTGTGATGTAGACCCACCATAGAGCTGGGGCTATTACTCGCCAGGGCAGGTAGCGGACTTTAATTTGACTGTACTACGTGCTTCACAACTCGTCTTTTTTAAGTCACACAACTCATTACCATAAAATCGTCTGTTACCCGTCTATACAGAGCCGGATCAAGGGTGAAGGGAAGTGACATATGGATAAAGTAGGCTGGAAGCAGATCTTTCGTGGGTCCATGATGTGTGGTGCGGGAGTCTGCCAAATTGGTGCGTTAACACTGGGTCTAACAAAAAATTAGCTCCAGATGGTGTCTTTTTGCCCCATACAGAAGAGCAGATCTCCCCTCCCATCTCTATAGAGTTATTATATAATTTGATCTCTAACTGAAGGCAGAACTGTAGACAGATTTGAGCAATTTTTGAGAGTAAAGGATCAGTGCAGTTAAAGAAGAAAAAGATGGGTAAGTGAAGAAAGCGACATTTTTCTTCTACAAGACCTATTACAAAGTTGTTGTTTTTTATCTTCATCAATACTGATAAGTCAAGAATAAAATTAAAGTGCAGTTCTTCGGATACCATTCTAATATGTAAAAGTCCCACTGCTCCTCAATGTCTGCTATTGGGGAAACAATGTAGGTCGGACGGGATCTGTTGATCCATGCGCTCAACCAGCATGCAGACATGTGAATGGAGCTCAAACCCTAAGTAATTAGTATTGTGTTATCATCTTCTGCCAAGTAGTAAAACTTTTCTATTGTTGTAGGTGCGCTTTCAGTCTTGTCATGCTCTCTCGTCTTTCTGTTGAGGAAGACTAATGAAACTGGGCGGTAGACCCCACCGGGCAATTGCTCCATTTTGCAACCCAATTTTTCAACAATCTGTCTATGATGCAGCCTCATTGTTTGGAAGCAGCTTATTTATCGTTCCTCACCAAGGCTATGAATAGGTGTTTCACCATCTGACTCTGGACGCTGTCATGCGTAATGATAATTAGAGCACATACTGGACAAAGCAGATAATATATCTCAACTAAAAGGTAAAATACTATAAACAGATAGTTACATTGATATATATCAGATAGCGGATACAGGGTCGACCATTCGGAAGGAAAAGTGAATACCCAAAGAAGAAAAACTGTTCATGAGGTCATAGAAGGAAAGAACCCATAAGTGCAAAATAAAAAAAAACCTTTATTAACAATCAGTTGTTAAATAGTGGCACTGTAGAAGACGGGTGCACACACAAGAGTACAAAACAACAATTACAACTGCACATATATAAATACAAGGATGTATAAATAAAAGCAAAAATATAAAAAAAAGACCCCTAAAGACCACACAGGAAAAACAGTAAGCCAAAAGGGCAAAATAGAGTAGGCACAGGGCACAATATGACAATAAGACCTTCGTTAGGGGATGGCATCAGACCGGAGGCATTAAAAAGATATACGCAGCCAATAAGAGGAGACCTAGGTCAGAGAGATGCATCTGTCTCCAGGGGGAACCCGGAAGTTGGCCGGCCCCCCCGAGTCATGTGACCAGGTGACTTCAGGACAGACAATCAAGTGACCACATGACCACGTGACCTGACACATCCGGATACGACTGGGATCTAATGGGCAAGGTTTCTCCTTGTGGAGAGTGGCGTGCCAGCATGAGGAGACTTAAATGCCTTACATGCCCCTCTGGGAAAATAAATATGCAAACCCTTCTTAGATCCCAGTCTTAACCTCTCACCTAGCCAATCATGTCTCATACTTTGCACTGATGAGGGGCAAAAAGTCCTGAAATGCCTGCACATGAGGAAAAAGCAAGTCAGAAAAAACTATACTACTACACCTACTTACATATTGGGATAGGTTCTTGGAGATGAGAATACCCCTTTACGTATTCAGAAAGCTAATGACTGCCCAAAAACCAAACAGGGAAGCTCTGGAACCGACTGCACGCAGTAAGGCCACCTTCACACATCAGTATTTGGTCAGTATTTTACCTCAGTATTTGTAAGCCAGAACCAGGAGTGGAACAGTCAGAGGAAAAGTATAATAGAAACACGTCACCATTTCTGTTTTTTTCACCCACTCCTGGTTTTGGCTTACAAATACTGAGGTAAAACAGTGACCAAATACTGAATGTGTGAACGTGGCCTAAAAGAGTGTATACATTATACATACGGCAATAATATAGTACAAACATAAAGCGGAGGATATTGGGAAGAAAAGACAGCGGAATCTACTCAGAATTAACAGTTTGCAGTAAACGTGCCTTTACTGATTGGATAGGAGAATTTTTGAAGAATCACTCATTTCTATAATAAGGCATAAACAAGTCCAGCAGAGAAACGGTGAAACAGCTCAGATTTTACACAGGGATAATTTTGCCCTAAGATTCTTTTTATCAACTTTACCTCCTGAGCGTCGGTGCAGCCCCTACCGCCTGGTGCTGAATGGACAGAGAACAGCACAACAACACTGTCACTGGGCTTCTGGTAACATGATATTCCATGCAGGGACCATAAGTGTGCTCATGGGTGGCCAAGTTTCTTCTAGGTCATGAAACCCTCCGATGGATTCATGGACCTCAGAAAGATTTCAGCATAGAACCATGAAAGTAGACGGAGTAAACCCAAAAAGTCTGTACGTAAAACATACAGCTACTGAACAGAAAATTCAACCATTTCTCGAAGGCTAAGTTTACACAAGCACATTTTCACTCTGTGCGCTGTCGCACACAAAACAGACTGCCCACGGACAGCGCACGGACGGATGGCATGGGAGCTCACATCAACCTTTTTTCTATATGGACCAATAGTTTCTATGGAACATAAATAAATACGGTAAATAAATAATAATAATGGAATAGATCACAGCAGACGCTAGTCCCATCCGTTTTTTGGGTGAGACTCGAGTATAGATTTCAATGTGTGCACAAAACGTATGGATGCCATAAGAACACCACCCTGATGGCACTCGTTTTTAATGGTTTCATTGCATAGATTATGTAGGAAATTATATTATTATATAATTTTTATAAAAAAAAAATTATTATGGATGTAAAAAAAGGCTATCCATGATCTCCTCAGTGGAAAATATTATTTATATTAGGATTTATATATACTTTCTAATTCACAAAGGCTGCTGTGGCCATATATTTCCACGGCACTCTGAGTTATGTTTTTGTCATTGCCTTAAACATTTACAATACCCAAGACATGGAATATGGACTGTGATGTCTCGAATATCGTAAACCAGCTCCATAATGGGGTTCTACAGGACATCTGGGTATGCAGGCCACCAACAGATAATTGTCGGGGGGAAATAAGGATCAGGAAAGTTGATTTCGGACTTTTGATCCTTTTTTGTCAAGAGGATAAGCTGCCGCCAGAGATGTCTGACAGTGGCTCTCCCATAGACAACACAGGAGAGGTTGTCAGTGAGTGCTGTGAATATGAACTACGGCCGAAATAGATGCCGGCAGAACTATTGGCTGAACCATCATTTGGCTGACAGCAATCTAGTGTGTATGGAGCTAACTGCTGTCAGACTCCTCTGTCAGACCCCTGTGGCAGCGGCTTATCTCGCTCGAGGACAAAAATATAGGGCATATTGTCCGATCTTTTTTTTTTCAACATCTGCCAAAGAACATCGTCTTTTCATCTTATACAGATTAATTGGTCAACCAGTTAAGTTGCATTTTTGGTCTGAATAAGAGGCGACAAAACATCGGGCTTTCCGCCTGAGTGAGATCTGACAAAACATCGGGTTGCACTCGGACCAATGTTATTCTATAGGGCCGTGCGCCTGTCTGATAATTTCCTGAGACCGAGACAGTTCAAGGAAAAATCACAGAATACCCGATATGGATATGATTATTGGATTGTACTTGGCCATTCAAGTCAATGATTCTGTGGAAAACACTGGATTGCACTCAGATGACATCTGAGTGCATTCTGATTTTCACAGACTGGCAGTATAGAGAAGATGGAGACATTTTTTCCATCTTTTCCTCATCTGAGAAAAGCGGATCACACTATGCTGACACTGATCAGACTCAAAAATACAATGAAGCTGAGCAGAGATGTCCCTAGGCTCCAATACAAATCAGTAACAGGTTTCCCCACCTATCAAGTGTCATTTATGAGATGGGTTACGACTAGTGCCGCTGCCCTCCAAGCTCCAGGATTGATGTACGGCTGCTACGTCTCCATCCCCAATCACAGTGGCCCTTCATGTCTAATTTGCTTTATGGTGGGAAGAGTCATAATTCTGTCTCCAAAAAAAAGGCACAAAAACCTGCCCTGTCCAGAAGACATTTAGATGTGACCCCCAACAAATCAATAACAAAAATATGTAAATCATGCAAAACATCAATGTTTCCCCATTTTAATGTATAAGGTTTTTACTTAAAAAATTGCGGCGGTTGGAAAAACAAACATAGGCGTCCACACGCGCACAATACGCACCTTCACCCACTGATTGCTGCGAAACTCCGGATTTCAGAACGGACAACAACGTCCTTTCATAAGTTCTTCTAATTATTTCCTTCTAAATGTCCCTTTTAGATTTTCCTCTCGCTCTTCTTGGCATTTTCCTTCCCACGTCGTTCTCTTCATACGCCCTGGGCTGCAGGCTCTCTCCTCATCCTCACCCTCAGATCTGGCGCACAGCTCTATATTACCCTCAGATAATAGTGTGTCTGTGCGGTGTCCCCACGCCTGGATCAGGAGGGGGTCATTAAGGGATCTGCGGAGGGTCAGTGTCCTGCCGGTCTACACCTCCTACTCCATATTTCTAATATTAAACTTTAGAATTGGAAAAAAAGCTTCCTGGCTATTTTCTGACTCTTCCAGTAGCTGCAGTATATTCTCTATAATGACGGTTATAGTCACTGGCCCGTCTGTAAAACCCATTCCTAGGACAGTACATGATGGCCACTTAGCATAGAAACCTCTCCTACATACTATTTTATACCAGTATAATATCCCAGGGACTGTCCGGACTCTCACTCTGTAGCTTACCATTCACTCTTTTAACCCCTTCATGACCCAGCCTATTTTGGCCTTAATGACCTTGCCGTTTTTTGCAATTCTGACCAGTGTCCCTTTATGAGGTAATATATTGGGCTTCATGTTAGTGGTAAATTTAGGTCGATAATTTCTGAGTTTATTTGTGAAAAAAAACGGAAATTTGGCGAAAATTTTTAAAATTTCGCAATTTTCACATTTTGAATTTTTATTCTGTTAAACCAGAGAGTTATGTGACACAAAATAGTTAATAAATAACATTTCCCACATGTCTACTTTACATCAGCACAATTTTGGAAACAAATTTTTTTTTTGCTAGGAAGTTATAAGGGTTAAAATTTGACCAGTGATTTCTCATTTTTACAACAAAATTTACAAAACCATTTTTTTTAGGGACCACCTCACATTTGAAGTCAGTTTGAGGGTTCTATATGGCTGAAAATACCCCAAAGTGACACCATTCTAAAAACTGCACCCCTCAAGGTGCTCAAAACCACATTCAAGAAGTTTATTAACCCTTCAGGTGTTTCACAGCAGCAGAAGCAACATGGAAGTAAAAAATGAACATTTAACTTTTTAGTCACAAAAATGATCTTTTAGCAACAATTTTTTTATTTTCCCAAGGGTAAAAGGAGAAACTGGACCATGGACGTTGTTGTACAATTTGTCCTGAGTACGCTGATACCTCATATGTGGGGGTAAACCACTGTTTGGGCGCACGGCAGGGCTCGGAAGGGAAGGAGCGCCATTTGACTTTTTGAATGAAAAATTGGCTCCAATCTTTAGCGGACACCATGTCGCGTTTGGAGAGCCCCCGTGTGCCTAAACATTGGAGCTCCCCCACAAGTGACCCCATTTTGGAAACTAGACCCCCCAAGGAACTTATCTAGAAGCATAGTGAGCACTTTAAACCCCCAGGTGCTTCACAAATTGTTCCGTAAAAATGAAAAAGTACTTTTTTTCACAAAAAAATTATTTTAGCCTCAATTTTTTCATTTTCACATGGGCAACAGGATAAAATGGATCCTAAAATTTGTTGGACAATTTCTCCTGAGTACACCAATACCTCACATGTGGGGTTAAACCACTGTTTGGGCACATGGTAAGGCTCGGAAGGGAAGGAGCGCCATTTGACTTTTTGAATGAAAAATTATCTCCATCGTTAGCGGACACCATGTCGCGTTTGGAAAGCCCCCGTGTGCCTAAACATTGGAGCTCCTCCGCAAGTGACCCCATTTTGGAAACTAGACCCCCCAAGGAACTTATCTAGAGGCATAGTGAGCTGTTATGGTTCTCAATGGCAAGAGAACATAGCCCAGCATACATAGGAACTAGCTCTTGGAAGGATGGAAACTTAAACTGACCATGAACTAAACCTGCCGCACAACTAACAGTAGCCGGGTAGCGTAGCCTGCGTTTTATCCCTAGACGCCCAGCGCCGGCCGGAGGACTAACTAATCCTGGCAGAGGAAAATATAGTCCTGGCTCACCTCTAGAGAAATTTCCCCGAAAGGCAGACAGAGGCCCCCACATATATTGGCGGTGATTTAAGATGAAAATGACAAACGTAGTATGAAAATAGGTTTAGCAAAATCGAGGTCCGCTTACTAGATAGCAGGAAGACAGAAAGGGTACTTTCATGGTCAGCTGAAAACCCTATCAATACACCATCCTGAAATCACTTTAAGACTCTAGTATTAACTCATAACATCAGAGTGGCAATTTCAGATCACAAGAGCTTTCCAGACACAGAAACGAAACTGCAGCTGTGAACTGGAACAAAATGCAAAAAACAAACAAGGACAAAAGTCCGACTTAGCTGGAAGTTGTCTGGTAGCAGGAACATGCACAGAAAGGCTTCTGATTACAATGTTGACCGGCATGGAAGTGACAGAGGAGCAAGGTTAAATAGCGACTCCCACATCCTGATGGGAACAGGTGAACAGAGGGGATGATGCACACAAGTTCAATTCCACCAGTGGCCACCGGGGGAGCCCAAAATCCAATTTCACAACAGTACCCCCCCCTCAAGGAGGGGGCACCGAACCCTCACCAGAACCACCAGGGCGATCAGGATGAGCCCTATGAAAAGCACGGACCAGATCGGAGGCATGAACATCAGAGGCAGTCACCCAAGAATTATCCTCCTGACCGTATCCCTTCCATTTGACCAGATACTGGAGTTTCCGTCTGGAAACACGGGAGTCCAAGATTTTTTCCACAACGTACTCCAACTCGCCCTCAACCAACACCGGAGCAGGAGGCTCAACGGAAGGCACAACCGGTACCTCATACCTGCGCAACAATGACCGATGAAAAACATTATGAATAGAAAAAGATGCAGGGAGGTCCAAACGGAAGGACACAGGGTTAAGAATCTCCAATATCTTGTACGGGCCGATGAACCGAGGCTTAAACTTAGGAGAAGAAACCCTCATAGGGACAAAACGAGAAGACAACCACACCAAGTCCCCGACACAAAGCCGAGGACCAACCCGACGCCGGCGGTTGGCAAAAAGCTGAGTCTTCTCCTGGGACAACTTCAAATTGTCCACCACCTGCCCCCAAATCTGATGCAACCTCTCCACCACAGCATCCACTCCAGGACAATCCGAAGATTCCACCTGACCGGAGGAAAATCGAGGATGAAACCCCGAATTACAGAAAAAAGGAGACACCAAGGTGGCAGAGCTGGCCCGATTATTGAGGGCAAACTCCGCTAAAGGCAAAAAAGCAACCCAATCATCCTGATCTGCAGACACAAAACACCTCAAATATGTCTCCAAAGTCTGATTCGTCCGCTCGGTCTGGCCATTAGTCTGAGGATGGAAAGCAGACGAGAAAGACAAATCTATGCCCATCCTAGCACAGAATGCCCGCCAAAATCTAGACACGAATTGGGTTCCTCTGTCAGAAACGATATTCTCCGGAATACCATGCAAACGAACCACATTTTGAAAAAACAGAGGAACCAACTCGGAAGAAGAAGGCAACTTAGGCAGGGGAACCAAATGGACCATCTTAGAGAAACGGTCACACACCACCCAGATGACAGACATCTTCTGAGAAACAGGAAGATCCGAAATAAAATCCATCGAGATGTGCGTCCAAGGCCTCTTCGGGATAGGCAAGGGCAACAACAATCCACTAGCCCGAGAACAACAAGGCTTGGCCCGAGCACAAACGTCACAAGACTGCACAAAGCCTCGTACATCTCGTGACAGGGAAGGCCACCAGAAGGACCTTGCCACCAAATCCCTGGTACCAAAGATTCCAGGATGACCTGCCAACGCAGAAGAATGAACCTCAGAAATGACTTTACTGGTCCAATCATCAGGAACAAACAGTCTACCAGGTGGGCAACGATCAGGTCTATCCGCCTGAAAATCCTGCAAGGCCCGCCGCAGGTCTGGAGAAACGGCAGACAATATCACTCCATCCTTAAGGATACCTGTAGGTTCAGAATTACCAGGGGAGTCAGGCTCAAAACTCCTAGAAAGGGCATCAGCCTTAACATTCTTAGAACCCGGTAGGTATGACACCACAAAATTAAACCGAGAGAAAAACAACGACCAGCGCGCCTGTCTAGGATTCAGGCGTCTGGCGGACTCAAGATAAATTAAATTTTTGTGGTCGGTCAATACCACCACCTGATGTCTAGCCCCCTCAAGCCAATGACGCCACTCCTCAAAAGCCCACTTCATGGCCAAAAGCTCCCGATTCCCAATATCATAATTCCGCTCGGCGGGCGAAAATTTACGAGAAAAAAAAGCACAAGGTTTCATCACGGAGCAGTCGGAACTTCTTTGCGACAAAACCGCCCCAGCTCCGATTTCAGAAGCGTCGACCTCAACCTGAAAAGGAAGAGCAACATCAGGCTGACGCAACACAGGGGCGGAAGAAAAGCGGCGCTTAAGCTCCTGAAAGGCCTCCACAGCAGCAGGGGACCAATCAGCAACATCAGCACCCTTCTTAGTCAAATCAGTCAATGGTTTAACAACATCAGAAAAACCAGCAATAAATCGACGATAAAAGTTAGCAAAGCCCAAAAATTTCTGAAGAGTCTTAAGAGAAGAGGGTTGCGTCCAATCACAAATAGCCCGAACCTTGACAGGATCCATCTCGATGGAAGAGGGGGAAAAAATGTATCCCAAGAAGGAAATCTTTTGAACCCCAAAAACGCACTTAGAACCCTTCACACACAAGGAATTAGACCGCAAAACCTGAAAAACCCTCCTGACCTGCTGGACATGAGAGTCCCAGTCATCCGAAAAAATCAGAATATCATCCAGATACACGATCATAAATTTATCCAAATAATCACGGAAAATGTCATGCATAAAGGACTGAAAGACTGAAGGGGCATTTGAAAGGCCAAAAGGCATCACCAAATACTCAAAGTGGCCCTCGGGCGTATTAAATGCGGTTTTCCACTCATCCCCCTGCTTGATTCGCACCAAATTATACGCCCCACGGAGATCTATCTTAGAGAACCACTTGGCCCCCTTTATGCGAGCAAACAAATCAGTCAGCAGTGGCAACGGATATTGATATTTAACCGTGATTTTATTCAAAAGCCGATAATCAATACACGGCCTCAAAGAGCCATCTTTCTTAGACACAAAGAAAAAACCGGCTCCTAAGGGAGATGACGAAGGACGAATATGTCCCTTTTCCAAGGACTCCTTTATATATTCTCGCATAGCAGCATGTTCAGGCACAGACAGATTAAATAAACGACCCTTAGGGTATTTACTACCCGGAATCAAATCTATGGCACAATCGCACTCCCGGTGCGGAGGTAATGAACCAAGCTTAGGTTCTTCAAAAACGTCACGATAGTCAGACAAGAATTCAGGAATCTCAGAGGGAATAGATGACGAAATGGAAACCAAAGGTACGTCCCCATGCATCCCCTTACATCCCCAGCTTAACACAGACATAGCGTTCCAGTCGAGGACTGGGTTATGAGATTGCAGCCATGGCAATCCAAGCACCAACACATCATGTAGATTATACAGCACAAGAAAGCGAATAATCTCCTGATGATCCGGATTAATTCGCATAGTTACTTGTGTCCAGTATTGTGGTTTATTACTAGCCAATGGGGTGGAGTCAATCCCCTTCAGAGGTATAGGAGTTTCAAGAGGCTCTAAATCATACCAACAGCGTTTGGCAAAGGACCAATCCATAAGACTCAAAGCGGCGCCAGAGTCGACATAGGCATCCGCGGTAATAGATGATAAAGAACAAATCAGGGTCACAGATAGAATAAACTTAGACTGAAAAGTGCCAATTGAAACTGACTTATCAAGCTTCTTAGTACGCTTAGAGCATGCTGATATAACATGAGTTGAATCACCACAATAAAAGCACAACCCATTTTTTCGTCTAAAATTCTGCCGTTCGCTTCTGGACAGAATTCTATCACATTGCATATTCTCTGGCGTCTTCTCAGTAGACACCGCCAAATGGTGCACAGGTTTGCGCTCCCGCAGACGTCTATCGATCTGGATAGCCATTGTCATGGACTCATTCAGACCCGCAGGCACAGGGAACCCCACCATAACATCCTTAACGGCATCAGAGAGACCCTCTCTGAAATTCGCCGCCAGGGCGCACTCATTCCACTGAGTAAGCACAGACCATTTACGGAATTTTTGGCAGTATATTTCAACTTCATCTTGCCCCTGAGATAGGGACATCAAGGCTTTTTCCGCCTGAAGCTCTAAATGAGGTTCCTCATAAAGCAACCCCAAGGCCAGAAAAAACGCATCCACATTGAGCAACGCAGGATCCCCTGGAGCCAATGCAAAAGCCCAATCTTGAGGGTCGCCCCGGAGCAAGGAAATCACAATCCTGACCTGCTGAGCAGGATCTCCAGCAGAGCGAGATTTCAGGGACAAAAACAACTTGCAATTATTTTTGAAATTTTGAAAGCAAGATCTATTCCCCGAGAAAAATTCAGGCAAAGGAATTCTAGGTTCAGATATAGGAACATGAACAACAAAATCTTGTAAATTTTGAACTTTCGTGGTGAGATTATTCAAACCTGCAGCTAAACTCTGAATATCCATTTTAAACAGGTGAACACAGAGCCATTCCAGGATTAGAAGGAGAGAGAGAGAGGAAGGCTGCAATATAGGCAGACTTGCAAGTGATTCGATTGAAAGCACACTCAAAACTGAAGGAAAAAAAAAAAAAAAAAAAAAATTTTTCAGCAGACTTCTTTTTTTCTCTCCTTTCTCTGCCAATTAATTTAACCCTTTGTGGGCCGGTCAAACTGTTATGGTTCTCAATGGCAAGAGAACATAGCCCAGCATACATAGGAACTAGCTCTTGGAAGGATGGAAACTTAAACTGACCATGAACTAAACCTGCCGCACAACTAACAGTAGCCGGGTAGCGTAGCCTGCGTTTTATCCCTAGACGCCCAGCGCCGGCCGGAGGACTAACTAATCCTGGCAGAGGAAAATATAGTCCTGGCTCACCTCTAGAGAAATTTCCCCGAAAGGCAGACAGAGGCCCCCACATATATTGGCGGTGATTTAAGATGAAAATGACAAACGTAGTATGAAAATAGGTTTAGCAAAATCGAGGTCCGCTTACTAGATAGCAGGAAGACAGAAAGGGTACTTTCATGGTCAGCTGAAAACCCTATCAATACACCATCCTGAAATCACTTTAAGACTCTAGTATTAACTCATAACATCAGAGTGGCAATTTCAGATCACAAGAGCTTTCCAGACACAGAAACGAAACTGCAGCTGTGAACTGGAACAAAATGCAAAAAACAAACAAGGACAAAAGTCCGACTTAGCTGGAAGTTGTCTGGTAGCAGGAACATGCACAGAAAGGCTTCTGATTACAATGTTGACCGGCATGGAAGTGACAGAGGAGCAAGGTTAAATAGCGACTCCCACATCCTGATGGGAACAGGTGAACAGAGGGGATGATGCACACAAGTTCAATTCCACCAGTGGCCACCGGGGGAGCCCAAAATCCAATTTCACAACAGTGAGCACTTTACACCCCCAGGTACTTCACAAATTGATCCGCAAAAATGAAAAAGTACTTTTTTTTTCACACAAAATTTCTTTTAGCCTCAATTCTTTCATTTTCACATGGGCAACAGGATAAAATGGATCCTAAAATTTGTTGGTCAATTTCTCCTGAGTACGCCGATACCTCATATGTGGGGGTAAACCACTGTTTGGGTGCACGGCAAGGCTCGGAAGGGGAGGCGTGCCATTTGACTTTTTGAATGGAAAATTAGCTCCAATCGTTAGCGGACACCATGTCGCGTTTGGAGAGCCCCTGTGTGCCTAAACATTGGAGCTCCCCTACAAGTGACCCCATTTTGGAAACTAGACCCCCCAAGGAACTTATCTAGATGCATAGTGAGCACTTATAACCCCAAGGTGCTTCACAGAAGTTTATAACGCAGAGCCGTGAAAATAAAAAATAATTTTTCTTTCCTCAAAAATGATTTTTAGCCCAGAATTTTTTATTTTCCCAAGGGTAATAGGAGAAATTGGACCCCAAATGTTGTTGTCCAGTTTGTCCTGAGTACGATGATACCCCATATGTGGGGGTAAACCACTGTTTTGGCACACGTCGGGGTTCGGAAGGGAAGTAGTGACGTTTTGAAATGCAGACTTTGATGGAATGCTCTGCGGGCGTCAGGTTGCGTTTGCAGAGCCCCTGATGTGCCTAAACAGTAGGAACTCCCCACAAGTGACTCCACTTTGGAAACTAGACCCCCAAGGGAACTTATCTAGATGTGTGGTGAGCACTTTGAACCCCCAAGTGCTTCACAGAAGTTTATAACGCAGAGCCGTGAAAATAATAAATGTGTTTCCTTTCCTCAAAAATATTTTTTAGCCCAGAATTTTTTATTTTTGCAAGAGTAACAGGAGAAATTGGACCCCAAAAGTTGTTGTCCAGTTTCTCCTGAGTACGCTGATACCCCATATGTGGGGGTAAACCACTGTTTGGGCATATGCCGGGGCTCAGAATGGAAGTAGTGACGTTTTGGAATGCAGACTTTGATGGAATGGTCTGCGGGCATCATGTTACGTGTGCAGAGCCCCTGATATGCCTAAACAGTAGAAACCCCCCACAATTGACCCCATTTTGGAAACTAGACCCCCCAAGGAACTTATCTAGATGTGTGGTGAGCACGTTCAACCCCCAAGTGCTTCACAGAAGTTTACAACGCAGAGCCGTGAAAATAAAAAAATCATTTTTCTTTCCTCAAAAAAGATGTTTTAGCAAGCAATTTTTTATTTTCACAAGGGTAACAGGAGAAATTGGACCCCAATATTTGTTGCCCAGTTTGTTGTGAGTACGCTGATACCCCATATGTGGGGGTAGACCACTGTTTGGGCATATGCCGGGGCTCGGAAGGGAAGTAGTGGCATTTGAAATGCAGACTTTGATGGAATGGTCTGCGGGCGTCACGTTGCATTTGCAGAGCACCTGATATGCCTAAACAGTAGAAACACCCCACAAGTGACCCCATTTTGGAAACTAGACCCCCCAAGGAACTTGTCTAGTTGTGTGGTGAGCACTTTCAACCCTCAAGTGCTTCACAGAAGTTTATAACGCAGAGCCGTGAAAATAAAAAATAATTGTTCTTTCCTCAAAAATTATGTTTTAGCAAGTAATTTTTTATTTTTGCAAGGGTAACAGGAGAAATTGGACCCCAACAGTTGTTGCCCAGTTTGTCCTGAGTACGCTGGTACCCCAAATGTGGGGGTAAACCACTGTTTGGGCGCACGTTGGGGCTTGGAAGGGAGGGAGCACCATTTGACTTTTTGAACGCAAGATTGGCTGGAATCAATGGTGGCGCCATGTTGCGTTTGCAGACCCCTGATGTGCCTAAACAGTGGAAACCCCTCAATTCTAACTTCAACACTAACCCCAACACACCCCTAATCCTAATCCCAACTGTAGCCATAACCCTAATCACAACCCTATCCCCAACACACCCCTAACCACAACCCTAACCGCAACACACCCGTAACCCTAATTCCAACCCTAACCCTAATCCCAACCCTAACCACAACTGTAACCCCAACACACCCCTAACCCTATCCGTGCCCACGTTGCGGATTCGTGTGAGATTTTTCCGCACGATTTTTTAAAAATCTGCAGGTAAAAGGCACTGCGTTTTACCTGCAGATTTACAGCAGATTTCCAGTGTTTTTTTGTGCGGATTTCACCTGCGGATTCCTATTGAGGAACAGGTGTAAAAGGCGGAATCCGCACAAAGAATTGACATGCTGCGGAAAATACAACGCAGCGTTTCTGCACGGAATTTTCCGCACCATGGGCACAGTGGATTTGGTTTTCCATAGGTGTACATGGTACTGTAAACCTGATGGAAAACTGCTACGAATTCGCAGCGGCGAATTCGCAGCGGCTAATCCGCTGCGGATCCGCGGCCAATCCGCTGCGGATCCGCGGCCAATCCGCTGCGGATCCGCGGCCAATCCGCTGCGGATCCGCGGCCAATCCGCTGCGGATCCGCGGCAATCCGCTGCGGATCCGCAGCCAAATCCGCACTGTGTGCACATGCCATAACCCTAACCCTACCCCTAACCCTACCCGTAACCCTAACCCTACCCCTAACCCTAACCCTACCCCTAGTTCTAACCCTAACCCTAGTGGAAAACGAAAAAAAAAAAAAAAATTTCTTTATTTTATTATTGTCCCTATGGGGGTGATAAAGGGGGGGGGGGTTTATTTATTATTTTTTTTATTTTGATCGCTGTGATAGAACCTACCACAGCGATCAAAATGTACCTGTAAGGAATGTGCCGGCTGGCAGATTCGGCGGGCGCACTGAGCATGCGCCCGCCATTTTGGAAGATGGCGGCGCCCAGCGAGGAGACGTACGGACACCGGGAGGATCGGTAAGTATGAAGGGGTGGTGGGGGGGTGGATCGGAGCACAGGGGGGGTAATCGGAGCACAGGGGGGGTGAATACAAACAAGGAGGGAGCGGACAGGAGCACCCCCCCTGGGCTGAAGCACCACTTCCCCTGTCTCTGCAGATCGGGTGAGATTGGAGTTAACCCTTTCACCCGATCTGCAGGGACGCGATCATTCCATGACGCATACGCTGCGTCATAGGTCGGATTGGCACAGACTTTCATGACGCAGCGTATGCGTCAAAGGTCGGGAAGGGGTTAACAGAGTAGTTTGTATTCATCAGCATTCTACCAGCACTATATGTACTGAGCCTGCGCCTCTCTGCTATGCTTGCAAATGGTTTAATAAAATACACCACCGTGTCATTATCTTGCTCTTGTGGATGCACATACAATTTTCTATAATGCACATATTTAATTTTTCACCCAAAGGTAACACGATTCTCAAACATCTATTTAATGTTAAATTGGGGTAGAGAGTTGAACCCAGAAATATATATATCTTTTTACAAGAATAGTGACCACCAGTGGTGAAGTCGGGGTATCACCATGTTTTGGTTGGTGAAATCCCAGTAGAAAAGGTCTATGAAGCCATCATCAAATGAAGAAAGTATGGATGATGGTAGTTGGGAGACGCACCTTCCATCCCTGTGACACCATTATCCACTGGCACTAAAATCAGCTTTCTACAGCCGGGCCTTCGTGTGGCGCTGTGCCAGATCCACAATGTGACACTCAATATTCTCTGACTTAGAGAACAGGGTATTAAATATATGACAAAGAATCAAGAATAAATGGTAATCTGATCATGGGCTCTAGCTATGAGGGTTATTAAAAACAAGAGTCGAAACCAATGGGTCGAACACGAACATATCACTCACTGCAGTGCTGAAAGGATAGTTATAGAGAATCTGTCAAGTGATTTTTTTCTATCCCATCTGAGAGCAGCATGACGTAGGGGCAGAGACTCTGATTCCAGCCATGACTCACTTACTGGGCTGCATGCTGTAGTTTTTATAAAATCACAGTCAAAGATCTAGCAGTTCTCTAACTGCTGAGCTCTGTATAACCCTGCCCACATCACTGATTGGCAGCTCTTGTGTACACTGTGCATAGGCAGAAACTGTCAGTGTTGGGGGCGGGGTTATACAGAGCTCAGGAGAAGAGGACTACCTGGAAGCAGGTTTTTTAGTCATATAGTGATAATGTCCTGCTGATAAACCACTGACTTTATTGGCAAGCAGCCCAGCAACCTATGTAATATATCCTTGGAATCAGGGTCTCTTTTCCTACATTCTGCTGCTCTCAAATTAGGTGACAAAACCTGGTGACATTACAGACTGGACTGCACTTAAAGCAGATCATCTGATCCTCATCATCATTTATATTAAGGTATTTAAAGGGCTAGTCCCATCTTCATACATGGGTATTGGCAGACAGTGTTTGTAAGTGCAAGCAATTTTGCAATATACTGCTGTTCTTGAGCTATTAAAACTGTTGCCTTGGAGACCGGCCACCGCTGGTAGACAGCAGAAGATGTGCACTGCTTACAAGCTCTTTTCTACTGCGCTTGTAAGCATTGTTTGGAAGCTGGCCAGGATCGCTGATCTGTGCTGTTACCTCCTAATTTTAACAAGTTTTAGTGCAGTGTCCTTACAAACTAGACAGCAGTGGTGGTCGGTCTCTTAGGCAACGAGCAGTAAACAATGTAAAAGTGTTTATATCTCAAGAAATGCTGTAAATTTTAATAAGGAAACAATTGTAGAAGTAGTTGTTTTTAAAAGCAGTACTGATAACAACCATGTAGGAAGATTGGAGTAATCCGTTAATAAAGATAATGTCACAAAAGACATTTAACTGCCCAGTCGGTTGTTTTAAAGTCATCTGCAGACTTGTGGACGAAAGTCCAAGCACATGATGCAAATGTATTTCCCACTGGTTATGCCTGAGGGTGGCTCGTTTTGGAAGCATTTAGTAATAGCAATTTGGGAGATGTAACAAAAAACTAAATGTATTAAAGAGACACCAGCTAGATAAAAATACAGGACCACTGGAGAAGGGGTGCCGAAGCGGCAGCGGGTTGGAGAGGTTAGATCGGGACACGTTAGCTTAGGTAGGAACAGTGACGGGCAGGAACCACCAAAGCTGAAGCAGCGAGTGGATGGGGTTAAAGAGGAAGGTATTTGTACTTTTTTTATTTATTTATCCTATTCCCTACTCTCAGACACTTATTCACAACTTTATATACTAGTATGCTTTACTTCTCCATTAGAGATTCTTGTACTTGTTGTTCGTGCTCGATTGTGGGAAGTCCGCAGTAATGAGGCTGTTCCATTGATGACTACACATGTGTTGAGTTTTTCCTCTAGGGGGATAATAGTTCTCCAATCCAGCTGGAAATGGTGGTCATGTTACACATGATCTGCGAGGCCTAGCAGGAATACAGCTGTGAAGCAGTATTTGGCATTTCCGGTGTTATGAAATAATTCTGTATTACAACAAGATAATACTATCAAATATAAGGACAACGGCAGAATATTACTGGTTTAGGAGATGCCAGCCATGGGTCACCTTCCAGTCTTGGTCCTACAGCATTATTATAGGAAGTGAGTCGCCCACCAGGGCAATGGGGATACTAGGTACCGGGTCCAGTCGCACTTAAAGGGGATGTCACGGTGGCTACGACCCAGTTCGTGGTCCTGGGCACTTTAGTTAAGGGGGAAAGGTCTTTTAACCCTGCTGTGGAACCATGAAAAAAATTACTGCTTTGGTACCATGGGGTCTATATGACCCCAGGCTCAAAATCATCACATTTCATTAAAATGAACATGCTGGCTGTTCAGAATAATCAAGTTTTATTCTGTCATCATTTCAGAAGTTATTAAATCAAATGTAACTTTGAAGTGATGTATTTGTCATCATCAAACACAAACTTAAATTTATACCAAAATGCTTTACTAATAACTAAAAATATTCAAATTCAATAAAAAAAATGCACAATAACTGCAACTGTGTGGATTTTAGTAAAAACATAATGACAACGAATGATCTGACAATAAATATAGCCCTTGTATTCACAGCACGTCATAGTGCCATGTTCTTCACAAATGAACTTCTTGCCGTCATTGCAAACAGATCTCATCTTTTTGTCCTTTGATCGAGGACAAACATAGCAGCATTTGCACTGTCCTGTAACACTGCTAGTGTCACTTGGAAGTGACTAGCCATTGTTTATTTACAATTATATTACAAAACCTGTGAATAAACAGAAAATATTCAAAAAAAGATAAAGGTACTATGGGGTCAGGAGAGTCCCAAACACAGAAAATTGAAAATAACTTTGAAACAAAATTGAAAAACAAATTCAAAATATCATCAACATAAGCAGAAATATGTTACTTGAAAATAAATAGAAGCTCAGTGTCTGAGATTGACCAGTTTTAGAAATATTAAAATTTATTCAGCGCTGGGGTCTATATGACCCCATGGTTCCACAGCAGGGTTAAGGGGATTTGGTAATAAAGTTTGTTTGTGACGCCACCTTTGGTTCTCGGTCAAAGGGGACCGACACTACTTAAAGGGGTCCTCTGGGGCATGATGGTGACGCTTCCCACAGGTGAAGCGGGGTCCCCAGGGCTCCCAAGGTGTATGGCAAGGATGGTGTGTGCTGGCAAATAAGTGGAGGACACAGAGTTGTAAAATCTTTACCTGGTTTATTGGCAATAGCAGTCCACAGTCCAGGGTACCAGGAACAGGTGATGATATGGTCCGGCTGGCCTGGAGGCAACAGTGGATCCCTCTACCAGGGGAGGTCGGTAAGCCTTCCTACTCCCGCCAGTATGCGAGGTCCCTGCTGCCCGTAGCTGCTGGCAAAGTCCTCTCTGTCCTGTCCTGGGACAGTTAACTGTATGGCGGGCAACTTGAGCCATTTTATAGGGTCTCTAACATGACCAGGGCTCTTCAGGTGCTGCTTCACCTTCAGGTGTGGTGTGGGCAAATAACGTACAGTCCTATGCCATCCGGTTCTGCCGTGTGTCCTGGAGTGCAACACGAACCCCTCGGGTTCTCGTCCTTTCCTGAAGCTGCAGCTCAGTCCTGGCTGCACGGCTCCGCTGTTTGCTCTCCTCACTCCTCACTGTCTGCTCCAGACTGACTTAACTCCTCCTCCAGACCAGAATATTTAAAGCTGGGGAAGCTCCCCTGAATCCGGGTTCAGAGCTCCCCCTTCTGGCCTGGATTCAGAATGTGTTGTATGTAGGTGCTTACCTGGTAAAGAGAATCCCCTTGCCTCCAAGCATGACATCGCCCTCCCCTAAAGAAAGGCAACATCACAGTAACAACCTGTTACCTGGGGTGTTACAGAAGCATTTATGATTAATTCATTAAGGAATTGCTATTCATCATTGCTAAACCAATTTTTAGAAATTTTCTTCTATTAGTTTTTTAACTGTGGTGGGCTATCCAAACTGCCAAATTCTTAAATACAGAAACATGTCTCTTTGGTGCAGGCCTGTCACGGGGGTACTGGGTAGACTAAGGCTGGTTACCCGGGCCCCTGCGATATCCCTCAGACTAGGGAAAACCCTGTCTGTCCCTCTCCCAGAATTTACACTAATGGTGTGCTTGTCTGGGCCACCAGGCCTGACCCTGACTCCTGTTTCAGCCCTATGCTGAAACTTCCACCCGCCACCCAGTGATTAGACCACACACCAACCTCAACAGAAAGCAGACAGGGAAAACTAAAAATGCACCACGCTGCAGACACACAGGAAAACACTATAACGTGCACAGGGCAAAACAAATACAAATATAGGAAGGAGAAATATGACAAAGGATAATACACCACCAGATACGATATTTCTACTCCAAGACCACCACTCCAGACCGGAATCACTAGGCACGAGGCACAAGCTATAATCGGCGACGCCCAAAGTCCAGCAGAACTATTTAAAGGCCGTGGGCGAGACCCAGCCTCCAACCCGACTACCAGCTAAATTAACCCCGGACAACCTAGATAAAATCTAGTAGGCGCCACTAAGCGTATAGTGGACGAATGCGGAATTACCGCTGTCTGTCGGACGCCCTAGTGTGAATAGCGTCCGACATGACAGTACCCCGCCTTTTACGAGGGACCCCAGGGCCCTCACGACTTATAGGACCCGGCTTGTCCGGATGGCGGCGGTGAAACATACTGACCAGGTCCTCCGGCCCATAACCACGCCAGTGTACCAGATACTGTAATGTGTGGCGCACTACACGAGAGTCAACCAACTTGGAGACTTCAAATTCCAAATTGCCATCCACCAAAACTGGAGATGGCGTCGGTGTCGCGTCCACGGAACCCACCACCTTTTTTAATAATGATCTGTGGAACACGTGTATCTTATAAACCGTAGGAAGCTCCAATCGGTAGGCTACCGGGTTAATGATGGCGGCGACCCTAAATGGACCAATAAACCTTGGACCTAATTTCAGGGATGGTATTTTGAGTTTTATGTTTTTTGTGGACAACCACACCCAGTCACCCACACTCAGGTCCGGACATGGCACCCGTCTACTGTCAGCCACACGTTTGTACCTAGCACCCACACTCAGCAAGCACTGTTTCACTCTCCTCCAGACAGATGACAGTTGTGCTCCTAACAGGTCCTCCTCCGGGACACCAGCAGAGCCCCCCTGACGCAGAGTACAAAATTGAGGATGATGCCCGTAAACACAAAAGAACGGGGACTCCCCAGACGATTCTTGGCGGTGATTATTTATGGCAAACTCCGCCAACCGAAGGAACGTCGACCACTCCTCCTGATTGTCAGAAACAAAGCAGCGTAAATACTGCTCCAAATTCTGGTTCATACGCTCGGTCTGACCATTTGACTGAAGATGAAACGCCGAAGAATGCGATAACTTGATCCCCAGCCGTGAGCAAAATGCTTTCCAAAATTTTGCCACAAACTGAGTACCTCTATCAGACACGATGTCAGACGGAACCCCGTGAAGTCTGACCACCTCCTGCACAAATACCTGAGCCAGAGTCTTCGCGTTAGGCAATGAAGGCAAGGACACAAAGTGCGACATCTTTGAGAACCGATCAACAACCACCAAGATGACCGTGTTCCCAGCAGAGGAGGGAAGTTGAATCGCGTGAAAGACAACACCCAGCGAGCCTGCCTGGGGGACAGACGCTTGGCTGACTCTAAATAAAGCAGATTTTTATGGTCGGTGATAACTGTAACCTGGTGGACCGACCCCTCCAAGAAGTGTTGCCATTCCTCAAAAGCCAACTTGATAGCCAACAACTCCCTGTTGCCGATATCGTAGTTATGTTCGGCGGGCGACAGCTTCTTGGAAAAGTAGGCGCATGGACGCAACTCGCCTAAGAATGAGCCTTGTGACAGCACCGCCCCCACTCCAACCTCAGACGCATCGACTTCCACGGTAAATGGTTTTGATACGTCCGGTTGCACCAGAATGGGGGCCGAAGCAAAACTGTTCTTCAGAAATTCGAATGCGCGCACAGCAGACTCAGACCAGGCGGAGAAATTGGTACCCTTTTTCGTCAGGTCAGTAAGCGGTTTAGCAATGGTAGAAAAATCTTTGATAAACTTTCTAAAATAGTTAGAAAATCCTTGTCATTTTTACACCCCATTCCCTAACAGTGTTTATTTTGCAGGCCATGCCCCTTTCCACACCCTCAGATCAGCCCCTGAACATGGGTCTGGACACCAGAGCTGAGCCTAATAACCCAGCATCCTGGTGCCAAACACAGAGAGTGTTGAGGGAGTGCTACTTCCCGTGAGGCTCCCGGGACACCTTGGGTTTTTGCAAAATTTTTACGGTGTAACCAGTCAGATTAACCCCTATCCAGATTAACCCCGGGAACAGTTTGGCCTAGGCCAGAATGTACCCCGGGGAATAACTGTCCAAGGCCAAACTATACCCAGGGGTGTAAAATAGCCTCGGCCAAACTACACCCCTCCAGACTACTATATACCCCTCTATGTTATGAGCCCTTGTAAATGAGATGTCATTTTTTAATAACTTAAAACTGACTCTTACGTAGGTATTTGTGTTGTTAACCACATGATGAAGATTGATCTTACAATACAATGTGACTGGTAACGGACAACAATCATTCTGAGATTACCCTGCTGTCCAGTAAGATTTTACCTTTTACCTTAGGATGCAATTGTATCTTGAGTCTGGTTTTCTTACCCTGTCTTTGGTGGAAAAGTGTGCAGATCTCCTTCTATTATACTCATAGACGGCTGGTCTTAGGCTATGTGCCCACATTACTTTTTTAAGCGTTTCCGCCGCGTTTTTCCGCTGCGGAAACGCTTAAAAAAACCGCTAACAAAATGCATCCCATTGATTTTAATTTCATTCCGCAATTGCTGTGCACTTGCTGCGTATTGTTCTGCAGCGGAATCGCATCGCGGTAAAATATGCAGCATGTTCATTAATTTTGCGGAATTGCGGCGATTCCGCAGCCATAGAAGTGTATTGGAAAAACGCAAAAAAAGCATGAAAAATGAGTCGAAACCGCATCAGAAACGCATCAAAAACTCATCAAAATTCGCATGCGTTTTCCCTGGCAAGGGTGTGCGGTTTTCATGAGGAAAAATCTGCTTATATTCTGCAACGTGGGCACATAGCCTGTGTGACTACTGAGAAGTGCGGTAGATTCTTTACCTCATTATATCTTTGTGGAAGTCTAATATTTTACTGATTGAAGTTTTTCTGGTTCAAGTAATAAAAGTCTTTGTGTTTAGAAGTTTAAGATTTAAGTCAGTTATCTTCTTACATAACTTACCTGACAACCCTGAAATCCCAATAAGATGTTAAAAAATTAAGTTATTCATATGTATATCACTCAATGCTGCTGATATCAAGGGGGAGTATAATCTTACATGACGGGATATGAAATGGCCTAGGCCAATTTATACCCCTAGGCTATAATATACCCGGGTATCATCAAGCCAAGGCTGCTTTAATCTCAGGTATAGTCTGGACTCGGGGTATACTATGGCCTGTTACACTGGAGCGTAGGAGGTGTCTCCTTTTTCTTAGGAGCCTTCTAGATGTTCCAGTAGCATTGGCAATATGCTGACTGGACAATGTAAACTTAGATTCAACTGGTAGCAACAAATCTGTCTATCCCAGAAGTAAGGATATAGCCAAAGGGTAGCTTCCAGGTCTAGATACAGGTCTAGGCAGCAAACTGAAACTCTGACCTAAGCGAAGGATGGCACAGCTACCACTCTAGTCAGTGGTGTTGGAAGCACGGTGTGGGCCGACCAGCCTTCCCTTATCTAAGAAATGATCCTTTATATATTTAGAGTTATCAGTTTCGATGATGGTGAGGAAGTCCATGCTTGATAGTCAGAAGTTCTTGTGAGCACCCTTAGGTCAGACATACAGTATATATGAAATGTGACATGGAGTTAAGTGGACATGCATTCTTCCTGCACTAGTTCACTGTTATGGAACATCTGGTTGTCATAGTTAACAATGATTCTTATTTTCTGTTCTGGAAATTGATTTTAATATTTAGCTGTAAACATCTTGGTGCTTAGAGACTCATATATTGGCTTCTTTGTCCTAAAAGGGGGAACCATGACAACATTTATTGCTGAACCGATGCATTCTCTGAGTGTAATTGTACAGTGATGCCATGAAAAATGATTACGGTAAGTCACAGAACTTAGGGAGGGGAGCTGTATAGAGCCCGATGCTGAATGAAGCAAAGGTGCGCATGATCGACCTCCACTACAGTCATTACAGACTGCCAGCAATAGCTGAGCGCGGTCCCATAGAGAATCAATGGAGCAAAGGTCAAACATGAGCACCACTGGTCTATTCAAAATTGGGTTCTGCAGAGCCCCATTCCCTGCGTCCAGAGCCCCATTCCCTGGGTCCAGAGCCCCATTCCCTGCGTCCAGAGCCCCATTCCCTGCGTCCAGAGCCCCATTCCCTGCGTCCAGAGCCCCATTCCCTGGGTCCAGAGCCCCATTCCCTGGGTCCAGAGCCCCATTCCCTGCGTCCAGAGCCCCATTCCCTGCGTCCAGAGCCCCATTCCCTGGGTCCAGAGCCCCATTCCCTGGGTCCAGAGCCCCATTCCCTGGGTCCAGAGCCCCATTCCCTGGATGCGGATCCCTGTTCTCATGACCAATGGAGAATCCCAGAGTACGGACCCACAACAATCAACAAATTATTCCTTATCCTATGGATAGTGAAAAACTTGCATATTTGGAAAAACTCTAAGGCTACGTTCACATTTGCGTTGTGCGCCGCAGCGTCGGCGCCGCAGCGCACAACGCAAACAAAAAACGCGGCAAAACGCACGCTAAAACGCTGCGTTTTGCGCCGCATGCGTCCTTTTTGGCCGAAAGTTGGACGCAAAAAAAATGCAACTTGATGCGTTTCTTGCGTCCAACGCTTGCGGCCATGCGGCGCAAAACGCAGCACAACGCATGTCCATGCGCCCCCATGTTAAATATAGGGGCGCATGACGCATGCGGCGACGCTGCGGTGCTGACCGCAAATGTGAACGTAGCCTTAAATGGGTTGTCCAAGTGCAAAGCAGGGACAAGCCTGTAGCTTCAGTTACAAGCTCCAGGGCCCAGGAGTTACATCAACCCCTGCACCCCGGGGTTGGTCAGACAATTCTCGCATTTTTTGTGCTGTTTAACAGCCATCAGGCACTCACACATGTCACTGGAGCACCCGCGATCCTTGGTGCATACCTGAGCACCCTAGGCAAACTGTAACGAGCACTGGTACTCATTAATAATTATAGTTCATTTTAGAAAATGAGCATCTGCAATTTCCACAGTGAGCATGAATTCATACATTACTATTAGTGTCTGCAATTTCTTAGATATTTTTCTCTCTGACATAACCATAAGGAACATTTCGAGCAGCTGTCTAAGGAAAGGCTGGGAAAATACATCTTACTGTAAAAATTCTATAAATTTCCATTAAAGGCAACATGAATACATAGAAGAGCAGAGACTGATACAGGACAGATCACTGGGGGGTGGACAGAAAAGTGAGAACATGCAGACTACTGATGGCGGGTCAGTGAAAGTACACTCACCACTGGAAGCGGAGGGTCAATGACAGTGTGCAGAGCCTGGAACAAGAGGGGTTAGGAACTGTATACACAGCACAAGAGGGAGAGGGATTAACAATATACAGAAAGCTGCAGGAAGTTCTGGGACAACTTGTTACAAGCTGCAGGCAGATGATTCGTGCTAAATGGAAATGACAGAAAATAAAGAAATAAAGCCATTTATTCACACCTGTATCCAGTGCTTTAGTAGCTATAGAGGCAGAGGTATAACTTGAAGCTCCTGGGGCCCAATGTAAATTCCTCCACCTACCAGTAACTTTTTTATAATTGAATGGGATCATATCACCCATTCAATGGGATCGTGAAAAAAATGGATAGCATTCGGATGCCAACCATGTGTCATCTGAGTTCTGTCTGTTTTTTACTGATTAATTGGTAGTAGAAGCTCCTCTCTCCTGACACTGGTCATCTCCTCTGCTATCACTTCAGTGCAGCAGAGCGCAGGCATATCACTCTCTCCTTGCTGGTGACATTGTTATACAGCTATACCTAAGGCTAGGTTCACATTGCGTTAGGGCAATCCGTTAAGCGCATAGCGCTAGCGGATTGCGCTAACGCAATGTTTCTCTAGGGTCCGCGTTCGCCGTCCCCGCTAGCGCAGATCCCCGATCTGCGCTAGCGAGGGACGGACCTCGGACGCCCCTCGGACACTGCAAGCAGCGTCCGAGGTCCGTCACAAAAGAATGGCACATCGCTAGCGCGTGCCGAAAATGGCATGCGCTAGCGATGCGCTACAGGCAGAAATCACATTGCTGTCAATGGGAGCGCTAACGGACCCGTTGCATGGCGTTAATTGCGACATTTTCGCCGTGAAACGCAGTCCGTTAGCGTTAACCCATTAACGCAATGTGAACCTAGCCTAAGTGATCTCATCAGCGAAGAGAGAGTGATTTATGTGTCTTCTCCTATGCTGGCCTGATAACAGAGGAGACAAGCAATGTCATCAGCAGGGAGTGATGTGTGTGTTCTCCTTGCTCTCAAGTGATAGCTCAGGAGACAAGCAATGTTGGAAGAGAGGAGAGAATGATTTGTGTGCCCTCTCTTGCTCTAAAGTGATAGTAGAAGAAACAAGCAATGTCAGAAGTGAGGAGAGAGAGATTTGTGTGCCCTCTCTTGCTCTGAAGTGATAGTAGACGAAAGAAGCAAAGTCATTAGCGAGAAGGGAGTAATTTGTGTGTCCTCTCCTGCTCTGAAGTGATAATTGAAGAGACCAGCAATATCAGAAACAAGGATGGAGAGATGTGAACTCTCTCCTGCATTGATGTGACAGTTGAGAAGACAAGCAATGTCAGTAGCAGAAGTGACTTGTGTACTCTCTCCTGCGCTTCAGTGATATCAGAGGAAACAAGCAATGTCATCAGCGAGGAGAGAGTGATTTGTGTGCCATTTCATGCACTTCAGTGATAGTAGAGACACATAGTGTCATCAGCGAGAAGAGAGTGATTTGTGTGCCATCTCCTGCGCTTCAGTGGTAGAAGAGAAGACACATAGTGTCATCAGCGAGGAGAGAGTGATTTGTGTGCCATCTCCTGCACTTGAGTGATAGTAGAGACACATAGTGTTATCAGCGAGGAGAGAGTGATTTGTGTACCATCTCCTGTACTTCAGTGATAGAAGAGAAGACACAGTGTCATCAGCGAGGAGAGAGTGATTTGTGTGCCATTTCCTGTACTTCAGTGATAGTAGAGGAGACACGTAGTGCCATCAGCGAGGAGAGAGTGATTTGTGTGTCACCTCCTGCACTTCAGTGATATTAGCAGAGACACATAGTGTCATCAGCAAGGAGAGAGTGATTTGTGTACCATCTCATATACTTCAGTGATAGAAGAGTAGACACATAGTGTCATCAGAGAGGAGAGAGGGATTCGTGTGCCATCTACTGCACTTCAGTGATAGAAGACACCTAGTGTCATCAGCGAGGAGAGAGTGATTTTTATGCCATCTCCTGCACTTCAGTGATAGTAGAGACACATAGTGTCATCAGTGAGGAGAGAGTGATTTGTGTGCCATCTCCTGTACTTCAGTGATAGAAGAGAAGACACATAGTGTCATCAGCGAGGAGAGTGATTTGTGTGTCATCTCCTGCACTTCAGTGATAGTAGAGACACATAGTGTCATCAGTGAGGAGAGTGATTTGTGTGCCATCTCCTGCACTTCAGTGATAGTAGAGACACATAGTGTCATCAGCGAGGAGAGAGTGATTTGTGTGCCATCTCCTGTACTTCAGTGATAGAAGAGAAGACACATAGTGTCATCAGCGAGGAGAGAGTGATTTGTGTGTCATCTCCTGCACTTCAGTGATAGTAGAGGAGACATGTAGTGTCATCAGTGAGGAGAGAATGATTTGTGTGCCATCTACTGCACTTCAGTGATAGAAGAGAAGACACGCAGTGTCATCAGTGAGGAGAGGGTGATTTGTGTGCCATCTACTGCACTTCAGTGATAGAAGAGAAGACACGCAGTGTCATCAGTGAGGAGAGGGTGATTTGTGTGCCATCTCCTGTACTTCAGTGACAGTAGAGGAGATACATAGTGTCATCAGAGAGGAGAGAGTGATTTGTGTGCCATCTCCTGCACTTCAGTGATAGTAGAGGAGACACGTAGTGTCATCAGTGAGGAGAGAGTGATTTATGTGCCATCTTCTGCACAGGGACAGTCATCACATAACAGAGCTTAATCTTCAGATAGTGTTGTGTCTGGACAAGCTATTGCTGTCAATCATCATAGGAGTGTAAATTAAACAAGTGGGTGCCATTTAGCTACAACAAGAGTGCAATGAGAACATTTATTTAAATATTACAATAAAGTTGTTGTTTTTTTTGGGGGGAGGGGGGCAACAGAGAAACAGATTTCAATACAAAAAGAACAATTTTTATTGCTGCTCCATCTCCTAAAAGGCTACGTGGTTAGTTTGACGTGACAATTTGGGGTAATATACTCCCTGCAAAATTTTATTAGTACCACATGATACCACATGATTACAGTGGGCGCAAATGCAGCAGATTTTCCGAATAGAGAATGTGCTTAGTTTTACAGTACCTGCATTGTGCATTTTTAAGAACTCTCATACAGTGGATGGGGAGAATAATTGCATCTTTAACCAGCACTGCAGACTTCAAATCCATATCAAAATATACTGTGGATGTTGCTGATATCACCACCAATGCAAAGGGTGAAATGCACTTTTTATCTTCACCATTACACTTCCGCTTTGAGAGGTTTGTCCATTTTAAAGGGATTGATAATTTTGTCCCCAAATGTGTTAGGGACATGATTTTATGTCTCTAATAAACAAATATGACAGGTTCTCCTCCTGCACTTGGTGCAGCCTTCTTCACACACACAGCACGGCGCTCCTATTTTTTAAAAAGGGGGCTAGCGGAGAAGCAAGTGACCGGACTTGTCCATCAGCCTCCTCCAATAGAAAAACACTGCACATGGGAAAGCTGCTGTTCAATTGGAGGGGGTTGATGGACAGGTTTGGTCACATGATCCTCCATCAGTAGCCATTTTGTGGACAGGAGTTGGGGAGGATGGAGGAGAACCTGTAAGATAATATGTTCATAAAGCCAATGAACTGCAAACTCTGTAAAGTAAAAAAAACCAAACCTCTTAAATGTATAAAGCAGCAAAATCTGATTTTGCCAGGAAAAGTCACAATTAGTCAGGAATACTCCCAGCAGCGGTCGGTCGGCTACAGTATTAGATGACAACCATAAATAGTTGTCTATGTAATATAAGGACAGCTCAAGTCTTCCAGAAGTGTAGCTGCTCCAATAGTAGGGGCTCTCCATTCTGGCTTATACATAGGCACCAAGCAGTAGCCAGGGTGGTCTATATGTCTGTCGGGTCTTTACACTTGCCAAATCCCTTAATAGCGGTCGGTCGGCTGTAGTATTAGATGTCGACCATGAACAGTTGTCCATGTAATATAAGGACAGCTCAAGTCTTCCAGAATGGTAGCTACTAGCTGCTCCTATAAAGGGGCTCTCCATTCTGGCTTATACATGGAGTGCCAAGCAGCATGCCAGGGTGGTCTATATGTCTATAAGGTCTTTGCACTTGCCAAATACCTTAAATTTCTCCTTCTTCCTTCAGTTTTCAATAAAAAGTGCTAAATGTGTGACACAGCTGTAGGTAAGCAGTAAACTCACCTAACTATAGAACAAGAGCATGCATCAAGTTAGCAATGGGTCAGAAAGGCAGGTCATAGGTCCCTCCAGCATCCGGTCATTTATAACTTCCCTACCCCACAAAGATAAGACTGGTTACAAGGAAAGCAGAGGAGCGACTTATAATATTACCAGATTAGGCTATTTTCACACTGCTATTTTCTGAGGCAGTATTCACTGGTATACCTTTTGTTTAATTATTTAGCAGGGTACCTCATCTTTAATGTTCATGGACAAATATAAAGGTGCAGTATATACCATAGAGGTACCCTATCTAAGGCTAAGGTTCATAAAAAAAGGGTGGTAGCTCAGGAGACAGTATGAAAGGGGTCAAAATATAGGTAATCAATATGAGATCGTGGGGGGTCTGACATCAGAACCCCACACTAATCAGCTGATATACTGTATGCTCCCGCAGTGGCCAGATGTAAGCAGCATACAGAGCGGAACACCACAACCCCGAGCATTGCTTAGTGACCACTGGCGAGTACTGCAGTATATCTCCATCGGTCCTATACTCAATGAATGAAGCAGAAGCGTGCACCATTCAGCCATACAACCATGAAACTCCATGATTGGTGGTAGTCTCACATCCGACATTCACAGTCCGAGTACAGACCATGATGTCTGGACCGGCTGTGAGTTTCCTGACCTGAACTCAACAACCTCAACTATGCCATGAGTGTCATGATTCTCAATGGCGAGAGAACATAGCCCAGCATATATGAGAACTAGCTCTTGGAAGATGGAAACTATACTGACCATGAACTAAACCTGCCGCACAACTAGAAGTGGCCGGGTAGCATGCCTACGTTTTTTTATCCCTAGATGCCCAGCGCCAGCCGGAGAACTACCTAATCCTAGCAGAGGAAAAGACAGTCCTGGCTCACCTCTAGAGAAATTTTCCCAAAAGGCAGACAGAGGCCCCCACATATATTGGCGGTGATTTAAGATGAAATGACAAACGTAGTATGAAAATAGGTTTAGCAAAATCGAGGTCCGCTTACTAGATAGCATGAAGACAGAAAGGGCACTTTCATGGTCAGCAGAAAACCCTATCAAAACACCATCCAGAAATTACTTTAAGACTCTAGCATTAACTCATAACACCAGAGTGGCAATATCCGCTCACAAGAGCTTTCCAGACACAGTAACGAAACAGCAGCTGTGAACAGGAACAAAATGCAAAAACACACAAGGACAAAAGTCCAACTTAGCTGGGAGTTGTCTAGTAGCAGGAACATGCACAGAAAGGCTACTGATTACATTGTTGACCGGCATGAAACTGACAGAGGAGCAAGGTTATATAGCGACTCCCACATCCTGATAGGAGCAGGTGAACAGAGGGGATGATGCACACAAGTTAAATTCCACAAGTGGCCACCGGGGGAGCCCAGAATCCGATTTCACAACAGTACCCCCCCCTCAAGGAGGGGGCACCGAACCCTCACCAGAACCACCAGGGCGATCAGGATGAGCCCTATGAAAGGCACGGACAAGATCGGAGGCATGAACATCAGAGGCAGTGACCCAAGAATTATCCTCCTGACCGTATCCCTTCCATTTGACCAGATACTGGAGTTTCCGTCTGGAAACACGAGAGTCCAAGATCTTTTCCACAACGTACTCCAACTCACCCTCAACCAACACCGGAGCAGGAGGCTCAACGGAAGGCACAGCTGGTACCTCATACCTGCGCAACAATGACCGATGAAAAACATTATGAATCGAAAAGGATGCAGGGAGGTCCAAACGGAAGGACACAGGGTTAAGAATCTCCAATATCTTGTACGGGCCGATGAACCGAGGCTTAAACTTAGGAGAAGAAACCCTCATAGGGACAAAACGAGAAGACAACCACACCAAGTCCCCAACACAAAGCCGAGGACCAACACGACGACGGCGGTTGGCAAAAAGCTGAGTCTTCTCCTGGGACAACTTCAAATTGTCCACCACCTGCCCCCAAATCTGATGCAACCTCTCCACCACAGCATCCACTCCAGGACAATCCGAAGATTCCACTTGACCGGAGGAAAATCGAGGATGAAACCCCGAATTACAGAAAAACGGGGACACCAAGGTGGCAGAGCTGGCCCGATTATTGAGGGCGAACTCCGCCAAAGGCAAAAAAGCAACCCAATCATCCTGATCCGCAGACACAAAACACCTCAAATATGTCTCCAAGGTCTGATTAGTCCGCTCGGTCTGGCCATTAGTCTGAGGATGGAAAGCAGACGAAAAAGACAAATCTATGCCCATCCTAGCACAGAATGCCCGCCAAAATCTAGACACGAATTGGGTCCCTCTGTCAGAAACGATATTCTCCGGAATACCATGCAAACGAACAACATTTTGAAAAAACAGAGGAACCAACTCGGAAGAAGAAGGCAACTTAGGCAAGGGAACCAGATGGACCATCTTAGAGAAACGGTCACACACCACCCAGATGACAGACATCTTCTGAGAAACAGGCAGATCCGAAATAAAATCCATCGAGATGTGCGTCCAAGGCCTCTTCGGGATAGGCAAGGGTAACAACAATCCACTAGCCCGAGAACAACAAGGCTTGGCCCGAGCACAAACGTCACAAGACTGCACAAAGCCTCGCACATCTCGTGACAGGGAAGGCCACCAGAAGGACCTTGCCACCAAATCCCTGGTACCAAAGATTCCAGGATGACCTGCCAACGCAGAAGAATGAACCTCAGAGATGACTCTACTGGTCCAATCATCAGGAACAAACAGTCTACCAGGTGGGCAACGATCAGGTCTATCCGCCTGAAACTCCTGCAAGGCCCGCCGCAGGTCTGGAGAAACGGCAGACAATATCACTCCATCTTTAAGGATACCTGTGGGCTCAGAATTACCAGGGGAGTCAGGCTCAAAACTCCTAGAAAGGGCATCCGCCTTAACATTCTTAGAACCCGGTAGGTAAGACACCACAAAATTAAACCGAGAGAAAAACAACGACCAGCGCGCTTGTCTAGGATTCAGGCGCCTGGCAGACTCAAGGTAAATTAAATTTTTGTGGTCAGTCAATACCACCACCTGATGTCTGGCCCCCTCAAGCCAGTGACGCCACTCCTCAAAAGCCCACTTCATGGCCAAAAGCTCCCGATTCCCAATATCATAATTCCGCTCGGCGGGCGAAAATTTACGGGAAAAAAAAGCACAAGGTCTCATCACGGAGCAGTCGGAACTTCTCTGCGACAACACCGCCCCAGCTCCGATTTCAGAAGCGTCAACCTCAACCTGAAAAGGAAGAGCAACATCAGGCTGACGCAACACTGGGGCGGAAGAAAAGCGGCGCTTGAGCTCCCGAAAGGCCTCCACAGCATCAGGGGACCAATCAGCAACATCAGCACCCTTCTTAGTCAAATCAGTCAATGGTTTTACAACATCAGAAAAACCAGCAATAAATCGACGATAAAAGTTAGCAAAGCCCAAAAATTTCTGAAGACTCTTAAGAGAAGAGGGTTGCGTCCAATCACCAATAGCCTGAACCTTGACAGGATCCATCTCGATGGAAGAGGGGGAAAAAATGTATCCCAAGAAGGAAATCTTCTGAACCCCAAAAACACACTTAGAACCCTTCACACACAAGGAATTAGACCGCAAAACCTGAAAAACCCTCCTGACCTGCTGGACATGAGAGTCCCAGTCATCCGAAAAAATCAGAATATCATCCAGATACACAATCATAAATTTATCCAAATAATCGCGGAAAATGTCATGCATAAAGGACTGGAAGACTGAAGGGGCATTTGAAAGACCAAAAGGCATCACCAAATACTCAAAATGGCCCTCGGGCGTATTAAATGCGGTTTTCCACTCATCCCCCTGCTTGATTCGCACCAAATTATACGCCCCACGGAGATCAATCTTAGAGAACCACTTGGCCCCCTTTATACGAGCAAACAAATCAGTAAGCAGTGGTAACGGATATTGATATTTAACCGTGATTTTATTCAAAAGTCGATAATCAATACACGGCCTCAAAGAGCCGTCTTTCTTAGACACAAAGAAAAAACCGGCTCCTAAGGGAGATGACGAAGGACGAATATGTCCCTTTTCCAAGGACTCCTTTATATATTCTCGCATAGCAGCGTGTTCAGGCACAGACAGATTAAATAAACGACCCTTAGGGTATTTACTACCCGGAATCAAGTCTATGGCACAATCGCACTCCCGGTGCGGAGGTAGTGAACCAACCTTGGGTTCTTCAAAAACGTCACGAAAGTCAGACAAGAATTCAGGAATCTCAGAGGGAATAGATGATGAAATGGAAACCAAAGGTACGTCCCCATGAGTTCCTTTACATCCCCAGCTTAACACAGACATAGCTCTCCAGTCGAGGACTGGGTTATGAGATTGCAGCCATGGCAATCCCAGCACCAAAACATCATGTAGATTATACAGCACCAGAAAGCGAATAACCTCCTGGTGATCCGGATTAACACGCATAGTCACTTGTGTCCAGTATTGTGGTTTATTACTAGCCAATGGGGTGGAGTCAATCCCTTTCAGAGGTATCGGAGCCTCCAATGGCTCCAAATCATACCCACAGCGTTTGGCAAAGGACCAATCCATAAGACTCAAAGCAGCGCCAGAGTCGACATAGGCGTCCGCGGTAATAGATGACAAAGAACAAATCAGGGTCACAGATAGAATAAACTTAGACTGTAAAGTGCTAATTGAAACAGACTTGTCAGGCTTCTTAGTACGCTTAAAGCATGCTGATATAACATGAGTTGAATCACCACAATAGAAGCACAACCCATTTTTTCGTCTAAAATTCTGCCGCTCGCTTCTGGACAGAATTCTATCACATTGCATATTTTCTGGCGTTTTCTCAGTAGACACCGCCAAATGGTGCACAGGTTTGCGCTCCCGCAGACGCCTATCGATCTGAATAGCCATCGTCATGGACTCATTCAGACTCGCAGGCACAGGGAACCCCACCATAACATCCTTAATGGCATCAGAGAGACCTTCTCTGAAAATCGCCGCCAGGGCGCACTCATTCCACTGAGTAAGCACAGACCATTTGCGGAATTTTTGGCAGTATATTTCAGCTTCATCTTGCCCCTGAGACAAGGACATCAAGGCCTTTTCCGCCTGAAGCTCTAAATGAGGTTCCTCATAAAGCAACCCCAAGGCCAGAAAAAACGCATCCACATTGAGCAACGCAGGATCCCCTGGTGCCAATGCAAAAGCCCAGTCTTGAGGGTCGCCCCGGAGCAAGGAAATTACAATCCTGACCTGCTGTGCAGGGTCTCCGGCAAAGCGAGACTTCAGGGACAAAAACAATTTGCAATTATTTTTAAAATTTTGAAAGTGAGATCTATTCCCCGAGAAGAATTCAGGCAAAGGAATTCTAGGTTCAGACATAGGTGCATGAACAACAAAATCTTGCAAATTTTGTACCTTTGTGGCGAGATTATTCAAACCTGTAGCTACACTCTGAAGATCCATTTGAAACAGGTGAACACAGAGCCATTCAAGGATTAGAAGGAGAGGAAGAGAGGAAGGCTGCAGTATAGGCAGACTAGCAAGTGATTCAATTAAGAGCACACTCAGAACTAGAGGGAAAAAAAAAGAGGGAAAAAAAAAAAAAAAATTGTAGCAGACTTCTTTTTTCTCTCCTTTCTCAGCCAGTAATTTAACCCTTTTTTTGGGCCGGTCAAACTGTCATGATTCTCAATGGCGAGAGAACATAGCCCAGCATATATGAGAACTAGCTCTTGGAAGATGGAAACTATACTGACCATGAACTAAACCTGCCGCACAACTAGAAGTGGCCGGGTAGCATGCCTACGTTTTTTTATCCCTAGATGCCCAGCGCCAGCCGGAGAACTACCTAATCCTAGCAGAGGAAAAGACAGTCCTGGCTCACCTCTAGAGAAATTTTCCCAAAAGGCAGACAGAGGCCCCCACATATATTGGCGGTGATTTAAGATGAAATGACAAACGTAGTATGAAAATAGGTTTAGCAAAATCGAGGTCCGCTTACTAGATAGCATGAAGACAGAAAGGGCACTTTCATGGTCAGCAGAAAACCCTATCAAAACACCATCCAGAAATTACTTTAAGACTCTAGCATTAACTCATAACACCAGAGTGGCAATTTCCGCTCACAAGAGCTTTCCAGACACAGTAACGAAACAGCAGCTGTGAACAGGAACAAAATGCAAAAACACACAAGGACAAAAGTCCAACTTAGCTGGGAGTTGTCTAGTAGCAGGAACATGCACAGAAAGGCTACTGATTACATTGTTGACCGGCATGAAACTGACAGAGGAGCAAGGTTATATAGCGACTCCCACATCCTGATAGGAGCAGGTGAACAGAGGGGATGATGCACACAAGTTAAATTCCACAAGTGGCCACCGGGGGAGCCCAGAATCCAATTTCACAACACATGAGACTATTAAATTCAGGTCAGGACAAAAGCAACAGACCTGGACATTGTGGACGGTACATGGACCATGAATTTTGGACATTTAAAACTGCCAACCGGCTGTGTACACACTGGCGAGTCACTGCTACTTCCGTTGCAGTGACCTTTGGCATACGCAGTAATAAGGTGCTATCTCCACCATGGATACATGGGTGACAAGGGCATCAGAAACTGTATGGTTCCTAACTATGCAGGGAGGAAGGATGTGGGGGGAACGCCTTATCTCCGCACATGCCAGCACCTGTGCAGAAGAACGCTGAAGCCAATGCCCATAGAATGGCAGAATACGTACTGTATAATCACACTATTGCAGGGCACATGAGCGGAATCCCAGGACAACATTATGCATCACAGGGCACTGAGGGGTGGTATGATAACGAAGACAGGAGGCAGAGATTTCTTAAAGGAAATGCACACCCCAGAACCTGGAAGAAATCATCAGCAGATTCCCTTAACAAGCCTTTCCATATGAATTAGGATAAAAGCCAAACCCGAATTTCAATTTCCAGACACAGTGTTTTGGGATATTACCCCTCATCAGTGCAAACTATGAGATCTCATTTGGCTAGGTGAGAGGCTTAAGACTGGGATCTAAGTACAGAGCAATGTACTGCAGTGCGCAGGCACCAGGAAAGGTCTGAGAAACCCAACACCTGCGCACTGCAGTACTTTGCGCTGCTCTCAACAAGGCAGATAAAGGACACCTGCATCAGGAAGCAAGGAAGACGATGTCATCGCATGAAGCTGGGAGGCACCGGACCTGGACCGCAATGCCCATCGGACCAGACCGAATCGGGATCGCCTATGGTTGAGTATAATCTAACCTCTTTTACTTATCTTTCAGGTTACATCGGGGGCTTATCTACAGCATTACAGAATGCTGTAGATAAGCCCCTGATGGCGGTGGACGAAGCTTATATGTGAAAAAGTAGGTGACAGATTCCCTTTAAACACATTGCCCGACATGTACTAATGATGTCTACTAATGCCAACACAAGCCTAGTTCAAGTTGTCTAAATATGTGGCAAATTTATCATAGCGGCGCATGCTGTGTTCTAGATATGGAGCATCTTGCTGGAAGTTAGAAACTTTCTCTCTCCTTCACCAACTCTTAGTTAGTTCCCATTAAACCTGATGCACGCCAATATAAAATGTGTGTCAATTATGACACTGCTTAGCCAAAGCCACTTTTAATCTGAAAACACAAAGACTTTAAGCGTCGCACATGCGCTCACTCTTCTTTGTGAATATACGCTAGAAAACAGGTGTAACAGCCTTAGTAAATGTGGACCCTTGTCTTTTCGAGATGTATGAACCAGGATCAGGCCAGTTCTTATAAGAACAGAATAAAATGCATAAAGGTAAAAGAAACTCTGTTGGAAATGTGAATGGGATCGATACAAAGATTGGACCAAGAATAAGTAGGAAAGCCAAATCTGGGAACTGCAGACTATCGCATCTACTCAGAACCTTTTCCCAAGAGTGTTTATAGAGGAGAGACAGGAAGCTTACATGATGTTATGCTTTATGTAGGATGATGGAAACTTGTGTATATAAGGGGGCTGCCACTGCACCTCATCCCTTCCTGAAGTACCCCTACAAAAACGTCACTGACCGCAATGGCTGTCTAATTATACATACAAAATCACAGTGGGTAAACCAATAACAGACTCCTTCAGTTCTTTCTCAGTTATGTGAATACTCCACATTTTTGGATCCGTACACCCACCAGGAGAGGGCTTCTCAATCCACATTCTTGTATTCATATTTATGAGCCGGAGAGATTATTAAAAAGGCCTCTCTGTGTAAGATGTCAAGCAGCTGGAGGACATTACATGCACAAAATAAAAAGTGAGAACTAAAAAAATATGACTAAAAAAAAAAGAGTACACAGGAACACTGAAGAAAGGATTAGGATTTTATCCCATTATTGGCGTTTGTATTCTGTATGTGTTCCATCACACAGAAGGATCACATTGGTGGTATACATATTGCTGGCTGAGCTCCAGATGGGACAATCTTGATCCCTCAACAAAACTTCAAGTTTAAGACTCGTTTTGATGCACATCTTATGATTTGTATATATCATTGAGACCAAAGAACATGGATAGTGTACATTTAGCCATATATATATAAAATAAAATTGGATCAATGTAACATAGATGTTTTTATGATTCCTTACAGCAACCTACCAGAAACTTCTATATTTGTTGGATTTTTTTTTAATGGCCTTAGGCTCGATCTCGAGCCATGGTGACTTGATGGATGAATGATCTGTAGGAAGATCGATCTTGTGTAAGCCTAGATAGGTCCACCAGGGTCTTCACCATTATTTTGATTCTATCAAGCCATCAGGTTGCTGGTCCTCCTCTTCGTCTTGTTCCTTCTATTTTTCTGACCATGATGTATTTCTCCAGTGATTGCTCTCTTCATATGATGTGTCCAATGTAGGTTAGTCCTACCTTGGTGACCTTGCTTCGAGTGACATACCTGGCTTGATTTGTTCCAAAAATTGATTTTTGTTTTTCTTCTTGCCATCCATGGTATTGATAACTTCCTTCTCCAGTACCACAATTTGAAGGCAGCGATTCTTCTTCTGCATTTTTTCTACGAAACTCAATATTTGGCTAAACATTCTAAAACATTGGGCTCCATTCCATATTGTATATACCCTTGTTTTTTTTGTTATTGTTGTTTTATGCCCCTTTTTTAAATCCATTTTTTTTAATTCATGCCTTTTTTAAAGTCTACTTAACATGTGTTCAGCTGTTGTTTTTCTATGTTCCCTATTGTGGGTGTTGGTTTTGTTTTCCAGATAATCATTTCATCAACTAATTCATCAATTTAAATTTTTTTAAAAGTTTTAAAATTTTACAGCCAAAAATAAAGAGCATTATTTTGTACAACATTCACAAACTACTTGAGCCATTTTGAAGGTCAAAGTATACGGTATATCACATAAGACAAAAATAAAATTGACTTACAAAAACTCCGCCAATGTTGAATCAGGCCATTATCTTTAATTAATCTCATAGAATAAAAACCATGTAGTGCTACACAGTGACACAAAAATGTAAAGAATAAGATATGGAGGGAGTCTATGGTTTTACCCCTAACTTTTAGTTTTGTAACCAAAACTTCAAGCCACCAAACCGTGCATGAAAATTCCAAAAACCTTACTGCAACCAGTTAGACTGAATTCACACAGAGGTAAAAGTGTATGACTATACCACCAGTGCAGTAGAAAAAATAGGTAAGTTCTACTTCTGGTTTCAATTAGGTATTATGCAGTCAGTCAAGTCAGATTGGGGTCCCGGGTTGCATGGTGTGGTGAATGGTTCCTATCCCTGTTACACTCTAAAATAAAAAGGAAAGTTAAAATAACCCCGAGAACCTAACCTTAGTTACACTTTCCTTGCCAAAGGGCATCCGACTGGAACATTGCTCTCAATCCCTGGTGTGTCCCTTTCAAAGAGGTTTAAATTGTCCCAACAGGACATGTTTCTGTCTGCAATAGTGGACTCATCAGGAGACCAAAAGAGAGAAAGTTGTTGGGAATTAGGGGGAAGTGTATAAGATCTGCCGTCTGTGTCTGCTAGCAGGCTGTCAAATATATATAGTGTGTCCTGCCAGAGAGCAGAGAAACACATCCTAGGGAGCTGCTACAATGGTCTCATGGCAGGTTGGTAAGCACAGCAAAAGTATCTGCCAGTGGGCAAGGTAACCTATACTGGTGAATAAGCATATCTAACTGGGAGAGCAAACTAGTCTCCTGTGAACCAGCACCACAGACCAGTCTTTATGGGTTGACCACTAAGTCCCATGTTCATGGTGTCATCGTGTGTATACTTAGTTTGTGATGTCATCTTGTGAACTTAGTTCATGATGTCATCTTGTGTACTGATTTCATGTCATCATGAGTAATTGGTTTGTGATATCATCATGTGTACTTAGGCCAGACTCACATTTGCGTATCTGTGCTCAGCGTTTGATCTGCATAGATCTGCATGCTTCCTGCGTACATATCTTTAACATTGTGTACGCAGGGACATGCGTTTGCATCAGTTCACATGCGGATGTGTACGCATGCGTCGTTTCGTGGTGTGCGGCGGGGTCCGGCAAACGCAACATGTTGCCTTTTTTGAGGCATCAATTATGCGCAGTCATGAGCATGCGGATGATTGGGGATGGAGTCCGTCAAAAAATAAATTACTGTCTATGGCAACGCATTGGTACGCAAGGACATGCACACGCATGCGTTCGATGCCCTTGCGTACTTCAGACTGCGCATGTCCAGGAACTGTTTTGAGACACACCCATTGAGAAACACCCTCCTGGAATTATCGAACGCATGCACACAAACAACGCAAACGCAGGCAAAAACGCATACAAACGCATGCACACGCAGCGGTTAATTTGCAGTCATGCGTAAGCTGATGCCGACAAAAATGCTGCGTAAACATGCATGCGTTTTGGCATGCGTTAGTGCATGCAGATGATACGCCAAGCACAGAAACGCTAATGTGAACCTAGCCTTAGTTTGTGATGTCATCATGAGTACTTGGTTGATGATGTCATCGTGTGTACATAGTTCATGATGTCATCGTGAGTACTTGGTTGATGATGTCATCGTGGGTATTTGGTTCATGGTGTCATCATGTGTACTTAGTTCCTGATGTCACTGTGAGTACTTGATCCATGATGTCATCATGAGTACTTGGTCCATGATGTCATCGTGAGTACTTGGCTCTTGATGCCCCAGTGGGTACTTGGTTCATGACGTCATTGTGTGTACTTGTTTCGCGATATCACTGTTTACTTAGTTCGTTATGTCATCATATGTATATAGCATTTTTCAGTTCTTTATAAATCTGATTATAAAGAGCGAATAAAATTAAAAAAGAGTTCCCTTTTATGAGCAAACCAATAAATACCTCAATATTAACTTGCGCAGAGCTCAGATGTCAAGAAGCACATGGCTTCGGGAGTGAACATACCATTGGTGCAACCTATGCAGCCACACAGGGGCCACTTCTACCTAGAAAGCAGAATGAATTGTGCATTATGAAGAGCAGTTGGACTGCAATCGTCCCATGTACTGATTTTGCACAGAGCCCTCTTCTGTCTGTCTTTGCCACTGTATAAGCTTTATCATGCTGAAAACCATATTAGCAATGGCCATTGAACACCAAACACCACAGCAAACATGTGGGACATTCACTAAATACCAGGACTATCAGTAAAAACATCAGGTCCCTAGTGATTAAGTGCAATGTATAGAAACTGAAGAAAGAAACTACAGAACAGAATATTTTGCACAAAGGTGAAGATGTCGTACAAGTCCCATGTAGCCGTCATGCTGGGTGGATCTCAGACTGAATCCAAAGCTTCACTAAACCTTCCACCATCATCACGTTGATCCCGTATGTTTCTAATCATTTGACTTCAAGAAGTAACAGATATTTTTTTCTAAAACCCCCAACAAAATCACTCTAAATAATAAAGTGACGGACTGTGTGTCCAGCATTCAATCAGAAAGTGTCACCTTAACAAGCTGAAGACCTAGTGAAGTGGTCAAAATCAATAACAGAAGATCTGAAGATCCGAGGAAGACTTTACTATACACAAAGCCCTGGGTCCCTACAGCAGCATCCTCCTGTGCTTTTATCAGCTACATGGATACACCATCACGTGATAACATCATGCTACCAATGGATGCTACGTTATCTGGTCAAGTTTTACACACGGCCATAATATTTGCCAAAGTAAGGTATGGTTAGGGGGGTGACAAACTGGTAAATTGCCTAAGGCTCAGGTATGTCCAAGAACTGGACTCATCGAAACAACCTGAGAATCGAGCATTTAATGGTGAAATGCCCTGAACCAATGGTCTCTTCCACAAATCCCATCAAGGTCCTAGACCACCAGGGGAAGTTATTGCTACCCACTTCTGTACTTAGGCAGTTTTACTGGGGTACTCAATAGTACTACTGAGTGGGAAATATATAGAAATGGTGTGTGGGCTCTACAGCATATAGTAGTATTAATGAATGTTCATAAAGTAGTAATTGGTATATACAGCTGTACTCGGGTATGAACGTGGACTAACTTTTTATAAACACAAACTATTACGAGTATATAGGAATAAGAGTAAATTATTTTTAGTGTTATTGCTCCTGTTGCCTAAATTATCATCTGTCACCATCTAACAACAGCGATCGCTTCAGCTGCACAATGAAGCAATACCAAAAGGAGAAGACACTACAGGTCAGCGCCCTAATGTGCTAACAACCTCCTGCACATCCCAGGGCGGTCACTGCACACAGCACTCGGCGGAGAAAAAGCATCACCCATAACCAGCACTTGGCCTCCACATAATGAAGCTCCCAGTAACAATCATTCATCTGATGCGAAACGCGTCAGTAGTTTTGTTTCACTTTTATGTATCCTGAATAGATGGTACAGGTGTTTTTGTTTGTTTTTTTCTACTGGAAGCTTCTGAATTCTGAATGTTGAAACCATTTAACCTGTGTAAAAAAGGGCACCGTGTCATATACTGATATAGCAGAGCTGAATGTCAACTGTTCTCTTTATATAGTCGGCTTACTACCTACTACTCCTAGGATGAGCAGCATGGAAACATATACATTGCATAATATTTATTTATATATATATATATATATATATATATATATATATATATATATATATACTGTATATGATCTATCGCTCTCTATATATAGATGATCTATATAGATATCCAGAGAGATACACACATATATATAAACATAATGAAAACACCCCCACAGAAAAAACATGGATCACATTAGCAGTGCGTATATTTAGGGACGCAAATAAGTCTCCACCCATGTATATATGAGGACAGTAACGTATACTCCAGGTATCAGATTACAAAAAGAAAAAATGGAGTTCTATACAAGGATTGAATAAAAACCAATGTTTATTATAACAAAAATTAGTTAAAAACTGATATACAGTGTACAAAATAATATAAAAAGAAGCAAGGAGACCTTAGTGAACACACATCCGGATCACATGCACTAAAACTGTGTGTAATATCACCATAGGTTACATATATATCTGTTGCTATTACAATGGTATAATGAATGGTGCCGGTTTCATTAAAGACTAGTGTCCCCCTGTGCGGAGTGACCGGACATCAAAAAGGGCAGTCATATATGTCAGATATCGAGTTTCTTACCCATGGAGAAGTAGGTGGTGCCTGGGACCCTGGAAATCCCCCTCATCCCCTTTTTGATGTCCGGTCACTCCGCACAGGGGGACACTAGTCTTTAATGAAACCGGCACCATTCATTATACCATTGTAATAGCAACAGATATATATGTAACCTATGGTGATATTACACACAGTTTTAGTGCATGTGATCCGGATGTGTGTTCACTAAGGTCTCCTTGCTTCTTTTTATATTATTTTGTACACTGTATATCAGTTTTTAACTAATTTTTGTTATAATAAACATTGGTTTTTATTCAATCCTTGTATAGAACTCCATTTTTTCTTTGTATATATAAACATAGACACTGACACTCACACACACACACATATATACACTCACTGGCCACTTTATTAGGTACACCTGTCCAACTTCTTGTTAACACTTAATTTCTAATCAGCCAATCACATGGCGGCAACTCAGTGCATTTAGGCATGTAGACATGGTCAAGACAATCTCCTGCAGTTCAAACCGAGCATCAGTATGGGGAAGAAAGGTGATCTGAGTGCCTTTGAACGTGGCATGGTTGTTGGTGCCAGAAGGGCTGGTCTGAGTATTTCAGAAACTGCTGATCTACTGGGATTTTCACGCACAACCATCTCTAGGGTTTACAGAGAATGGTCCGAAAAAGAAAAAAAATCCAGTGAGCGGCAGTTCTGTGGGCGGAAATGCCTTGTTGATGCCAGAGGTCAGAGGAGAATGGGCAGACTGGTTCGAGCTGATAGAAAGGCAATAGTGACTCAAATCGCCACCCGTTACAACCAAGGTAGGCCTAAGAGCATCTCTGAACGCACAGTGCGTCGAACTTTGAGGCAGATGGGCTACAGCAGCAGAAGACCACACCGGGTACCACTCCTTTCAGCTAAGAACAGGAAACTGAGGCTACAATTTGTACAAGCTCATCAAAATTGGACAGTAGAAGATTGGAAAAACGTTGCTTGGTCTGATGAGTCTCGATTTCTGCTGCGACATTCGGATGGTAGGGTCAGAATTTGGCGTAAACAACATGAAAGCATGGATCCATCCTGCCTTGTATGGAGCATCTTTGGGATGTGCAGCCGACAAATCTGCGGCAACTGTGTGATAGCATCATGTCAATATGGACCAAAATCTCTGAGGAATGCTTCCAGCACCTTGTTGAATCTATGCCACGAAGAATTGAGGCAGTTCTGAAGGCAAAAGGGGGTCCAACCCGTTACTAGCATGGTGTACCTAATAAAGTGGCCGGTGAGTGTATATACACACACACACACTGATACACACATCTATACACACACATTGACACACACACACATATATATACATATACATATATACACACACACTGACACACATATATATACACACACTGATACTCACACACACATATACATACTGACAAACACACACACATATATATATATATATACACACACACACACACACACACACACACTGACACACACACAAACTTATTGGCGATTAGCAGAACTTTTCCAATTTTGCAGCACTGAACAGGTTACTATTAGCAGCTCTCTTGTTGGCAGAGATGCCCAGCAGTGTACCTCAGTCAGGTGCATTGTCCTCCTGGCACGTCCAGTCCCCTGTCCCTCCAGAGCACAACTCCCCGCACAGCCCATACAGGACACATAACCTGCCACCGCGCCGCAGCAGAGCACACAGCAGAGCGCCCAGCAGAGCCCGTGTGCCGCCCGTGCTGCTGCTGCTGCGGGGTGCAGAGCTCCTCCTTGGGGCGGTGTAGGAGAGGCACAGTCACCTCATCCTGATCCAGCCTTGTGTGAGGAGAGTGCAGCAGATGTGCTGCTCGGCATTAGGGCTGCAGTCCCTGGAAGGAGCTGTGGTTATCAGGCAGTGAGGGGAGCTGTAGGCAACTCAGAGCTGTGACCTGTCAGTGGTGTAAATGGAGCAGAGCTGACTTTGTCATTTTGGGCTCATGCACACCACTGACTATATCGGAAGAGTGCTATCCGGGGTTTTCACAGCACTCGTACCCATGATATTCTATGGAGCTGAGCACTCGTACCCATGATATTCTATGGGGCAGAGCACTCGTACCCATGATATTCTATGGGGCTGAGCACTCGTACCCATGATATTCTATGGGGCTGAGCACTCGTACCTATGATATTCTATGGGGCTGTACACTCGTACCTATGATATTCTATGGGGCTGTACACTCGTACCCATGATATTCTATGGGGCTGAGCACTCGTACCCATGATATTCTATGGGGCTGTACACTCGTACCCATGATATTCTATGGGGCTGTACACTCGTACCCATGATATTCTATGGGGCTGAGCACTCGTACCCATGATACTCTATGGGGCTGTACACTCATACCCATGATATTCTATGGGGCTGTACACTCGTAGTACCCATGATATTCTATGGGGCTGTACACTCGTACCCATGATATTCTATGGGGCTGTACACTCGTACCCATGATATTCTATGGGGCTGAGCACTCGTACCCATGATATTCTGTGGGGTTGAGCACTCGTACCAATGATACTCTATGGTGCTGAGCACTCGTACCCATGATATTCTATGGGGCTGAGCACTCGTACCCATGATATTCTATGGGGCTGTACACTCGCACCCATGATATTCTATGGGGCTGAGCACTCGTACCCATGATATTCTATGGGGCTGAGCACTCGTACCCATGATATTCTATGGGGCTGAGCACTCGTACCCATGATATTCTATGGGGCTGTACACTCGTACCCAAGATATTCTATGGGGCTGAGCACTCGTATCCATGATATTCTATGAGGCTGAGCACTCGTACCCATGATATTCTATGGGGCTGAGCACTCGTACCCATGATATTCTATGGGGCTGAGCACTCGTACCCATGATATTCTATGGGGCTGTACACTCGTACCCATGATATTCTATGGGACTGTACACTCGTACCCATGATATTCTATGGGGCTGAGCACTCGTACCCATGATATTCTATGAGCACTCGTACCCATGATATTCTATGGGGCTGAGCACTCGTACCCATGATAGTCTATGGGGCTGAGCACTCGTACCCATGATATTCTATGGGGCTGAGCACTCGTACCCATGATATTCTATGGGGCTGTACACTCGTACCCATGATATTCTATGGGGCTGTACACTCGTACCCATGATATTCTATGGGGTTGTGTACTCGTACCCATGATATTCTATGGGGCTGAGCACTCGTACCCATGATATTCTATGGGGCTGAGCACTCGTACCCATGATATTCTATGGGGCTGAGCACTCGTACCCATGATATTCTATGGGGCTGAGCACTCGTACCCATGATATTCTATGGGGCTGTACACTCGTACCCATGATATTCTATGGGGCTGTACACTCGTACCCATGATATTCTATGGGGTTGTGTACTCGTACCCATGATATTCTATGGGGCTGAGCACTCGTACCCATGATATTCTACGGGGCTGAGCACTCGTACCCATGATATTCTATGGGGCTCTGCACATGTCCGATTTAGATCCGAGTGTAGGATCAAATCCAGCACTACAAGACGGCAGGTCTGTGAAAAATATCGGCCCGCGTTCAGATAGAATGGAGAAGATGGAGAATTTTTTTTTCCTCCATCTCTGGTAAAAACTGATGCCACGCTGCTAAAACTGTGATCAGAATGAATGGAGAAAAAAAACAGTCATGTGACCCTATCCTTAGGCCTCGTTCACACGCTCAGAATTTGATCAGTTTTTTACCTCAGTATTTGTAAGCTAAAACCAGAAGTGGAACAGTCAGCGGAAAAGTGTAATAGAAACACATCACCACTTCTGTATTTATCACCCACTCCTGGTTTTGGCTTACAAATACTGAGGTAAAATACTGACCAGATATTGACGTGGCCTTAAGTGGCCCTCTATTTCCATCCATCTTTTGTCATGTAAGAAAAAAAAGTGTCAAGATTCAAGATCTAAGAGCTATAAGGAGCTCTCTGCCTTCTCAGGACACTTTCACTGGTGGTTGGTGTGAGCTGAGGCATTATTACTTCCATTGGGCTCCATTCCATATTGTATATACCCTTGTTTTTTTTGTTGTTGTTGTTTTATGCCCCTTTTTTAAATCCATTTTTTTAAGTCATGCCTTTTTTAAAGTCTACTTAACATGTGTTCAGCTGTTGTTTTTCTATGTTCCCTATTGTGGGTGTTGGTTTTGTTTTCCAGATAATCATTTCATCAACTAATTCATCAATTTCAATTTTTTAAAAAGTTTTAAAATTTTACAGCAAAAAATAAAGAGCATTATTTTGTACAACATTCACAAGCTACTTGAGCCATTTTGAAGGTCAAAGTATACGGTATATCACATAAGACAAAAATAAAATTGACTTACAAAAACTCCGCCAATGTTGAATCAGGCCATTATCTTTAATTAATCTCATAGAATAAAAACCATGTAGTGCTACACAGTGACACAAAAATGTAAAGAATAAGATATGGAGGGAGTCTATGGTTTTACCCCTAACTTTTAGTTTTGTAACCAAAACTTCAAGCCACCAAACCGTGCATGAAAATTCCAAAAACCTTACTGCAACCAGTTAGAATGAATTCACACAGAGGTAAAAGTGTATGACTATACAACCAGTGCAGTAGAAAAAATAGGTAAGTTCTACTTCTGGTTTCAATTAGGTATTATGCAGTCAGTCAAGTCAGATTGGGGTCCCGGGTTGCATGGTGTGGTGAATGGTTCCTATCCCTGTTACACTCTAAAATAAAAAGGAAAGTTAAAATAACCCCGAGAACCTAACCTTTCCTTGCCACAGGGCGTCCGACTGGAACATTGCTCTCAATCCCTGGTGTGTCCCTTTCAAAGAGGTTTAAATTGTCCCAACAGGACATGTTTCTGTCTGCAATAGTGGACTCATCAGGAGACCAAAAGAGAGAAAGTTGTTGGGAATTAGGGGGAAGTGTATAAGATCTGCCGTCTGTGTCTGCTAGCAGGCTGTCAAATATATATAGAGTGTCCTGCCAGAGAGCAGAGAAACACATCCTAGGGAGCTGCTACAATGGTCTCATGGCAGGTTGGTAAGCACAGCAAAAGTATCTGCCAGTGGGCAAGGTAACCTATACTGGTGAATAAGCATATCTAACTGGGAGAGCAAACTAGTCTCCTGTGAACCAGCACCACAGACCAGTCTTTATGGGTTGACCACTAAGTCCCATGTTCATGGTGTCATTGTGTGTATACTTAGTTTGTGATGTCATCTTGTGAACTTAGTTCATGATGTCATCGTGTGTGCTGATTTCATGTCATCATGAGTAATTGGTTTGTGATATCATCATGTGTACTTAGGCCAGACTCACATTTGCGTATCTGTGCTCAGCGTTTGATCCGCATAGACCTGCATGCTTCCTGCGTACATATCTTTAACATTGTGTACGCAGGGACATGCGTTTGCATCAGTTCACATGCGGATGTGTACGCATGCGTCGTTTCGTGGTGTGCGGCGGGGTCCGGCAAACGCAACATGTTGCCTTTTTTGAGGCATCAATTATGCGCAGTCATCCGCATGCGGATGATTGGGGATGGAGTCCGTCAAAAAATGAATTACTGTCTATGGGAACGCATTGGTACGCAAGGACATGCACACGCATGCGTTCGATGCCCTTGCGTACTTCAGACTGCGCATGTCCAGGAACTGTTTTGAGACACACCCATTGAGAAACACCCTCCTGGAATTATCGAAAGCATGCACATAAACAACGCAAACGCAGGCAAAAACGCATACAAACGCATGCACACACAGCGTTTTTTTTGCAGTCATGCGTAAGCTGATGCCGACAAAAATGCTGCGTAAACATGCATGCGTTTTGGCATGCGTTAGTGCATGCAGATGATACGCCAAGCACAGAAACGCTAATGTGAACCTAGCCTTAGTTTGTGATGTCATCATGAGTACTTGGTTGATGATGTCATCGTGTGTACATAGTTCATGATGTCATCGTGAGTACTTGGTTGATGATGTCATCGTGGGTATTTGGTTCATGGTGTCATCATGTGTACTTAGTTCCTGATGTCACTGTGAGCACTTGATCCATGATATCATCATGAGTACTTGGTCCATGATGTCATCGTGAGTACTTGGCTCTTGATGCCCCGGTGGGTACTTGGTTCATGACGTCATTGTGTGTACTTGTTTCGCGATATCACTATGTTTACTTAGTTCGTTATGTCATCATATGTATATAGCATTTTTCAGTTCTTTATAAATTTGATTAAAAGGGTTCCCTTTTATGAGCAAACCAATAAATACCTCAATATTAACTTGCGCAGAGCTCAGATGTCAAGAAGCACATGGCTTTGGGAGTGAACATACCATTGGTGCAACCTATGCAGCCACACAGGGGCCACTTCTACCTAGAAAGCAGAATGAATTGTGCATTATGAAGAGCAGTTGGACTGCAATCGTCCCATGTACTGATTTTGCACAGGGCCCTCTTCTGTCTGTCTTTGCCACTGTATAAGCTTTATCATGCTGAAAACCATATCAGCAATGGCCAGTGAACACCAAACACCACAGCAAACATGTGGGACATTCACTAAATACCAGGACTATCAGTAAAAACATCAGGTCCCTAGTGATTAAGTGCAATGTACAGAAACTGAAGAAAGAAACTACAGAACAGAAAATTTTGCACAAAGGTGAAGATGTCGTACAAGTCCCATGTAGCCGTCATGCTGGGTGGATCTCAGACTGAATCCAAAGCTTCACTAAACCTTCCACCACCATCACATTGATCCCGTATGTTTCTAATCATTTGACTTCATGAAGTAACAGATATTTTTTTCTAAAACCCCAAACAAAATCACTGTAAATAATAAAGTGACTAACTGTGTGTCCAGCATTCAATCAGAAAGTGTCACCTTAACAAGCTGAAGACCTAGTGAAGTGGTCAAAATCTCTAACAGAAGATCTGAAGATCCGAGGAAGACTTTACTATACACAAAGCCCTGGGTCCCTACAGCAGCATCCTCCTGTGGTTTTATCAGCTACATGGATACACCATCACGTGATAACATCATGCTACCAATGGATGCTACGTTACCTGGTCACGTTTTACACACGGCCATAATATTTGCCAAAGTAAGGTATGGTTAGGGGGTGACAAACTGGTAAATTGCCTAAGGCTCAGGTATGTCCAAGAACTGGACTCATCGAAACAACCTGAGAATCGAGCATTTAAAGGTGAAATGCCCTGAACCAATGGTCTCTTCCACAAATCCCATCAAGGTCCTAGACCACCAGGGGAAGTTATTGCTACCCACTTCTGTACTTAGGCAGTTTTACTGGGGTACTCAATAGTACTACTGAGTGGGAAATATATAGAAATGGTGTGTGGGCTCTACAGCATATAGTAGTATTAATGAATGTTCATAAAGTAGTAATTGGTATATACAGCTGTACTCGGGTATGAACGTGGACTAACTTTTTATAAACACAAACTATTACGACTCGAGTATATAGGAATATGAGTAAATTATTTTTAGTGTTATTGCTCCTGTTGCCTAATTTATCATCTGTCACCATCTAACAACAGCGATCGCTTCAGCTGCACAATGAAGCAATACCAAAAGGAGAAGACACTGCAGGTCAGCGCCCTAATGTGCTAACAACCTCCTGCACATCCCAGGGCGGTCACTGCACACAGCACTCGGCGGAGAAAAAGCATCACCCATAACCAGCACTTGGCCTCCACATAATGAAGCTCCCAGTAACAATCATTCATCTGATGCGAAACGCGTCAGTAGTTTTGTTTCACTTTTATGTATCCTGAATAGATGCTACAGGTGTTTTTGTTTGTTTTTTTCTACTGAAAGCTTCTGAATTATGAATGTTGAAACCATTTAACCTGTGTAAAAAAGGGCACCATGTCATATACTGATATAGCAGAGCTGAATGTCAACTGTTCTCTTTATATAGTTGGCTTACTACATACTACTCCCAGGATGAGCAGCATGGAAACATATACATTGCATAATATTTATATATATATATATATATATATATATATATATATATATATATATATATATATATACTGTATATGATCTATCTCTCTATATATAGATGATCTATATAGATATCCAGAGAGATACGCATATATATACACATAGACACTGACACTCGCACACACACACACATATATATACACACACGCACACACTGATACACACATCTATACACACACATTGACACACACACACATATATATACATATATACACACACACTGACACACATATACACACACAGATACTCACACACACATATACATACTGACAAACACACACATATATATACACACACTGATACACACACATATACATACTGACAAACGCACACATATATATATATACACACACTGACACACACACAAACTTATTGGCGATTAGCAGAACTTTTCCAATTTTGCAGCACTGAACAGGTTACTATTAGCAGCTCTCTTGTTGGCAGAGATGCCCAGCAGTGTACCTCAGTCAGGTGCATTGTCCTCCTGGCACGTCCAGTCCCCTGTCCCTCCAGAGCACAACTCCCCGCACAGCCCATACAGGACACATAACCTGCCACCGCGCCGCAGCAGAGCACACAGCAGAGCGCCCAGCAGAGCCCGTGTGCCGCCCGTGCTGCTGCTGCTGCGGGGTGCAGAGCTCCTCCTTGGGGCGGTGTAGGAGAGGCACAGTCACCTCATACTGATCCAGCCTTGTGTGAGGAGAGTGCAGCAGATGTGCTCGGCATTAGGGCTGCAGTCCCTGGAAGGAGCTGTGGTTATCAGGCAGTGAGGGGAGCTGTGTAACTCAGAGCTGTGACCTGTCAGTGGTGTAAATGGAGCAGAGCTGACTTTGTCATTTCGGGCTCATGCACACCACTGACTATATCGGATGAGTGCTAGCCGGGGTTTTCACAGCACTTGTACCCATGATATTCTATGGGGCTGAGCACTTGTACCCATAATATTCTATGGGGCTGAGCACTCGTACCCATGATATTCTATGGGGCTGAGCACTCGTACCCATGATATTCTATGGGGCTGAGCACTCGTACCCATGATATTCTATGGGGCTGAGCACTCGTACCCATGATAGTCTATGAGCACTCGTACCAATGATACTCTATGGGGCTGAGCACTCATACCCATGATATTCTATGGGGCTGTACACTCGTACCCATGATATTCTATGGGGCTGTATACTCGTACCCATGATATTCTATGGGGCTGTATACTCGTACCAATGATACTCTATGGGGCTGAGCACTCGTACCAATGATACTCTATGGGGCTGAGCACTCATACCCATGATATTCTATGGGGCTGTACACTCGTACCCATGATATTCTATGGGGCTGTATACTCGTACCCATGATATTCTATGGGGCTGTATACTCGTACCCATGATATTCTATGGGGCTGTGCACATGTCCGATTTAGATCCGAGTGTAGGATCAAATCCAGCACTACAAGATGGCAGGTCTGTGAAAAACATCGGCCCGCGTTCAGATAGAATGGAGAAGATGGAGAATTTTGTTTTCCTCCATCTCTGGTAAAAACTGATGCCACGCTGCTGAAACTGTGATCAGAATAAATGGAGAAAAAACAGTCATGTGACCCTATTCTTAAGCCTCGTTCACACGCTCAGAATTTGATCAGTTTTTTACCTCAGTATTTGTAAGCTAAAACCAGAAGTGGAACAGTCAGCGGAAAAGTGTAATAGAAACACGTCACCACTTCTGTATTTATCACCCACTCCTGGTTTTGGCTTACAAATACTGAGGTAAAATACTGACCAGATATTGACGTGGCCTTAAGTGGCCCTCTATTTCCATCCATCTTTTGTCATGTAAGAAAAAAATATGTCAAGATTCAAGATCTAAGAGCTATAAGGAGCTCTCTGCCTTCTCAGGACACTTTCACTGGTGGTTGGTGTGAGGCATTATTACTTCCATTTTCATGATCTGTTTGGGGAGTGTAAAAATGGAAATAAAATGTTCTAAAAAGGCCTCGTCCCTCTTGTGTCCCGTGTGTTACCCGTATTAGATGGACTAAAAATGTCGTCTGCACAACTGTTTTGTCCTTTCAAAAAAATTGGATAGTAGTTGATCTGTTGACTTTTATTTTTTTCTTAACCTTAAAGTAAATGGGTAACTGATCACACTCGATGGTCAACCATTGTGCCATCCATTAAAAAAATGAAATTTTTTGCACTCAGCACACCCAGAACACTAGGACCCCGATTTGTTAACACTGACTTTGTGCACACAAGTCCTAATGAACGAGGACACGGAGTGACAAGCACCATATTCATGAGGAGGCGCACACCACTTACTGAATTTGGCGCATTTTACAAGCGTTGTGCGCCTCCAGCAGAAATGTGCTCCGGTCAGGGATATTTTACGACTTTTCAGGCTATGTGCACATGGAGCGGATTAGGCTGCGGATCCGCAGTGGATTGGCCGCTGCGGATTCGCAGCAGTTCTCCATCAGGTTTACAGTACCATGTAAACCTATGGGTAACAAAATCCGCTGTGCCCATGGTGCGGAAAATACCATGCGAAAACGCACAGCAAGGTGCAGGAGCGCCGCTGATTCACACTGCAAACAAGGTCCACAGCCATAATAGGCACCCTATACCACCACAATTGATTTTCTGGGATTATTAGCCCCTGGATACTACAGGGACATCTCTTCCCTTTTCTTGAGTTCTGCTCCCATACTACACCTGGATTCAGCGACCTATGAGTAAGACTCGGGAGGGGTCGAAACATCAGTAATCTGTGTCGCATATCATTTTTCCAGTGTACATATGCTATCTAATTAATTTTGTGCATATTGAATAAATTGTTAATTTCTGAAAAATATTCCACTAAGGATCTGCAGTGAAACTTAGTCTACAGATATTGGACCTTTTGGTCCGTTACACCAGCACCCCGCATTATTACAGAGTCCAGGCCAATTTTCTGTATATGCTCATGTTTAGTGGCACAGCGTAGGACATTTCTACTGTACACACCTCCCAGAATAAAAGTGTACATGTGTATATGTGATCTTGTTATTTTCACTGTTATAAAGGGTAAAATCATCCAGTATTAATGGGATTGAAAATCCTCCTAACCTGCAGTTGGCCAGTGGCACTGAGATTTTCATGCTTTTATCATGAACTGTTGGTGGGTGGGCCGGGATATGTTCACATTTTGGGCAGAGATTGGTCACATTTTTGGCAGGGATTGGTCACAGTTTCGGCAGGGATTTGGTCACATTTTGGGCAGGGATTTGGTCACATTTTGGGCAGGGATTTGGTCACATTTTGGGCAAGGATTTGGTCACATTTTGGGCAGAGATTTGGTCACATTTTGGGCAGGGATTGGTCAAATTTTGGGCAGGGATTTGGTCAAATTTTGGGCAGGGATTTGGTCACATTTTGGGCAGGGATTGGTCACATTTTGGGCAGAGATTTGGTGACATTTTGGGCAGGGTTTGATCACATTTTGGGCAGAGATTTGGTCACATTTTTTGCAGGGATTGGTCACAGTTTCGGCAGGGATTGGCCACATTTTGGGCAGGGATTTGGTCACATTTTGGGCAGTGATTGGTCAGTTTGGGCAGTGATTGGTCACAGTTTGGGCAGAGATTTGGTCACATTTGGGGCAGGAATTTGGTCACATTTTTGGCAAGGATTTGGTCAAATTTTGGGCAGGGATTGGTCAAATTTTGGGTAGGGATTTGGTCACATTTTGGGCAGGGATTGGTCACATTTTGGGTAGGGATTTGGTCACATTTTGGGCAGGGATTGGTCACATTTTGGGCAGAGATTTGGTCACATTTTGGGCAGGGTTTGATCACATTTTGGGCAGAGGTTTGGTCACATTTTTGGCAGGGATTGGTCACAGTTTCGGCAGGGATTGGTCACATTTTGGGTAGGGATTTGGTCACATTTTGGGCAGAGATTGGCCACATTTTGGGCAGGGATTTGGTCACATTTTGGGCAGGGATTGGTCAGTTTGGGCAGGGATTGGTCACAGTTTGGGCAGAGATTTGGTCACATTTGGGGCAGGAATTTGGTCACATTTTGGGCAAGGATTTGGTCACATTTTGGGCAGGGATTGGTCAAATTTTGGGTAGGGATTTGGTCACATTTTGGGCAGGGATTGGTCATATTTTGGGTAGGGATTTGGTCACATTTTGGGCAGGGATTGGTCACATTTTGGGCAGAAATTTGGTCAAATTTTGGGCAGGGATTGGTCACATTTTGGGTAGGGATTTGGTTACATTTTGGGCAGGAATTTGGTCACATTTTGGGCAGGGGTTTTGTCACATTTTGGGCAGGGATTGGTCACATTTTGGGCAGGGATTGATCACATTTTGGGCAGGGATTGGTCACATTTTGGGCAGGGATTGGTCAGAGTTTGGGCAGGGATTTGGTCACATTTTGGGCAAGGATTTGGTCACATTTTGGGCAGGGATTGGTCACATTTTGGGCAGGGATCGCTAATACAAGTCTATGGGAAAATGCAGGATCCTGCAAATTTTTTTGCAGGATCCTGCATTCACAAAAAAACGACGGATTGTGACGGATTAAAAAAAAAATAGGCAGCATCAATAGTAAAAAGAGAGAGAGAGCGAGCGAGAGAGAATTTCCCTGACTGGAAATTCTTCCACGCATGCTCAGTTTCAAAAGACGGAACCCATCACTGGATTCCTGCTTTTGACAGTCAGCGACGGATCCTGCGTCCATAGGCTTCCATTATAGCCAACGACGGGCAGCGCAGGATCCGTCGCTGAGCGATTTTCCGACGTACAGAAAAAAGTTCCTCTGTGCGTTGTCCCCGCCCGACGGACAGCAATTTTCCAATGCACGACTAATGAAACGGATGGCCATCCGTCACAATCCGTCGCTAATACAAGTCTATGAGAAAAAACAGGATCCAGCAGAAAAATTTGCTGGATCCTGTTTTTTCAAAAATCAACGGATTTCAACGAGAGCTCAAAGACGGAAGTGTGAAAGAGGCCTTGCAGATCATCATACCTTGTACAGTGGTGGTCGGTACCTGGACCATTGCAGATTGCACAGTCATTATCTATCTCCAGAGTCACTGGGTAAGGCCACGTTCACACGGCAGTATTTTGCTCAGTATTTGTAAGCAAAAAATTAGGAGTGGAACAATCAGAAGAAAAGTGTAAGCTCTTATGGTCAGCAGGGTCCTCTCTCTCCTATAGAGTGTAAGCTCTTATGGTCAGCGGGATCCTCTCTCTCCTATAGAGTGTAAGCTCTTATGGTCAGCGGGGTCCTCTCTCTCCTATAGAGTGTAGGCTCTTATGGTCAGCGGGGTCCTCTCTTTCCTGTAGAGAGTAAGCTCTTATGGTCAGCGGGATCCTCCCTCTCCTATAGAGTGTAAGCTCTTATGGTCAGCGGGGTCCTCTCTCTCCTATAGAGTGTAAGCTCTTATGGTCAGCGGGGTCCTCTCTCTCCTGTAGACTGTAAGTTCTTATGGTCAGCAGGATCCTCGCTCTCCTGTAGAGTGTAAGCTTTTAGGCTACGTTCACACGATCCTTTTTTCACTGCGGATTTTTCAGGTCCTTTTTTGGTAAAATCCGCGGTGCTTTTCCCTGCGGTTTTTGATCCTTTTTCTACTGCGGATTCCACTGCGGGTTTCCAACTGCAGTTTCCTATTGGTGCTGCTGGAAACCCGCAGCGGAATCTGCAGAAAGAATTGACATGGTACTTCTTTTTTCCGCAGGCAAATCCGCACGGATTTGCCGCATCGTGTGAACATAGCCTTATGGTCATGTTTTCAGGATTTCCTTAGTATTGCACAGGTGATGGAATTATTGCCTGTGCAGGTGATGCAATTATCACCCCTTTTGGAAGTGCATTGAACAGCAAGGTGGATTGCTGCTGAGGGGAAGAAAAAAAAAATCTCTTTAAATCTTCAGCTGAGGCCAGTCTCACATGTCCAGATATTTCCGGTACTGGAAGAAACGGTCCCGGAGCTATCCGTGTCCGTGTGTGCACGTAGGCCATCCGTGTGTCATCCGGGTGCTATCCGTGTGTCTGTGTTTATCGTCCATGTGCTGTCCATGTTTACATGAACCCATTTACTTTAATGGTTCCGTGTGATCTGTGCGCTCCCACGAACACTGACATGTCTCCGTGTTTTGCACACGCACACACGGTCCGTGAAAACATGCTGATGGATCGCCCCCGTAGGGCAGTGGGGTACTCAGTACCGGGTCCTTCGGTTCTCAAGGGGGATGTCACGGTAGCTGACCCGGTCCGTGGCCCTCGGGAGGTCCGGTGTAAAAGGGAAAGATCTTTAAAGGGGAAATGTTCATGATGCCACCTGTGGTATTCGGTCAGGGTGACCGACGCTGCTTTAAGGGGTCCGCTGGGGTGATGTTATGGCAGCTAGATGGTATACCTTCCCACAGTTGAAGTATATCCCCATGGCTTCCCAGTGTGTAGATGGTGGATGGTGAAAGGAGCAGAGAAGAACGAGGACACAAGGTTGCAGTTTCTTTACCTTTACTGAAGGCTTCAGTGTCCACAGTCCAGAGCACCAGATCACAGGGTAGGCAGAGTCCGCGCCGGTTTGGAGGCAAATCCAGAGTCCCTTTATCCAGGTGGAAATCAGTAGCCTTCCTCTAGAACCTGGGTGTTGTAGTACCTTACTGCTGAGCTTCTCATAAGGTCCTCACATCTGTGGTAGATGTTCTAGATGTTGTGTCTCTCTCTGTCCCCCGGATGGATGGATAGGACAAACCCGTATGACTGGTGGCCTGAGGCTTTTTACTAGGGACTCTAGCACGCCCCAGCCTCCACAAGTTGCCACCGTGCCTCCTGGGTATAGGGCGGGCAGGTAACGTGGAATTAGCTGTCCTGCCAGTCTCTGGAGCAAGGCATAAAGGACTGTTGCTCCCTCGGTGTTCCGGCTACCGGATCCTGCACCTCAGAAGGAGGCAGCCTGTGCAGGGCAAACCTCCTTCTGGTTTCCTCTCTTTCTGCTTTGACATCTTGTCATTCTCTACAATACAGTTCTCTTTCAATGTCTCTTTCTTAGGATGCTGCCGCACGTGGGGCAGGCGCAGCTCCGTGGCCTTCTGTATAGGCCTCTAAGAGGATCCCACCCCTGTCAGGGATCCACTAACTGAAATGAAGAAAGAATTCCAGCTCAACGAGGCGGTGAAAAGTAAACACTTGGTACTTAATTCACTTCATGTCAGAAGCAGAGGATAAGACATCAGCACAATACAATTAAAAACACTATCTACGCGTTTCAGGTGACAGAGCACCCTTAATCATGATATCACGATTCAGGGTGCTCTGTTGTTGAGCTGGAATTCTTTCTTCATTTCTGGCCTCCTCACGCCCTGACACAGCGTTTCCGTGCTCCGAGCTTCCTGGGATAACGACTATGGTGAGCTGGACTTTTCTTTTGCTATCATCCACTAACTGAGCAGAGCTCAGCTAGCAGCTCACTGGGTGAAGCCCAGCCAGCTTCTGCCTAACTTCCTATCCAGACCACCAGTTTTACCTAATTGTGAAGAGTGCCCTAATAAATAGGGGCATAGCTCCCCCTGGTGGACTGGAGTGTGAAGTGGGTTGCATGTTTGTGATACCTGGTAAAGAGATCTCCTTTATTGCCTTCAAACGTAACATCACTCCCCCCTAGAGGAAAATGATACTACTGCAACGACCAGGACCCTGAGGCGCTGCACTGACATCTGCAGAGACACATTTATTTTAATGTGTCTATGTGTGTCAGTGTCTCCGGTACGTGAGGAAACTGTCACCACACGTACCGGAGCCACTGACGTGTGAAACCGGCCTTAGCGAGTGTGAACGAGCTGAGTGTGACCTGAGCATAAGTGTGAACGTCGGTAAATGTGACTTGAAATTCAGTGACTTTGGATTCAGGGAGTTTCCAAGGGAGGAATTATTGAATTGCTGTGTGTGTTTTATTGATACTTTGCATTTATTTTTTTATTTAACTTTTCTGTCTGGTGCAATCTCCATTAGGAAATGTGCTCCACTATTGTTAATGCCATCCAGTGCACATCTTGCCACATGTATGCAATCCTTGAGCAGCCGGTCGAGGGTGCATACTGCTGTGCGAGATGTGAGCACGTTGTGCATTTGGAAGCCCAGATTCTGGATCTAAATGTGCAGCTGGCAACACTGAGATCCATTGACAATATGGAAAGGAGTCTTCTGCTCACTGAGCAGATGCTCAATGGGATAGATGAGGGGGGGATGGTAGGATGGAGCTGCAGGACAGTGAAGTAGCAAGCTGGGTGACAGTTAGGAAGCGGGGTAGAGGGAAGAGTGCCAGGGAGGCTAGTCCTGATCTGGCACACCCCAATAAGTTTGCTAAGTTGGCAGATGAGGGGGGTGCCAGTACAGGGGTAGCACTGCTGCAGCCAGTCATGTCCTCTGAAAGCCGGAGGAGTGACTGCTCCAGTAAGGAGGGAAATAGGAGAGCAGGGCAGGCCAGACAGGTGCTGGTAGTGGGGGACTCAATTATTAGGGGAACAGATAGGGCAATCTGTCAAAAAGACAGGGATCATCGAACAGTGTGCTGCCTACCTGGCGCTCGAGTCCGACACATCGCTGATCGGGTTGACAGATTACTGGGAGGGGCTGGTGAGAACTCAGCGGTCATAGTGCACATTGGCACAAATGACAAAGTTAGAGGTAGATGGAAGGTCCTTAAAAACGATTTCAGGGAATTAGGCTGCAAGCTGAAAGCAAGGACCTCCAACGTGGTATTTTCCGAAATACTGCCTGTACCACGTGCCACGACAGAGAGGCAACGAGAGATTAGGGAGGTTAATAAGTGGCTCAAGAATTGGTGTAGGAAGGAGGGGTTTGGGTTCCTGCAGAACTGGGCCGACTTCTCAGTTGGCTACAGGCTCTACGCTAGGAACGGGCTGCACCTCAATGGGGAAGGTGCAGCTGTGCTGGGGGAGAAAATGGCTAGAAGGTTGGAAGAGTGTTTAAACTAGGGATTGGGGGGGAGGGTATAGATTTTATAGGAGGGAAGATAGTGCAGATAGAGACCTGGGCATAAATAAGGAAGTTGGGGGTGGCGGTGGCATGGGGGGGTGGGGATAGAACAATTAATAATCTAAGAAAGAATAGAAGTACAGAGAGATACATAAAGTGCATGTATACTAATGCCAGAAGCCTCGCCAACAAAATGGAGGAATAAGAATTAATGTTGTTGGAGCATAATTAAGACATGGTGGGGATATCTGAAACATGGCTGGATGAGAGCCATGACTGGGCTGTTAACTTGCAGGATTATAGTCTGTTCAGAAATGACCGAACGGATAAGCGAGGGGGAGGGGTGTGTCTGTATGTAAAATCGTCCTTAAAACCCATCCGGCGTGATAATATAGGTGAATCTAATGAAAATGTAGAGACCCTGTGGGTGGAGATAAGGGGAGGGGGAAAAATAATAAATTACTGATGGGGGTTTGTTATACAGTACAGACCAAAAGTTTGGACACACCTTCTCATTTAAAGATTTTTCTGTATTTTCATGACTAAGAAAATTGTACATTCACACTGAAGGCATCAAAACTATGAATTAACACATGTGGAATTATATACTTAATTTCAGTTGTTTCACACTTTTTTGTTAAGTCTTATATTCTAGGTTCTTCAAAGTAGCCACCTTTTGCTTTGATGACTACTTTGCACACTCTTGGCATTCTCTTGATGAGCTTCAAGAGGTAGTCACCGGAAATGGTCTTCCAACAATCTTGAAGGAGATCCCAGAGTTACTTACCACTTGTTGGCCCTTTTGCCTTCACTCTGCGGTCCAGCTCACCCCAAATCATCTCGATTGGGTTCAGGTCTGGTGACTGTGGAGGCCAGGTCATCTGGCGTAGCACCCCATCACTCTCTTTCTTGGTCAAATAGCCCTTACATAGCCTGGAGGTGTGTTTGGGGTCCTGTTGCAAAATTAATGATGGTCCAACTAAGCGCAAACCGGATGGAATAGCATACCGCTGCAAGATGCTGTGGTAGCCATGCTGGTTCAGTATGCCTTTAATTTTGAATAAATCCCCAACAGAGTCCCCAGCAATGCACCCCCACACCATCACACCTCCTCCTCCATGCTTCATGGTGGGAACCAGGCATGTAGAGTCTATCCGTTCACCTTTTCTTCATCTCACAAAGACACGGCGGTTGGAACCAAAGTTCTCAAATTTGGACTCATCAGACCAAAGCACAGATTTCCACTGGTCTAATGTCCATGCCTTGTGTTTTTAGCCCAAACAAGTCTCTTCTGCTTGTTGCCTGTCCTTAGCAGTGGATTCCTAGCAGCTATTTTACCATGAAGGCCTGCTGCACAAAGTCTCCTCTTAACAGTTGTTGTAGAGATGTGTCTGCTGCTAGAACTCTGTGTGGCATTGACCTGGTCTCTAATCTGAGCTGCGGTTAACCTGCGATTTCTGAGGCTGGTGACTCAGATAAACTTATCCTCAGAAGCAGAGGTGACTCTTAGTCTTCCTTTCCTGGGGCGGTCCTCATGTGAGCCAGTTTCTTTGTAGCGCTTGATGGTTTTTGCCACTGCACTTGGGGACACTTTCAAAGTTTTCCCAATTTTTGACTAACCATCATTTCTTAAAGCAATGATGGCAATCGTTTTTCTTTACTTAGCTGCTTTTTTCTTGCCATAATACAAATTCAGTCTACAAAAACAGTCTATTCAGTAGGACTATCAGCTGTGTGTCCACCAGACTTCTGCACAACACAACTGATGGTCTGAACCCCATTTTATAAGGCAAGAAATTAAACCTGACAGGGCAGTCCTGTGAAGTGAAAACCATTCCCGGTGACTACCTCCTGAAGCTCATCAAGAGAATGCCAAGAGTGTGCAAAGCAGTCATCAAAGCAAAAGGTGGCTACTTTGAAGAACCTAGAATATAAGACATATTTTCAGTTGTTGCACACTTTTTTGTTAAGTATATAATTCCACATGTGTTAATTCATAGTTTTGATGCCTTCAGTGTGAATTTACAATTTTCATAGTCATGAAAATACTGAAAAATCTTTAAATGAGAAGGTGTGTCCAAACTTTTGGTCTGTACTGTACATCTCCAAAAATAATGGAAGCAATGGAGAATATCCTCGTAAAGCAAATAGATGAAGCTGCGACTCAAGGAGAAGTCATTATTATGGGGGACTTCAACTACCCTGAAATAGAATGGGGAACAGAAACCTGCAGTTCCAGCAAAGGTAATCGGTTTTTGACAACTATGAGAGACAACTACCTTTCACAACTGGTTCAGTACCCAACAAGGAGGGGGGCACTACTAGACCTAATATTAACCAATAGGCCAGACCGCATAGTAAATATAAGGGTTGGGGGTCACTTGGGGAATAGTGAGCACAAAATAATAAGTTTTCGTGTATCCTTTAATAAGATGTGTAGTAGAGGGGTGACAAGGACACTAAACTTCAGGAGGGCAAATTTCCAACGGATGAGAGAGGATCTTGGTGCAATTAACTGGGACGATATCCTGAGACATAAAAATACACAAAGAAAATGGGAGACGTTTATTAGCGTCCTGGATAGGACCTGTGCACAGTATATACCGTATGGGAATAAACATACTAGAAATAGGAGGAAACCAATATGGCTAAATAGAGCTGTAAGGGGCGCAATAAGTGACAAAAAGAAAGCATTTAGAGAATTAAAGGAAGTAGGTAGTGATGAGGCATTAAATAAATACAGAAAATTAAATAAATTCTGTAAAAAGCAAATCAAGGCAGCAAAATTTGAGACAGAGAGACTCATTGCCAGAGAGAGTAAAAATAATCCCAAAATATTCTTTAACTACGTAAATAGTAAGAAACTAAAAAATGATAGTGTTGGCCCCCTTATAGTCGGGTAAATTGGTGGATGAGGATGAGGAAAAAGCCAATATGCTAAATGACTTTTTTTCATCAGTATTTACACAAGAAAAGTCCATGGCAGACAATATGATCAGTGATAACAAAAATTCCCCATTAAGTGTCACCTGCTTAACCCAGCCGGAAGTACGTCGGCATCTAAAATCACTAAAGTTGAAAAATCCTCGTGCTCGGATGGGATATACCCCCGAGTACTGCAGGAATTAAGTACAGTCATTGATAGATTGATAGACCATTATATTTAATCTTTAAAGACTCCATAATAGCAGGGTCTGTACCACAGGACTGGCGTATAGCAAATGTGGTGCCAATATTCAAAAAGGGGACAAAAACTGAACTTGGAAATTATAGGCCAGTAAGTTTAACCTCTACTGTGGGTAAAATCCTGGAGGGTATTCTAAGAGATGCTAAGCTGGAGTATCTGAAGAGGAATAACCTCATGACCTAATATCAACATGGGTTTACTAGAGACCGTTCCTGTCAGACTAATCTGATCAGTTTCTATGAAGAGGTAAGTTCCGGACTGGACCAAGGGAACGCAGTAGACATAGTGTATATGGACTTTTCAAAAGCTTTTGATACGGTGCCACACAAAAGGTTGATACATAAAATGAGAATAATGGGGATAGGGGAAAATATGTGTAAGTGGATCGCCCCCATGTAAGGGCAATGGGGTACTCGGCACCGGGTCCCTCGGTTCGGTGGATGTCACGGTGGCCCAACCCAGCCCGTGGCCCTTTTAGGGGTGTCCAGTAATGACAAGACAAGAGTTTATAGAATGAATGTTCATGACGCCACCTGTGGTATTCGGTCAGGGTGACCGACGCTGCTTAGGGGTCCGCTGGGGTGATGTTATGGCAGCTAGATGGTATACCTTCCCACAGGTGAAGTGTATCCCCAGGGCTTCCCAGAGGTGTAGATGGTGATGGTGGGTGATGTAAGGCGCAGTGAATAATGAGGACACAAGGTTGCAGTCTCTTTACCTTTACTGAAGGCTTCAGTGTCCACAGTCCTGGGCGCCGGATCACAAGGTAGGCAGAGTCCGGCTGTTCTGAAGGCAAATCCAGAGTCTCCTCATCCAGGTGGAATGCATTAGCCTTCCTATGCGCACAGTAACACAGTAGGTCCTCACTTGCTTAAGCTCTAATGGGGTCCTCACTGTTATTACTCTTCTCTCTCTGTTCCCCATGGTCGGATAGAACAAAACCCATATGACTGATGGCCTGAGGCTTGTTTATAGGGACCCTAGAGACGCCCCGACCCCCACAATTTGCCACCGTGTCTTCTTAGGTATTAAGGTCTGGCAGCCAACTTGGAATTGACTGTCCTGCCAGTCTCTGAAGCAATGGCATAGAGCACTTTACTCCCTCGGTATTCTGGCTACCGGAACGCGCACCAGAAGGATGCCGCTTCTATTCGGTCACTATCCTCTCTGGTATCCACTTGTTGCTATGCCTTCGTTTCTCACTCACTGCAACACACTTCCTTTCAATGTCTCTTTCTTAGGATGCTGCCGCACGTGGGGCAGGCGCTGCTCTGTGGTCCCTCGTCCTCCTCAGACCGTAGTCTGGATCTGACTGGAGATCACTCCAGCCAGCTCGACCTGGAGACCTCTCTCTCTCAGTCTCCAGCCAGGAACTCCCTAACTTTCTAACCAACCCACCAGTTTTACCTATGTGAGGAGTGGCCTAATAGATAAAACCTTTGCTCCCCCTGGTGGACTGTTGTGTGTAGTGTGCTGTGTGTGGCTGTGATACCTGGACAGAAGATCTCCTTTATTGCCTCCAGACGTAATATCACTCCCCCTGGTGGACGAATAATACTACTGCAGCAACCAGGACTCTGGGGCGCTGCATAAGTGGGTTAAGAGCTGGCTCAGGGATAGGACCAAAGGGAGGTTATTAATGGAGCACACTCAGACTGGGTCGCGGTTAGCAGTGGCGTACCACAGGGGTCAGTATTGGGCCCTCTTCTTTTTAATATATTTATTAATGACCTTGTAGGGGGCATACAGAGCAGAATTTAAATATTTGCAGATGACACTAAACTCTGCAGGGTAATCAATACAGAGGAGGACAATTTTATATTACAGGATGATTTATGTAAACTAGAAGCTTGGGCTGATAAATGGCAAATGAGCTTTAATGGGGATAAATGTAAGGTCATGCACTTGGGTAGAAGTAATAGGATGTAGGACTATGTGCTTAATTCTAAAACTCTGGGCAAAACCGTCAATGAAAAAGACCTGGGAGTATGGGTGGATGACAAAGTCACATTTAGTGGCCAGTGTCAGGCAGCTGCTACAAAGGCAAATAAAATAATGGGATGCATTAAAAGAGGCATAGATGCTCATAAGGAGAACATAATTTTACATGTATACAAGTCACTAGTTCCACCACACTTAGAATACTGTGCACAGTTCTGGTCTCCGGTGTATAAGAAAGACATAGCTGAACTAGAGCGGGTGCAGAGAAGAGCGACCAAGGTTATTAGAGGACTGGGGGGTCTGCAATACCAAGATAGGTTATTACACCTGGGGTTATTTAGTTTGGAAAAACGAAGGCTAAGGGGTGATCTTATTTTAATGTATAAATATATGAGGGGACAGTACAAAGACCTTTCTGATGATCTTTTTAATCATAGACCGGTGACAGGGACAAGGGGGCATCCTCTACGTCTGGAGGAAAGAAGGTTTAAGCATAATAACAGATGCGGATTCTTTAATGTAAGAGCAGTGAGACTATGGAACTCTCTGCCATTTGATGTTGTAATGAGTGATTCCCTACTAAAATTTAAGAGGGGACTGGATGCCTTTCTTGAAAAGTATAATGTTACAGCTTATACAGTATATACTAGATTCCATGATAGGGTGTTGATCCAGGGAACTAGTCTGATTGCCGTATGTGGAGTCGGGAAGGAATTTTTTTCCCCAATGTGGAGCTTACTCTTTGCCACATGGGTTTTTTTTGCCTTCCTCTGGATCAACATATTAGGGCATGTTAGGTTAGGCTATGGGTTGAACTAGATGGACTTAAAGTCTTCCTTCAACCTTAATAACTATGTTACTATGTTACTATGATGCAATTATCACCTGTGCAATACTAAGGAAATACTGAAAACATGACCTGTTCGTGGCTCTTGAGGACCGGAGTTGGGGAACACTGCTGTAGAGTGTAAGCTCTTATGGTCAGTGGGGTCCTCTCTCTTCTGCAGAGTGTAAACTCTTGGGGTCAGCGGGGTCATCTCTCCTGTAGAGTGTAAGCTCTTATGGTCAGTACAGTTCTCTCTTGCTCTCTCATTTCCCCACGTGTATTTTCTGACCAATTAAAAGCATTCCAGTATTGGAATACATTTGCTGCAAATCATATTTTGAGGGAAGATTCAGCGAAGTCGGCGAATATGAATTCCAAAAGATCTTCTCATCTCAATTGACATAGTAAATATTGAGTCTTGCCATTCATTTTGTATTTAATATATTTCTCAGTAAAAGTTTAAGTTTTAACCCCTTTACCCCCAAGGGTGGTTTGCATGTTAATGACCTGGCCAATTTTTACAATTCTGACCACTGTCCCTTTATGAGGTTATAATTCTGGAACGCTTCAACGGATCCCGGTGATTCTGACATTGTTTTCTCGTGACATATTGTACTTCATGATAGTGGTAAAATTTACTTGACATTACTTGAGTTTATTTGTGAAAAAAATGGAAATTTGGTGAAAATTTTAAAAATTTTGCAATTTTCCAACTTTGAATTTTCATGCCCTTAAATCACAGAGATCAGATATATGTCACACAAAATACTTAATAAGCAACATTTCCCACAAGTCTACTTTACATCAGCACAGTTTTGGAGCCAAAATTTGTTTTTGTTAGAGGGTTATAAGGGTTAAAAGTTGACCAGCAATTTCTCATTTTTACAACACCATTTTTCTTAGGGACCACATCACATTTGAAGTCATTTTGAGGGGTCTATATGATAGAAAATACCCAAGTGTGACACCATTCTAAAAACTGCACCCCTCAAGGTGCTCAAAACCACATTCAAGAAGTTTATTAACCCTTCAGGTGTTTCACAGGAATTTTTGGAATGTTTAAAAAAAATGAACATTTAACTTTTTTTTCACAAAAAATGTACTTCTGATCCAATTTGTTTTATTTTACCAAGGGTAACAGGAGAAATTGGACCCAAAAAGTTGTTGTGCAATTTGTCCTGAGTACGCTGATTCCCCATATGTGGGGGTAAACCACTGTTTGGGCGCATGGCAGAGCTCAGAAGGAAGGAGCGCCATTTGACTTTTCATTGCAAAATTGGCTGGAATTGAGATGGTACGCCATGTCTTGTATGGAGAGACCCTGATGTGCCTAAACAGTAGAAACCCCCCAAATGTGACCCCATTTTGGAAACTATACCCCTAAGGAACTTATCTAGATGTGTGGTGAGCACTTTGAACCCTCTAGTGTTTCACTAAAGTTTATAACGCAGAGCCGTGAAAATAAAAAATCTTTTTTTTCCACAAAAATTATTTTTTTAGCCCACAGTTTTGTATTTTCCCATGGGTAACAGGAGAAATTGGACCCCAAAGTTATTGTCCAGTTCGTCCTGAGTACGCTGGTACCCCATATGTGGGGGTAAACCACTGTTTGGGTGCATGGCAAAGCTCGGAAGGGAAGGAGCACCGTTTTACTTTTTCATCGCAGAATTAGCTGGAATTGAGATCGGGTGCCATGTCGCGTTTGGAGAGCCCCTGATGTGCCTAAACATTGGAAACCCCTCAGTTCTAACTCCAACCCTAACCCTAACCACACCCCTAACCCGAACACACCCCTAACCCGAATCCCAACCGTAAATGTAATCCAAACCCCAACCCTAACTTTAGCCCCAACCCTAACCCTAATGGGAAAATGGAAATTAATACTTTTTTTTAATTTTGTTATTTTTCCCTAACTAAGATCGGATGTCGTGTTGCGTTTGCAGAGCCCCTGGTGTGCCTAAACAGTGGAAACCTCCCAATTCTATCTCCAACCCTAACCCCAACACACCCCTAAGCCTAATCCCAACCCTAACCACACCCCTAAGCCCAACACACCCCTAATCCCAACCCTAACCACACCCCTAACCTGAACACACCCCTAACCCTAATCCCAACCCCAACACACCCCTAACCCCAACACACCCCTAACCCTAATCCCAACCCTAATCTTAACCGTAAATGTAATCCAAACCCTAACCCTAACTTTAGCCCCAACCCTAACCCTAACTTAGCTCCAACCCTAACCCTAACTTTAGCCCGAATCCTAACTTTAGCCCCAACCCTAACTTTAGCCCCAATCCTAATCCTAACCCTAATGGGAAAATGGAAATAAATACATTTTTTTATTTTATTATTTTTCCCTAACTAAGGCGACAATAATGGGGGGGTTGATTTACTATTTATAGTGGGTTTTTATAGCCGGTTTTTATGTTTGGCAGCTGTCACACACTAAAAGACCCTTTTTATTGCAAAAAATATTTTTTGCGTTACCACATTCTGAGAGCTATAATTTTTCCATATTTCGGTCTACAGAGTCATGTGAGGTCTTGTTTTTTGTGGGACGAGTTGATGGTTTTATTAGTACCATTTTCGGGCACATGACATTTTTTGATCGCCTTTTATTCTGATTTTTGTTAGGCAGAATGAACAAAAACCATCAATTCGTGAATTTCTTTTGGGGGGGGGCGTTTATACCGTTCCGCATTTGGTAAAATTGATAAAGCAGTTTTATTCTTCGGGTCAGTACGATTACAGGGATACCTCATTTATATCATTTTTCTATGTTTTGGAGCTTTTATACAATAAAAAATAAATTAAAAAAATAATTATTTTTGCATCGCTTTATTCTGAGGACTATAACTTTCTTATTTTTTTGCTGATGATGCTGTATGGTAGCTCGGTTTTTGCGGGACAAGATGACGTTTTCAGCGGCACCATGGTAGTTTATATCCGTCTTTTTGATCGCGTGCTATTCCACTTTTTGTTCAGCGGTATGATGATAAAGCATTGTTTTTTGCCTAGTTTTTTTTACGGTGTTCACTGAAGGGGTTAACTAGTGGGACAGTTTTATAGGTCGGGTCTTTACGGACGCTGCAATACTAGATATGTGTATTTATTGGAACAATATTTTTTTTTATTTATTTATTTAGGATTTTATTTTTTTTACACAAGTAAATATTTTTTTTTTACATTTTTTCTTTGTCCCAGTGTGGGACATCATGGTAAAGTGTCAGATCGCTGGTAGCGATCACACAGGCACTGAAGGAGGCTTCCTGGCACCTGCTCTGAGCAGGCGCTTGCAAGCCACCTCCCTGCAGAACCCGGAAGGAGCCCTACTGCCATCTTGGATCCAAGGCCTGCAGGGAGGAGGACGGAGGAGACGCTCTGAGAAACGCGATCACATCGCGTTGCTCCGAGGGTCTCAGGGAAGCAAGCAGGGAGCCCCCTCCCTGCGCGATGCTTCCCTATGCCGCCGGAACACTGCGATCATGTTTGATTGCAGTGTTTCGGGGGTTAATGTGCCGGGAGCGGTCCGTGACCGCTCCTGGCACATAGAGCCGGATGTCAGCTGTGATAGTCACCGCGTAAGCTCAGCTGATCGGATTAGACGTACTATCCAGTCGGTGGTCATACAGGCCCATACCACCTCGACGGGATAGTACGTCTAATGTCAGAAAGGGGTTAAAAACGTATAAAATGTTTATATTTGTACTTCAGTGAACACAGAAACCTCTGACTAAACAATCTAAAGCCACTGTAGCAGCAAACATTGTGAAAACCCAGATTTTTATCTGGAGCGCCCTTATAGGGCCGTGGGGTACTCGGTACCGGGTCCTTCTCAGTTCTGGGGATGTCACGGTGGCTGACCGGGTCCGTGGCTCTTAGGGCGTCCGTATCAAAAGGGGGAAGGTCTTTAAAGGGATAGTGTTCGTGACGCCACCTGTGGTATTCGGTCAGGGTGACCGACGCTGCTTAGGGGTCCACTGGGGTGATGTTATGGCAGCCAGTTGGTATACCTTCCCACAGGTGAAGTGTATCCCCAGGGCTTCCCAGAGAGTAGATGGTGATGGTGATGGTGTAAGGCGCGGTGAATAACGAGGACACAAAGTTGCAGTCTCTTTACCTTTTACTGAAGGTTTCAGTGTCCGCAGTCCAGGGCACCGGATCACAGGGTAGGCAGAGTCCGGCTGGTCTGAAGGCAAATCCAGAGTCTCCTTATCCAGGTGGAATGCAATAGCCTTCCTATGCACACAGTAACACAGTAGGTCCTCACTTGCTTAAGCTCTAATGAAGTCCTCTCTGTAATTACTTTTCTCTCTCTGTTCCCCGTGGTCGGATAGAACAAAACCCGTATGACTGATGGCCTGAGGCTTGTTAATAGGGACCCTAGAGACGCCCCGACCCCCACAGTTTGCCACCTGTCTTCTTAGGTATTAAGGTCGGGAAGCCAACTTGGAATTGACTGTCCTGCCAGTCTCTGAAGCAATGGCGTAGAGCACTTTACTCCCTCGGTATTCTGGCTACCGGAACACGCACCAGAAGGATGCCGCTTCTATTCGTTCACTATCCTCTCTGGTATCCACTTGTTGCTATGCCTTTGTTTCTCACTCACTGCAACACACTTCCTTTCAATGTCTCTTTCTTAGGATGCTGCCGTACGTGGGGCAGGCGTAGCTCCGTGGACCCTGCTCCTCCTCAGACCGTTGTCTGGATCTGCTGGAGATCACTCCAGACAGCTCGGCCTGGAGACCTTTCTCTCTCGGCCTCCAGCCAGGAACGCCCTAACTTTCTAACCAACCCACCAGTTTTACCTAACTGTTAGGAGTGGCCTAATAGATAGAACCTTTGCCCCCCCTGGTGGACTGGAGTGTGAAGTGTGTGGTGTGTTTGTGATACCTGGACAGGAGATCTCCTTTATTGCCTCCAGATGTAATATCACTCCCCCTGGTGAAGGAATAACATTACTGCAGCAACCAGGACTCTGGGGCGCTGCATATCAGTATGAATACTGGAGGTCTTCACTGTATTTCTGTTTGTCTTGTTTTTCCTGCACAACATGAATGTCGGACAGCAGTAATCAGCCCACAGCCACCATGGTCAGTGACGGTCACGTATGTGTGTGGGCACGCTGCTGCTCCAACATGCCAACGCTCCTGCTGCCATCTCACGGATCTGGTGTACCTCCAGACCCATATTATGGCCTTATACAAACCATTGTATCCATGTGATTGTCCATTTCTCATCTCCTTGCATTCCATGTATTCATCTTCCCTATCAGTGTTTCACACTTTTTTATCTAGACTAAAAAACAACCAGGAGGCCTGAGAGAGGGTTTCCCATGTGTTTCCTAACATCTGGTCATACAGGACACAGATGGCAATTATGTGCTACCCATCATTTTTGTGGCCCGATTCACTTGAATGGGCAGGTTTCTATGTTATCCATGACAGACAACAAATACTGACGCCTCAATAAGGCCGAGCTCCTAACATGCAGTTATACCATGCAGGGTATTATACATATTAGATTTATAAATGACATCATGTGAACTTGTAATCATATTTAAGGGAATCCATCAGCAGGTTTTCACTTTGTAATCTGATAGCAGCACAATGTAGGAGCCAAGACCCTGATTCTAGCAATGTGTCACTTACTGGGCTGCTTGGTGCAGTTTTGATAAAATCACTGTTTTGTCTGCTGCAGATTTAGCAGTTCTCTAAATGCTGAGCCCTGCATAATCCCACCCACACCACTGATTGGCTGCTTTTTGTGTACACTCTGTGTAGGCAGAAATTTGGCAATCAGTGGTGGGGGCTGGGTTACACAGAGCAGGAGGACTAAATGGCATGAGACAACTAGTTGTGTAGTGATAACAAACAGCTAAAAAAAGACTGCTTATAGAGAAACAACAAGCAGCCTGCTAAGTGACAAATCACTGGAATCAGGCTCTCTGCCCCTACATTGTGCTGTTCTCAGGTTAAATAGCAGAGACGTAGTGACAGATTCCCTTGAACTCTTCTTCATGTTGTCACTTTTACACCTGGTATAACGGTGTGGCGGCCACCTTGTGCACAAATATAGGTGGGAATTGCTTTCATGCTGCTTTGATCCAAATTGCCGTTATAAGAAAATGCTCATGCAGATGTCGCTTGTAGGGAAACTAAAGAGGCAAGTGCCAACACCAAGCATAGTATGTGCAGAGGGTGAGTAAAGGGCTTGTGTGGCAAAGCCCTAAAAGTCACACATACAATGCATAAAAAGGTGCAATAATAACATTCATAAACTCTGAGGAATTCAGCGCCTAGAACACATAGACTGATCATTTTCCTGGCACCACTCCTGAGGCTCAGGAGAAAGGGCTCCCAATGTGTGCCCTTCTGTCTGCCCGGTGCCCTCCCTCACGGCATGCGAGTTTACGCCATCTCTGCAGCTCCAGTCCTTTGCTATTTTGTAGATTGGATTTAACCCAAAGTAACTATTTTGGTTCTTAGGATATAAAAAAAGCAACATTCAGATATTTTCTGGGTTCCAGGCAGGAATTGCAGATTGAATAAGATATTTATTTAATAGGTGAATGGTATCAGGGAGCGTAAGCAGGTTGCGGGATGCAGTGACGCAATGGAGGCAGAGCAAGGGTTAACAGATTAACAATTTAATTTGGCACAATGAACAGGCTCCTGGCAGGGAGATAACGCTGTAAGAGAAAGTTATAATGTAACAACAGTCCAGTTATCAAACTTATGTGTCCTTAGCTTCCTCAGCCGCAGATGAACCGTTGGGGGTTGTAGTACCGGCAACAGCCAGCATAGTGCCCTCAGCTAGGGTCCCAAAACGAACAGTCTAACTTCTGGCGGCAAAGGGTGGTCTCCAGTTTTGCCCGTTGAGTCCCCAGTCCATAAGCCTGTGCAGCTAAAGAGAGCTGAAGAGATCCCGGTATCAAACGTGGGCTGATGCGCGCTGTCCAGCAGAGGGGACCGCAACCTAATGTCCTGTAACGGGCTCACGTTCTCCTGCACAAGCGCGGTGTTACCCTCATCCAGGCGCACGGGGCTTCCCACCCTCCCTACCCTGCTGGAGTGTCCAGGAGGTCTCGGCTGCTGCTCTGGGTGCGGAGCGCGCTGCTCACCCTCCTGCACTCTCCATGACGGCAGGAAACTCTCTGCCCCTTTGCTCGCTTTCGGCTCTGTTTCCTGTCTAAACACACCCCCTCTTCCCGAGTCATGGGGCCATCCCGTCTCCTATTCCTTTCCCCGGGCAACATGGGACGCAGCCTTGACAGTTCCGGACAAGGCTCAATACAGGTACGCGCAGCCCGGTCTTCCTCCTTACGGGAGTATGGAGTGCAAATATGATGTAAGGGAAGACGTAGGACAGAAAACGTTCATCTAGAAGATCAGTGTGAACAAAGAGCCACACACAGGTTACATCCATGTGACCAACATAAGCTATAACAAAACATAGCTTTTAACAAAACAAAAACAGCAGGTTTGGCTGACATAGATCTAATATGTATGGTCACTATAGTCATAAGGCTGACCAGGCTGAACGCTAAGGCCCCGGCAGGGATTAAGGGACCATCATTTTTTTTTTTTTTTTTTTGGGGGGGGGGGGTATCACTGTTACCTATGTTCTATGTCTCTCAGAGATTATTATTATTATTATTATTTATTGTTATAGCGCCATTTATTCCATGGCGCTTTACATGTGAGGAGGGGTATACATAATAAAAACAAGTACAATAATCTTAAACAATACAAGTCATAACTGGTACAGGAGGAGAGAGGACCCTGCCCGCGAGGGCTCACAATCTACAAGGGATGGGTGAGGATACAGTAGGTGATGATTGCACAGGCTCACGCTGAGCACCGCCGTGGTCGAGTGTGAGACATGAAACCCTGCAGCGACGCCTGCAATTGGTGCTAGCATCGATCGAGGATTTTTATCCTCTGCGACGCCGCTGTCAATAGTGACAACGACATCGCGGAGCATCGGAGAGGAAGGGAGCTCCCTCTGTGTTCCCATCGGCACAATGCAATGTGATTGCGTTGTATCAATGATCTCCATGGTGACCATGGGCCCAAAGATGGCAGCGGAGTCAGGACGGTGGCATGTCAGCTCATCCTCAGAGCACGAGCGGATACACATTGCAGAGTATTAGATCATCGATCTGTCAGTTTGAAGTTGATGTCCCATCCTGGGACAATGAAGCTTTTTTAAAAAATATCACAAAATAAAGAACAAAAAGTATTAATCCAATAAATACATTTATGTAAAAAATAAAATAAAAAACAAGTACACATATTTGGAATCGCCGACCCGCCATATAGTTGACATTAGTGACATTATAGTTCACATTACTGAACACCATCAAAAAACTAAATGAAAAACAAACAACCGAACAAAAAGTGAAATAAAAAACGGTCAAAAAGACCAATCTAGATAAAAATGGCATCTCTGAAAACATCATCTGCAAAAAAACAAGTTGCCATACAGCTCCGTCAGCAGAGAAATAAAAAAGTTATAGCTCTCAGAATAAAGCGATGCAAAAAAATCTTTTTTCTATAAAATAGTTTTGTGTACAAGCGCTAAAACATAAAAAAATATAAATGTGGTATCGCTGTAATCGTACTGACTCAAAGAATAAAGCTACCTTATTAATTTTACCATGCAAAACGACATAAAAAAAACCCCCAAAAATAATTCCTGAATTGCTGGTTTTTATTCAATCTGCCTCCCAAAAATCGGAATAGAAAGCGATCAATAAACATCTTGTACTCTGCACCATAGAAATATGAGTAAACATACTGTATATATGCACCAATAGTGCCCTAGCGTCAGGGCTGTGACGCCATGCTGCCTCCTTCCTTATTACATCTCCATCTACACCTCTATCTGCAGTAGTGAGAATATAATTTGCCCCTTTCCTGATTTCCTATTCTTTTGCATGTTTGTCACAGTTAAGAGTTTGTGCCCACGTTGCAGCGGAAACGCTTAAAAAACGCTTAAAAACGCATTCCCATGCAATCCTATGGGATTCCGCAGTTGTGCCCATACTGCGGATTTTCCCGCTGCGGAATCACATAGCGGTAAAATCCGCAGCATGTTCATTATTTCTGCGGAATCGCAGCAATTCCGCCGCTACAGGATTGCATTGAAACGCTCACTTTACGCATGTGGCTATGCCCACCATGCGTAAAGTGAGCGCTTCATGTGCGGATGGTACCCAGGGTTTGGAGGAGAGGAGACTCTCCTCCAGGCCCTGGGTACAATATTCCTGCATAGGCAGCATCAATAATAAAAAGTTGGCCACACTTGTCAAGCACTATGCTTGACAAGTGTGACCAACCTGTCAATCACTTTTACAAGCGATGCTTCAAATCGGTTGTAAAAGCACAAGCATTCTGCTAGTTAAAAAAGCTTACAAAACGCTTGTGTTTTGTGGGAAAACACATGCGAATTCTGCATGAGTTTTACCCGCGGCAGGGAGTTGCGGAAACGCTGTGGACATTTCCGCAGCATTTCTGCAATGTGGGCACATAGCCTAAATGTTTCAGATTGCCAAACAAATGCAAATATTAGACAAAGATAACACAAGTAAACACAAAATGCAGTTTTTAAATGAAGGTCTTTTTTATAAAGAGAAAAAGAAATCCAAACGTACTGAGCCCTGTGTGAAAAAGTGATTGCCTCCACTCTTAAAACATAAATTAACTGTAATTTATCACATGTTTGGGAAACAGAGTTCAAATTCCCTAGCCACACCAAGGCCTGATTACTGCCACACTTCTTTCCAATCAAGAAATCACTTAAATAGGACCTGCCTGACAAAGTGAAATAGACCAAAAGTTCCTCAAAAGCTAGACATCATGCTGCCATCCAAACAAATTCTGAAACAAATGAGAAACAAAGTAATTTAGATCTATCAGTTTGGAAAAGGTTATAAAGCCATTTCTAAAGCTTTGGGACGCCAGTGAATCACAATGAGAGCCATTGTCCACAAATGGCAAAAACATGGAACAGTGGCGAACCTTCCCATTAATGTCCGACTAAACAAAATTATCCCATTGCAAATGCTTGATTGCAGTTGTTGCTGCTAAGGGTGGCCCAATCAGAAATTAGGTTTAGGGGGCAATAAAACCAACGCGTTTTGAAGTGTGTCACACTTCTTCGTCAGGGCCCTGCGACATACTTCGAAACGCGTTGGTTGTTTCTGGCCTTAGTTAGACTCCGTAGACCAGTGACGTCACATGCGGTCGAATGGCTGAGCAGTATCGGCCATCTTCCCCTTTCTTCCTTTCCTCGTGTAACCAGGGACCCACCGGCCGGGACGTCTTTGCCTGTGCACACATTTGCAATCCTCCTCGGCCTATCGCACAAACCCTCAGGCGGTGCACGCACAGTGTTCACCCACCCAGCTCTGCACAAACCTGCAGTAAACTTTTACCCACCTGGAGGACGGTGGTGTGCACTTGCACATTATCCAACTCTTCGCCTGCCAGACTAGGAATCTCAATCGAACTAACCTCCGTGAACTTACAAGGTATGTGGAGCAATTAGATGTGCAATTGCTAACGGAATTTATGTACAAAGTGTTAACTAGTATAGTTTTTAAGGCGAACACACATATCTATGTATGACAGATTTCTAGACCGATAATAGGTCTATTGGTTTCCTTAGGAATTATTGAATAATAGTAGGCAACAGTGTTGAATCTGAATCACACTTGTATATATATTTGGTTATCCGAGTAACCAGCCTCAATTGGACCCCTTATAGCGCGGTATTTCTATTCACTATTATCCATTCTTATATAACCGATGGAATTTGGCACAGTATCCGTCCAATACCAGCAGCTTTCTTCTTCTTTTTGCAGAGTGTGTATAGCGCCAGTGTGGTTTTTGATATTTTATAAATATTTAAGTATCTAATATCACTTATATCTATCTATATCTAGCTGTATCTATATTTATCTCCTATTTGTCTTCTATTAAATGCAAAGAAACTTTATTGGCATGAGCAAATACATATAAGTTTTGCCAAAGCAAGTGTACAGGACTGTGGGGATGATGGGTAAGGACTGTAGGAACGATGGATGGGGCTATGGAAACTCATGGCATATTCTATCTATCTGCAAAAACCACAAAAGGAGGAAAAAGAGGAAAACACCTCCACTATTCTAAAAATTTGGTATTACCGCACCTGTGTAGTTGCCATCTTTACTTGGGCCCGCTGCACCTTGATAGTGCATATGATTCAAGGCCTAGACAGGTAGGCACCTTTACCTGTTTTTCTGGTGTTCTATCTATCTATCTATCTATCTATCTATCTATCTATCTATCTATCTATCTACCTAACTATCTATTATCTATCTATCTATCTATCTATCTATCTATCTATCTATCTATCTATCATAGAGAAGGAACATATCACCCTCACATTGAACATATGGAACTAATTATAATTAAGGAAGAGAGAAATTAATTAAAACAGGAGGAGAGAGAGAGCTGACACTTCCAGCAAAATTGAAGTAGTGGCCTCCTATAGTGACCAGGTAATTACAGCAAGGAGATTTGCTGGGAAATAGACACCAATTTTGAGATTTGTTTACACAGAGATGGGAAAGTACGCTTCAAACTAAAAAGCTTCTTCTGATCAAAGAATCTTTCTGAGACCTTTTGGAGTCAGTGGTCAGTGATGCATATTAGGGTCTGCATTAATCCAATATTTATGGGAAATAGATTTTTGGCATCGTAGCAAAGGGACAAATATAACTGTAAGGCCTTTTTAACCCCTCCAACTTAATAACTTTCCTATGGATGATGCTATCCAGGCCATCTTTCATCTCGATATAAACGTAAAATTGTGATAAGAAGCATGACGACAATATCTACCCCCTGGGACCTCCATTGACTAAGGTATCCTGTAAGTTGGGAATCTCATAAAATTTTGAAAGATGAAGCACATCCCACAACCAGCGCCCATATGAGCTCACCAAGGGGAGGTATGTGGACTTAACTTTGATCTAACAAAAAGTAGAAATTGGGTGTGGTCATTTGTCAGTCCTAGAAGGTACAGCTTGTTGTAGTTCTCTCTGTTTTGCTAAGGAGTACCTCCGTCTACTAAGCTGTGAGCCATTTCATTGACATCATTATTAGTTATTTTCTTTTGTCATCCCTTTTATGTAATTGTATATACCATATTGTTTTGTTCCCATTTTGTATCATCTTTGTATATTTTTTATAACACTGCCTATATATCTGGATTAAATATATAAAATGTATTCTCTCAGTTCCTCTTGCTCTGTAAACTGCACCCCTGAAGCCATATTATACCTGCAATGGGCGTCGAATCGGCCTGTATAAACTATTAGTGGTGGCAGCTAGTAGTGGTTCTATCTAGTGGTATCTATCTTATATCTATCTATGTTATATATTAAGATAGATAGATATGATTCTTTATAGAGAAATATACCTCTCTGCTCTCTATCCCAGGCCTGTGAGTCTTCATCCACTCCAGAGATTTACCTGCCAGCAGCAGCTTTGATTTATTTGACTTCTCAACTCATCTGAATTTGCAGGCAGGCTGTGCTGATATCACATAGAGCACATCCTGTGCAGATAGTGGAGCGCCCCCAAGGGCTGTGGGGAACTCGGTACCAGACCTTTCGGTTCTCAAGGGGGATGTCACGGTGGCTGACCCGGTCTGTGGCCCTCGGGAGGTCCGTTGAAATAAGGGAAAGGTCTTTAAAGGGGAAATGTTCGTGACGCCACCTGTGGTATTCGGTCAGAGTGACCGACGCTGCTTTAAGGGGTCCGCTGGGGTGATGGTATGGCAGCTAGATGGTATACCTTCCCACAGGTGAAGTATGTCCCCAGAGCTTCCTAGTGTGTAGATGGTGGATGGTGTGAGGCGCAGTGAAGAACGAGGACACAAGGTTGCAGTCTCTTTACCTTTACTGATGTCTTCAGTGACCACGATCTAGAGAACAGATCACAGGGCAGACAGAGTCCGGCCAGTTTGTAGGCAAATCCAGAGTCCCCTTATCCAGGTAGAAATCAGTAGCCTTCCTCTAGCGCCTGTGTGTTGTAGTACCTTACTGCTGAGCCTCTCATAAGGTCCTCACAACTGTGGTAGATGTTCTAGATGTTGTGTCTCTCTGTCCCCCGGATGGTTAGGACAAACCCGTATGACCGGTGGCGTGAGGCTTTTTTACAGGAACTCTATCATGCCCCAGCCTCTTGTGGGTGCCACCTTGCCTCCTGGGTATAGGGCGGGCAGGTAACGTGAAATTAGCTGTCTTGCCAGTCTCTGGAGCAAGGCATAAAGGACTGTTGCTCCCTCGGTGTTCCAGCTACCGGGATCCTGCGCCTCAGAAGGAGGCAGCCTGTGCAGGGCAGAACTCCTTCTGGTTTCCTCTCCTTTTGCTATGACTTCTTCTCACTCTCTACAAGACAGTTCTCCTTCAGTGTCTCTTTCTAGAAGCTGCCGCACGTGGGGCAGGCGCAGCTCCATGGCCTTCTGTCTAGGCCTCTGACAGGATCCCACCCGTCAGGGACGAACTAACTGAGCCGAGCTCAGCTAGCCGCTGCCTGAGTGAAGCTCAGCCAGCTTCTGCCTAACTTCCTATCCAGACCACCAGTTTTACCTAATTGTGAAGAGTGCCCTAATAAATAGGAGCATAGCTCCCCCTGGTGGACTGGAGTATGAAGTGTGTTGTGTGTTGGTGATACCTGGTAGTGAGATCTCCTTTAATGCCTCCAAACGTAACATCACTCCCCCCTAGAGGAGAATGACATTACTGCAACGACCAGGACCCTGGGGCGCTGCAATAGCATGCAGTCAGCCAGGCCAGCATACATTATTACAGCCACCTATGATCCACCATCATCACCAAACAACTCACTCGCATGCACAACACAACAATAGAGACTTCAGCACAAGGCTGTGTGTGAGAAAGGTGAGATTTCTGCAACTCCAGGCTTGATCGAGGCAAGTAGTGGTGAAGACATCCTACCCTTCTGGGCCTAGATACTGTCGCCACCCTTGGGAATTTTTTTTGTTATACCTCTGACTGAGAGTTTAAATTGTTGCATAAATTATACTTTCCAAATTTCTGTGAATTTAACACAGAAATGGACAATGATCCAACTGACAAATGCGAAGCTGCAGTAGGGTGAAAGATTGACATGTCAGAGGAAGCCAAAATAACCACAGATTGTTGGTCCTTGACCATAGGTTAATACGGCACTCTGACCATCTTAAGTTAGACAATCTGACATACACCCAGATAATTTCTACGATACAATGGCCAAATAATTATTATGCTATAGCTCTTAACCCCTTCACCCCCAAGGGTGGTTTGCACGTTATGGACCGGGCCAATTTTTACAATTCTGACCACTGTCCATTTATGAGGTTATAACTCTGGAACGCTTCAACGGATCCTGGTGATTCTGACACTGTTTTCTCGTGACATATTGTACTTCATGATAGTGGTAACATTTCTTTGATATTACCTGCGTTTATTTGTGAAAAAAAGGGAAATTTGGCGAAAATTTTGAAAATTTCGCAATTTTCCAACTTTGAATTTTTATGCAATTAAATCACAGTGATATGTCACATAAAATACTTAATAAGTAACATTTCCCACATGTCTACTTTACATCAGCACAATTTTGGAACCAAAATTTTTTTTTGTTAGGGAGTTATAAGGGTTAAAATTTGACCAGCAATTTCTCATTTTCACAACACCATTTTTTTTTTAGGGACCACATCTCATTTGAAGTCATTTTGAGGGGTCTATATGATAGAAAATACCCAAGTGTGACACCAATCTAAAAACTGCACCCCTCAAGGTGCTCAAAACCACATTCAAGAAGTTTATTAACCCTTTAGGTGTTTCACAGGAATTTTTGGAATGTTTAAATAAAAATGAGCATTTAACTTTTTTTTCACACAAAATTTACTTCAGCTCCAATTTGTTTTATTTTACCAAGGGTAACAGGAGAAAATGGACTGCAAAAGATGTTGTACAATTTGTTCTGAGTACGCCGATACCCCATATGTGGGGGTAAACCACTGTTTGGGCGCATGACAGAGCTCGGAAGCGAAGGAGCGCCATTTTACTTTTCAATGCAAAATTGACTGGAATTGAGATGGGATGCCATGTTGCGTTTGGAGAGCCCTTGATATGCCTAAACATTGAAACCCCCCACAAGTGACACCATTTGGGAAAGTAGACCCCCTAAGGAGCTTATCTAGAGGTGTGGTGAGCACTTTGACTCACCAAGTGCTTCACAGAAGTTTATAACGCAGAACCGTAAAAATAAAAAATCATATTTTTTCACAAAAATGATCTTTTCGCCCCCAATTTTTTATTTTCCCAAGGGTAAAAGAAGAAATTGGACCACAAAAGTTGTTGTACAATTTGTCCTGAGTACGCTGATACCCCATATGTGGGGGTAAAGCACTGTTTGGGCGCATAGGAGAGCTCCGAAGGGAAGGAGCGCCGTTTGACTTTTCAATGCAAAATTGACAGGAATTGAGGTGGGACGCCATGTTGCGTTTGGAGAGCCACTGATGTGCCTAAACATTGAAACCCCCCCACAAGTGACACCATTTTGGAAAGTAGACCCCCTAAGAAGCTTATCTAGAGGTGTAGTGAGCACTTTGACCCACTAACTGCTTCACAAAAGTTTATAATGCAGAGCCGTAAAAATAAAACAAACATTTTTTTCCCACAAAAATTATTTTTTAGCCCCCAGTTTTGTATTTTCCCGAGGGTAACAGGAGAAATTGGACCCCAAAAGTTGTTGTCCAATTTGTCCTGAGTACGCGGATACCCCATATGTTGGGGTAAACCCCTGTTTGGGCGCATGGGAGGGCTCGGAAGGGATGGAGCGCCATTTTGCATGCAGACTTAGATGGAATGGTCTGCAGGCGTCACATTGCGTTTGCAGAGGCCCTAATGTACCTAAACAGTAGAAACCCCCCACAAGTGACACCATTTTGGAAAGTAGACCCCCTAAGGAACTCATCTAGATGTGTTGTGAGAGCTTTGAACCCCCAATTGTTTCACTACAGTTTATAACGCAGAGCCATGCAAATAAAAAATATTTTTTTCCACAAAAATTATTTTTTAGCCCCCAGTTTTGTATTTTCCCGAGGGTAACAGGAGAAATTGGACCCCAAAAGTTGTTGTCCAATTTGTCCTGAGTACGCTGATACCCAATATGTGGGGGGGAACCACTGTTTGGGCGCATGGGAGGGCTCGGAAGGGATGGAGCGCCATTTTGAATGCAGACTTAGATGGAATGATCTGCAGGCGTCACATTGCGTTTGCAGAGCCCTAATGTACCTAAACAGTAAAAAAAAAACACAAGTGACACCATTTTGGAAAGTAGACCCCCTAAGCAACTTATCTAGATGTGTTGTGAGAGTTTTGAACCCTCAAGTGTTTCACTACAGTTTATAACGCATAGCCGTGAAAATAAAAATAAAAAAATTTGCCCCCAAAATTATTTTTTAGCCCCCAGTTTTGTATTTTCCCAAGGGTAACAGGAGAAATTGGACCGCAAAAGTTGTTCTCCAATGTGTTCCGAGTACGCTGATACCCCATATGTTGGGGTAAACCCCTGTTTGGGTGCACGGGAGAGCTCGGAAGGGAAGGAGCACTGTTTTACTTTTTCAACGCAGAATTGGCTGAAATTGAGATCGGACGCCATGTCGCATTTGGAGAGCCCCTGATGTGCCTAAACAGTGGAAATCCCCCAATTATAACTGAAACCCTAATCCAAACACACCCCTAACCCTAATCCCAACGGTAACCCTAACCACACCTCTAACCCAGACACACCCCTAACCCTAATCCCAACCCTATTCCCAACCGTAGATGTAATCCAAACCCTAACCCTAACTTTAGCCCCAACCCTAACCCTAACTTTAGCCCCAACCCTAACCATAGCCTTAACCCTAACCCTAACCCTAGCCCCAACCCTAACCCTAGCCCCAACCCTAGCCCCAACCCTAACCCTAGCCCCAACCCTAACCCTAGCCCCAACCCTAGCCCCAACCCTATCCCTAGCCCTAGCCCTAACCCTAGCCCCAACCCTAACCCTAACCCTAGCCCCAACCATAACCCTAACCCTAGCCCTAACCCTAGCCCTAACGGTAAAATGGAAATAAATACATTTTTTAATTTTTTTTATTTTTCCTTAACTAAGGGGGTGATGAAGGGGGGTTTGATTTACTTTTATAGCGGGTTTTTTAGCTGATTTTTATGATTGGCAGCCGTCACACACTGAAAGAAGCTTTTTATTGCAAAAAATATTTTTTGCGTTACCACATTTTGAGAGCTATAATTTTTCCATATTTGAGTCCACAGAGTCATGTGAGGTCTTGTTTTTTGCGGAACGAGTTGATGTTTTTATTGGTAACATGCTCGGGCACGGGAGATTTTTTTATCGCTTTTTATTCCGATTTTTGTGAGGCAGAATGACCAAAAACCAGCTATTCATGAATTTCTTTTGTCGGAGGCGTTTATACCGTTCCGCGTTTGGTAAAATTGATAAAGCAGTTTTATTCTTCGGGTCAGTACGATTACAGCGATATCTCATTTCTATCATTTTTTTATGTTTTGGCGCTTTTATACGATAAAAACTATTTTATAGAAAAAATAATTATTTTGGCATCGCTTTATTCTGAGGACTATAACTTTTTTTTTTTTTCGCTGATGATGCTGTATGGCGGCTCGTTTTTTGCGGGACAAGATGACGTTTGCAGCGGTACCATGGTTATTTATGTCCGTCTTTTTGATCGCGTGTTATTCTACTTTTTGTTTGGCAGTATGAGAATAAAGCGTTGTTTTTTGCCTCGTTTTTTTTTTTACGGTGTTCACTGAAGGGGTTAACTAGTGATATAGTTTTATAGGTGGGGTCGTTACGGACGCGGCGATACTAAATATGTGTACTTTTATTGTTTGATTTTTTTTATTTAGATAAAGGGATGTATTTATGGGAATAATATATTTTTTTTTTCTTTATTTAGGAATTTTTTTTTTTATTTTTTTTTTTACACATGTGGGAATTTTTATTTTTATTTTTTTACTTTGTCCCAGGGGGGGACATTACAGATCGTTGATCTGACAGTGTGCACAGCACTCTGTCAGATCACCGATCTCACTTACAGCCGTGCAGGCTGCAGCTTTCATCTGCAGCCTGCACGGCACCCGGAAGTAATCCCTGCAGGACCCGGATGCAGCCCCGTGGCCATTTTGGATCCGGGGCCTGCAGGGATAGGAGGTAGGAAACCCTCGCAGCAACGCGATCACATCGCGTTGCTCCGGGGGTCTCAGGGAAGCCCGCAGGGAGCCCCCTCCCTGCGCGATGCTTCCCTGTACCGCCGGCACACCGTGATCATGTTTGAACGCGGTGTGCCGGGGGTTAATGTGCCGGGGGCGGTCCGTGACCGCTCCTGGCACATAGTGCCGGATGTCAGCTGCGATAGGCAGCTGACACCCGGCCGCGATCGGCCGCGCTCCCCCCGTGAGCGCGGCCGATCGTGCTGGACGTACTATTCCGTCCTTGGGAATTAGGGCCCACCCCACATGGACGGAATAGTACGTCCAATGGCAGAAAGGGGTTAAATATTCACTTACATAGGAGCCTCATACACAAATATAGCAGGAATTTGTTTAGTATTGTTTTGATCCATATTGCAATGATAGAAAAATACTCATAGGTGCTGGCCACAATGTGCAGAGAAACTACAGTGGTATGTAAACGTTTGGGCATCCCCGGTCATAATGATTGTTATTGTGAACAGTTAAGCAAGTTGAAGATGAATTTATCTCTAAAAAAGGCCTAGAGTTAAAGATGACACATTTCCTTTTTATTTTTTCGCAAAAAAAATATATATACTGTCATTGTTTACATTTTAAAAAATACAAAAAGGAAAATGGGCCAATGCAAAATTTTGGGCACCCTTGGAGAATTGTGTGCTCAGATAACTTTGACCAAGGTTTAAGACCTTAATTAGCCTGTTAAGATTATGGATTGTTCACTATCAGCATTAAAAAAGGCCAGGTGATGCAAATTTCCCGGCTTTATAAAAACCCAGTCTCTTCTAACCTTGTGCCAAAAAACAGCAGCACTCTGAAAATAAAAATGGGGGAGACCCACAAAGCAGTAGAAGGCTATAAGAAGATAGCAAAGCATTTTCAAGTTGCCCTTTCTCAGTTGTAATAAGGAAATGGCAGTTAACAGGAACAGTGGAGGTCAAGATAAGGTATGGAAGACCAAGCAAAATTTCAGTGATAGCTGCTTGTAGGATTGCTAGAGAGGCAAATCAGAACCCCTGCTTGACTGCAAAAGACCTTTAGAAAGATTTAGCAGACTCCGGAGTTGTGGTACATTGTTCTACTGTTCAGAGACACCTACACAAACATGGCCTTCAAGGAAGAGTCATATGAAGAAAACTTCTCCTGCATCCTCACCATAAAATTCAGCATCAGAAGTATGCAAAACAACATCTAAACAAGCCTGATGCATTTTGAAAGCAAGTCCTGTGGACTGATGAGGAACTCTTTGGCCACAATGATCAAAGATATGTGTGGAGAAAAGAGGGCGCATACTTTCAGAAAAAGAACATCTCGCCAACCATTAAGCATGGGGATGGATAAATCATGCTTTAGGGTTGTGTTGCAGCCAATGGCACTGGTAATATTTCACGAGTAGAGGGAAGAATGGATTCAATTAAATTTCAACAAATTCTTGATGTAAACATAATACCATCTGTAAAAAAGCTGAAGCTAAAAATAAGATGACTTTTACAAATGGATAATGATCCTGAACACACGTCAAAATCCACAATAGACTACTTCAAAAGGCGCAAGCTGAAAGTTTTACAATGGCCCTCACAGTCTCCTGATCTAAACATCAATGAAAATCTGTTGATAGACCTCAAAATAGCAGAGGATGCAAGACAGCCCTGGAATCTCACAGAACTGAAAGAATTTTCCAAGGAAAAATGGATTAATATCCATCAAACAAGATTAAATAGCTTGTATGGCATATTAAAGTCATAGCTACATAAAAAGATGTGTAACAATTACATTAAAAAATTCTGAAGAATTCAGCAACTGGACAACCTTGACATGTCTCGTCTTTGAAGCAGATCCTGAAAGAAACCTTTCCGATAGTAGGCACTGTCAAATAAAAAGAATTAAATGAGTGCTTCAGGAAAAACCTCTTTCAAAGCTTCTTCAGGAACCGTTACAGATAAAGGGAAATTTCTTAAAAAACTTCCCAAACAAGGAGCGTTTCCTGAAGAGCTTTATACTTGAAAAACTTCTCAGAATTCTGTGTGACCATAGCCTTATAGTTCTCATCAAAATAAGGCATACATTGCTGGCCCCCAGTAACTTCACACAAACCTTCATGGGCAGTTAGGGCTTCTTCCTTGCTGTCAGGCCTTCTATATCCCCTGGTAGTCAGCAATTTAGAAGGTTCGATGCAAATTGCAGGGTACAAAGGATGTAGACTGGAAGGACTGGCCGATAGATGAGAGTGGTGGAGTTTTGTCTAGGAAGCATATCAAAGAGCTCTCATTGGACTATCTATGTTTTCTACCATTAATGATTATCAGGTGGCTAACCAATGGTGAGTGTGGAGCATCAGGAATTGCGAAGGTAAGGCAGGGAGTCTATGCGGGTTCAAATTATCCATAATCAAATAAAATACACTGTCAGTCATAGTAGAAAATATTCACATTTGGGATGTCTTAAAAAGAAACTGAACTTTCACCAAACTTTGAATAAATCAATAGTACAGGTTATTATACCTCTCCACTCATTCCCTCCTAGACCCTTCACAGTCTGGTTTCTGCCCCCTATATTCGACAGAAACGGGACTCATCAAGGTGACCAATGACCTTCTGACAGCAAAATGTAATGGTGACCACTCTCTGCTCATTCTTCTCGACCTTTCTGCAGCTTTCGACACTGTTGACCACCATCTCCTACTCTCTAGTCTCCAGTCACTAGGCATTAAGGACACTGCTCTCTCCTGGTTCTCCTCCTATCTTTCTGACCGCTCCTTCAGTGTTCTGTTCTCTGGCTCCACTTCATCTCCTCTTCCTCTCACTGTCAGGGTACCTCAGGGCTCAGTCCTTGGCCCCCTTCTCTTCTCCCTCTACACGGCCCCAATTGAACAGACCGTCAGCAGATTTGGCTTTCAGTACCATCTATATGCTGATGACACACAACTATACACGTCATCCCCTGACCTTACCCCCGCTGTACTACAGAACGCCACTGACTGTCTGCAGTCTCCAACATCATGTCCGCTCTCTATCTGAAACTCAACCTCTCCAAAACTGAACTTCTTCTGCTCCTGCCATCTACTAACCTCCCTAACTCTGACATTTCCCTCTCCGTGGGTGGCATCATAATAACACCCCGGCAGCAGGCGCGCTGTCTGGGTTTTATGTTTGACTCCGATCTCTCCTTCACCTCCCATATACAATCTCTTGCCCGCTCGTGCCGCTTACACCTAAAGAACATCTCTAGAATCGGTCCTTTTCTCACCATGGAAACAACAAAAACCCTCACTGTTGCCCTGATCCACTCCCGCCTGGACTACTACAATGCTCTACTAATTGCCCCCCTTACTCGACTTTCCCCTCTCCATTCCATCCTTAATGCAGCAGCCAGGGTCGTCCATCTGGCTAATCGTTACTCAGATGTGTCCACTCTTCGCCAGTCGTTACACTGGCTGCCCATTCATTACAGGATACAATTCAAAGTACTTGTTCTCACCCACAAAGCTCTCCACAATGCGGCACCCCCTTTACATCTCCTCTCTCATTTCTGTCTATCGGCCTAACCGACCTCTGCGCTCTGCAAACAACTTTCGACTAACCTCGGCACTAATCCGTACCTCCCACTCCCGACTCCAAGACTTCTCCCGCGCTGCGCCAATTCTCTGAAATGCTCTACCCCAAGATATTAGGACCATCCACAGTTTGCATAGTTTTAGGTGCACCCTCAATACACATTTGTTCAGAGCGGCCTATCACGTTAACAAATCAAAGTCATTTTATGTTTATGTGTGTGTAGCCCATTCCCTATCTCCATCTATCCCCCACCCCCTGAAGTTGGCTGGACCCATTGTAAATACACACCTTTATCTTGTATCTCCCCCACCTCATTGTAGATGGTAAGCTCTCACGAGCAGGGTGATCTTATTTTGCTTTAATTATTGTATTGCTAACATTGTTACTTATGACTGTTGTGTTTGAAACTGTTAAGCTGTAAAGCGCTGCAGAATATGTTGGCGCTATATAAAGATTATTATTATTATTTGTAATATATCTTAACAAAAAATGCTTTTTATGCACTTATGAGCCACTTCTTGCCCTCCCCATCTCCTAAACTTATCATTCACTCTGAAAAAAAAATATTAAATTCATCTTGATCAAGACAAAACAGACTGCGAGCATGATGAGGTGTCCGACTACCGTATACTCTGGAGAGAAGAAAGGTGGGAGGGAAAGCATGGAAAACAGAGTGAGAAATCAAGGTAAAGATGGTGCTTAACTTTGTAACAAATCGTCTACCTTACCCAAAAGCCGGATTCACATCTGCACAGCTCAATACTACTGAATAATTCCTTTTATTATGCAGCTTCTCTCTTTGTGCTAACTAAAGGAATGAAGAGCAGGACTCCTCCTCTGTGTATGCTGGGTATAAGAGACACCACAGCCTTTAGTCTCCCCCCCACCAACTCAGAAACAACTGGTATTTAGCTATAGAGCCGGCAGAGGAGAAAACTGGTGAAAATGCAGGATACAAATCAGGGTTATTGAAAGTGTTATTAGTTATTACTCATTTACATACACACATTATTGCTTATTCTGAAAAGTTACTTGAAAGTACAGCTATCCTTGAACTATTTGTCATACATTCAAGTGAATGGCCGTCCATGTGAAGCATATATAAGCCAGGTACATGGAGCAGGAGTAAGGTGTATAACCCAATAGGTTCAGCATCAGCCAAAAGGCCAAATCTCCTTCACTACTGGGTGGTTCAAGAAACGAAACATCCTTGATGGTCGTCAGATGTCATGTGTGGTCCACAACCTGACGATCATTCACCAAGGTACATCATGACAGTCTAAAAAGAAAAAAAACATTATTTGGGTCAAAGGATGGAGGATTTAGAGGCGCATTGTAAGGTATGAGACTTTTTAATTTGTTTCCAAAAGTGACTGCCAAATTCTGAAGTGTATGTGCCAACGCCACCCGACGCAGTTCAGTACTCGATGCACTGGAGCAGAATGGATGGTAATATTTCCCTAGGAAGTTTACTACCTAATATTTATTCCGTCTGTTGATTATTGTGATTTATTGTCTCACGGGGAAGAAAACCACAGATTAGTGTAGACAATTGTCACATTGTCCTCTGCTGCCTTCTCACCAGATTACTGACATAGGCTCTCAGAATTAATGTAGTGGTGTTGTAACATTATGACATCGGCCATATAAATGTCCACTTGTCTGGGCTTCTATAATTAGGTTGTATTGTTCTGATCTGTCAGAAGGGCATTGTTTTACATGGCAGCGCTCATGACGTCTTCAGGCTATTGCCAGTTACACCCCATAATATAGCAAGTCTCTTCTAGTTCTATAGAGAGCACATGTCTCCAGGATATCAGATTTATTTCCTGATGACCTTCAGGTCTTAACAATGTCCTTACACCTAGACACAGATCGCCGATAAGAACAGATTGTATTCACATTCCCATACATTATCATGCAATATCTCACTGATAGCAATGACCTCTGTTATTCTGAACTACTGTATGTACTTGAGAAATAGGCTTTATTCTTCACTTATCACTAATTTCCTTGCCAAGTTCTCCTGCCTATTCCCTATAAGGAGACAAATGGCCCACAAAGCTAAATATTTATGGGAGAAAAAAGTACCAAAGTAAATACATTTACTGTAATTTAGTATCATTTAACTAAGTTATCCACTTCCAAGATATCACTTTTATATTTGTTTTGAATAAAATCATATAAAATTTAAGAACATAAATTCTATGTATAAATAAAATAATTGGAACCTTGAAAACATTTTGGGCTTAAAATTAAATTGGAATAAGTCTTCACTGCTTCCATTCTGAACATTTTTCAGCAACTTTCAAAACTCCAATAGGAACAAAGTGAGAGCGCAAAGAATATTCTGCGTCGTCTCCATTCCCAACAAAGTGACACTGGCTGTATTCTAGTGATACAGTGGGAAAAAAAAGTATTTAGTCAGCTGCCAATTGTGCAAGTTCTCCGACTTAAAAAAATGAGAGAGGCCTGTGATTTACATCATAGGTACACCACAACTATGAGAGTCAAAGTGAGAAAACAAATCCAGAAAATCACCTTGTCTGATTTGGCAAGATTTATTTTTCAAATTATGGTGGAAAATAAGTATTTAGTCATTAACAAAAGTTCATCTCAATATTTTGTTATATATCCTTTTGTAACGCCCGGGAGACCGAGGTACCCAGCACCAGATCAATGAGGTCCGTCTCTTGAGGGGGATGTCACTAGTGGCTTGACCCGGTGCTGTGGCCTCAGGCGATGCACAGTGTAAGGGATATCATGAAGGAACAGACACTTACTTGATCAGCAGCAGGTCCTCTCGGCTGTGATGACCCCGATCCTGGATCGATGGCTATTGTCCAAATGAAAGACTGAGGCGCTGAAACGTTTAACCAGTTTACTTCAACAAAAAGGGATTTGCAACCAATACTGTCACCGGAGTCTGTTTAAGAACTCTGAATTACTTTGATCCTGTCAGGATTTCCACCTCTTATTATGCGCAGTTTCTGTATGGCCCTGCTGCTGTTTGTGAACTGGCTGCCGACCCAATCTGTCTCTTCTGTGCTCTGGTTTGACGGACAACCCGAGTCCTTTTTTTTGTCGGCTTACCCCCTCTAGGAGTACCGCTGAACTCTGTGTCTGTTGCTGCGTCTTACCCTGGTGAAGCTGATATCACCTCACTTCCTTCCGGTTGCTGTATTATATATAATGAATATAGCCACGGATCCAGTATCCGTCTCGGCGCCTATTCTGGGTAGAGGTTATTGCTACCCGGTTCTCACAATGTCCTTTTTCTCTATTCCTCTTTTCCTACTATGGATATTACGGGCCTATAATCCGTCATAGGGCTGTTAGGAGTTCAGTTATACGACCTCTCACTTTCAGCTCCTCAACCCAACTGCCAGTCCTTTTCTCAGACCAGAATAGATCAAGGGGAGTCTCTGGAGCTCCCCCTTCTGGTCGGAGATGGTAGTGCAGTCTTGCTATTTTAATATTTGTATTTGGTGTCAATAACTATTTTTGTGGCAAATACCCCTAGGGGCGCCACATTCCCCCTTAGTTAAGAACAGTACTCCGGGACTGTGGGATGATAACATTTTGAAATAACAATTGATATGTACAGAGTCTTAAAAATGAAAAGTTACAAAAACCACTCAAAGAAACAAAAAAAATGGAATTCTGTAAAAAGTCACTTCAAATAGCGTCCATTAATACAGTTCTATCCTTGAAGGTACTAGGAAGCAAAGTTCACAAAGCAGTCTTTCCAGAGCTTTGATTTAGTGTTTCCGGGCTGATAAAAAGTTCAAGAATATGCAAAAAGTTCATACAGGTAAGTCTCTGTAGGTACTGGGCTTAAACGTTACAGAACGATAACAATGACTATAGTCTTATAGTTGGTAATCCGCATACCTGGCCGGTAATTGACCCTGGGTACTACGCTGGGATCTACGTAATAGCGGTGTCTCTTTATGTGGTGTACTTCTGTCTACTGCGGATATAGTATCTGCCCTCTCTGCTAAAGATAATTCCACCACTAAGGGGTTGGCAAGTCCACCGTGAATGGGATCACTCTGATCAGGAATCTGTTCTTCCTGACCTGGAACCTCTTGTAGTACGGGGTCAACCTCTTCCTGTCTTGGGACTTCTAATATTGGATTCGGTGTTGGATAAAAGGCCACCATGGGAACCACTACTGCACCATGGTATGTTAGTAGGGTTTTGGGAAAGTCTCCTATACAGGTGTGATACATTTCCTCCTCTTTTTCCTTTACTGGTTGAACCTGTATAGGTTGAATAACTTCTGATTCTGGCTGGACAACTTCTGGCTCTTTCAACGTTTCCGGACATAATTTAAGATTGTCTCTTGACAAAAGTACAGATGTTAAACCTCCGTTTTTGCTAATGAGACACATTTTAGGATTATCCATTCTTGTTGGTAAAACTGTGTAGGGTACGGCTTCCCATTGATTATCCAGTTTATTGGTTCGACGATTCCTCTTGAGTACTTGGTCACCCGGTCTTAATGGAGTTGCTAGAGCATTCTGGTTGAAAGTTCGCTCTTGTCTTTCTCTGGTTTGCTGGAGGCTTCTTTCCACACTCTCTTGCACTTGGCGATTACTGCTTTTGCCGTACGACATCCCAATTGGAGTCTTGAACTTCTGCGTCTGGTTTCAGAATTCCCATTTCTAGATCGATTGGCAATTGGCCAGGTCTTGCACGCATAAGATAAGCTGGGGTGCAGTTGGTAGAGCTCACCGGGACATGATTATACAGATCCACCAAGTCAGGCAATTTCTCTGGCCATTGATTCCTTTCCGTTTCAGGTAAAGTCTTTAGTAGGTCTATCACAATATGGTTCATCTTCTCACATAAGCCGTTTGTTTGCAGATGATAGGCCGTCGTCCGGATCTTTTTGCAACCATACATATTACAGAATTCTCTGAAGATCTCTGATTCAAAGGCTGTACCCTGGTCAGGGAGAACCTGTTCCGGATATCCATGGGGTCTACAAAAGTACGTTTGGAACGCTTTGGCTGCTGTTTTTGCAGTCAGATCTTTTACAGGTACTACTACCAAGAAGCGCGAATAATGATCCACGATGGTCAAGGCATAGACGTAACCGGACCGGCTCGGTGTCAACTTCACGTGGTCCATGGCTACCAGTTCAAGTGGTTGTTTGGTGATTATGGGCTGCAATGGTGCTCTTTGGCTCTTTTGATCGTTCCTTCTGAGGTTGCACGGGCCACAGTTTCTACACCACTGTTCGATTGATTTTCTCATCCCGACCCAATAAAATCTTTCTCTCAGAAGTACTTCTAGCTTTTTCCAACCAAAGTGACCAGCACCATTGTGGTAAGCCTCGAGGACCATCCTCACATCTTGTTTAGGCACGATAATCTGCCAAACCAATTCATGTGTTTTCGGATTGGTGTATCTTCTACAGAGTTTCCCTTGATACAGGAACATTTTGCCTCTCTCTTTCCAGAGTTGATGCGTCTCTTCTGGGGCATCCTCATCGGGATATGCACTTTGCTCAGTCAATAGTTCCTTCACTAGCTTCACAGCCGGATTGCTATCTTGGGTGTCAGCCCATCTATGGTGTGCTAACGGATTAAAATTCACTTCTTGTTGTTTCTGATAGGTATTTGACTGACGATGTTTTACCTTGGGCTGATGAAAGGCTGGTAGTTCAATTTTTTCAAGCTCCCCCGTTTCTTCTTCTACATCTCTCCAGTGTGGCATCCGGGATAGGGCATCGGCATTTCCATTCTTGCGACCTGCTCGATACTTGATCACGAAGTTGTAATTAGATAACCGGGCTATCCATCGCTGTTCTAACGCACCTAATTTAGCCGTGTCTAGGTGGGTCAATGGATTGTTGTCAGTATAGACAATAACTTCTGCACCGGTCAAATAGTGTTTGAAACGTTCAGTCACAGCCCAAACTACTGCCAGTAGCTCCAATTTGAAGGAGCTATAATTTTCAGAATTTCTTTCAGTAGGCCGGAGTTTTCTACTTGCAAAGGCGATGATTTTCTCCCGACCTTCTTGCTTTTGTGACAGCACCGCTCCCAATCCCACATTACTGGCATCGGTGTAGAGGATGAAAGGTTGATGGTAATCCGGGTACGCCAGAACTTCTTCTCCGGTTAGTGCCTTCTTTAGTTGTTCAAAGGAGTCTTCTCTTTCGTCGTTCCACTGAAAAGGAGGGTTTCGATTTGAAGGCTTCTTCGTCTGCCCTATCAAAGCATCTTGCAAGGGCGCTGCCAATTTGGTAAATCCTTTTATAAATCTACGATAGTAACCCACTAATCCCAAGAATTGCCTCACTTCTTTTGCGTTGGTAGGTCTTGGCCAATCCCTTATGGCAGTTATTTTCTCGGGATCCAGTGCTACTCCCTCCGAACTCACGATGTGCCCTAAGTATTGTACCTTTGGCTTGAGAAGGTGACATTTGGATGGTTTGATTTTCATACCATACTTGGATAAGGCTTCGAACACCTCTGCCAGGTCTGTTAAGTGCTGTTCGTAAGTCTTCGAGTAGACGATCACATCATCTAGGTACAGGAGGACAGTCTCGAAGTTCTTGTGTCCGAGGCAACATTCCATCAGTCGCTGGAAAGTACCGGATGCGTTGCAGAGTCCGAACGGCATGCGATTAAATTCGCTTAGACCCATTGGTGTTGTGAATGCCGTTTTTTCTTTATCTCTCTCAGCCACAGGGACTTGCCAATACCCGCTTGTTAAGTCTAAGGTGGAAAAATAATTAGCAGATTTCAAAGCAGTCAAGGACTCTTCTATCCTAGGCAAGGGATAGGCGTCTTTATGGGTGATGTTATTAATCCGCCGGTAGTCTACGCACATTCTCATGGTTCCGTCCTTTTTTTTGACAATCACCAGAGGGGCCGCCCAAGGGCTACAACTATCTCTTATTACCCCGGCCTGTTTCATCTCTCTCAGCATGTCCTTCGTGCATTGATAATGAGCGGGCCGTATGGGTCTATATCTTTCTTTTATCGGGGGATGGTCACCGGTGGGGATTGTATGTTCCACCCCTTCTATCCGTCCGAAGTCCAATGGGTGTTTACTGAAGACCTGTTCATATTCCGTCACTAATCTATACACCCCTTGTCTTTGATGGGTAGGTGTTGAATCTACACGTACGTCTAGCTGTTGGCACCAATCCTCCAATTTTCCATCTGAGCCGTTATTTTCCACCTGACAGGTCGATTCTAAGGGCTCAACGGTTGAGATGCCATTGTTGTCAACAGTATATAACTTTGCCACTGTAGCGTACCTTGGCAAAGTGACCTCTTCCTCTCCACAGTTCAAAAGTCGTACCGGCACCAGTCCCCGGTGTACCTCGACCACCCCTCGTGCCGTGAGTATAGTGGGCCTGCTGTCGGTGTATGCTGGTTCTATTAAGGCTTGATAGTCTCGTCCTTTAGTACCAATGGCCGCTCTACACCATACCAGCATTTCTGTTTTTGGTGGGATTACAATAGACGTTGGATCACTCACCCTCACAGTGCCGATTTCTCCACCTGCAACTTCTATCTGTTGCCTTAACATTAATACTTTTATTTCCCTCCGGAGAACTCTCTGCTGGCAGGATCGGGCAGTTTCAGCAATTTGTTGTAAGACAGAAATAACTTCGGAAAAGCAGTTCTCTAACACATTCATTCCTATCAATACAGTTGGTTCACAGTTCTGTCGGTCAACATCAACGACAATTATACCCTGTTTCTTCAATTCTGCTTTACCAATCTTTATGGTCATCTCCCTGAATCCTAGTTTCGGTGCCAACTTACCATTACTGGCCCATATATCTAGTTCAACATCAGAGGGTCCTTTATCAATATCTACCTCAGCCCAGTACCTCTTATAAAGGATATATGGTATAGATGAAATCTGGGAACCTGTATCCAGCAAAGCGTTGAGGGGAATTCCGTCCAGCACCATAGGGATGATGGGTCGTCCTCCGATGTACCTGTCGTGCCAGGGTGTTGGGCCTTGAAAATTCATTCCTGCGAAGCGGCCCGCATTCCCAGGGGATTCCCGTTTAAATCACAATTTCGTGCAAAGTGGCCTGGCTGCTGGCAACGGCGGCAAATGGGCTGTCCATCCGGTTGGTAGCGGTCACGGGGTCGTCCTCTCCATGTCGGGTATCTCCGGGACCTCATCCATGGAACATCCTCTCTACGGTTTGCCAACTCCATCTTGGGTTCTCTCATCTCCTGCATGGTTTTAGCCATTGAAGCAACAACATCAGTTAAAGAGTCAAGCTTTTGCTGAAGAGCCTCATTAGTAATGGGCCCCAGGGACTTAGCACTGGCACCGGACGTAGCTGATGTCACTGGCATTCCCCGTTGCTGAAGTGCATCTGCCATGGGTTGTGTGAGATCCTGATCCCGAGGTGCCTCTGCCAGCTGGAGACGTATAGCGCTCTCCTTTAATTGGGCAAATGTCAATTCAGGGTTCTTAAAAACAAGCATACTCACATGTCCCCGGTGAGAAGGGGTGTAGAGTCCCTCAATAAATTGATCTCTTAGCAGTTTATCGGCTCCTGTGTTAAAAATAGGTTCAGCCAGTATAAGTGATTTAAGGGCTTCCTGCAGGTTTAAGGCAAAATCTCTCACGCCCTCATTAGCTTTTTGTTTGCAATTAAAGAATCGTACTTTAGCTTTGCTGCTGGCAGTGGTTTCAAATGTAGCTTTTAATCCAGCAAATATGCGTTCAACTGTACCTTTTAGATCAGTTGCCCATGCCGTGACTTCTCGCTTAGCATGGCCACTTAACTGCATCATCAGGAGACTAACACGCTGAGCTTCACCCACGGGGAACATATCAAAATGAGCCAGCATCTTTTCCCTGAAACCGTCAAGGGTATTAGGTTCACCTTCATACATTGGAAGCCCCGGGCCACCCGGGGTAAATGGCATTAACACCGGCATGATGGGCACCACTCCTTGCACTGCTGCGCTGCCAGGCTCTCTATTGACACTCTGTCTTTCAGCTGCATTAGCGTCGCCGGGTGCTGCGGCGTCTCCGTGCTGCGACATACTGTACTCCCTTAGTTAATCCAGACCCCTCCGGTCCCAGCTTCCGTCTAGATAATGTAGATTCGTTCCTCTGTGCAGCAGGATGACAATGACACGCCCCCTGCTGCCTCTAACTGCCGCACGCTCTGTGATGGTGGATTTTGAAGTTTTTCAGTTAGACTGGGGCTTGGGTAATGACGTAGCTCGATTAACAGTTTTGTGCCTAACGGTTATGAGATGATTACATCAGGGGATGGCGGCCATTTTTACCCCATTATAACCAATGGAGAAAAGTCACTTTCAATAGTTTTCAATGGGGAATGGGATTTTCTTTAACAAAGTCAATCTCCAAGATTTTTCATCCAAATTTTCACAGTTTCAGACTCCAATTACGGCACACAATACCCGGTGTACGGGCTGGCCCAATCCTGTTCGTGACGCCAGTTGTAACGCCCGGGAGACCGAGGTACCCAGCACCAGATCAATGAGGTCCGTCTCTTGAGGGGGTGTCACTAGTGGCTTGACCCGGTGCTGTGGCCTCAGGCGATGCACAATGTAAGGGATATCATGAAGGAACAGACACTTACTTGATCAGCAGCAGGTCCTCTCGGCTGTGATGACCCCAATCCTGGATCGATGGCTATTGTCCAAATGAAAGACTGAGGCGCTGAAACGTTTAACCAGTTTACTTCAACAAAAAGGGATTTGCAACCAATACTGTCACCGGAGTCTGTTTAAGAACTCTGAATTACTTTGATCCTGTCAGGATTTCCACCTCTTATTATGCGCAGTTTCTGTATGGCCCTGCTGCTGTTTGTGAACTGGCTGCCGACCCAATCTGTCTCTTCTGTGCTCTGGTTCGACGGACAACCCGAGTCCTTTTTTTTTGTCGGCTTACCCCCTCTGGGAGTACCGCTGAACTCTGTGTCTGTTGCTGCGTCTTACCCTGGTGAAGCTGATATCACCTCACTTCCTTCCGGTTGCTGTATTATATATAATGAATATAGCCACGGATCCGGTATCCGTCTCTGCGCCTATTCTGGGTATAGGTTATTGCTACCCGGTTCTCACAATGTCCTTTTTCTCTATTCCTCTTTTCCTACTATGGATATTACGGGCCTATAATCCGTCATAGGGCTGTTAGGAGTTCAGTTATACGACCTCTCACTTTCAGCTCCTCAACCCAACTGCCAGTCCTTTTCTCAGACCAGAATAGATCAAGGGGAGTCTCTGGAGCTCCCCATTCTGGTCGGAGATGGTAGTGCAGTCTTGCTATTTTAATATTTGTATTTGGTGTCAATAACTATTTTTGTGGCAAATACCCCTAGGGGCGCCACATTTTGTTGACAATGACAGAGGTCAAGCGTTTTCTGTAAGTCTTAACAAGGTTGGCACACACTGTTGGTGGTATGTTGGCCCATTCCTTCATGCAGATCTCCTCTAGAGCAGGGATGTTTTGGGCCTGTCGCTGGGCAACACGGACTTTCAACTCCCTCCAAAGGTTTTCTATGGGGTTGAGATCTGGAGACTGGCTAGGCCACTCCAGGACTTTCAAATGCTTCTTACGAAGCCACTCTCTCGCTGCCCTGGCAGTGTGCTTTGGGTCATTATCATGCTGAAAGACCCATCCACATTTCATTTTCAATGCCCTTGCTGATGGAAGGAGGTTTGCACTCAAAATCTCACAATACATGGCCCCATTCATTCTTTCATGTACACGGATCAGTCGTCCTGGCCCCTTTGCAGAGAAACAGCCCAAAGCATGATGTTGCCACCCGCATGCTTCACAGTAGGTATGGTTTTCTTTGGATGCAACTCAGCATTCTGTCTCCTCCAAACACGACTTTTGTTTCTACCAAACAGTTCTACTTTTGTTTTATTAGACCATATGACATTCTCCCAATACTCTTCTGGATAATACAAATGCTCTCTAGCAAACTTCAGATGGGTCCGGACATGTACTGGCTTAAGCAGGGGGACACGTCTGGCACTGCAGGATCTGAGTCCCTGGCGGCTTAGTGTGTTACTGATGGTAGCCTTTGTTACGGTGGTCTCAGCTCTATGCTGGCCATTCTCTAGGTCCCCCCGTGTGGTTCTGGATTTTTTGCTTACTGTTTTTGTGAACATTTTGACCCCACGGAGTGAGATCTTGCGTGGAGCTCCAGACCGAGGGAGATTATCAGTGGTCTTGTATGTCTTCCATTTTTCTATTGCTCCCACAGTTGATTTCATCACACCAAGCTGCTTGCCTATTGCAGATTCAGTCTTCCCAGCCTGGTGCAGGGCTACAATTTGGTTTCTGGTGTCCTTCGACATCTCTTTGGTCTTCACCGTAGTGGAGTTTGGAGTGTGAATGTTTGAGGTTGTGGACAGGTGTCTTTTACACTGATAACAAGTTCAAACAGGTGCCATTACTGCAGGTAATGAGTGGAGAACAGAGGAGCCTCTTAAAGAAGAAGTTACAGGTCTGTGAGAGCCAGAAATCTTGCATGTTTTTAGGTGACCAAATACTTATTTTCCACAATAATTTGAAAAATAAATCTTGCAACATCAGAGAAGGTGATTTTCTGGATTTTTTTCCTCAATTTTGACTCTCATAGTTGTGGTCTACCTGTAATGTCAATTACAGGCCTCTCTCATCTTTTGAAGTGGGAGAACTTGCACAATTGGTCGCTGACTAAATGCTTTTTTTCCCACTGTAGATGCAGTAATGGAGGTGGGACCTGCGTCTATCATGTCATGGCATGTCATGGATATTCCATAAATGTCGTCCATGGGAATATACCTTTATTCCAAATTTCTTTTGTAGTCTAACTCATTCACAGGCTCAAATATTGATTATTTATATCTCACTGTACGTATCCTGATTCCTAAACATTACATTCATGGATGAAAATTAAAGCCCAAATATATTCATGCTGATTTGATACATCTAATATGGTGATGTCCAAAGTTCTATAGCTTTTGGGACCAAGTAATTGTCATTAATGATCTTGTTTTCAATACCTGTATGATTCCCCAAAATTTTTGGGATACATTTTTTGCTAGCAAATTGATTGTTGGAGAGTGACGTTCTAATTACTCTTCTATAATTAACTAATTACACAATTTAATACCAAATTTGTAGCTATATGAAAAAAAATTCTTATATAAATTTTGGTAAATTTGCGTCATTTTTTAATACATGGAAACCATTGCTTAAAGAGTTTTCCCTCAGGCCCCGTAGCTGTGACAACCTATGGATTACTCGAAAGAGGTTTCCAAACTCACGTTCCTTCTAGCTGCATGGCCACAATAAGGTATAGAAAGAAAAATGGCATGCACTCCGTATATAGTTAGTTAGGTGCTGGCTGAACGTGGATGATCCAATCAAAAGTCATAAATTGAAGAAAACAGCCGCACTGAAGTTTTGAATTTTTAGATGCATAGCAAGAACAAAAGTTTATTCAGGTCACCACAATGTTTAGGCAAAAAATGGAGAGGGCCTCCGTAGTAGGAATACTGTAGGTAACGTTTCGACCCCGTGATGGGTCTTTGTCAAATCTCACTAAAAAACAAGTATATACATAATTAGAGGCAGGATAAAGTTACAGAGAACAGAGCTAGATAAGCAACAGACATGTGAAAAGATGCACGAAACTATACATTTTGTGGTTGTGGCCTATGTACATAGTATATACAGATATACAGCCATTTTTCTTTCTATTACTTATCAATTTGTTTTGGTGCCTGCACATGTGCCCTAGATGTCTTCCGAAACCTTTGCATTTGACGAGTCCGCAGCTTCAAGGATTCTTGCTAAAGTAGTCCACCCAGGCGACTTCTTGAAAACCCCAGCACACAAACTCCGCACGAAGGATTACGAGCGGGAAGGGAGACGGCTGGCTTCTTTTGAGCTACACTCTATAACACTCGCTGAGTATCATAGATTGAGCAGGATTCCACGTGGCATCAGGAGCCACTTAAGAACTACACTATTTTCTGACAAGCCCGAGTACTGCGAGAAGTTTCAAAAAATTCTTAATAAATGCTCCTTGGATATTATCCTACTTACTATTGATTCTCTCCAAACAGCCATCACCGAATCAGAACAGAAACTTTCTTCCATCGAGGAACATTTCTCTACATCTCTACCAGCAGCCGATTGGAGTACCTTGAAAGCTAAAAATGACAAGACAATAGAAGAGTATCGAAAATATCTACAGGAGACGAAACGTTCAAAGTTCCAGCGTGATTCCGAAGACTATACCCAAGGCCGTGTTTATAGATGGAACGACTCTGCGACCACACAGGCGTAAGACGATCCAGCACCGGACCCCGGCGCTATGGGTCATACTGTACAGACAGCGACAGCTCCTCAAACAGCTTCCCAGAACGTCATTTTTTACCCAGACGCCCCAACACAAAACCCAACACCCGCTCCGGTGGAAACCGATACGGAGGGCCGCCCGGAAGCAGCACAGATCGCATGACTACGAGGTCCCAGGTAAGACCACCAATTCGGGCATAAACATTTCATCCTACACCCTCAATCCTGCAGAACTGGCAGTTCTGCAACGAGGTTTAACCTTTTGTCCCACACCACCATGGGACAAATTCAGGCTGTCCCAAGACTTACAACAGTTCTACTGCAACCTTCGCCTCAAGACTCATTTTGGACTCATTTTGGCATTTGATAACATAGACACGTTACCTACTTTATACCTACTACGGAGGCCCTCTCCATTTTTTGCCTAAATATTGTGGTGACCTGAATAAACTTTTGTTCTTGCTATGCATCTAAAAATTCAAAATTTGAGTGCGGCTGTTTTCTTCAATTTATGGCCGCAATAAGGTGGCATTTGAATGGAGCCACAGTTGATCATAGTGACGTTCCAATCACAATCTATGAGGCTGACAAACAGCCAAGTAAAGACCCCATAATAATAATAATTTTATTTATTTAACATCAACGTATTCCAGAGCACTTTACAATTAAACATTAGACTATTAAAAGTTAGATAGCTGCTGGCCAAATTGGCTATCCCTTCTGACTCCCACGTTTGGCTCCGCTGATCATTTAAGTGTTCTCTTTGAGAGAGAGCCAGTGCCAGACTTTTCTGGCAGCAGCTTTTCTCTCTGCAGAACAAAAGGGTCAGTTGTTGTAATTCCAAGGACTGAATCCCTTTCTACCCTGACATCATTGGTTATACATTAACACACCAATAATTTTATGAGGCGGTGAATATTTGTATTCATTGATGCAGAATGGGCACTTTTTATTCTGGGGTCATATACAGTTAGGCCCATATATATTTGGACAGAGACAACATTTTTCTAATTTTGGTTACAGACATTACCACAATGAATTTTAAACAAAACAATTCAGATGCAGTTGAAGTTCAGACTTTCAGCTTTCATTTGAGGGTATCCACATTAAAATCGGATGAAGGGTTTAGGAGTTTCAGCTCCTTAACATGTGCCACCCTGTTTTTAAAGGGACCAAAAGTAATTGGACAATTGACTCCAAGGCTATTTCATGGACAGGTGTATGCAATCCCTTCGTTATGTCATTCTCATTTAAGCAGATAAAAGGCCTGGAGTTGATTTGAGGTGTGGTGCTTGCATTTGGAAGGTTTTGCTGTGAAGTAAACATGCGGTCAAAGGAGCTCTCCATGCAGGTGAAACAAGCCATCCTTAAGCTGCGAAAACAGAAAAAACCCATCCGAGAAATTGCTACAATATTAGGAGTGGCAAAATCTACAGTTTGGTACATCCTGAGAAAGAAAGAAAGCACTGGTGAACTCATCAATGCAAAAAGACCTGGGCGCCCACGGAAGACAACAGTGGTGGATGATCGCAGAATAATCTCCATGGTGAGGAGAAATCCATTCACAACAGCCAACCAAGTGAACAACACTCTCCAGGAGGTCGGCGTATCAATATCCAAATCTACCATAAAGAGAAGACTGCATGAAAGTAACTACAGAGGGTTCACTGCACGGTGCAAGCCACTCATAAGCATCAAGAATAAAAAGGCTAGACTGGACTTTGCTAAAAAACATCTAAAAAAGCCAGCACAGTTCTGGAAGAACATTCTTTGGACAGATGAAACCAAGATCAACCTCTACCAGAATGATGGAAAGAGAAAAGCATGGCGAAGGCGTGGTACAGCTCATGATCCAAAGCATACCACATCATCTGTAAAACACGGCGGAGGCAGTGTGATGGCTTGGGCATGCATGGCTGCCAGTGGCGCTGGGTCACTAGTGTTTATTGATGATGTGACACAGGACAGAAGCAGCCGAATGAATTCTGAGGTATTCCGAGACATACTGTGTGCTCAGATCCAGCCAAATGCAGCCAAACTGATTGGTCGTCGTTTCATACTACAGATGGACAATGACCCAAAACATGAAGCCAAAGCAACCCAGGAGTTTATTAAATCAAAGAAGTGGAATATTCTTGAATGGCCAAGTCAGTCACCTGATCTCAACCCAATTGAGCATGCATTTTACTTGTTAAAGAGTAAACTTCAGACAGAAAGGCCCACAAACAAACAGCAACTGAAAACCACCGCAGTGAAGGCCCGGCAGAGCATCAAAAAGGAGGAAACACAGCGTCTGGTGATGTCCATGAGTTCAAGACTTCAGGCAGTCATTGCCAACAGAGGGTTTTCAACCAAGTACTAGAAATGAACATTTTATTTAAAATTATTGAATCTGTCCAATTACTTTTGGTCCCTTTAAAAACAGGGTGGCACATGTTAAGGAGTTGAAACTCCTAAACTCTTCATCCAATTTTAATGTGGATACCCTCAAATGAAAGCTGAAAGTCTGAACTTCAACTGCATCTGAATTGTTTTGTTTAAAATTCATTGTGGTAATGTTTATAACCAAAATTGGAAAAATGTTGTCTATGTCCAAATATATATGGACCTAACTGTATATGTGCATTTGCCTTTTTCAGGGGCACAGTGAACTTCTGAAAAAGAGAGAAGGAGAAGACACATGTGCAGCAAACTGCAGAGATGAGTTTTGGCTGGAAGAAGATGAAATGAAGGTCTGGAGGTCTGGAGCTTGTGGAGAAAAAACATAAAAAAACTACTCAGATGAGACCTCACTGGTTAGGGCCCCCATACACATTAGACGTAAGTTGGCTACACCTGCAGATATCCATAAGTTTGTCTGATGGCCTAATGTGTTAACAGGTTCCAACCAACTGGTGGTCGGACTGCTGTGTCTGTCAATAGCTTCTTCATAGAGAACACATGAACGCAAGTGCTTCTGTTTATGGGAGAGTCGGATAAGATGGCTGTCGGCCATAAGATCAGCCGACATATCGTTTGGCCAGCCGCCATCATGTGTGTATGGCCAGATTAAGACACTGCTGAAAAGAAAGTTAATTGGCGTAGATAGGGAAATATGCACCACTTTGCCTCCCTCTTTCAGTGCTGCACAAATGTACGGTATATTTCAGAACCTGTGCGTTTTTCATATGATCTTTCATGTAATATATTCCCCTAAATATGAGACCACCCCATAGTCCTATCACTATAATGACATGTCAGATGACCAGGCAGGCCCACTACTCGTAACAGCCTGGGGCCCCTGAATTTGCTTGTTTTTTTTTTACTAGTCTCCTTTTATGGGGCAGTGATACACTTTGGACTCCCTCCCTGGGTAATCACAGCCTCTGCACCCTTTATAATTATGCCCCTTGCCCCAATGCTTCATTATGTGGGTGACAGTGTACACAGACAGAAGGAAAACAGCTGTGCGGGGAAGTTATTCTCCTCTGCTTCTCTGCTTCCAATGCAATAATCTGATCGTTACGCATCATCATGTTACAGGCCAAGTATCCAGCCCTTATCAGTACTCAGACTTCTCCAGATACTTATTGTTTTAATAACAGTGATACAATGAGACACTCTACAAAAGCCCGGCGCTGCTAGTAAATAGGCAATGATGGTCCCAGGTTCTATTTCCAGTGTTGACTCAAAAACAAAAAAAGGCATGTGTGGCTCCAGCCTAACCGAAGAAAAATTAGAACTAGGTTTAAAAACACATAACTGCTAACCAACTCTTTGTGAACAGGTTTTCAATGTTTGGATCAAAAAAGTATGTGGATATCATCAACTGGGGATTTCCACTTGGTATCCCTCTATATTTCCTAAAGAGAAGAGCTCACAGATAGTGTCTCTCACCATAGAAGATCCACCACATGCACCACATACAGTCAAGGCTGAAAGTGTTGGCACCCTTGAAATTGTTCTAGAAATTAAGTATTTCTACCAGAAAATTATTGCAATTACACATGTTTTGTTATACATACATTTCTTTCCTTTGTGTGTTTTGAAAAACACACAAAAAAACAAACAAAGAGAAAAAGGCATATTGGACATTGCACAAAAAAAACCCAAGAAATGAGTTGGACAAAATTGTTGGCACCCTCAGCTTAATATTGCACACCCTTTGGAATAAATAACTGCAATCAATCATTTCCTATAACCATCAACAAGCTTCTTACACCTCTCAACTGGAATTTTGGAGCACTCTTCTTTTGCAAATTGCTCCAGTTCTCTCATACTTCAAGTTTGCCTCCTCCCAACTGCAATTTTAAGATCTCAAATGGAATTTAGATCCAGAGCCATTGATGGCCACTAGTGATGAGCGAATATACTCGTTACTTGAGATTTCCCGAGCATGCTTGGGGGTCCTCCGAGTATTTGTAAGTGCTCCTTGCAGCAGCTGAATGATTTACATCTGTTAGCCAACTTGATTACATGTGGGGATTCCCTAGCAACCAGGCAATCCCCACATATACTTATGCTGGCTAGTAGCTGTACATCATTCAGCTGCGGCGATGAAAACTAAATCTCTGAGCACTTACAAATACTTGGAGGACACCCGAGCGTGCTCTGGAAATCTCGAGTAACGAAGATATTCGCTCATCACCAATTGCCACTTCAGAAATCTCCAGCGCTTTGTTTCCATTCATTTCTGGGCGCTTCTTGAAGTATGTTTGGGGTCATTGTCCTGCTGGAAGACCCATGACCTAGGACACAAACCAAGCTTTCTGACACTGGGCACTACACTGTGACCCAAAATCCTTCGGTAATATTCGGATTTCATAATGTCTTTCACACAGTCAAGGTACCCAGTACCAGAAACAGCAAAACAACCCCAAAACATCTTTGAACCTCCACCATATTTGACTGTAGGCACTTTTCTTTTCTTTGTAGGCTTCATTCTGTTTTTGGTAAACAGTAGAATTATGTGTTTTACTTTGAAGCTTATCTGTCCACACTTTCCCAGAAGGATCTTGGCTTACTCACATACATTTTGGCAAACTGCAGTCTAGCTTTTTAATGTCTCTGTGTCAGTAATGGGGTCTTCCTTGGTCTCTTGTCATAGAATTTAATTTCCTTTCATTCAAATGTCAATGGATAGTTTGTGCTGACATTGATGCACCCTGAGCCTGCAGGACAGCTTGAATTTCTTTGAAACGTTATTGGGGCTGCTTATCCATCATCCATACTATTCTGCATTACAACCTTTCATTAATTTTTCTCTGCTGTCCATGTCCAGGGAGATTAGCTACAGTGCCAAGGGTTGGAAACGTATTGATTATATTGCGCACCGTGGGCAAAGAAACATTAAGATCTCTGGAGATGGACTTGTAACCTTGAGATTGTTGATATTTTTCAACAATTTTCATTCTCAAGTCCTCAGACTGTTCTCTTGTCCTCTTTCTGTTCTCCTTGCTAAGGGCTCATACTCAATTGCGAGCAATACTCGGATGAGTTTCGCATGGCAATACCCGGCACTGCACCCGGCACTCAGGAGCGGATCGTGCGGCTGCACGATCCGATCTGAGTGCCAGGTGCAGTGCCGGGTATTGCCGTGCGAGACTCATCCGAGTTGCTTGCAAGTGAGTATGAGCCCTTAATGTGGTACACAAAGACACATAATGCAAAGATTGAGTCAACTGCTCCTCTTTTTTTTCTGGTTTCAGGTGTGATTTTCATATTGCCCACACCTATTGCTTGCCACAGGTGAGTTTGAATGAGCATCACATGCTTGAAGCAAAGTTGTTTACCCACACTTTTGGAAAGGTGCTAACAATTTTGCCCAGCCCATTTTTGTGGTTTTGTGTGAAATTAAGTCCAATTTGCTCTTTTTTCTCTTTTTTTTTGTGTTCCAATACACACATAGGAAATAAACATGTGTAATTGCAATAACTTTCTGTGAGAAATACCTCATTTTATGCAACAATCATAAGGGTGCCAACACTTTCAGCCATGGTTGTAAATGCCAGTAAGTAATATTGCACTGATCTCTGGGATGGCCTCAAAGGGAATGTCTTCATGAGATAACCCTATGCAACATATTAATACAATCTGTGTGTTCCATTCCTCAGTATCTCAGTTCCTGGACAGTAAGTGGAAACATTCCCATTTACATCCAAAGGCAAAAAATCCATTCTTGAATAATAATCCTCAAAGCGGAGAGAGTTTGCTACAACTGTATCCAATATTGGGAATCCTACACTATATAGACAAAAGTATTGTGAAACCTGCAAATTACACCCACAGGAGCTTTTATGATATCCCACTCCAAATCAATTGGCATAAACATTGAGTTTTCCCCCTTTTCAATTATAACAGCCTCCAATCTTTTGAATGTCATGGCTCACCTGGCGAAGGGGATTTGCAGGGCTGTGGGCCAAATGAATTCCTTGGACTTTAGGCGCATCGAGATATAGCAGGGTGAGATAAGCTGGACAGCACATGGAACAGCAGAGCTGGATTAGCAGATTGGCACCAGGAGCAACGTGAAATAGTTGAACTGAATATGTTAGATGGAAATGCATGTAAAAGTGGAGCTGTAAATGCTGGATGGATCATGAAGCAGTGGAGCTGGATATGCATCTCTGTGGAACAGCATAGCTGAGTATGCAGACAGACACTTTAGTACAGCAGGGATAAGTGTGCAGTCAGGCACCTTGGTACAACAGACCTGAGTGTGCAGCCAGTACATTGGTACAGCACAGCTGAGAGAAATAACAAAGCTGGGTTTGATTAGTGTCTCATGAAGTTGCTAGCATTTGGTAGCCAGTGTATGATGAACTACCTGAAAACTCAGGCAGTATGCAGGCATCTAAGCCTGCCTTAAAGTGCCTATGAGAGTGACATGAAAGGTGCATGCTTAGTTACCATTACAATGGTACCACCTACATGAGAGCTCAGGCAGTTGACTGCTGGGAAAAGAAAATGGAAAACCCAAAAGCCAGGACTGTTGAGTAACCCAGGAAAAGCTTTCTATCAGATTTTGGAGGGCGTCTACAGGATGTTTTGTCCATTTACCCTGAAGAACATTTGTTTTGGGCAGAGTAATGGAACAGAAAAGGGGCTTCTTCAAACTATTTCCACAAGCGTTGAAGCTACAATTGTCCAAAATATGTTTTATGTTGAAGCATTAAGACATTCATTCACTGGAATTAAAGAGCCGTGTCCGACCTTTGAAAAACAAGCCCATAGTATCATCCTCCTCCACCAAACTTTAGCACAATGCAGTCCGGTAGATAGCGTTTTCCTTGCATCTATCAAACCCTGACTCGTCATCCATCAGATGCCATATAGGGAAGCATGATTCATCACTCAACGGCACATATTTTCACAACTCCAGAGTCCAATGGTGGCAGCTTTACACCACTCTGACACTTGGCATTGTGCTTGGTGATGTAAGGCTGGCACAAAGCTGCTCGGCCATGATTGTTATGACCCCAATGGCGAGGGTCTCAGAGGTACGTGGAAGTCTGCAGAATACAAAAATCCAGCTCATAGGGCAGTGGTAACTGGGTTGACCATATATCTACTCCTAACGCCAACACTAGAAGTAGCCGGGGATCATTCCTACGTTGATTCTAGATGACACGCTCCAGCCGGAGAATCTAGCTACCCCTAGTAGAGGAAAACAAAAGACCTTTCTTGCCTCCAGAGAAGGGGACCCCAAAGCTGGATAGAAGCCCCCCACAAATAATAACGGTGAGGTAAGAGGAAATGACAAACACAGAAATGAACCAGGTTTAGCACAGAGAGGCCCGCTTACTGATAGCAGAATAAAGAAAGGTAACTTATATGGTCAACAAAAACCCTATCAAAATCCACACTGGAAATTCAAGAACCCCCGAACCGTCTAACGGTCCGGGGGGAGAACACCAGCCCCCTAGAGCTTCCAGCAAAGGTCAGGATATAGATTTGGAACAAGCTGGACAAAAATACAAAACCAAAACAAATAGCAAAAAGCAAAAGGCAGACTTAGCTGATATAACTGGAACCAGGATCAGTAGACAAGAGCACAGCAGACTAGCTCTGATAACTACGTTGCCAGGCATTGAACTGAAGGTCTAGGGAGCTTATATAGCAACACCCCTAACTAACGACCCAGGTGCGGATAAAAGGAATGACAGAAAAACCAGAGTCAAAAAACTAGTAACCACTAGAGGGAGCAAAAAGCAAATTCACAACAGTACCCCCGCCTTAGTGAGGGGTCACCGAACCCTCACCACGACCACCAGGGCGATCAGGATGAGCGGCATGAAAGGCACGAACTAAATCGGCCGCATGAACATCAGAGGCGACCACCCAGGAATTATCCTCCTGACCATAGCCCTTCCACTTGACCAGGTACTGAAGCCTCCGCCTGGAGAGGCGAGAATCCAAGATCTTCTCCACCACGTACTCCAACTCGCCCTCAACCAACACCGGAGCAGGAGGCTCAGCAGAAGGAACTACAGGCACAATGTACCGCCGCAACAAGGACCTATGAAATACATTGTGAATAGCAAACGACACAGGAAGATCCAGACGAAAAGATACAGGATTAAGGATTTCCAATATCTTGTAAGGCCCAATAAAACGAGGTTTAAATTTGGGAGAGGAGACCTTCATAGGAACAAAGCGGGAAGAAAGCCATACCAAATCCCCAACGCGTAGTCGGGGACCCACACCGCGGCGGCGGTTGGCAAAGCGCTGAGCCCTCTCCTGTGACAACTTCAAGTTGTCCACCACATGATTCCAGATCCGCTGCAACCTATCTACCACAGAATCCACCCCAGGACAGTCAGAAGGCTCCACATGACCCGAAGAAAAGCGAGGATGGAAACCAGAGTTGCAGAAAAAAGGCGAAACCAAGGTGGCGGAACTAGCCCGATTATTAAGGGCAAACTCAGCCAACGGCAAGAATGTCACCCAATCGTCCTGATCAGCAGAGACAAAACACCTCAAATAAGCCTCCAAAGTCTGATTGGTTCGCTCCGTCTGTCCATTAGTCTGAGGATGGAAAGCAGACGAAAACGACAAATCAATGCCCATCCTACTACAAAAGGATCGCCAGAACCTAGAAACGAACTGGGATCCTCTGTCTGACACAATATTCTCAGGGATGCCGTGCAAACGAACCACGTTCTGGAAAAACACAGGAACCAGATCGGAAGAGGAAGGCAGCTTAGGCAAAGGAACCAAATGGACCATCTTGGAGAAGCGATCACATATCACCCAGATAACGGACATGCCCTGAGATAGCGGAAGATCAGAAATGAAATCCATGGAGATATGTGTCCAAGGTCTCTTCGGGACAGGCAAGGGCAAGAGCAAACCGCTGGCACGAGAACAGCAAGGCTTAGCTCGAGCACAAGTCCCACAGGACTGCACAAATGACCGCACATCCCTTGACAAGGAAGGCCACCAAAAGGACCTGGCCACCAGATCTCTGGTGCCAAAAATTCCCGGGTGACCTGCCAACACCGAGGAATGAACCTCGGAAATGACTCTGCTGGTCCATTTATCCGGGACAAACAGTCTGTCAGGTGGACAAGACTCAGGCCTATCAGCCTGAAATCTCTGCAACACACGTCGCAGATCCGGAGAAATAGCTGACAAGATAACTCCATCTTTAAGAATACCAACAGGATCAGCGACTCCAGGAGCATCAGGCACAAAGCTCCTAGAAAGAGCATCGGCCTTCACATTCTTTGAACCTGGTAAATACGAGACAACAAAATCAAAGCGGGAGAAAAACAATGACCAGCGGGCCTGTCTCGGATTAAGGCGTTTAGCAGACTCGAGATACATCAGATTTTTGTGATCAGTCAAGACCACCACACGATGCTTAGCACCCTCGAGCCAATGACGCCACTCCTCAAATGCCCATTTCATGGCCAACAACTCCCGATTGCCCACATCATAATTTCGCTCGGCAGGCGAAAACTTCCTGGAGAAAAAGGCACAAGGTTTCATAACAGAGCAACCAGGGCCTCTCTGCGACAAAACGGCCCCTGCTCCAATCTCTGAAGCATCCACCTCAACCTGAAAGGGAAGTGAGACATCGGGCTGGCACAAAACAGGCGCCGAAGTAAACCGGCGCTTCAACTCCTGGAAAGCCTCCACGGCAGCAGGAGCCCAGTTAGCTACATCGGAGCCCTTCTTGGTCATATCCGTCAACGGTTTCACAATGCTAGAAAAATTAGCGATAAAACGACGGTAGAAGTTAGCGAAACCCAAGAACTTCTGAAGACTCTTAACCGACGAGGGCTGAGTCCAATCAAGAATAGCTCGGACCTTGACTGGGTCCATCTCCACAGCAGAAGGGGAAAAAATGAACCCCAAAAAGGGAACCTTCTGTACACCAAAGAGACACTTTGAGCCCTTGACAAACAAAGAATTTTCACGCAAAATTTTAAAGACCAACCTGACCTGCTCCACATGCGAATCCCAATCATCAGAAAAAACCAAAATATCATCCAGATAAACAATCAAAAATTTATCCAGATACTTCCGGAAAATGTCATGCATAAAGGACTGAAAAACTGAAGGCGCATTGGAGAGCCCAAAAGGCATCACCAAGTACTCAAAATGACCTTCGGGCGTATTGAATGCGGTTTTCCATTCATCACCTTGCTTAATGCGCACAAGGTTGTACGCACCACGAAGGTCTATCTTGGTGAACCACTTGGCACCTTTAATCCGGGCAAACAAGTCAGACAACAGCGGTAAAGGATACTGAAATTTGACAGTGATCTTATTTAAAAGCCGATAATCAATACAAGGTCTCAAAGATCCGTCCTTTTTTGCCACAAAAAAGAATCCCGCACCAAGGGGGGAAGAAGACGGACGAATATGTCCTTTCTCCAGAGACTCCCTGATATATGAACGCATAGCGGTATGTTCAGGTACCGACAGATTAAACAGTCTTCCCTTAGGAAACTTACTGCCTGGGATCAAATCTATAGCACAGTCACAGTCCCTATGAGGAGGCAGTGCACTGGACTCAGACTCACTGAAGACATCCTGATAATCAGACAAATACTCCGGAACTTCCGAAGGCGTAGAAGAAGCAATAGACACAGGCAGGGAATCCCCATGAATACCACGACAGCCCCAACTTGAGACTGACATAGCCTTCCAGTCCAGGACTGGATTATGGGTCTGTAACCATGGCAGCCCTAAAACAACCAAATCATGCATTTTATGTAAAACCAGGAAACGTATCACCTCGCGGTGTTCAGGAGTCATGCACATGATAACCTGTGTCCAATACTGCGGTTTATTTGCTGCCAATGGCGTAGCATCAATACCCCTAAGAGGAATAGGATTTTCTAATGGTTCAAGAGTAAAACCACAGCGCTTAGCAAATGACAGATCCATAAGACTCAGGGCAGCACCTGAATCTACAAACGCCATGACAGGATAAGACGACAGTGAGCAAATCAAAGTTACAGACAGAATAAATTTAGGTTGCAAATTACCAACGGTGACAGGACTAACAACCTTAGCTATACGTTTAGAGCATGCTGAGATAACATGTGTAGAATCACCACAGTAGTAGCACAAGCCATTCCGGCGTCTATGAATTTTCCGCTCATTTCTAGTCAGGATTCTATCACATTGCATTAAATCAGGTGTCTGTTCAGACAACACCATGAGGGAATTTGCGGTTTTTCTATCACATTGCACCGAATTAGGTGTCTGTTCAGACAACACCATGAGGGAATTTGCGGTTTTGCGCTCCCGCAACCGCCGGTCAATTTGAATAGCCAGTGCCATAGTATCATTGAGACCTGTGGGAATGGGAAAACCCACCATAACATTCTTAATGGCTTCAGATAGGCCATTTCTAAAATTAGCGGCCAGTGCACACTCGTTCCAATGTGTCAGCACGGACCATTTCCGAAATTTTTGGCAATACACTTCAGCCTCGTCCTGCCCCTGAGACATAGCCAGCAAGGCCTTTTCTGCCTGAATCTCAAGATTGGGTTCCTCATAAAGTAAACCGAGCGCCAGAAAAAACGCATCAATATCAGCCAATGCCGGATCTCCTGGCGCCAGCGAAAAAGCCCAATCCTGAGGGTCGCCCCGTAAGAACGAAATAACTATTTTTACTTGCTGAGCAGAGTCTCCAGATGAACAGGGTCTCAGGGACAAAAACAATTTACAATTATTCACAAAATTCCTAAACTTAAACCTGTCTCCGGAAAACAGTTCAGGAATCGGTATTTTAGGTTCTGACCTAGGATTTCTGATAACATAGTCTTGTATGCCCTGCACACGAGTAGCCAGCTGGTCCACACTTGTAATCAAGGTCTGGACATTCATGTCTGCAGCAAGCATAGCCACTCTGAGGTAAAGGGGAAGAAGAAAGAAAGAAAAAAAAACTCAGAATCTTCTTTCTTATAATCCCTCTTCTGCAACGCATTAAACATTTAATACTGGCCTGGCAAACTGTTATGACCCCAATGGCGAGGGTCTCAGAGGTACGTGGAAGTCTGCAGAATACAAAAATCCAGCTCATAGGGCAGTGGTAACTGGGTTGACCATATATCTACTCCTAACGCCAACACTAGAAGTAGCCGGGGATCATTCCTACGTTGATTCTAGATGACACGCTCCAGCCGGAGAATCTAGCTACCCCTAGTAGAGGAAAACAAAAGACCTTTCTTGCCTCCAGAGAAGGGGACCCCAAAGCTGGATAGAAGCCCCCCACAAATAATAACGGTGAGGTAAGAGGAAATGACAAACACAGAAATGAACCAGGTTTAGCACAGAGAGGCCCGCTTACTGATAGCAGAATAAAGAAAGGTAACTTATATGGTCAACAAAAACCCTATCAAAATCCACACTGGAAATTCAAGAACCCCCGAACCGTCTAACGGTCCGGGGGGAGAACACCAGCCCCCTAGAGCTTCCAGCAAAGGTCAGGATATAGATTTGGAACAAGCTGGACAAAAATACAAAACCAAAACAAATAGCAAAAAGCAAAAGGCAGACTTAGCTGATATAACTGGAACCAGGATCAGTAGACAAGAGCACAGCAGACTAGCTCTGATAACTACGTTGCCAGGCATTGAACTGAAGGTCTAGGGAGCTTATATAGCAACACCCCTAACTAACGACCCAGGTGCGGATAAAAGGAATGACAGAAAAACCAGAGTCAAAAAACTAGTAACCACTAGAGGGAGCAAAAAGCAAATTCACAACACATGATAACCCATGCCTCAATTCTCCGGGATTGCGCTTTAGCCCTTTAGAGGAGTTATTCTATCCCAAATGTTAGTACGGGCAGACTGCAGGGTGAGGGGCTGGATTTTCCACACCAGTGGTACTAAGACTGAATAAAAAACTTGAATTCAGTGATGTGTTTTTATACTTTTGTCCTTATGGTATATGTGAGATAAAATATTAGCAGCATACATTTCTCTCTCTCAAGACTTCAACAAAGCAGATTCCCTATTTCTATCTTTCTTTGGATTTTGTCTATGAGCCTTATTCATCAAGAATTCTGGAGTTAAATACCTTATAATGTCACAAAATGTTTTGTTAAAATTTAAATTCTTTCGCCATTCCCAATTACTTTTACCAAAATAGATGAAACTGGGGAGGGATGGGGTGCGGCAAAGTCCACCTTGCAAATTCATCAAAAGTTACATCAGAAATGTACTCCATTAAAGGGGTTATCCAGTACTCATTTAATTTGATGGCCTATACTTAGGATAGATTATCAATATCAGTGTCACACCCCAGCTATCAGCTGTTCCGGCTGCAAAATCATTCGAACAGGGCAGATGTGCAGTACCCTAATGTGGCCACTATGCAATTGATGGAGCTGTGTAGACTGAATATGATCACATCTGGCCACTTCCGGCAGCATGAAAAACTGATCAGTGGGAGTGCCGGGTGTCACACCCATCTCGACCTGATATTGACGACCTACCTAAAAGGATAAGCCTTCAATAAAAAAGTACTGGTGAACCCCTTTAAGTGGTGTACACCTCTTAATAAATTAGGCACATCTCACTCCAGCGTTCCCGTCATTAAAACCAGTGTGCACTACTCCAGTCTAATGAATCAGGCCTCAACTGTCTATGTCTCCCTTGAAGACTTTAGTTTAGACCAAGTTGTTCCTGCTGCTGGTATACATTGCACCAAATTTTTAGAACAAAACCAAAATTAAAGAAGCACTCCCACCTTAATATACTGCAGTCATCATATTATCCTGCACTGTGTACTTACAATTGCTCATTTTGCCTTTCTAGCTAGTTAATTATTTTCTTTTCCATTAGGTCTATGATATCCTGTGCCTATAAACAGACCAGCTGAATGTCACAGGTATACTGCGACAGAGACGGGGCAGAAGACTGCAGTGTTTGATTTCACGTACTCCTGCACTGATTAGAACTTCAGCACTTCACCTTCTTATTAAGTAGTGCAGGTTTCTCCTTGCTAGCAGTGCAAGGATTAATCATTCATCGATTGCCAGTGTTAGTTCATACTGCCTGGTTATGGAGTTGGAGGGGTTGGTTGTTTGAGGAGGTGTTTTGGAGTGTTGTTCAGAAGACTGCTACTTGGAGTTTTATCTCTGTGCACATCTTCATCCTCTACTCCCGTATATACTCGAGTATAAGCCGAGATTTTCAGCCCACTTTTTTGGGCTGAAAGTAACCCTCTCGGCTTATACTCGAGTCATACCCAGGGGTCGGCAGGGGAGGGGGAGCGGAGCTGTGTAATAATACTCACCTGCTCCTGGTGCGGTGTCCCTGGTTCCCCGCTGCCAGCAGCTTCTTCCTGTAGTAAGCTGTCACATGGTTCCGCTCATTACAGTAATGAATATGGACCCGACTCCACTCCCATAGGGGTGGAGCCGCATATTCATTACTGTAATGAGCAGTACTATGTGACCACTCACTACAGGAAGAAGCTGCCGGCGCCGGGGAACAGACGTGCAGGGACGGCGCCAGGAGCAGGTGAGTATAAAGCAGTGCGCTATATTCACCTGCTCCCCGTTCCACCGTCGGCACCGCTGCGTCTTACGCGTCCTCTGCAGTGATGCTCAGGTCAGAGGGTGCGATGACACGATTAGTGCGCGCCGCCCTCTGCCTGAATGTCAGTGCAGAAGACGCGGAAGACACAGCGGCGGTCGGCGGTGGAACGGGAAAGGTGAGTATAGCAAGTGCCGGGGGCCTGAGAGGTGAGTATGTTATTTTTTATTTTTTTAATCGCAGCAACAGCATATGGGGCAAATGTCTGTATGGAGCATCTTATGGGGCCATGTGCAGCGTTATATGGGGGGCAAATATCTGTATGGAGCATCTTATGGGGCCATGTGCAGCGTTATATGGGGGGCAAATATCTGTATGGAGCATCTTATGGGGCCATGTGCAGCATTATATGGGGCAATTATCTGTATGGAGCATCTTGTAGGGCCATGTGCAGCGTTATATGGGGCAAATATCTGTATGGGGCCATGTGCAGCATTATATGGGGCAAATATCTGTATGGGGCCATGTGCAGCATTATATGGGGCAAATATCTGTATGGAGCATCTTATGGGGCCATGTGCAGCATTATATGGGGCAAATATCTGTATGGGGCCATGTGCAGCATTATATGGGGCAAATATCTGTATGGGGCCATGTGCAGCATTATATGGGGCAAATATCTGTATGGATCATCTTATGGGGCCATGTGCAGCATTATATGGGGCAAATATCTGTATGGGGCCATGTGCAGCATTATATAGGGCAAATATTTGTATGGGGCCATGTGCAGCATTATATTTGGGCAAATATCTGTATGGGGCCATGTGCAGCATTATATGGGGCAAATATTTGTATGGGGCCACGTGCAGCATTATATGGGGCAAATATCTCTTTGGAGCATCTTATGGGGCCATGTGCAGCATTATATGGGGAAAATATCTGTATGGAGCATCTTATGGGGTCATAATCAACATTTGTGCAGCATTATATGGGGCATATTTTGATGTGGAGCATCTTATAGAGCCCATCATAAACTGTATGGAGCATTATATGGGGCGTATTTTGCATGGAGCATCTTATGGGGCCATCTTGAGCTGTATGGAGCATTATATGGGGCTCCTGATTCAATATGGATATTCAAAAACACTTAAACTACTGATGTCTCAATTAATTTTACTTTTATTGGTATCTATTTTTAAAATTTACCAGTAGCTGCTGCATTTTACTCCCTAGGCTTATACTCGAATCATTAAGTTTTCCCAGGTTTTTGTGGCAAAATTAGGGGGGTCGGCTTATACTCGGGTCGGCTTATACTCGAGTATATACGGTATTTTGTTTCTCCTTCCTTTACTCCCCGGTATTTCACTCGGTTGTTTGTGAGTGCATATTTGCATGATTGGTATTTTCATTCATTCCTGTCCATCTTCCCTTGTTTGTCTGGTTGGTGTATTCTCATATACTACTACTCCCCTCTTCCTTGGGTGAGGGAGTGGACAGATCAGGGCTGATATAGGAGTGCTTCAAGGCACGTGGCCTGGCGTCTTCAACATCAGCAGTAATCCAAAGAGCAAGGATATACTAGGGCGCCTCCTAGCTTGAGAGATAGGAAAGGAGCCCCTAGAACCAGGGAATCCTGCTACCGAGCAGTGATACTGAATTTTCAGCTCTATGTAGAAACAGGAAGTGTCTTTTCCCTGCATGAGTCATCATTAAAACTACAATTCTACATAACTGGAAAGTCCCTGGCAGCCCAGTTCTACCCTCTCTGGAACCCCTGACCCAGCTGCTCTGCTCTTCCCCTCTGCCTGGGATTTTGCAATGATGTATAATTGTAGTTCTAATAATGACTCACGAAGGGAAAATAAACCTCCTGTTTCTACAAAAAACGTAGGATTCAGCTACTCAGTTTTTAATTACATGATGACATAGACCTAATGGAAAAGATAAGAATTAACTGGGTATAAGGGCAAAATTAAGCACACAGTGCCATATAATATGATGATTGCAATATAGTAAGAGGATAAAAACTTTAATGGGAGAGGTGCGTCTTTATATAAATGTGTCTGGAAAACCACATCCATATTACAAAATAAAGGACTAAAATGTTGCAACAAACTGCTCTTTTATATGCAAATGAAAAACAGATGCAGAGTATGTGCCAAAAAATGTACAACAAACATCAGAAATGAGGTGTAAGTTAATCAATTTTAATTTCTAATACAGTATATCAGTCAGGGCTACACACCGGGCACCAGTCCTGGTGGGGAGCTCCTAGTGTTTTTCACACATGGCATCCTGCTTAGACTGTAATGGATGATCCACTTGCAGAAAGGTAGGATTATGTCATTATAACATATCATCTGTGTATTTAATGCAGCTTTTATACAGCGATCACATCATTCTGAAGCGCACGATCTCCCCCTCCGTTGTATCAGGCATTGACACTACAACAGGACCTGTCAGGGCTGAGTTGATATATGACTGTCCTTTGACACAGTTGGGCCCCTTATGATTAAGAGAAGGTACAGATTTAAGAAATGGAGGGGGGAGCTGACAGAACAAATTCCACAGCTGTTTTACTCTCCTCCATAGCCAAGAATCCATGGCATCCTCTGCTATCACAAAGCCACCGCTCCTCCTTACTTATGGTCCCATCCTCTCCTGCTGTGCACAAGACATGGTGTAAAGCTTTCCATCATGACATGAATATAAGCGTGTAAGAGACATAAACAGTCCGTTTACAAAGAAGCGAGTGTTCCTACATAAGGGGATATTGCGTATGATTGACCCATGACATGCAATCCCATTTTACATTCATTCCTGGTAAATCAAAACATGTAAACTTGTCCTGGTTGCTAGGAAATACACAGGAGGTTCTTCAGAAGCCTTGATAAGGCAGTAATGTAGTTGCATGGTGCCAAGCCTGGCTTGTTCTTCACATTGCACTGTTAACTGAATATTCTGTCTTAAGAAATATGAAGAAGCCATCCTTTATGAGGTTTCCTTGTGAGCCCTGACAGAGGTGAAGCTAGGGTTTTGGTTCGGGGTGGGCGAAGCTTCTGAGTGGGCCCCTAACCAGGTAACCTTGATTACAACTGGGTGACGCACCCTAATAATGGAGGAGAACCTCAAGCAGATGACCGCGCTGTTACTGAAGATAATCTCTATTTCAAGACCAACATGGATATTACCACCATATGGTCAGTGGTAGATACCAGTCCTACAGAACATATAAGAGATCACAGCACAGTTATAGATGATAACTTACCGCTGACGTTCTTTCTGAATGAATCGTTCATTTTTCCCGTCTTTTCCATCTGGCCCAGACCGACATGACAACTTCTTCCAGCAACGACTCACCTGCAGAGATTACAACAAAGACACATTTAATTTATCATATTCCAGCCCCATCACCATCTATTCCCGACCTTCACAAACTCCTCATCCTGCTGATACCCCAATACTGAGCTACTGCTGCCGTATGTGTCCCTATTACTGCACCTGCTGTGTGATTCTCTGTGCCCTCTAAATTCTAAAGTACCCCTCTATAATATAGTAATGCCGGGTGCAAGTGTCCTAGAAAACAGTGCCCACATTGTGCCCTCTAGAAAGTAATAATGCCCTGTGTGTTCCCCTTTAATAGTCACAGTAACCTGAGTTCCCCTATAACAATAAGTGCCCACTTTATATTTAATAAAGTCCCGAGTCTGCCCCCTGTACAGCTCCCCTATACACAGCATGATGCCCTCTTATACACAGTATAATGCCCCCTCTGTTGTGAATTTGGATTCTGGGCTCCCCCGGTGGCCGCTTGTGGAATTGGACTTGTCATCCTCTTTCCTGTTTCACCTGGTTCCATCAGTAGTGGGTGTCGCTATTTAAGCTCATTTCTCTGGTGGTTTCTTGCCGGTCAACAATGTTATCTGATGCCTCTCAGTGCTTGTTCCTGCTTCTGACAACTACTAGATAAGTTGGACTTTTGTCCATGTTTCGTTTGCCTATTTGTTCCAGTTCACAGCTGAAGTTTTGTTACTGTGTCTGGAAAGCTCTCGTTGATCAGGGATTGCTACTCTGGTGTTATGAGTTAATGCCAGAGTTTAAGGTAATCTCTGGATGGTGTTTTGTTAGTGTTTTTCTGCTGACCATGAAAGTATACTATCTGTCTTCTGCTATCTAGTAAGCGGACCTCAAATTTGCTAAGACTATTTTCCTGCTGCGTTTGTTGTTTCATCTGAACTCACCGTCATTATATGTGGGGGGCTACTGTCTTCTTTGGAATATTTCTCTAGAGGTGAGCCAGGTCTTATATTTCCCTCTGCTAGCTATTTAGGTCTTAGGCCAGAGCTGGGCATCTAGCAATAAATAGGAAATGCTACCTGGCTATTTCTAGTTGCGCGGCAGGCTTAGTTCATGGTCAGTATAGTTCCATCTTCCGAGAGCTTGTCCCTCTATAGGCTTGCTATGATCTCTGCTTGCAGAGATCATGACAGTTTGACCGGCCAATAAAGTGTTAAAGACCCAGGTTGAGAAAGGAGAGTTATAAGAAGTCTGCTGGAATTTTTTTTTTTTTTTTTTTTTTTTCCCTCCAGTTTGCCTTGCTGCAGTCTTTTTTCTCTCTCTCCTCCTCATCTCTGTATGGCTCTGTGTGCACCTGACAATAATGGATCTTCAGAGTGTAACTGCGGGTTTGAATAATCTCATCACGAAAGTACAAAATTTACAAGATTTTGTGGTACATGCTCCAGTATCTGAGCCGAGAATTCCTTTGCCGGAGTTCTTCACAGGGAATAGAGCTAGCTTCCAGAATTTCCGAAATAATTGTAAGCTTTATTTGTCCCTGAAGTCTCGTTCAGCTGGAGACCCTGCTCAGCAGGTTAGGATTGTGATTTCCTTGCTCAGGGGTGACCCTCAAGATTGGGCCTTCTCATTGCCAGCAGGGGATCCTGCGTTGCGCGATGTGGATGCGTTTTTTCTGGCCTTGGGCTTGCTTTATGAGGAACCTCATTTGGAACTTCAGGCAGAAAAAACTTTGATGGCACTATCTCAGGGGCAAGACGAAGCTGAGGTTTACTGCCAAAAATTCCGTAAATGGTCTGTGCTTACTCAGTGGAATGAGTGCGCCTTGGCGGCAACTTTCAGAGAAGGTCTCTCTGATGCCGTTAAGGATGTTATGGTGGGGTTCCCTGTGCCTGCAGGTCTGAATGAGTCCATGACAATGGCTATTCAGATTGATAGGCGTCTGCGGGAGCGCAAACCGGTGCACCATCTGGCGGTGTCTATGGAAAAGACGCCAGAAAGTATGCAGTGTGATAGAATTCTGTCCAGGAGCGAGCGACAGAATTTTAGACGGAAGAATGGATTGTGCTTCTATTGTGGGGATTCTACTCATGTTATATCAGCATGCTCTAGGCGTACAAAGAAGCTTGATAAGTCTGTTTCCATTGGCACCATTCAGTCTAAGTTTATTTTGTCTGTAACCCTGATTTGCTCTTTGTCATCCATTGCCACGGACGCCTATGTTGACTCTGGCGCCGCTCTGAGTCTTATGGATTGGTCCTTTGCCAATCGTTGTGGTTTTGATTTAGAGCCTTTGGAGACTCTTATTCCTCTGAAGGGGATTGACTCCACCCCATTGGCTAATAATAAACCACAATACTGGACACAAGTAACCATGCGTATCAATCCGGATCACCAGGAGATTATTCGTTTCCTGGTGCTGTATAATTTACATGACGATTTGGTACTGGGATTGCCATGGTTGCAGTCTCACAATCCAGTCTTGGACTGGAGAGCAATGTCTGTGTTGAGCTGGGGATGTAAGGGTATTCATGGGGACTTACCTTTGGTTTCTATTTCGTCGTCCATTCCCTCTGAAGTCCCTGAGTTCCTCTCAGATTATCAAGACGTCTTTGATGAACCCAAGCTTGGGTCGTTACCTCCGCACCGTGAGTGCGATTGTGCCATAGATTTGATACCGGGTTGCAAATATCCAAAGGGTCGTTTGTTTAATTTGTCCGTGCCGGAACATGCTGCTATGCGGGAATATATAAAGGAGTCTTTGGAAAAGGGACATATTCGTCCATCTTCTTCTCCCTTGGGAGCTGGGTTTTTCTTTGTCTCAAAAAAGGACGGCTCTTTGAGACCATGTATTGATTATCGGCTTCTGAATAAGATCACTGTTAAGTACCAATACCCATTGCCATTGCTTACTGATTTGTTTGCTCGTATAGAGGGTGCTAAGTGGTTCTCTAAAATTGATCTTCGTGGGGCGTATAATTTGGTGCGGATCAGGCAGGGGGATGAGTGGAAGACCGCATTTAATACGCCCGAGGGCCACTTTGAGTATTTGGTCATGCCTTTTGGTCTTTCTAATGCCCCTTCAGTTTTCCAGTCTTTTATGCATGATATTTTCCGCGATTTTCTGGATAAATTTATGATAATATATCTGGATGATATTCTGATTTTTTTCTGATGACTGGGACTCTCATGTCCAGCAGGTCAGGAGAGTTTTTCAGGTTCTGCGGTCTAATTCTTTATGTGTGAAGGGGTCTAAGTGCGTTTTTGGGGTCCAGAAAATTTCCTTTTTGGGGTATATTTTTTCTCCCTCTTCCATTGAGATGGATCCCGTCAAGGTGCAAGCTATTTGTGACTGGACTCAGCCCTCCTCTCTTAAGGGTCTTCAGAGATTTTTGGGCTTTGCCAACTTTTACCGCCGATTTATTGCTGGTTTTTCGGATGTCGTTAAACCACTGACTGATTTGACCAGACATGGCGCTGATGTTGCTAATTGGTCCCCTCATGCTGTAGAGGCCTTTCAGGAGCTTAAGCACCGTTTTGCCTCTGCCCCTGTGTTACGTCAGCCTGATGTGAATCTGCCTTTTCAGGTTGAGGTTGACGCTTCGGAGATCGGAGCTGGGGCAGTGTTGTCGCAGAAAGGTTCCGACTGCTCCGTCATTAGACCTTGTGCCTTCTTTTCTCGCAAATTTTCGCCCGCAGAGCGGAATTATGATGTTGGGAATAGGGAGCTTTTGGCCATGAAGTGGGCGTTTGAGGAGTGGCGCCATTGGCTAGAGGGGGCTAAGCATCAGGTGGTGGTATTGACTGACCACAAAAATTTGATTTATCTTGAGACTGCCAGGCGCCTGAATCCTAGACAGGCGCGCTGGTCTTTATTTTTTTCTCGCTTTAATTTTGTGGTGTCATACCTACCGGGTTCTAAGAATGTTAAGGCAGATGCCCTTTCTAGGAGTTTTGACCCGGACTCTCCTGGTAATACTGAACCCACAGGTATCCTTAGGGAGGGAGTAATTTTGTCGGCCGTTTCTCCTGATCTGCGGCGGTCCTTGCAAGAGTTTCAGGCGGATAGACCGGATCGTTGTCCGCCTGATAGACTGTTTGTTCCGGATGATTGGACCAGTAGAGTCATCTCTGAGGTACATTCTTCTACATTGGCAGGTCATCCCGGAATTTTTGGTACCAGGGATTTGGTGGCAAGATCCTTCTGGTGGCCTTCCCTGTCACGAGATGTGCGAGTCTTTGTGCAGTCATGTGACATTTGTGCTCGGGCCAAGTCTTGTAGTTCTCGGGCTAGCGGACTGCTGTTGCCCTTGCCTATTCCTAAGAGGCCTTGGACACACATCTCGATGGATTTTATTTCAGATCTGCCTGTTTCCCAGAAGATGTCTGTCATCTGGGTGGTCTGTGACCGTTTCTCTAAAATGGTCCATTTGGTTCCTCTGCCCAAGTTGCCTTCTTCTTCTGAGTTGGTTCCTCTGTTTTTTCAGAATGTTGTCCGATTGCACGGTATTCCTGAGAATATTGTTTCTGACAGAGGTACCCAATTTGTGTCTAGATTTTGGCGGGCATTCTGTGCTAGGATGGGCATAGATTTGTCTTTTTCATCTGCTTTTCACCCTCAGACTAATGGCCAGACCGAGCGGACTAATCAGACCCTGGAGACATATCTGAGGTGTTTTGTCTCTGCTGACCAGGATGATTGGGTTGCTTTTTTGCCATTGGCAGAGTTCGCCCTCAATAATCGGGCCAGCTCTTCCACCTTGGTGTCCCCGTTTTTCTGTAATTCGGGGTTTCACCCTCGATTTTCCTCCGGTCAGGTGGAATCCTCGGATTGTCCTGGAGTGGATGCGGTGGTGGAGAGATTGCATCACATCTGGGGGCAGGTTATGGACAATTTGAAGTTGTCCCAGGAGAAGACTCAGCGTTTTGCCAACCGTCATCGTCGTGTTGGTTCTCGGCTTTGTGTTGGAGATTTGGTCTGGTTGTCTTCTCGTTTTGTCCCTATGAGGGTCTCTTCTCCTAAGTTTAAACCTCGGTTCATCGGCCCTTATAGAATATTGGAGATTCTTAATCCTGTTTCTTTCCGTTTGGACCTCCCTGCGTCCTTTTCCATTCATAACGTTTTTCATCGGTCGTTATTGCGCAGGTATGAGGTGCCTGTTGTACCTTCAGTTGAGCCTCCTGCTCCGGTGTTGGTTGAGGGTGAGTTGGAGTACGTTGTGGAGAAAATTTTGGACTCTCGTGTTTCCAGACGGAGACTCCAGTATCTGGTCAACTGGAAGGGTTACGGCCAGGAGGATAATTCTTGGGTCAATGCATCTGATGTTCATGCTTCTGATCTTGTTCGTGCCTTCCATAGGGCTCATCCTGGTCGCCCTGGTGGATCTGGTGAGGGTTCGGTGCCCCCTCCTTGAGGGGGGGGTACTGTTGTGAATTTGGATTCTGGGCTCCCCCGGTGGCCGCTTGTGGAATTGGACTTGTCATCCTCTTTCCTGTTTCACCTGGTTCCATCAGTAGTGGGTGTCGCTATTTAAGCTCATTTCTCTGGTGGTTTCTTGCCGGTCAACAATGTTATCTGATGCCTCTCAGTGCTTGTTCCTGCTTCTGACAACTACTAGATAAGTTGGACTTTTGTCCATGTTTCGTTTGCCTATTTGTTCCAGTTCACAGCTGAAGTTTTGTTACTGTGTCTGGAAAGCTCTCGTTGATCAGGGATTGCTACTCTGGTGTTATGAGTTAATGCCAGAGTTTAAGGTAATCTCTGGATGGTGTTTTGTTAGTGTTTTTCTGCTGACCATGAAAGTATACTATCTGTCTTCTGCTATCTAGTAAGCGGACCTCAAATTTGCTAAGACTATTTTCCTGCTGCGTTTGTTGTTTCATCTGAACTCACCGTCATTATATGTGGGGGGCTACTGTCTTCTTTGGAATATTTCTCTAGAGGTGAGCCAGGTCTTATATTTCCCTCTGCTAGCTATTTAGGTCTTAGGCCAGAGCTGGGCATCTAGCAATAAATAGGAAATGCTACCTGGCTATTTCTAGTTGCGCGGCAGGCTTAGTTCATGGTCAGTATAGTTCCATCTTCCGAGAGCTTGTCCCTCTATAGGCTTGCTATGATCTCTGCTTGCAGAGATCATGACACCCCTCACTGTAATGCACCCCAACACAGTATACTGACCTCTTAGTAGCCTCCAAACTGATGGTTCCAGCACTGTATGATGGCCCCTTCACTGTAATCCCCACACTAGATAGCCTCCATATAGTATAATGCAACAGATCGTCCTAAATATAGTATAATGCGCTCCCCATAGGCAGACTCTATAGCACAAGGCAGCACCCATAGGCAGACTCTATAGCACAAGGCAGCACCCCCATAGGCAGACCCTGTAGTATAAGACAGCATCCCATGGGCAGACTCTAGTATAAGGCAGCATCCCATAGGCAGACTCTAGTATAAGCCAGCACCCCATAGGCAGACCCTGTAGGATGAGGCAGCACCCCATAGGCAGATCTTGTAGTATAAGGCAGCACCCCATGGGCAGATCCTGTAGTATAAGGCAGCACCCCATATGCAGACCCTGTAGTATAAGACAGCACCCCCATCGGCAGACCCTGTAGTATAAGGCAGCACCCCCTATAGGCAGACCCTGTAGTATAAGGCAGCACCCCCATTGGCAGACCCTGTAGTATAAGGAGGCACCCCATAGGCAGACCCTGTAGTATAAGGCAGCACCCCCATAGGCAGATCCTGTAGTATAAGGCAGCACCCCCATAGGCAGATCCTGTAGTATAAGGCAGCACCCCATAGGCAGACCCTGTAGTATAAGGCAGCACCCCCATAGGCAGATCCTGTAGTATAAGGTAGCACCCCCATTGATAGATCCTGTAGTATCAGACAGCACCCCCATATGCAGATCCTGTAGTATAAGGCAGCACCCCCATAGGCAGATCCTGTAGTATAAGGTAGCACCCCCATTGGCAGATCCTGTAGTATCAGACAGCACCCCCATATGCAGATCCTGTAGTATAAGGCAGCACCCCCATAGGCAGATCCTGTAGTATAAGGCAGCACCCTATAGGCAAATCCTGTAGTATAAGGCAGCACCCTCATAGGCAGACCCTGTAGTATAAGGCAGCACCCCCATAGGCAGACCCTGTAGTATAAGGCAGCACCCCATAGGCAGACCCTGTAGTATAAGGCAGCACCCCATAGGCAGACCCTGTAGTATAAGACAGCACCCCCATAGGCAGACCCTGTAGTATAAGGCAGCACTCTATAGGCAAATCCTGTAGTATATGTACATGTTAGGGCATGTTAGGTTAGGCTATGGGTTGAACTAGTTGGACTTAAAGTCTTCCTTCAACCTTAATAACTATAAGACTATAAGGCAGCACCGCCATAGGCAGACCCTGTAGTATAAGGCAGCACCCTCATAGGCAGACCCTGTAGTATAAGGCAGCACCCTCATAGGCAGATCCTGTAGTATAAGGCAGCACCCCCTGTCATGATTCTCAATGGCGAGAGAACATAGCCCAGCATATATGAGAGCTAGCTCTTGGAAGATGGAAACTATACTGACCATGAACTAAACCTGCCGCACAACTAGAAGTGGCCGGGTAGCATGCCTACGTTTTTTTATCCCTAGATGCCCAGCGCCAGCCGGAGAACTACCTAATCCTAGCAGAGGAAAAGACAGTCCTGGCTCACCTCTAGAGAAATTTTCCCAAAAGGCAGACAGAGGCCCCCACATATATTGGCGGTGATTTTAGATGAAATGACAAACGTAGTATGAAAATAGGTTTAGCAAAATCGAGGTCCGCTTACTAGATAGCATGAAGACAGAAAGGGCACTTTCATGGTCAGCAGAAAACCCTATCAAAACACCATCCAGAAATTACTTTAAGACTCTAGCATTAACTCATAACACCAGAGTGGCAATTTCCGCTCACAAGAGCTTTCCAGACACAGTAACGAAACAGCAGCTGTGAACAGGAACAAAATGCAAAAACACACAAGGACAAAAGTCCAACTTAGCTGGGAGTTGTCTAGTAGCAGGAACATGCACAGAAAGGCTACTGATTACATTGTTGACCGGCATGAAACTGACAGAGGAGCAAGGTTATATAGCGACTCCCACATCCTGATAGGAGCAGGTGAACAGAGGGGATGATGCACACAAGTTAAATTCCACAAGTGGCCACCTGGGGAGCCCAGAATCCAATTTCACAACAGTACCCCCCCCCCTCAAGGAGGGGGCACCGTACCCTCACCAGAACCACCAGGGCGATCAGGATGAGCCCTATGAAAGGCACGGACAAGATCGGAGGCATGAACATCAGAGGCAGTGACCCAAGAATTATCCTCCTGACCGTATCCCTTCCATTTGACCAGATACTGGAGTTTCCGTCTGGAAACACGAGAGTCCAAGATCTTTTCCACAACGTACTCCAACTCACCCTCAACCAACACCGGAGCAGGAGGCTCAACGGAAGGCACAGCTGGTACCTCATACCTGCGCAACAATGACCGATGAAAAACATTATGAATCGAAAAGGATGCAGGGAGGTCCAAACGGAAGGACACAGGGTTAAGAATCTCCAATATCTTGTACGGGCCGATGAACCGAGGCTTAAACTTAGGAGAAGAAACCCTCATAGGGACAAAACGAGAAGACAACCACACCAAGTCCCCAACACAAAGCCGAGGACCAACACGACGACGGCGGTTGGCAAAAAGCTGAGTCTTCTCCTGGGACAACTTCAAATTGTCCACCACCTGCCCCCAAATCTGATGCAACCTCTCCACCACAGCATCCACTCCAGGACAATCCGAAGATTCCACTTGACCGGAGGAAAATCGAGGATGAAACCCCGAATTACAGAAAAACGGGGACACCAAGGTGGCAGAGCTGGCCCGATTATTGAGGGCGAACTCCGCCAAAGGCAAAAAAGCAACCCAATCATCCTGATCCGCAGACACAAAACACCTCAAATATGTCTCCAAGGTCTGATTAGTCCGCTCGGTCTGGCCATTAGTCTGAGGATGGAAAGCAGACGAAAAAGACAAATCTATGCCCATCCTAGCACAGAATGCCCGCCAAAATCTAGACACGAATTGGGTCCCTCTGTCAGAAACGATATTCATCTTGCCCCTGAGACAAGGACATCAAGGCCTTTTCCGCCTGAAGCTCTAAATGAGGTTCCTCATAAAGCAACCCCAAGGCCAGAAAAAACGCATCCACATTGAGCAACGCAGGATCCCCTGGTGCCAATGCAAAAGCCCAGTCTTGAGGGTCGCCCCGGAGCAAGGAAATTACAATCCTGACCTGCTGTGCAGGGTCTCCGGCAGAGCGAGACTTCAGGGACAAAAACAATTTGCAATTATTTTTAAAATTTTGAAAGTGAGATCTATTCCCCGAGAAGAATTCAGGCAAAGGAATTCTAGGCTCAGACATAGGTGCATGAACAACAAAATCTTGCAAATTTTGTACCTTTGTGGCGAGATTATTCAAACCTGTAGCTACACTCTGAAGATCCATTTGAAACAGGTGAACACAGAGCCATTCAAGGATTAGAAGGAGAGGAAGAGAGGAAGGCTGCAGTATAGGCAGACTAGCAAGTGATTCAATTAAGAGCACACTCAGAACTAGAGGGAAAAAAAAAAAAAAAAAAAAAAAATTGTAGCAGACTTCTTTTTTCTCTCCTTTCTCAGCCAGTAATTTAACCCTTTTTTGGGCCGGTCAAACTGTCATGATTCTCAATGGCGAGAGAACATAGCCCAGCATATATGAGAGCTAGCTCTTGGAAGATGGAAACTATACTGACCATGAACTAAACCTGCCGCACAACTAGAAGTGGCCGGGTAGCATGCCTACGTTTTTTTATCCCTAGATGCCCAGCGCCAGCCGGAGAACTACCTAATCCTAGCAGAGGAAAAGACAGTCCTGGCTCACCTCTAGAGAAATTTTCCCAAAAGGCAGACAGAGGCCCCCACATATATTGGCGGTGATTTTAGATGAAATGACAAACGTAGTATGAAAATAGGTTTAGCAAAATCGAGGTCCGCTTACTAGATAGCATGAAGACAGAAAGGGCACTTTCATGGTCAGCAGAAAACCCTATCAAAACACCATCCAGAAATTACTTTAAGACTCTAGCATTAACTCATAACACCAGAGTGGCAATTTCCGCTCACAAGAGCTTTCCAGACACAGTAACGAAACAGCAGCTGTGAACAGGAACAAAATGCAAAAACACACAAGGACAAAAGTCCAACTTAGCTGGGAGTTGTCTAGTAGCAGGAACATGCACAGAAAGGCTACTGATTACATTGTTGACCGGCATGAAACTGACAGAGGAGCAAGGTTATATAGCGACTCCCACATCCTGATAGGAGCAGGTGAACAGAGGGGATGATGCACACAAGTTAAATTCCACAAGTGGCCACCGGGGGAGCCCAGAATCCAATTTCACAACAACCCCCATAGGCAGATCCTGTAGTATAAGACAGCACCCCCATAGGCAGATCCCCCATAGGCAGCCCCCATTTAAAAAAAACAATAAATACTCACCTCTCTTCCTCCTTGTTTCAGCGGTGCTCCGAGCTCCTGCTCATCTCCTGACAGCGGGTGCCGGCTGGTGACATCACTGCACCCACTGTCAGTGTCGGTGACGGTGATGTCAGACGCTGACAGGGGGATGATGGGAGGAGCGCTGTGCGCTCCTTCTCTCATCAATGCGGTCAACTGTATTGTCTAGAAGCCAATACAGCTGACCTTGCGGTGATGGCTGGGGGGCCCACTGCTGGCACCGGGCCCCCCGCCTGCTCAGGGGCCCTATAGCGGCAAGGCGGCAGAGCAGGGAGATCGATTCTCCCTGCTCTGCGCGCGCCGATACAGTTAATAATAATAATAATAATAATAATTTTATTTATATAGCGCCAACATATTCCGCAGCGCTTTACAACTTATAGAGGGGACTTATACAGACAACAGACATTACAGCATAACAGAAATCACAGTTCAAAACAGATACCAGGAGGAATGAGGGCCCTGCTGCTCGCAAGCTTACAATCTATGAGGAAAAGGGGAGACACGAGAGGTGGATGGTAACAATTGCTTTAGTTATTTGGACCAGCCATAGTGTAAGGCTCGGGTGTTCATGTAAAGCTGCATGAACCAGTTAACTGCCTAAGTATGTAACAGTACAGACACAGAGGCTATTAACTGCATAAAGTGTATGAGAACATGATGGAGGAACGTGATTATGTTGTTGTTTTTTATTAATAGGCCACACAGGGATAATTAGGTTAATGCGTTGGGGCGGTAGGCCAATCTGAACAAATGAGTTTTTAGTGCACGCTTAAAACTGTGGGGATTGGGGATTAATTGTATTAACCTAGGTAGTGCATTCCAAAGAATCGGCGCCGCACGTGTAAAGTCTTGGTTTTACAGTTACGGTAGCGTAGCTCTGGGTGGGCCCCCTCTGAGCTCTGGGCCCGGGGCGCTCGCACCCTCTGCCCCCCGGTAGCCACGCTACAAAGTCCTGAGTCTTCCTCATCAGGCCTCTTGTACTTCATGGGAAATTTATTGATGCTGGGTGCCACCCTGTGTTTTCTTCTCAAAGAAGCTATGGCACCTGACAAAAGCAATCTTCCTAACTAATTTTCTTATATGAACCTCTAATACCATATAATAGAGCTAAATGGTAACATTCTGAATATCTGCAACCACCACAAGGAGGCGTTGTCTACATATAGATGCAGACAACACCCTAAAACTCCTTAAAGGGTTATTCTTAATGTGTTTCTTGTGCAGCAGACAGCTTTCCAGCTTCTCTCACTTCTGGGCACTTATTGTCAGTTCTGGTGAATAGCAGATCTATAGCATTAGTAGATCTAAGCTAAGCACAAATTCTGCTGTAACACATCCAGCTATGAGTGGTTTGTTTTGGAGTCTACACTTACTATCACTGTATTTACATATAGAGATGGCAGGGCATTTGATCAAGAAAGCAGCTCAGGAAAGTGAGAGCCGTGATGAGAAGAACTGCACTGTAAACAGCCAATAGATTGTGATTTTGTTAATAACAGCAGCTTGTCAGGAGCTGAAAGGGAGGGGGAGGCGATCAGCTAACTTCAGTATTGAAATCAAATAGTTGGATAGAGGTGGCTGGGATCTTAGGAAATAACCTCTCTCCTGGAGTGTTACTACTGACCAGGGTCTGGGCAGGCACTAGTGGCCAAGCTCCAAGGAAACCAGCTGTGCATAATGAAGGTTAGAAGCTCTAGTTTCAGGATAAGGACATCAGCTAGAAAAAGCAAGTCAATTGTAAACTTGCTTATTTTCATGTTAACTCACTAAAGCAATAACTTTTTACATTTTGTTTTTTTCTCCTTTTATTCCAAGAGCCTAAACTGTTTTATTTTTCCATTGACGTAGCCTTATGGGAGCATTTTTTTTTTTGCAGGGCCTCCTGTAGTTTTGAATTAAACCATTTGATTTAAGAAATTTGTACAATGCCTACAAGTAGTATTCAAGCCCCTGCAGATTTAGCAGGTTTAATAAGATGCAAATAAGCAGGGCCGGTTTTAGACAAAGTGGGGCCCTAGGCAAAAGTTTAAAATGAGGCCCCCAATGCTCACATACATATTGCACCATGACGCTCAAACATTTTGTTGTATTGACATGCGTTGAGTTCAGACCGTTCGATGCGTGCGATTGACAACATTGAAGTCGTTTGGCTCTTGTTTCTCGGCCTCTTTACATCGTCTGAGGACGAATCGAATGATGGGGACAGAACGCTAGTAGATCAATCTGTCCCCATATAGTATCATGCTGTGTGTGTGTGTATATATATATATACACACTCTAGTCTGTTCAACCATTATTTTAAAATGTGCATGGAACACACACACACACTATCACTGTATGTTTATATAGAATAATGCAAAAAATTATATATATATATATATACACACACACACACACACAATTAAACGCACATGACACATGCTTATACACACACTTATACACACATTCATACATGTACATGGCACACACTTATATACACACACATATATATGGCATGCACTCAGTGGCGTAACTACAAAGTTATGGGCCCCGGTGCGAACTTCCAAATGGGGCGCCCCCCCACCTTCCCCTAGATACGCCTTGGACTGTCGCAGGAATCTCCTGCACTGCAACATGGTGTTGGGTGCCAGCACAGCCCGCACAGTGGTATATCCAGCACAGTGGTATATCCAGCACAGCCCGCACAGTGGTCTATCCAGCACAGCCCGCACAGTGGTCTATCCAGCACAGCCCGCACAGTGGTCTATCCAGCACAGCCCGCACAGTGGTCTATCCAGCACAGCCCGCACAGTGGTCTATCCAGCACAGCCCGCACAGTGGTCTATCCAGCACAGCCCGCACAGTGGTCTATCCAGCACAGCCCGCACAGTGGTCTATCCAGCACAGCCCGCACAGTGGTCTATCCAGCACAGCCCGCACAGTGGTCTATCCAGCACAGCCCGCACAGTGGTCTATCCAGCACAGCCCGCACAGTGGTCTATCCAGCACAGCCCGCACAGTGGTCTATCCAGCACAGCCCGCACAGTGGTCTATCCAGCACAGCCCGCACAGTGGTCTATCCAGCACAGCCCGCACAGTGGTCTATCCAGCACAGCCCGCACAGTGGTCTATCCAGCACAGCCCGCACAGTGGTCTATCCAGCACAGCCCGCACAGTGGTCTATCCAGCACAGCCCGCACAGTGGTCTATCCAGCACAGCCCGCACAGTGGTATATCCAGCACAGCCCGCACAGTGGTATATCCAGCACAGCCCGCACAGTGGTATATCCAGCACAGCCCGCACAGTGGTATATCCAGCACAGCCCGCACAGTGGTATATCCAGCACAGCCCGCACAGTGGTATATCCAGCACAGCCCGCACAGTGGTATATCCAGCACAGCCCGCACAGTGGTATATCCAGCACAGTGGTATATCCAGCACAGCCCGCACAGTGGTATATCCAGCACAGCCCGCACAGTGGTATATCCAGCACAGTGGTATATCCAGCACAGCCCGCACAGTGGTATATCCAGCACAGTGGTATATACAGCACAGCCCGCACAGTGGTATATCCAGCACAGTGGTATATCCAGCAGAGCCCGCACAGTGGTATATACAGCAGAGCCCGCACAGGGGTATATAGAGCAGAGCCCGCACAGGGGTATATAGAGCAGAGCCCGCACAGGGGTATATAGAGCAGAGCCCGCACAGGGGTATATAGAGCAGAGCCCGCACAGGGGTATATAGAGCAGAGCCCGCACAGGGGTATATAGAGCAGAGCCCGCACAGGGGTATATAGAGCAGAGCCCGCACAGGGGTATATAGAGCAGAGCCCGCACAGGGGTATATAGAGCAGAGCCCGCACAGGGGTATATACAGCAGAGCCCGCACAGGGGTATATACAGCAGAGCCCGCACAGGGATATATACAGCAGAGCCCGCACAGGGATATATACAGCAGAGCCCGCACAGGGATATATACAGCAGAGCCCGCACATCTCATCTCCCCCCCCCCCCCCCCGATAATGGCCCCACAGTCCAGTTAAAAAGAAAAAAAAAAAAACTCTCCTCACCTTTCCTTTTGCCCGCGCTGCTCCCGGCGGCTGCAGTCTGCCCAGGACACTGCAGGTGCGCGATGATATGACGTCATCGCGCACCCGCAGTGTACTGTCAGAGGCAGAGCGGGGAATGATGGGAGAGGGGGCGTCAGGTGACGCTCTCTCCTCCATCATTGCATTCAACTATATCGGTGTCATAGACGCCGGTATAGTTAAATGCGGCGGCGGCGGCACTGGGGGGGGGGGGGGCGGGGGGGAACAATGCAGCGGCCCACTACTGGCACCGGCTCTTCTGCCAGAAGTGCCCGATGGCCAGTCCGGCCCTGTACTGACCTGCCAACCCGGGGCCCCTGACCTGCGGGGCCCGGTCGCAATGGCGACCGCTGCGACTGCAGTAGTTACGCCCCTGCATGCACTTATACACAGACACATACATAGCATTCTTATACATACACACATACATAGCGTGTGTATATATATATATATATATATATATATATATATATACACACACACACACACACGGCAAGCAAAGACACACTTATACACACACACATACACGGCACACACATGCAGCACAACAAATGCTCATTTGATACATGTGATTCACATAAGCACACACTACACATGACACACGCTATACACACCACACACACACACACACACACACACACACACACACACACACACACCTTTATGCTGGAGGGAATGAGATGATGCACACTATCAGCTGCAGCTCCTCCTGCTCCCAGCAGACACCTTCCTGCCCTCTCCTCTGCTGGGACTGCCGACAAGAGCAGGAGTTGCTGACAGCAGGACAGGAGCCATCATCACCAGGAGCAGCACACACACAGTGGGACGGTGCTCTTTACTTATCTGCCGGCTCAGGTTGTTACTGGTGCTGGGTCTCTCTCCCTTCCCCTCAGAGGCTCCGTGCAGCAGGACAGGGCGCTGGCCAATGAGCACTTCTATCACTCTGATGGGGGAGGTTCAGTGGCCGCTGCTCCTGTGCTTCACTGCAGGCTCCTATTTTTACTGCTACAAACATTCCCTGAGTACATGGCCTGTGGTGACATCACGGTCACATGGCAGGTCACCTGATCATGATGTCACTACAGGTCCTTAACCAGTCTCTACTCGGAAGCTTCACTGATAATGCTATTATCAGTGAAGCTTCTGCTGTAGATGCTTGGGGCCCCCAAGGGAGTGGGGGCCCCAGGCAGCTGCCTAGTCTGCCTGGCCCTAACGCCGGCCCTGCAAATAAGTTAGAGCCTTCAAACTTCAAACAAGAGCAGGATTTATTAACAGATGCATAAATCTTACAGACCAAAAAGTTTTGTTGCTCAGTTAAATTTTTATAAATTTTAAACATAAAAGTGTGGGTCAATTATTATTCAACCCCTAGGTTTAATATTTTGTGGAATAACCTTTGTTTGCAATTACAGCTAATAATCGTCTTTTATAAGACCTGATCAGGCCGGCACAGGTCTCTGGAGTTATCTTGGCCCTCTCCTCCATGCAGATCTCCAAGTTATCTAGGTTCTTTGGGTGTTTCATGTGGACTTTAATCTTGAGCTCCTTCCACAAGTTTTCAATTGGGTTAAGGTCAGGAGACTGACTAAGCCACTGCAACACCTTGATTTTTTGCCTATTGAACCAGGCCTTGGTTTTCTTGGCTGTGTGCTTTGGGTCGTTGTCTTGTTGGAAGATGAAATGACGACCCATCTTAAGATCCTTGATGGAGGAGCGGAGGTTCTTGGCCAAAATCTCCAGGTAGGCCGTGCTATCCATCTTCCCATGGATGCGGACCAGATGGCCAGGCCCCTTGGCTGAGAAACAGCCCCACAGCATGATGCTGCCACCACCATGCTTGACTGTAGGGATGGTATTCTTGGGGTCGTATGCAGTGCCATCCAGTCTCCAAACATCACGTGTGTGGTTGGCACCAAAGATCTCGATCTTGGTCTCATCAGACCAGAGAACCTTGAACCAGTCAGTCTCAGAGTCCTCCAAGTGATCATGAGCAAACTGTAGACGAGCCTTGACATGACGCTTTGAAAGTAAAGGTACCTTATGGGCTCGTCTGGAACGGAGACCATTGCGGTGGAGTACGTTACTTATGGTATTGAATGAAACCAATGTCCCCACTGCCATGAGTTCTTCCCGGAGCTCCTTCCTTGTTGTCCTTGGGTTAGCCCTGACTCTTCGGACAAGCCTGGCCTCGGCACGGGAGGAAACTTTCAAAGGCTGTCCAGGCCGTGGAAGGCTAACAGTAGTTCCATAAGCCTTCCACTTCCGGATGATGCTCCCAACAGTGGAGACAGGTAGGCCCAACTCCTTGGAAAGGGTTTTGTACCCCTTGCCAGCCTTGTGACCCTCCACGATCTTGTCTCTGATGGCCTTGGAATGCTCCTTTGTCTTTTCCATGTTGACCATGTATGAGTGCTGTTCACAAGTTTGGGGAGGGTCTTAAATAGTCAGAAAAGGCTGGAAAAAGAGATAATTAATCCAAACGTGTGAAGCTCATTGTTCTTTGTGCCTGAACTACTTCTTAATACTTTAGGGGAACCAAACAGAATTCTGGTGGGTTGAGGGGTTGAATACTAAATGACCCTCTGAAAAAACTTTTCCCAATTTAAAAAAAAAATAAACAAAGAAATAACATTCTTTTTTGCTGCAGTGCATTTCACACTTCCAGGCTGATCTACAGTCCAAATGTCACAATGCCAAGTTAATTCCAAATGTGTAAACCTGCTAAATCTGCAGGGGGTTGAATACTACTTGTAGGCACTGTATATTTTAGTTTTCATTTAGGTATAGAAAAAATTTCAGAAGTTTCTAAAAAAAAATAATAATAATTGGCTTTGTGTTGTAATTATAAGTGGAACCTGTAGCATTTTTATTTTCCTAACAACAGAACTGAGGGCTTGATTTTTGCGTAGCAAACTGGTGGTTATATTGGTACCAATTTGGGGTAGATGTGGTGATAAATTTTTTTTTAATTTTTCTGTTCTGAATTGTTGTTCTTATTAAGGCGTTTACCAATTGTGTTCATTTATTTTGGATTTTGATAGATTGGACTTTTATGAATGCCATATATGTTTTTATATATATATTTTTTAAAACCTGCAATTGTCTGATCACGTATACAATATACAGTGACTGAGTGTCGCTGGAGTTCCACGACGGCAATGACGGATGTGGAGGGGGGCAGATAATTTTTAGCCCGGTGCTGCAGACATGGCTTCCAGCGCACCAGCCCAATAGCCAAGTCCACATTCTGCTCTTAGCTTCACCTAATGCAAAGTTGAGAAAAATGTCAAATTCCTTGTGGTCATCCAGCGTACCCATCAGCGGGTTCTTCTCAGCATGATGTGGTGAACGTAAAATCCACGAAGCTCCTTATGATTGATTTTTTTATCCTTAAAGGGATCCTCTCAGGACATCCATTATAATCCTTGTAATGAAGTTAGAGAGTTGCTATGTAGGCGATTCATTCCTATATTATAAAAGGACACCTCTCGTTCACATTTCCTTCCTTAGCCTCTCTACTTATTAAACAGTTCATCTGCCTTTAAGAAACAAATGTAGATTATTCCCATCTTTGCTCACAAAATCTGTTTTTCATTACAGTCAGCTATGTGCCAGTGAGGTTTTGGTGGGAGGGAAGCGAGGGGATTCCACATGATATCTGTAGATGAAGCAGTCTGTGGTTGTGAAACTGGTCAGGCTGTAGCATTGTATAGAGGGCACTTCCAAATACTTGAGAGAAGTGACAAGAGACTCTCCATGTTACATCATTCTGCTGCCAGAATCCAGATATAAATGCTATGGACATGGCGCCATCTTATGGCTATACGCAGAAGTGCACTGGTTCACCATGATTTGCATTAGAATCTGTGTATTAACCTTTTGATTAACAAAATAGAATAGAATCAAGTCAGGAAAATAATAAAATAATGCTGTCTCCATATACCCATCAGTATAATAAGTTTTCAATATAGAAGAGATGTCAGGACCAGAAGCTGAGGGCAGAGCAGGTTCTGTCCAGCCAGAGAAGATAGAGTGGCTGAGACTAGTGATGAGCGAGTGTGCTCGTTACTGGAGTTTTCTGAGCATGCTCGGGTGTTAACGGGTATCTTGGGCATGCTTGTAGATTATGTTTGAGACCCGGCAGCTGCATGATTTGCAGCTGTTAGACAGCCTGAATACATGCATGGATTGCCTGTTTGTTAGGGAATCTCCACATGTATTCAGGTTGTCTAGCAGCTGCATTTCATGCAGCTGCCGGGTCTCAAACATAATCTACAAGCACGCCCAAGATACTCGGAGAACACCCGAGCATGCTCAGAAAATCTGAGTAATGAGCACACTCGCTCTTCACTAGCTGGGGCCTGTAGTGTCACACGTTCTGGCAGTATGGGTGTGTGTGTATGTGTGTGTGTGCTATCCCACAGGATTAATCAGCACCTTGCTATGGCCAATGGGACAGCACAAACCCTACTTAAATGCCCAGCATACTGCTGGGAGGTGCCAGTTATAGTTTATACTTGCTCTGGTTCACACGTTAGTTCCTATTCAGCCTGCTTGACTCCCATTTCTGACCTTTGCTCCATGTACACTACCATTCAAACGTTTAGAGTCACCCAGACAATTTTGTGTTTTCCATGAAAACTCATACTTTTATTAATTAATTAATGAGTTGCCAAATGAATTTAAAATCAGTCCAGACATTGACAAGGTTTGAAAAAAAGATTTTTATTTGAAATAATAATTTTCTCCTTCAAACTTTGCTTTTGTCAAAGAATGCTCCCTTTGCAGCAATTACCTTTGGCATTCTAGCAGTTAATTTGCAGAGGTAATCTGGAGAAATTTCCCCCCATGCTTCCAGAAGCCCCTCCCACAAGTTGGTTTGGCTTGATGAGCACTTTTTGCGTACCATACGGTCAAGCTGCTCCCACAACACCTCAATGGAGATGAGATCTGGTGACTGCGCTGGCCACTCCATTACAGATAGAACACCAGCTGCCTGCTTCTTCCCTAAATAGTTCTTGCATAATTTGGAGGTGTGCTTTGGGTCATTGTCCTGTTGTAGGATGAAATTGGCTCCAATCAAGCGCTGTCCACAGGGTATGGCATGGCATTGCAAAATTGAGTGATAGCCTTCCTTATTCAAAATCCCTTTTACCTTGTACAAATCTCCCACTTTACCAGCACCAAAGCAACCCCAGACCATCACATTACCTCCACCATGCTTGACAGATGGCGTCAGGTGCTCTTCCAGTATCTTTTCAGTTGTTCTGCGCCTCACAAATGTACCGTATTTTCCGGCGTATAAGACGACTGGGCGTATAAGACGACCCCCCAACTTTACCAGTTAAAATATAAAATCTTCTTAAAAGTCGGGGGTCTTCTTATACACCCTATGTCGTCTTATAGGGCCGGTGAATATGTGCCTTTTGGGGGGGGGGGGGAGTGATCCTGATGACGAGGGGGCGTCTCACAGGAAAGTAAGTATCCCCCATTACCTTATCGTAGCGGTGCAGCGTGGGGGTCTCAGTGCTGGGAGTGGCGGCGGCGGCTGCTGTGCTCTGGTGCGGCGGCTGCTGTGCTCTGGTGCGGCGGCTCCTCTTCTGTGTGGGGCCTCTGTGCTGTGGGGTGGCGGTGGCGGCGGCATATCTTTATCCAGTTGGGGCTCCTCCGGCATCTCCTTAGCCCTGGAGGCCCCGCCGCAACTCCATCGGTGCAATGCAGCGGCCATTTTCCCGGAGGCAGCTCAATAGGTGCGATGCGGTGGCCTCCGGGAAAATGGCCGCTGCTCAGATTCAGATCTCGTCCCGAAATCTCGGGACACGAGATCTGAATCTGAGCAGCGGCCATTTTCCCGGAGGCCACCACATTGCACCGATGGAGTTGCGGCGGGGCCTCCAGGGCTAAGGAGATGCCGGAGGAGCCCCAACTGGATAAAGATACGCCGCTGCCGCCGCCACCCCACAGCACAGAGGCCCCACACAGAAGAGGAGCCGCCGCACCAGAACACAGCAGCCGCCGCCGCTCCCAGCACTGACACCCCCACGCTGCACCGCTAGGATAAGGTAATGGGGATTACTCACTTTCCTGTGAGACGCCCCCTCGTCATCAGGATCACTCCCCCTCCCCACCCACCATATACACCGGCGTACAAGACGATTCCCGGCGTATAAGACGACCCCCGACTTTTAAGAAGATTTTCGGGGGTTAAAAAGTCGTCTTATACGCCGGAAAATACGGTACTTCTGTGTGATCCAAACACCTCAAACTTGGATTCGTCTGTCCATAACACTTTTTTCCAATCTTCCTCTGTCCAATGTCTGTATTCTTTTGCCCATATTAATCTTTTCCTTTTATTAGCCAGTGTCAGATATGGCTTTTTCTTTGCCACTCTGCCCTGAAGGCCAGCATCCCGGAGTCGCCTGTTCACTGTAGATGTTGACAATGGCGTTTTGCGTGTACTATTTAATGAAGCTGCCAGTTGAGGACCTGTGAGGCATCGATTTCTCAAACTACAGACTCTAATGTACTTGTCTTGTTGCTCAGTTGTGCAGCCGGGCCTCCCACTTCTCTTTCTACTCTGGTTAGATCCTGTTTATGCTCTCCTCTGCAGGGAGTAGTACACACTGTTGTAGGAAATCTTCAGTTTCTTGGCAATTTCTTGCATAGAATAGTCTTCATTTCTAAGAACAAGAATAGACTGTTGAGTTTCACATGAAAGTTCTTTTTTTCTGGCCATTTTGAGCATTTAATGGAACCAACAAATGTAATGCTTCAGATTCTCAACTAGCTCAAAGGAAGGTCAGGTTTATAGGTTCTCTAATCAGCCAAACTGTTTTCAGCTGTGCTAATATACTTGCACAAGGGTTTTCAAGGGTATTCTAACCATCCATTAGCCTTCTTACACAGTGAGCAAGCACAAAGTACCATAAGAACACTGGAGTGATGGTTGTTGGAAATGGGCCTCTATACACCTTTGAAGATATTGCATTACAAACCAGACGTTTGCAGCTAGAATAGTCATTTACCACATTAACAATGTATAGAGTGTATTTCTGAATCATTTAATGTTAGCTTCATTGGAAAAAACTATGCTTTTCTTGTGAAAATAAGGAAATTTCTAAGTGACCCTAAACTTTTGAACGGTAGTGTATATGCAGCGCCCCAGAGTCCTGGTCGTTGCAGTACTGTTGCTCCGCCACTAAGGGGAGTGATGGTACATCTGATGGCACTTAAGGAGTTCACATGACCAGGTATCACAGTCACACTTTACACTTCAAATTCTGGCCACCAGGGGGAGCAAAGGGTTCTATGTATTAGGCCACTCCTCACAATCTGGTAAAACTGGGGGCTGGATAGGAAGTTAGTCAGAAGCTGACTGGGTTGGAACCAGGCAACATCCTGTGGCAGAGGGTGTTGCAGGGAAAGATTCAGGGTGGTCTCTGTCAGGGGTGGGATCCTGACAGTGGCCTAGCGAACAGAACAGAACGTTACGGTGCCGCGCCTGCACTCGAATGCGGTGGCATCCTAAGGAAGGAAAAGAAGCGAGGTTTATTGTGGAGAAGTGAGAAACGAGATCGCAGCACAAAGGAGATAAAGCCAGTAGGAGTCGTGCCGTAAGATCGAGGCAACATCCTACTGAGGCGCGTAGCCGGTGGCCGGAACGCCGAAGAAGTATTAGGCTCCAAGCAATACTTCAAACAGCGGCAGGACAGTTAATTTTAGGTTGGCTGTCTCACCTAAATCACCTAAGCAGTTGCGGAGCGCCCCCACACCGCCGCAGGGCCGAGGGGTACCCGGAGCCGGGCCTCTGGGATCTCAGTCCTGGGGTTGTCACGGTGGCTAGACCCGGTCCGTGGCCCTGTCTGTCAGTGGGGGACGTCCGTTGCCAATAGGTGCTGTTAACGGTGGTGTAGCGGTGCAGTTGTGGGGTGCAGGTCGCGGTAAATAACGAGGACACCAGGTTGCAGTCTCTTTACCTCTTTACTGAAGATGTGGGAGACCTCAGTCCAGAGCGCTGTTAACTGGGTTTTCAGAGACCGGCCGGTCCAACGACACATCAGGAGCTCTCTTTACAGGTGGGAATCAGTATCTACCTTCTAGCGCTGTGTGTTGTAGTTCTTCCCTGCTGAGCTCCCGGGATAGTCCTCACAACTGTTTCTTTCTGTCTCTACTGTTCCTTCTCCGTCCTCCAGTTGATATGGTAGGACGCACCCGTATGACGGGGTAGGCCTGGAGTTCTTCCGGGACCCTAGAGTCGCCCCTCTCCCACAGCTGCCTCCGTTGTCTGCTTAGGTGTTAAGTGAGACAGCCAACCTGTAGTTAGCTGCCCTGCCGTGGTTTGCAATGTACTTAAAGTCTCTTACTTGCTCGGCGTTCCGGCCACCGACTGTTTGCGCCTCAGAAGGATGTTGCCTCGGTCTAACAGCAAGACCCCTTCTGGTATTTCTCCTTTTCTGTATTCCCGTTGTTTACTGGTTAGTTCTGCTCTGAGGAGTCTGCCAGGATCCCATCCCTGACAGGTCCTCTCACTAGCTCTTCCCAGCTACTTCTCCCTGTCTTCCTGTCCAACCCCCAGTTTTACCAGAGTTGTGAGGAGTGGCCTACTAGATAGGACCACCCCCCCTGGTGGCCGGAGTGTGAAGTGTGGTGTGAGTGTACCTGATCAGAGAAACTCCCTAGTGCAATCAGACGCACCATAGCTCCCCGTAGTGGCGGAGCCACAGCACTGCAACAACCAGGACTCTGGGGTGCTGCACTCCCCCCCGGTTAAATCCAGTACTCCGGGACTGGGAAAACAAGAACAATAATACATGTTAACAGAAAACACACAAATTTTTGAAATAGCATAACAATTGAACATAACAGAGCTTCCCTTTACGGGAGGTGAGGATTCTTGAACGTTGCGAAAGTTTGGTCATGCACAGTTTATGACTCTCAGTTCAGTGGTTGAAACAGCGGGGACCCCGGGTAAACAAAGGGGCCCCCCCTTGTGGAAGTTTTTGAGCAATTCACCGTCCATTACTCTAGTGTCCATTTAAAAACCTGTAACAAAAGGATATGCATACAAACATTTTCAATTACATAGCAGCCCTATCAATACCTCCAAGTTTTGTAGCGGAGGGGAGTTTGATTTTGAGTGCTGCGTGTGGACCTTCGCAGCGCAGGGGTTGCTATTGGTCTAACAGGGCCCGCTATGCTTGCTACCGCTGGTGTAGTGCGCTGTTTTCTAACTACACTTCTAGTGAGTCTGGGTAGCACTGGCAGGTTGGGGCTCTCAGAGCTGCTGCTATCAACAGTGGGTACGGCAGGCTCACTGATAGCAGAGGGAGGATTTGCCGGTTCAACGGTTGGCATGGCTTCTTCAGGCAAGGCTTGTTGAGGTTGCGGGACCGGATGATCTGGTACCACCATTGTTTCTGGTGGGTCCGGCTGTGGAAACGTTAGAACAGGTACCGCGATGGCCTGATTTATCTGAGTCCAGGACTGGGGAAAGTCACCAAGGACAGTATGGAACATCTTCTCCTTTTCCACCGGCGGGGAGATTTCTGGGGCCGTGCCCCTCTCTTTCAACTTATCAGGGCAGACCTTAAGGTGATCCCTGGATACCGCTGTCGAGGTCTCCCCTCTGTCCTTGCTGATGAGACAGACCTTAGTGTTGTCGAAGTCGGATGGCAAGATGGTATACGGTTCCGCTTCCCATTGGTCATCAAGCTTGTGTAACCTCCTCTTTCGTTTAAGCACTTGCTCACCAGGTGACAGGGGAATCGCAGGAGCGTGTTGATTGTAGTCCCTTTCTTGTTTCTGCCTAGCCTGGGCGAGACTTCTCTCCACACACTCCTGTACTTCGCGGTATCTTCGCTGCCTTTCTGTATCCCAATCTGCCTCCGGCGAGGTATCTTCGGGTACTAGGACCCCCATGTCCAGATCAACGGGTAACCGACTAGACCTTCCTCGCATCAGGTACGCTGGAGTACAGTTGGTGGAACTTACTGGGATGTGGTTGTACATATCCACCAAGTCAGGCAACTTTGTCGGCCACAGGTTCCGTTCCTCCACAGGCAAGGTCTTCAATAAATCGATTACTACCTGGTTCATCTTCTCGCACATCCCGTTGGTTTGGGGGTGGTACGGTGTAGTTCTGATCTTCTTACACCTGTACAACTGGCAGAATTCTTGGAACACTTCCGCTTCGAATGCAGGCCCCTGATCGGTCAGTACTTTCTCTGGGTAGCCATGGGGTCTACAAAAGTGCTGCTGGAAGGCCCTGGCGGCAGTCCTAGCTGTTAGATCCTTGACAGGCACAACCACCAAAAACCTGGAGTAGTGGTCCACGATGGTAAGGGCGTAGATATAGCCCGACCGGCTAGGCGTCAGCTTCACATGATCCAGCGCGACCAGTTCGAGCGGCCGTTTGGTGATGATAGGCCGCAGGGGAGCCCGTTGACTGTCACGGTCCTTCCTTCGCAGACTACACGGACCACACTCTCGACACCACTTCTCAATGGTTCTCTTCATGCCAATCCAATAGAACCTCCCTCGGAGCAGCTTCTCCAGCTTCCTCCATCCGAAGTGTCCGGCTCCATCATGGTAGGCTCCCAGAACCATGGGCGCATCTCGCCTTGGCACCACTATCTGCCACACCAATTCATGAGTACGTGGGTCGATGCTCCTCCTGCACAACTTGCCATCATGGATAAACAGTTTGCTTCTCCCCTTCCACAGCTGTTGAGTTTCTTGTGGATCATCTGGGCCAGGGTGCAACCCAGCCTGCGTCAAGAGTTCCTTCACCTGATGGACCGCGGGGTCACTATCCTGGGTTTCTGCCCATCCGTGGTGGGGCAGGGGATTCAGCGTGGCATCCGGTTGGTTCTTGTGCCTGTTCTTCACATGGTGAGAGTTCTGAGTGGCTTTGGGGCGATGGAAGGCAGGCAGCTCCACCTCTTCAAGTGCCTCCGGGTCTTCTCCCACTTCTGGTAGATTGGGCATTCGGGACAGAGCATCGGCATTGGCATTCTGGTGTCCTGCCCGATATTTGATGGTGAAATCATAGTTGGACAGCCGGGCCATCCACCGCTGTTCCAAAGCCCCGAGTTTGGCAGTACCCAGATGCGTTAGCGGATTGTTGTCCGTGAAGACGGTGAATTTCGCGGAGGCCAGGTAGTGCTTAAACCTCTCTGTCACTGCCCAGACGAGGGCCAGGAATTCCAGCTTAAAGGAACTATAGTTGTCAGGGTTCCTTTCCGTGGGACGGAGTTTCCTGCTGGCGTAAGCGATCACCCTTTCTTTGCCGTTCTGAACCTGGGACAGCACGGCTCCTAATCCCACATTACTGGCATCTGTGTACAGCACAAACGGTTGATCGTATTCGGGGTAAGCCAGTATCTCTTCTCCCGTCAGTGCCGACTTCAAACAGGTGAAGGATTCCTCCAGCTCTTCGTTCCAATCAAAGGGGGTTTTCCTCCCCTTGGTCTTCTTTGGTTGGCCCACCAGCAGATTTTGCAAGGGTGCGGCCTTCTTGGTGAAATCCTTAATGAATCTCCGATAGTAACCTACCAACCCGAGGAACTGCCGGACTTCGTGGAGGTCACTAGGCTTTGGCCAGTCCTTGATCACTGTGACCTTGTCGGGGTCTGGGGCCACTCCTTCAGCGCTCACCACATGGCCCAGGTACTGCACTTTAGGTTTGAGCAGATGACACTTGGACGGTTTCACCTTTAAGCCGAATTTGGACAGGGCTTCGAACACCTCGGCCAGGTGCTTCAGATGGTCTTCGTAGGTCTTAGAGAAGACAATGACATCATCCAAATACAGCAGCACAGTTTCAAAGTTCATGTGTCCTAGGCAGCACTCCATCATCCTCTGGAACGTTCCTGGAGCATTGCACAGTCCGAAGGGCATGTAGTTGAACTCGCAGAGACCCATTGGTGTCGTGAAGGCCGTCTTCTCCTTGTCCGCCTCCGCTACAGGAACCTGCCAGTACCCACTGGTGAGATCTAAGGTAGAGAAGTAGTTAGCAGATTTTAAAGCAGCCAGAGATTCCTCTATCCTGGGCAGTGGGTATGCGTCCTTATGTGTAATGTGATTCAACTGCCTGTAATCAACACACATCCTCATTGTACCATCTTTCTTTTTAACGAGGACTAACGGAGCTGCCCAGGGGCTACAGCTGTCTCTCACCACCCCAGCCTCCTTCATTTCCCGCAACATGTCCTTGGCACACTGGTAATGAGCTGGGGGTACAGGGCGATATCTCTCTTTTATGGGTCGATGATCTCCCGTGGGGATGTGATGTTGGATCCCTTTCACCTGCCCAAAATCTGAGGGGTGTTTGCTGAATACCTGCTCGTACTCGTGTACCACCCTGTAAGCCCCCTGTATTTGATGAGACGGGGTGGAGTCAGTGCCCACATGCAGTTCCCGACACCAGTCTTTCGAGTGCTCTGCAGAACCTTTGTTCTCCGCCACGTTTGACGGGACCAAGGGTTCAGGTGTCTGTATTACACTATTATTGACAGTGAACAATTTGGCGAGCGTGGTATACTTGGTTAGGTGGACCTCTTCCTCCCCACAATTGAGGACACGTACGGGCACTCTCCCCTGTCGGACGTCAACCACCCCCCGGGCTGTCAGAACAGTAGGCCTATTGTCTGAATATACAGGTTCCACCAAGGCCTGGTAGTCCTTACCCCTGAGGCCTATGGCTGCTCGACACCATATTAACATTTCACTCTTGGGAGGTATCGCGATGGGGTTTGAATCACTTACAGTGACACGACAAATCTCACCACCAGTCAGCTCTACCTGCTGTCTCTGCATCAGAGCTCTGATTTCCTTCTGCAGGGCACGTTGCTCACTGTGGCCAGCGTTTTCTACCACCTGTTGCAACAAAACAATCACTTCTGCAAGACAATTTTCTATAACATTAGTACCAAGAGTCATCATGGGATTACATTCTCGACGATCAATATCTACAATCACAATCCCTTGGGCTTTCAATTCCACCCGCCCCACTTTGATGGTGACCTCCTTATACCCCACTTGTGGCAACGGCTGACCATTACTGGCGATTATGGTGAAATCATCGTCAGGGCCACGAGTAATATCAGCGTCCTCCCAATACCGTTTGTAGAGCACGTAAGGTATAGTCGTCACCTGAGAACCGGTGTCCAGCAAAGCATTCAAGGGGATTCCATCAATCACTACAGGGAGAACTGGTCGTCCTCCAATATACTTGGTTCTCCAATGCTGCGGGCCTGACCGTCCTACTCCTGGGGGTTGGCCCTTTGCCCCAGGGGTTGCTCGTTTAAAGGACAGTACCTTGCAAGATGGCCCACCTGATGACAGCGGCGGCAGATGGGTCGTCCATCCTGGTGGAAGCGATCGTCGGGCCGGCTCCTGGTCGGCGGAGTCCTCCTCTGTCGCATCCAAGGGACATCCTCCGGGCTGGAAGCCAACTGGATCTTCTCTTTGGGGGCCTCCTGTAGGGACTGCACCGTCCGGGCCAGGGCAGCAACGCTCTTGGTTAGCTCTTGCATCTGGAGACGGAGTCCTGCAGGGGAGTCGTCCTCGAAGCTCTGGGCGTCGGCCTCCGCGGCAACTGGGGTATCCGATGCCACCTCCTGGTGGTAGGTGAGAGCGGGGCGCCTGGGTGGCACTGCGCGGCTGGGCTGCCGCTCCTGCAATGCCTGGATAGCTTTATCTTTAAACTGCGCAAAAGTCAAGTCTGGATTTTGCATGGCCAGGAAGTGCAATTGGCCCCGCTGGTGACTGCACAGGAGCCCCTCGATGAACCGCTCCTTCAGGATTTTATCCTCATCCTGCATGCTGCCGGGGTCACTCTGCTTAATGGCCCGCATCGCTTCCTGGAGATTAAGGGCATAGTCCCGTAAGCTATCCTGCGACCTCTGTTTGCATCCATAGAAAGTCAGTTTAATCTCTGTGGCAGTGCGAGTATCAAAGGTGGCTTTAAGCTTGGCAAAAATCTGTTGTGCAGTTCCTTTATGCTCAGCGGGCCAGGATTTCACTTCTCTCAGAGCCGCCCCAAAGAGTTGACCGGTTATCATATGGACCTTCTGAGGCTCGGTTAGGGGATAGAACTCGAGTAGGCTGCAAAGCCCTTCTTTAAAGTCAGTGAATGTATGCGCCTCCCCAGAGTATCGTGGGAGCCAGGTCGCTCCGGGCAGGTAGGGCATGGAGAAGGGCATTATGGCTTTTGCGTTAGCGGCGGTGTCCGACTGGCTGATGGGGGCAGCGGGCTCTGCGGCAGCCAGTGGCGGTATTAGGGCCGCGGCTTCGCCCGCTGCGGGGACCGGAGCTGCCCCTGCGTCCGCGGCTGCGACCGCCACCTCCTCTCCTCCCGACTCGGACATGGCCGTCCCTTCCTCCCGCTAACCTGCTGGAGGTCGGAGTTCCTCTTCCGGGATTGGCGTCTCACCGCGCTTTCCGTTCCGCGCTTCTTTTGGCCGATCCCGCCCACGTAGCTAAGGCTCCTCCCTCCGCGCGCGGCAATGGCGAATTTTGGCGGTAACTTTCCGCGGCAAGCAGTAGCACACAGTTCTCTCAATAAAGTACAGTTCAAGCACGACAAATCACAGTCTCTAGGCACACATGACCTGATTCTTCAGGCTTAAGTAGATCCTGTTCGTGACGCCAAGTTGCGGAGCGCCCCCACACCGCCGCAGGGCCGAGGGGTACCCGGAGCCGGGCCTCTGGGATCTCAGTCCTGGGGTTGTCACGGTGGCTAGACCCGGTCCGTGGCCCTGTCTGTCAGTGGGGGACGTCCGTTGCCAATAGGTGCTGTTAACGGTGGTGTAGCGGTGCAGTTGTGGGGTGCAGGTCGCGGTAAATAACGAGGACACCAGGTTGCAGTCTCTTTACCTCTTTACTGAAGATGTGGGAGACCTCAGTCCAGAGCGCTGTTAACTGGGTTTTCAGAGACCGGCCGGTCCAACGACACATCAGGAGCTCTCTTTACAGGTGGGAATCAGTATCTACCTTCTAGCGCTGTGTGTTGTAGTTCTTCCCTGCTGAGCTCCCGGGATAGTCCTCACAACTGTTTCTTTCTGTCTCTACTGTTCCTTCTCCGTCCTCCAGTTGATATGGTAGGACGCACCCGTATGACGGGGTAGGCCTGGAGTTCTTCCGGGACCCTAGAGTCGCCCCTCTCCCACAGCTGCCTCCGTTGTCTGCTTAGGTGTTAAGTGAGACAGCCAACCTGTAGTTAGCTGCCCTGCCGTGGTTTGCAATGTACTTAAAGTCTCTTACTTGCTCGGCGTTCCGGCCACCGACTGTTTGCGCCTCAGAAGGATGTTGCCTTGGTCTAACAGCAAGACCCCTTCTGGTATTTCTCCTTTTCTGTATTCCCGTTGTTTACTGGTTAGTTCTGCTCTGAGGAGTCTGCCAGGATCCCATCCCTGACAGGTCCTCTCACTAGCTCTTCCCAGCTACTTCTCCCTGTCTTCCTGTCCAACCCCCAGTTTTACCAGAGTTGTGAGGAGTGGCCTACTAGATAGGACCACCCCCCCTGGTGGCCGGAGTGTGAAGTGTGGTGTGAGTGTACCTGATCAGAGAAACTCCCTAGTGCAATCAGACGCACCATAGCTCCCCGTAGTGGCGGAGCCACAGCACTGCAACAACCAGGACTCTGGGGTGCTGCACAGACATAGGGGGCAATTGTGGGAGAGGGGCGACGCTAGGGCCCCGGAAGAACTCCAGGCCTACCTGTCATACGGGTGCGTCCTAGCCATATCATCTGGGGGACGGAGAAGAACATCAGAACAGATACAAGTTGTGAGAAAGAACATCAGAAACAGACACAACAGTTGTGAGGACTATCCCGTGGTGCTCAGCAGGGAGGTACTACAACACACAGGTGCTAGAAGGTAGGCACTGATTTCCACCTGCAAAGGGAACTGGATGTGCCTTCAGACCGGCCGGTCTCAGCCAGCCCTGTTAGCAGTACTCTGGATTGAGGATCCTGAAGCCTTCAGTAAAGAGGTAAAGAGACTGCAACCCTGTGTCCTCGTTATTCATCGCGACCTGCACCACGCACCATCATCTCATCTTTCATTGGACGCCCCTTAGCAGGGTCACGGACCGGGTCTAGCCACCGTGACAACCCTAGGACCGAGACTGAGAGGCCCGGTACCGAGTACTCCGCGGCCCTGCGTCTGGGGGCGCTCCAACTTGGCGTCACAAACAGGATCTACTTAAGCCTGAAGAGTCAGGTCATGTGTGCCTTGGAACTGTGACTGAATTGTGCTTGAATTGTGATTTATCGCAAAGACTGTGCATTGCTTTTGCCGCCAAAGATTCCCGCCAAAACCGCCGCCATTACAGCGCCACGAGGAGCACAGGAGAAGAACAAGGGCGTGGATTTGTGGGCGTGGACGAACTGAAAAGCGCGAAGAACAATGGCCGCCCAGTCTAAATATTTCTGTCCCGTGAGGACGTGTCCGTCAGCAGCCGAGATCCGCCTCCTGATCCTCAATGGTGGGCAGAGACAAAGAAAGCGAAACCGCCCACGAAGGAGAGAGCGGGAAAAGGACAAAGAAGAAGTCAGCCACGTGGAGGACGCCATGGCCAGCCACCTGGAGCCGGAGCGTGGGGTCGGAGCAGAGGACTCCCCCAGTTACCCGGAGGGGCACCGTAACCAGGCCTCCACCACTGATGCTGAATTCCTGCAGGCCGGAGTGGACAAGCTCAGTGACCAACTCCGGCGGATGCAGCCGAGCACTGAGGCCGGGTGGAAGAAGACCTTCATCGGGAGTCTCACCAGACGCCTGTCGGCAGCCTCGCCTGGTCCGGAGCAGGAAAGGAGTTCCAGCGCTCTGAAGCCAGAAAGCAGGGCCCTGCCGGAAAGCGAGATGTTGCCAACAGAGATGACAACGCCGCAGCACAAGGCCCTGCAACCAGCGTTCCAGACCCCAGCGGGGGCGGAGCAGCCCGGCACCGGAGGGACCGCATCTGAAGCAGGTATGAAGGATGACCCTGCCCTGATGACCGACACCACTCCATCGACTGCTAGTGCCACAGCTGCTGACTCCGTTCCAGTGACTGATCTTGCAGCAGCCGCTACCTCTGCTGCAGCAAATGCCCATACTCAAGCTGCGCAGACCTCCATCGCTGCTCATGATTTAACCGTACATGAAAGATGGATTAACGGCGTTTGTCCAGCACTGGGTGTAACCCTGGACCTCACTTTTCCCAGGCCAAGAAGGGTTAAGTGCCAGGTGCAGCCCTGGAAGCCGTCCAACTAAACCTGGGAACCACGAGTATGTAAATAGTTAACTGTTTGTTTCCCTGCTTTTTGCTGCTAATACCCGGGATCCCTATTGCTTTTTATTTTTGCTCTTGTTTTATTTTTGCTTTTGTTCTACAATATTACAAAGACTGCCGAATCATGGACGGTGAATGGTTCACAAACTGTATTGTAAATAGTTCGCACCTTCTTAAAGTTGCCCCTTACTGGTTTTACAAGAAGGAGAGCCTTGCGAAGAGACTGTTCCTGAGTACAGCATGGAAGCTCTTGCCTTAACTGGACTTGCAGATAGAGAGAGTCTGCATTACCTCAAAGAGACTTGGTCCCCTTTTAAAGGGAACGTTCACTAGTTGCACTTAAAGTATAATGTTGTCTTGAAAGAAAGTAGATGGTAATAATGTTTTACATAGGAGTAATATGTAGTTAGCTAGATAGTTATAGAGAATGTTTAATAATGTTATTAGAGAATGAGGACAGAAAAGAGTTGAAAGCTGATTTTCAATAGAGTAAACCCGTAGGGGTTAGTTAGTGAGTCCTCCTGAGAGCCATAGAGAGATGGCCAATTGATCCTGTAGTAAGAAAAGAGGCAGTAGGCCTGGGCAGATAGACAGGCGGTCCTGCATATGAAAAATTAGAGAGTAAAAAGAAGAGTGTTGCACTTAGAAGAGAAAAATAAAGAAAAAGTTAATTTATATTTTAGAGTTTTATGGTAAGCCTTTAGTGGGTTCAGCTTATACGCCCTTAAAGGAAAAGTTAAATTATTGTTCAGAATTTGCACTTAGTAGAATACCCGGCTGGGTAATAGGAGTTATTTATAATATGTTATTTAAAATATTTAACCATGTTTTGTTTGTAACATTCAAGAGTCCTTATCTCCCATAAAGGGAAGCACTGTTATAATTACTTGTTCATAGCATTTTAAAATTTGTATGTCTTTTACTGACATGTATTGTTGTTTTCTTCCCAGTCCGGGAGTACTGGATTTAACCGGGGGGGAGTGCAGCACCCCAGAGTCTTGGTCGTTGCAGTACCGTTGCTCCGCCACTAAGGGGAGTGATGGTACGTCTGATGGCACTTAAGGAGTTCACCTGACCAGGTATCACAGTCACACTTTACACTTCACATTCTGGCCACCAGGGGGAGCAAAGGGTTCTATGTATTAGGCCACTCCTCACAATCTGGTAAAACTGGGGGCTGGATAGGAAGTTAGTCAGAAGCTGACTGGGTTGGAACCAGGCAACATCCTGTGGCAGAGGGTGTTGCAGGGGAAGATTCAGGGGGGTCTCTGTCAGGGGTGGGATCCTGACAGTGGCCTAGCGAACAGAACAGAACGTTACGGAGCCGCGCCTGCACTCGAATGCGGTGGCATCCTAAGAAAGGAAAAGAAGCGAGGTTTATTGTGGAGAAGTGAGAAACGAGATCGCAGCACAAAGGAGATAAAGCCAGTAGGAGTCGTGCCGTAAGATCGAGGCAACATCCTACTGAGGCGCGTAGCCGGTGGCCGGAACGCCGAAGAAGTATTAGGCTCCAAGCAATACTTCAAACAGCGGCAGGACAGTTAATTTTAGGTTGGCTGTCTCACCTAAATCACCTAAGCAGACATAGGGGGCAATTGTGGGAGAGGGGCGACGCTAGGGTCCCGGAAGAACTCCAGGCCTACCCATCATACGGGTGTGTCCTATCCATATCATCTGGGGGACGGAGAAGAACATCAGAATAGATACGAGTTGTGAGAGAAGAACATCAGAAACAGACACAACAGTTGTGAGGACTATCCCGTGGTGCTCAGCAGGGAGGTACTACAACACACAGGCGCGCTAGAAGGTAGGCACTGATTTCCACCTGCAAAGGGAACTCTGGATGTGCCTTCGGACCGGCCGGTCTCAGCCAGCCCTGTTAGCAGTACTCTGGATTGAGGATCCTGACGCCTTCAGTAAAGAGGTAAAGAGACTGCAACCCTGTGTCCTCGTTATTCATCGCGACCTGCACCACGCACATCATCTCATTTTTCATTGGACGCCCCTTAGCAGGGTCACGGACCGGGTCTAGCCACCGTGACAACCCCAGGACCGAGACTGAGAGGCCCGGTACCGAGAACCCCGCGGCACTGCGTCTGGGGGCGCTCCATATAGATGACCTTTCTGCCTGATGATTCTGTTCATGTTCCTGTGGCTGAGATCCTGGTTGACACAGTAGCTACTCTGTGGATTCAACCCAAAGGCCCCTGTGTAAGTCCAGATCCCTGAACAGGGGTTAAAGGCTGAAGGTCAGGGTAACCCTAGGAATCTGGTAGATGGAATGGTTAGCACTAAGCCTGTCCAAGGAAGCCCTATTAAGAGCTGCTTGGCTAATACTCACAGTGCTTCATGACATTTAGAATTTTTAAGGTCTATACCATTTATAGCATAAAAAATAACAATTGCATACAGTGGGTTTTTTTGCTTGTTATTTTTTAAACTAAACACAAACTTAGTCTTTGACAACTCTTAATTATCTCTGCTCTTCCTTCTTTCTGCTTGTGATATCACTGAAGGTCATTCATACATTCAGTCCAGGGTGTGTGTGCATATAGTAACTTTATATCCTTATGTATTATATATTGTATACTCTGTGCACATACATATACACGCCTTGTTGTGTCTTTGCTCTTGTCTTAATACAGTTGTATGTATAGAATGTGCTGGGCTGGATATACAGAAAAAACAGGGAAACAAGACTTTTTGATGCACCTTTCTATGTGGCCACGTTCAAAAGTTCAGTATTTGGTCAGTTTTCTTACCTCAGCATTTATATGCCAAAACCAGGAGTGGGCGAAAAATGCAGGTGTTTTTATCATAAAAATGTAATAAATATTAAATTATACAGTATATATATATATATATATATATATATATATATATATATATATATACACATTCATATACTGAAAAAAGATTATTATGACAATTAAATAAAATAAAAAAAATGGGCACTATGAATCCCTCCCAGTGCCAATGCCAGAAGAATTGCCCCCCCCCCCCCAGCTTTGGATTGTATCTGCATCCTGGATTCAGATACAGTGAGAAAGAAATGATAAAATAGGGAGCCATCATGATACTTCCTACCCTATCATTCTCGCTGATTGTCTGACGTCTCAGCGCACCAGACATGATGACTTGTTTACATCACGATCGCTGTGCTGAGCAGTGCAGACCACACACTGCAGAGACCAGAGCAACGGGGGGAGCCATCAAACTATTTGAGGGCTATTTATTGGGCCATCATGCTATTTGGAGGGCTATTTGGGGGCCGTCATACCATACCTCCCAACTTTTGAAGATGGGAAAGAGGGACAAAGTTAGCGGCGCGCGAAGCGCGCCGCGTCAAATTTTAGGCCACGCCTCTGACCACACCCATTCATAATTAGTCACACCCATATCCACGTCCCAACTACACCCATTTAGCACTGCTGATCACACTGTTTCATATACAATAGTTATAAACAAAAAAATATGGCCACACAGTGCTCCATACTGTATAATGACCGCACATGACGCTCCATACTGTATAATGGCCACACATGACGCTCCATACTGTATAATGGCCACACATGACGCTCCATACTGTATAATGGCCACACATGACGCTCCATACTGTATAATGGCCGCACATGACGCTCCATACTGTATAATGACCGCACATGATGCTCCATACTGTATAATGACCGCACATGATGCTCCATACTGTATAATGACCGCACATGATGCTCCATACTGTATAATGACCGCACATGATGCCCCATACCGTATAATGGCCGCACATGATGCTCCATACTGTATAATGACTGCACATGATGCTCCAGACCGTATAATGACCACACATGATGCCCCATACTGTATAATGGCCACACATGACGCTCCATACTGTATAATGGCCACACATGATGCTCCATACTGTATAATGACCGCACATGATGCTGCATACTGTATACTGGCTGCACATGATGCTCCATATTGTATAATGACTGCACATGATGCCCCATACTGTATAATGGCCACACATGACGCTCCATACTGTATAATGACCGCACATGATGCTCCATACTGTATAATGGCCGCACATGATGCTCCATACTGTATAATGACCGCACATGATGCTCCATACTGTATAATGGCCGCACATGATGCCCCATACTGTATAATGACCGCACATGATGCTCCATACTGTATAATGACCGCACATGATGCTCCGTATTGTATATTGACCGCACATGATGCTGCATACTGTATACTGGCTGCACATGATGCTCCATATTGTATAATGACTGCACATGATGCTCCATACTGTATAATGGCCGCACATGATGCTCCATACTGTATAATGACCGCACATGATGCTCCATACTGTATAATGACCGCACATGATGCCCCATACTGTATAATTGCCACACATGACGCTCCATACTGTATAATGACCGCACATGATGCCCCATACTGTATAATTGCCACACATGACGCTCCATACTGTATAATGAACACACATGACGCTCCATACTGTATAATGACGGCATGCATACCGTATAATGGCCCCACATGATGCTCCATACCGTATAATGGCCGCACATGACGCTCCATACTGTATAATGACCGCACATGATGCTCCATACTGTATGATGACCACACATGATGCTCCATACTGTATGCTGGGTGCACATGATGCTTCATACTGTATAATGACCACACATGATGCTCCATACTGTATAATGACCGCACATGATGCTCCATACTGTATAATGGCCACAGTTCTCCATACTGTATAATGACATACAGGCACGCAGCTCACACACACACGCTCACACACATGCACACGCACACAGCTCACACACACGGCCCACACACACGCAGCACACACACAGCTCACACACGCACGCAGCTCACACACATGCAGCATCACACACACAGTATCACACATACACACGCAGCATCACAAACGCAGCTCACAAACACATGCAGCTTTGACACAAATGCATCACATACGCAGCCTTCACACACACACCCATCACACACACACGCAGTCATCACACACACACACGCAGTCATCACACACACACGCAGCCATCACACACACACACGCAGCCATCACACAGACACACGCAGCCATCACACACACACACCCAGCCATCACACACACGCAGCCATCACACACACACACCCAGCCATCACACACACACACCCAGCCATCACACACACACACACCCAGCCATCACACACACACCCAGCCATCACACACACACCCAGCCATCACACACACACACCCACAGCCAGGTTGGCACTAGGAGGGTGCTGGCTGGCACTGTTAGAGGTGTTACAGTGCTACCTGTGGATGGAGAGGTGCATGGACACACTGCACTATCTGGTTTGCAGGCTTCTCCCTGCCGCCCCTTATCCGCCATACACAATGCATGCCGGTGTGTGCCGGTAATGATGACCGCCTCCCTCCCCCTCACACGCCGCTGCCGCCTCCGAGTGACACAAGGACCAGACTCTGCGCCTCAGCATCGGGTACCACAGATTCCCGCGCATGCGCGTTGCGGTGCGTGGTGGGGGAGACACCAGGCTGGAGTCGGCGCCGCCCACGCAGCTGGTCCCTCCTTCCCCGATCTCCTGGCCCAGATTTACTAAACAAAGGCTGCAGAGTGTGATCATGCCGGCCGCTTACGTCACTGACCCCGCCCGGAGTGCGGGACTAGTCCTAATCGTCTCTACGTCCCGGAAGTGGGCGGGGCTTCACCGGCGGCCGCAAATTCGGGATTTTAAATGCCCGAAGCGGGACAGCGGGACCCCGGTGCCAAAGCGGGACTGTCCCGCTGAAATCGGGACGGTTGGGAGGTATGGTCATACTATTTGGAGAGCTATATGGGGGGGTCGTCATACTATTTGGAGGGCTGTGTGGGGGGAAGCCATTTTAACATTTGGAGTGCTATATAGGGGCCATCATGCTACTTGTGAGGGGCACCTACTATTTGCATGGCTCTGTGGGGACCATCATACTATTTGGAGTGTTATTTGGGGGCCATTGTACTGTTTACAGGGCTGTGTGGGGTCCATTATACTATGTGCAGGGTTGTGTGGGGTCCAATATACTGTGTGGAGGGTTGTGGGGGCCATTTTACTGTCTGGAGGGCTAGTAAGGGCCATTATAATGTATGCAGGCCATTACACAGTGCAGAAGATTGTGTGGGGTCCATTATACTGTGTGTAGGGTTACGCAGGGGCCACTATACTGTGTGGAGGGCTGTATGAGTGCCATTATACTGTCTGGAGGGCTAGTAGGGACAATTATGTGTACAGACCATTATACAGTGTGGAGGGTTGAGTGGGGGGCCACTGCTGTATGGAGGGCCATCATACTGTATGAATGACTGAGTGGTGTTCATCATACTGTGTGTGGGGAACTATGGGAATTGTCATACTGAGTTGGGTTCACCATGGGCAGGTGGTACTGTAGGGTCACCATACTGTTTGTGTGGATGATACTGTGGAGGAATTCACTGTGGGGGAGAGATATTACTATGTTTCAGTGGCACATATGTTGGCCTTATACTTTATGGAGCCATGAAAGGGGTATCTTAGTGTGTGGGAACTGTTGTGAATTTGGATTCTGGGCTCCCCCGGTGGCTACTGGTGGAATTGAACTGGTGTCTTCATCTTCTCTGTTCACCTGTTCCCATCAAGATGTGGGAGTCGCTATATAACCTTGCTGCTCTGTTAGTTGCTTGCCGGTCAACAATGTTATCAGAAGCCTCTCTGTGCTTGTTCCTGCTCCTAGACAACTACTAGATAAGTTGGACTCTTGTCCATGTTTGTTTTTGCATTTTTGTTCCAGTTCACAGCTGTAGTTTCGTTACTGTGTCTGGAAAGCTCTTGTGAACAGGAATTGCCACTCTGGTGTTATGAGTTAATGCCAGAGTTTTAAAGTAATTTCTGGATGGTGTTTTGATAGGGTTTTCAGCTGACCATGAAAGTGTCCTTTCTGTCTTCTGCTATGTAGTAAGTGGACCTCAAATTTGCTAAACCTATTTTCATACTACGTTTGTTATTTCATCTTAATTCACCGCCAATACATGTGGGGGGCCTCTGTCTCCTTTCGGGGTATTTCTCTAGAGGTGAGCTAGGACTAATATTTTCCTCTGCTAGTATTATTTAGTCCTCCGGCTGGTGCTGGGCATCTAGAATCAACGTAGGCATGCTACCCGGCCACTGCTAGTTGTGCGTTAGGTTTAGTTCATGGTCAGCTCAGTTCCCATCTTCCAAGAGCTAGTTCCTATATATGCTGATGCTATGTTCTCTTGCCATTGAGAACATGACAGTTTGACCGGCCTACTAAAGGGTTAAAATCCTTGGCTGAGAAAGGAGAGAAATAAGAAGTCTGCTGAGATTTTTTTTTTTTTTTTTTTTCTCTCCTTCTAATCTTTGAATGGCTCTGTGTCCACCTGTTTGTAATGGATCTTCAGAGTGTAACTGCAGGTTTGAATAATCTCGCCACGAAGGTACAAAATTTGCAAGACTTTGTTTGTCATGCACCTGTATCTGAGCCGAGAATTCCTTTGCCGGAATTTTTCTCGGGGAATAGATCTGGGTTTCAGAATTTTCGAAATAATTGCAAATTATTTTTGTCCCTGAAATTTCGCTCTGCCGGAGACCCTGCACAGCAGGTCAGGATTGTGATTTCCTTGCTCCGGGGCGACCCTCAAGACTGGGCTTTTTCATTGACACCAGGGGATCCTGCGTTGCTCAATGTGGATGCGTTTTTTCTGGCCTTGGGGTTGCTTTATGACGAACCTCATTTGGAGGTTTTTTTTTTTCTCTCCTTCTAATCTTTGAATGGCTCTGTGTCCACCTGTTTGTAATGGATCTTCAGAGTGTAACTGCAGGTTTGAATAATCTCGCCACGAAGGTACAAAATTTGCAAGACTTTGTTTGTCATGCACCTGTATCTGAGCCGAGAATTCCTTTGCCGGAATTTTTCTCGGGGAATAGATCTGGGTTTCAGAATTTTCGAAATAATTGCAAATTATTTTTGTCCCTGAAATTTCGCTCTGCCGGAGACCCTGCACAGCAGGTCAGGATTGTGATTTCCTTGCTCCGGGGCGACCCTCAAGACTGGGCTTTTTCATTGACACCAGGGGATCCTGCGTTGCTCAATGTGGATGCGTTTTTTCTGGCCTTGGGGTTGCTTTATGACGAACCTCATTTGGAGCTTCAGGCAGAAAAAACTTTGATGTCCCTATCTCAGGGGCAAGATGAAGCGGAAATTTACTGCCAAAGATTCCGTAAATGGTCTGTGCTTACTCAGTGGAATGAGTGCGCCCTGGCGGCGACTTTCAGAGAGGGTCTCTCTGATGCCATTAAGGATGTTATGGTGGGGTTCCCTGTGCCTGCGGGTCTGAATGAGTCCATGACAATGGCTATTCAGATCGATAGGCGTTTGCGGGAGCGCAAACCAGTGCACCATCTGGCGGTGTCCACTGAGAAGTCGCCAGAGAGTATGCAGTGTGATAGAATTCTGTCCCGAAGCGAGCGGCAGAATTTTAGACGGAAAAATGGGTTGTGTTTCTATTGTGGTGATTCTACTCATGTTATATCAGCATGCTCTAAGCGCACTAAAAAGCTTGATAAATCTGTTTCCATTTGCACCTTACCGTCTAAGTTTATTCTATCTGTGACCCTGATTTGCTCTTTGTCATCTATTACCACGGACGCCTATGTCGACTCTGGCGCCGCTTTGAGTCTTATGGATTGGTCCTTTGCCAAACGCTGTGGGTATGATTTAGAGCCTTTGGAGACTCCTATTCCTCTGAAGGGGATTGACTCCACCCCATTGGCTAATAATAAACCACAATACTGGACACAAGTAACTATGCGTATTAATCCGGATCACCAGGAGATTATTCGCTTTCTGGTGCTGTATAATCTACATGATGATTTGGTGCTAGGATTGCCTTGGCTGCAATCTCACAACCCAGTCCTCGACTGGAGAGCTATGTCTGTGTTGAGCTGGGGATGTAAGGGGGCTCATGGGGATGTACCTGTGGTTTCCATTTCATCATCTATTCCCTCTGAAATTCCTGAGTTCCTGTCTGACTATCGTGACGTCTTTGAAGAATCCAAGCTTGGTTCGTTACCTCCGCACCGAGAGTGCGATTGTGCCATAGATTTAATCCCGGGTAGTAAATACCCAAAGGGTCGTTTGTTTAATCTGTCTGTGCCTGAACATGCTGCTATGCGAGAATATATAAAGGAGTCCTTGGAAAAGGGACATATTCGTCCATCGTCATCTCCCTTAGGAGCCGGTTTTTTCTTTGTGTCAAAAAAAGACGGCTCTTTGAGACCATGTATCGATTATCGGCTTTTGAACAAAATCACTGTTAAATATCAATACCCATTGCCGTTGCTGACTGATTTGTTTGCTCGCATAAAGGGGGCCAAGTGGTTCTCTAAGATTGACCTTCGTGGGGCGTATAATTTGGTGCGAATCAGGCAGGGGGATGAGTGGAAAACCGCATTTAATACGCCCGAGGGCCACTTTGAGTATTTAGTGATGCCTTTTGGTCTTTCAAATGCTCCGTCAGTTTTCCAGTCCTTTATGCATGATATTTTTCGCGATTATTTGGATAAATTTATGATTGTGTATCTGGATGATATTCTGATTTTTTCGGATGACTGGGACTCTCATGTCCAGCAAGTCAGGAGGGTTTTCCAGGTTTTGCGGTCTAATTCTTTGTGTGTGAAGGGTTCTAAGTGTGTTTTTGGGGTACAGAGGATTTCCTTTTTGGGATATATTTTTTCTCCCTCTTCCATTGAAATGGATCCTGTCAAGGTTCAAGCTATTTGTGATTGGACGCAGCCCTCTTCTCTTAAGAGTCTTCAGAAATTTTTGGGCTTTGCTAACTTTTATCGTCGATTTATTGCTGGTTTTTCGGATATTGCTAAGCCATTGACCGATTTGACTAAGAAGGGTGCTGATGTTGCTGATTGGTCCCCTGATGCTGTGGAGGCCTTTCGGGAGCTTAAGCGCCGTTTTTCCTCTGCCCCTGTGTTGCGTCAGCCTGATGTTGCTCTACCTTTTCAGGTTGAGGTCGACGCTTCTGAGATCGGAGCTGGGGCAGTGTTGTCGCAGAAAAGTTCTGACTGCTCCGTGATGAGGCCTTGTGCCTTCTTTTCCCGTAAATTTTCGCCCGCTGAGCGGAATTATGATGTTGGGAATCGGGAGCTTTTGGCCATGAAGTGGGCTTTTGAGGAGTGGCGCCATTGGCTTGAGGGGGCCAGACATCAGGTGGTGGTATTGACTGACCACAAAAATTTGATTTATCTTGAGACTGCCAGGCGCCTGAATCCTAGACAGGCGCGCTGGTCATTATTTTTCTCTCGGTTTAATTTTGTGGTGTCATACCTACCGGGTTCTAAGAATGTTAAGGCGGATGCCCTTTCTAGGAGTTTTGAGCCGGACTCGCCTGGTAACTCTGAGCCCACAGGTATCCTTAAGGATGGAGTGGTATTGTCAGCCGTTTCTCCAGACCTGCGGCGGGCCTTGCAGGAGTTTCAGGCGGATAGACCGGATCGTTGCCCACCTGATAAACTGTTTGTTCCTGATGATTGGACCAGTAGAGTCATCTCTGAGGTTCATTATTCTGCGTTGGCAGGTCATCCTGGCATTTTTGGTACCAGGGATTTGGTGGCAAGGTCCTTCTGGTGGCCTTCCCTGTCACGAGATGTGCGAGGCTTTGTGCAGTCTTGTGACGTTTGTGCTCGGGCCAAGCCTTGTTGTTCTCGGGCTAGTGGATTATTGTTGCCCTTGCCTATTCCTAAGAGGCCTTGGACGCACATCTCGATGGATTTTATTTCAGATCTGCCTGTTTCTCAGAAGATGTCTGTCATCTGGGTGGTGTGTGACCGTTTCTCTAAGATGGTCCATTTGGTTCCTCTGCCCAAGTTGCCTTCTTCTTCCGAGTTGGTTCCTCTGTTTTTTCAAAATGTTGTTCGTTTGCATGGTATTCCTGAGAATATCATTTCTGACAGAGGGACCCAATTCGTGTCTAGATTTTGGCGGGCATTCTGTGCTAGGATGGGCATAGATTTATCTTTTTCGTCCGCTTTCCATCCTCAGACGAATGGCCAGACCGAGCGGACTAATCAGACCCTGGAGACATATCTGAGGTGTTTTGTGTCTGCTGACCAGGATGATTGGGTTGCTTTTTTGCCATTGGCAGAGTTCGCTCTCAATAATCGGGCCAGCTCTGCCACTTTGGTGTCCCCGTTTTTCTGTAATTCGGGGTTTCATCCTCGATTTTCCTCTGGTCAGGTGGAATCTTCGGATTGTCCTGGAGTGGATGCTGTGGTGGAGAGATTGCATCAGATCTGGGGGCAGGTGGTGGACAATTTGAGGTTGTCCCAGGAGAAGACTCAGCTTTTTGCCAACCGCCACCGTCGTGTTGGTCCTCGGCTTTGTGTTGGGGATTTGGTGTGGTTGTCTTCTCGTTTTGTCCCTATGAGGGTCTCTTCTCCTAAGTTTAAGCCTCGGTTCATCGGCCCGTATAAGATATTGGAGATTCTTAACCCTGTTTCCTTCCGTTTGGACCTCCCTGCATCCTTTTCTATTCATAACGTTTTTCATCGGTCATTATTGCGCAGGTATGAGGTACCGGTTGTGCCTTCCGTTGAGCCTCCTGCTCCGGTGTTGGTTGAGGGTGAGTTGGAGTACGTTGTGGAGAAAATCTTAGACTCTCGTGTTTCCAGACGGAGACTCCAGTATCTGGTCAAGTGGAAGGGATACGGCCAGGAGGATAATTCTTGGGTGAATGCATCTGATGTTCATGCCTCTGATTTGGTTCGTGCCTTTCATAGGGCCCATCCTGATCGCCCTGGTGGTTCTGGTGAGGGTTCGGTGCCCCCTCCTTGAGGGGGGGGTACTGTTGTGAATTTGGATTCTGGGCTCCCCCGGTGGCTACTGGTGGAATTGAACTGGTGTCTTCATCTTCTCTGTTCACCTGTTCCCATCAAGATGTGGGAGTCGCTATATAACCTTGCTGCTCTGTTAGTTGCTTGCCGGTCAACAATGTTATCAGAAGCCTCTCTGTGCTTGTTCCTGCTCCTAGACAACTACTAGATAAGTTGGACTCTTGTCCATGTTTGTTTTTGCATTTTTGTTCCAGTTCACAGCTGTAGTTTCGTTACTGTGTCTGGAAAGCTCTTGTGAACAGGAATTGCCACTCTGGTGTTATGAGTTAATGCCAGAGTTTTAAAGTAATTTCTGGATGGTGTTTTGATAGGGTTTTCAGCTGACCATGAAAGTGTCCTTTCTGTCTTCTGCTATGTAGTAAGTGGACCTCAAATTTGCTAAACCTATTTTCATACTACGTTTGTTATTTCATCTTAATTCACCGCCAATACATGTGGGGGGCCTCTGTCTCCTTTCGGGGTATTTCTCTAGAGGTGAGCTAGGACTAATATTTTCCTCTGCTAGTATTATTTAGTCCTCCGGCTGGTGCTGGGCATCTAGAATCAACGTAGGCATGCTACCCGGCCACTGCTAGTTGTGCGTTAGGTTTAGTTCATGGTCAGCTCAGTTCCCATCTTCCAAGAGCTAGTTCCTATATATGCTGATGCTATGTTCTCTTGCCATTGAGAACATGACAGGGAACACTAAGGAGTTTCAATAGGGCAACACTTACTTGTAAGGGCTGCAATGTTGGGGTATGCTCTTCTCAGGGCTGGCGTTAGCGGCAGGCAGCCAGTCGCCTGCCACCAGCGCCGACTCCCCCTGCCATCGCCAACTGCCCCCCCTCCGCCGCATTGAAATATACTGGCGTCTATGACGCCAGTAGCATTCAAAGCAATGATGGCAGAGAGAGCGTCAGCTGACGCTCCCTCTCCCATCATTCCCCACTGCCTCTGACACTGCGGGTGCATGATGTTGTCACTTCATCACCTACCTGCTGTGTTATGATCCTTAGTGGCTGAGGATCACAGAATGGACTAGCTAAGTTACTGAACATAGAACAAGCTCTAGGGAGGTGGTAACTGGACTGACCGCAACCTGATCCTAACCAAACACACTAAAGGTAGCCGGTGAACGTACCTAAATTCCTGGACGTCTCGACGCAGCCTGAGAAACTTGCTACCCCTATAGAGAAAGTAAGACCTCACTTGCCTCAGAGAAATGACCCCAAAGATATAGGAAGCCCCCAACAAATAATAACGGTGAGGTAAGGGGAAAAGACAAACGTAGAAATGAAAACAGATTCAGCAAATGAGGCCCACTAATACTAGATAGCAGAAGACAGACAGGGAACTGTGCGGTCAGTAAAAAACCCTATACAAAATATGCACACTGAGAGTTCAAGAACCCCCACACCAACTAACGGTGTGAGGGGAGAAACTCAGCCCCCTAGAGCTACCAGCAAGCAAGGAAATCACATATTAGCAAGCTGGACAAGGACAAATAAATAACCAAGAAACATATTGAACACTGATGAGCAAAAAATAACCAAACAGAAACTTAGCTTCTCTTGGCGAGACTGATAACGAAGGAATTCAGGAGAGCTCAAAGTAGCACTGAATACATCGACAGCAGGCAACAACTGATAGTCCAGGTGAGCTAAATAGGAAACCAGCTAACAGATAACGAGACAGCTGATCCAGCCTCAGACCTGCAGAATGACACAAAGAGCCACCAGAGGGAGCCCAAAGACAGCACTCACACAGTACCACTTGTGACCACAAGAGGGAGCCCAAAAACAGAGTTCACAACAGTACCCCCCCCTTGAGGAGGGGTCACCGAACCCTCATTAAAACCCCCAGGGCGATCAGGATGAGCCACATGGAAGGCATGAACCAAATCGGCCGCATGAACATCAGAGGTGACAACCCAGGAATTATCCTCCTGACCATAGCCCTTCCACTTAACCAAATACTGAAGCCTCCGTCTAGAAATACGAGAATCCAAGATCTTCTCCACGACGTACTCCAATTCGCCCTCAACCAGCCCCGGGGCAGGGGGCTCAACAGAAGGAACCACAGGCACCACATACCTCCGCAACAAAGACCTATGGAACACGTTATGAATGGCAAACGACGCTGGGAGGTCCAGACGAAATGACACCGGTTTAAGGATTTCCAAAATCTTATAAGGACCGATGAAGCGAGGCTTGAATTTAGGAGAGGAGACCTTCATAGGAACATACCGAGAAGACAGCCATACCAAATCCCCAACAAGAAGTCGGGGACCCACAACGCGACGGCGGTTGGCAAAGCGCTGAGCCTTCTCCTGTGACAACTTCAAATTGTCCACCACATGGTTCCAAATCTGCTGCAACCTATCCACCACAGAATCCACCCCAGGACAGTCAGAAGGCTCAACCTGACCCGAGGAAAAACAGGGATGAAAACCAGAATTGCAGAAAAAAGGCGAAACCAAAGTAGCAGAACTAGCCCGATTATTAAGGGCAAACTCGGCCAATGGCAAAAAAGTCACCCAATCATCCTAATCAGCAGAAACAAAACATCTCAAATAAGTTTCCAAGGTCTGATTAGTTCGCTCGGTTTGGCCATTCGTCTGAGGATGGAAGGCCGACGAAAAAGACAAATCAATGCCCATCTTAGCACAAAAGATCCGCCAAAATCTGGACACGAACTGGGATCCTCTGTCAGACACAATATTTTCAGGGATGCCGTGCAAGCGGACCACATTCTGAAAAAATAGAGGAACCAAATCGGAGGAGGAAGGCAACTTAGGCAAGGGCACCAAATGGACCATTTTGGAAAAACGATCACACACCACCCAGATGACAGACATTCTCTGAGAGACTGGAAGATCCGAAATAAAATCCATGGAAATGTGCGTCCAAGGCCTCTTCGGGACAGGCAAAGGCAAAAGCAAACCGCTGGCACGAGAACAGCAAGGCTTAGCCCGAGCACAAATCCCACAGGACTGCACAAAGGAACGCACATCCCGTGACAAGGAAGGCCACCAGAAGGACCTAGCCACCAAATCTCTGGTACCAAAAATCCCAGGATGGCCTGCCAAAACCGAAGAATGAACCACCTCGGAAATAACTTTGCTGGTCCATCTATCTGGGACAAACAGTCTCTCTGGTGGGCAACGGTCAGGTCTATCCGCCTGAAATTTCTGCAGCACTCGTCGCAAATCTGGGGAAATGGCAGACAAAATCACCCCCCTCTCTGAGGATACCAGCTGGCTCTGAAACTCCCGGAGAGTCAGGCACAAAACTCCTAGAAAGAGCATCAGCCTTCACATTCTTCGAACCGGGCAGGTACGAGACCACGAAATCGAAACGGGAGAAAAACAACGACCAACGAGCCTGTCTAGGATTCAGCCGCTTGGCAGACTCGAGATAAATCAGATTTTTGTGATCAGTCAAGACCACCACACGATGCTTAGCTCCCTCGAGCCAATGTCGCCACTCCTCAAATGCCCACTTCATAGCCAACAACTCCCGATTACCAACATCATAATTCCGCTCGGCAGGCGAAAACTTTCTCGAAAAGAAAGCACAAGGCTTCATCACAGAGCAATCAGAGCTTCTCTGCGACAAAACAGCCCCTGCTCCAATCTCAGAAGCATCAACCTCGACCTGAAAAGGAAGAGAGACATCAGGCTGACACAAAACTGGAGCCGAAGAAAACCGGCGCTTCAGCTCCAGAAAGGCCTCCACGGCCGCAGGAGACCAATTAGTCACATCAGAACCCTTCTTGGTCAAATCCGTCAAGGGTTTAACCACGCCAGAAAAATTAGCAATGAAGCGACGGTAAAAATTAGCAAAACCTAAGAACTTCTGAAGACTCTTAACAGATGTAGGCTGAGTCCAGTCATGAATAGCCTGGACCTTGACTGGGTCCATCTCAATAGTAGAAGGAGAAAAAATAAAACCCAAAAAGGAAACCTTCTGTACTCCGAAGAGACATTTTGAGCCCTTCACAAATAAGGCATTAGCACGTAGGACCTGAAATACCATCCTGACCTGCTTCACATGGGACTCCCAGTCCTCAGAAAAGACCAAAATGTCATCCAGATACACAATCATAAATTTATCCAGATATTCTCGGAAGATGTCATGCATGAAGGACTGGAACACAGAAGGAGCATTAGAGAGTCCAAAAGGCATCACCAAGTACTCAAAATGGCCTTCGGGCGTATTAAATGCTGTTTTCCATTCATCCCCCTGCTTAATACGCACAAGGTTATACGCACCACGAAGATCTATCTTGGTGAACCAACTGGACCCCTTAATCCGAGCAAACAGATCAGATAATAATGGCAAAGGATACTGAAATTTAAACGTGATTTTATTTAGAAGATGATAATCAATACAAGGTCTCAGAGAACCATCCTTTTTGGCCACAAAAAAGAATCCTGCACCAAGAGGGGAGGAGGATGGGCGAATATGTCCCTTCTCTAAAGACTCCTTTATATAACTCCGCATCGCGGCATGTTCTGGTACAGACAAATTAAAAAGTCGTCCCTTAGGGAACTTACTACCAGGAGTCAAATTTATAGCACAATCACAATCCCTGTGAGGAAGCAGGGCACCGGATCTGGGCTCATCAAATACATCCTGTTAGTCCGACAAAAACTCAGGGACCTCAGAAGGAGTGGAAGAAGCAATTGACACCAAAGGAGCATCGCCATGAATCCCCTGGCAACCCCAACTTGAAACAGACATAGCTTTCCAATCCAGTACTGGATTATGGGCCTGCAACCATGGCAGACCCAAAACGACAACATCATGCAAATTATGCAGCACAAGAAAGCGAATCACCTCCTGATGTACAGGAGTCATGCACATGGTCACTTGAGTCCAATACTGAGGCTTAATCTCAGCCAATGGTGTAGCATCAATTCCTCTCAGTGGAATAGGGAATTCTAAAGGCTCCAGGACAAAACCACAGCGCCTGGCAAACGACAAATCCATCAGGTTCAGGGCAGCACCTGAATCCACAAAAGCCATAACCGAGTAGGATGACAGAGAACAAATTAAAGTAACAGACAAAATGAATTTAGGCTGTATGGTACCAACGGTGACAGTTTTAGCGATTTTTTTTAAGCGCTTAGAGCATGCTGAGATAACATGAGTTGAATCATTACAGTAAAAGCACAACCCATTTTGACGTCTATGATTTTGCCGCTCAATTCTGGTCAGAATTCGGTCACATTGCATAGACTCAGGTCTCTGTTCAGAAAACCCCGCCAGATGGTGCGCAGATTTGCGCTCCCGCAACGCCGATCAATCTGAATGGCCAAAGCCATTGAGTCATTCAGACTTGCAGGCGTGGGGAACCCCACCATAACATTCTTAATGGCTTCAGAAAGACCTTCTCTGAAATTTGCAGCCAGGGCACACTCATTCCATTGAGTAAGCACCGACCATTTCCAAAATTTTTGACAATATACCTCAGCTTCATCCTGGCCCTGAGAGAGAGCCAGCAAGGCCTTTTCTGCCTGGTTCTCAAGATTAGGTTCCTCATAAAGCAAACCAAGCGCCAGAAAAAACGCATCCACATTCAGCAATGCAGGATCTCCTGGCGCCAGGGAGAAAGCCCAATCTTGAGGGTCGCCACGTAACAGGGAGATAACAATTCTAACTTGCTGAGCGGAATCACCAGAGGAACGAGGTCTCAAAGAAAGAAATAATTTACAATTATTCTTAAAATTCAGAAACCTAGATCTATCTCCAGAAAACAACTCAGGAATAGGTACTTTTGGCTCAGACATAGGACTGCGAACAGCAAAATCCTGAATGCTTTGCGCCCTTGCAGCAAGATGATCCACACTAGAAGTCAGACTCTGAATATCCATGTCTGCAGCTGAACTTAAAGCCACCCAGAGATTAAGGGGATGAGAGAAGCTGGACAGACTGCAACAAAGGAAGAGGAAAAAAAAAATTGTACTCAGGACTTCTCTTATCCCACTTCTGCGATGCATTAAACACTTTTTGGCCTGCTGTACTGTTATGATCCTTAGTGGCTGAGGATCACAGAATGGACTAGCTAAGTTACTGAACATAGAACAAGCTCTAGGGAGGTGGTAACTGGACTGACCGCAACCTGATCCTAACCAAACACACTAAAGGTAGCCGGTGAACGTACCTAAATTTCTGGACGTCTCGACGCAGCCTGAGAAACTTGCTACCCCTATAGAGAAAGTAAGACCTCACTTGCCTCAGAGAAATGACCCCAAAGATATAGGAAGCCCCCAACAAATAATAACGGTGAGGTAAGGGGAAAAGACAAACGTAGAAATGAAAACAGATTCAGCAAATGAGGCCCACTAATACTAGATAGCAGAAGACAGACAGGGAACTGTGCGGTCAGTAAAAAACCCTATACAAAATATCCACGCTGAGAGTTCAAGAACCCCCACACCAACTAACGGTGTGAGGGGAGAAACTCAGCCCCCTAGAGCTACCAGCAAGCAAGGAAATCACATATTAGCAAGCTGGACAAGGACAAATAAATAACTAAGAAACATATTGAACACTGATGAGCAAAAAATAACCAAACAGAAACTTAGCTTCTCTTGGCGAGACTGATAATGAAGGAATTCAGGAGAGCTCAAAGTAGCACTGAATACATCGACAGCAGGCAACAACTGATAGTCCAGGTGAGCTAAATAGGAAACCAGCTAACAGATAACGAGACAGCTGATCCAGCCTCAGACCTGCAGAATGACACAAAGAGCCACCAGAGGGAGCCCAAAGACAGCACTCACACAGTACCACTTGTGACCACAAGAGGGAGCCCAAAAACAGAGTTCACAACACTGCTGTGTGTCGAGCAGACTGCAGCCGCTGAGACCGGAGCTGAGCCGGGGGCACGAGAGGTGAGGATTGTGTGTTTTTATTTTAATACTAGCTGAAGAGCCCGGCGTTGCCTGGGCATAGTAAATATCTGTGGTTAGTTATAGAACCTCACTTCTCTTGTTTTCCCATCACGCCTCTCATTTTCCCCCTCACAACTCTCATTTTCTCCCTTACACCTCTCATTTTCCCCTCACTCCTCCTATTTTCCCCCTCATTCCTCTCATTCCCCCCTCACTCCTCTCATTCCCCCCTAACACTTGTCATTTCGACCTCACATCTGTCATTTTTCAATCACTCCACTACTTTCCCTCACTCCTCTCATTTTGCACTCACACCTTTTCATTTTCACCTCACACCCCTCATTTTCACCTCACATCTCTCATTTTCCCCTCAGTGTATACATGTTTGTCATCTCCCTTATATATAGTATACACCTGTATGTCATCTCCTGTATATAGTATATACCTGTATGTCATCTCCCCTGTAAATAGTATATACCTGCTGTATGTCATCTCCTCCTGTATACCTGTATATACCTATGTGTCATCTCCTCCTGTATATAGTATATACCTGTATGTCATCTCTTCTGTATATACTATATACCTGTATGTCATCTCCTCCTGTATATAGTATATACCTGTATGTCATCTCCTGTATAGTGTTTACCTGTACAGGTCCTTCTCAAAAAATTAGCATATAGTGTTAAATTTCATTATTTACCATAATGTAATGATTACAATTAAACTTTCATATATTATAGATTCATTATCCACCAACTGAAATTTGTCAGGTCTTTTATTGTTTTAATACTGATGATTTTGGCCTACAGCTCCTGATAACCCAAAAAACCTGTCTCAATAAATTAGCATATTTCAACCGTCCAATCAAATAAAAGTGTTTTTTAATAACAAACAAAAAAACCATCAAATAATAATGTTCATTTATGCACTCAATACTTGGTCGGGAATCCTTTGGCAGAAATGACTGCTTCAATGCGGCGTGGCATGAAGGCAATCAGCCTGTGACACTGCTGAGATGTTATGGAGGCCCAGGATGCTTCAATAGCGGCCTTAAGCTCATCCAGAGTGTTGGGTCTTGCGTCTCTCAACTTTCTCTTCACAATATCCCACAGATTCTCTATGGGGTTTAGGTCAGGAGAGTTGGCAGGCCAATTGAGCACAGTAATACCATGGTCAGTAAACCATTTACCAGTGGTTTTGGCACTGTGAGCAGGTGCCAGGAAGCATGAAGTGCTCCAAAATCTCCTGATAGCTAGCTGCATTGACCCTGCCCTTGATGAAACACAGTGGACCAACACCAGCAGCTGACATGGCACCCCACACCATCACTGACTGGGTACTTGACACTGGACTTCAGGCATTTTGGCATTTCCTTCTCCCCAGTCTTCCTCCAGACTCTGGCACCTTGATTTCCGAATGACATGCAAAATTTGCTTTCATCAGAAAAAAGTACTTGGGACCACTTAGCAACAGTCCAGTGCTGCTTCTCTGTAGCCCAGGTCAGGCGCTTCTGCCGCTGTTTATGGTTCAAAAGTGGCTTTACCTGGGGAATGCGGCACCTGTAGCCCATTTCCTGCACACGCCTGTGCACGGTGGCTCTGGATGTTTCCACACCAGACTCAGTCCACTGCTTCCTCAGGTTCCCCAAGGTCTGGAATCGGTCCTTCTCCACAATCTTCCCCAGGGTCCGGTCACCTCTTCTCGTTGTACAGCGTTTTCTGCCACATTGTTTCCTTCCAACAGACTTACCATTGAGGTGCCTTGATACAGCACTCTGGGAACAGCCTATTTGTTGAGAAATTTCTTTCTGGGTCTTACCCTCTTGCTTGAGGGTGTCAATGATGGCCTTCTTGACATCTGTCAGGTCGCTAGTCTTACCCATGATGGGGGTTTTGAGTAATGAACCAGGCAGGGAGTTTTTAAAAGCCTCAGGTATCTTTTACATGTGTTTAGAGTTAATTAGTTGATTCAGAAGATTAGGGTAATAGGTCGTTTAGAGAACCTTTTCTTGATATGCTAATTTATTGAGACAGGTTTTTTGGGTTATCAGGAGTTGTAGGCCAAAATCATCAGTATTAAAACAATAAAAGACCTGACAAATTTCAGTTGGTGGATAATGAATCTATAATATATGAAAGTTTAATTGTAATCATTACATTATGGTAAATAATGAAATTTAACACTATATGCTAATTTTTTGAGAAGGACCTGTATGTCATCTCCCCTGTATATAGTATATACCTGCTGTATGTCATCTCCTCCTGTATACCTGTATATACCTATGTGTCATCTCCTCCTGTATATAGTATATACCTGTATGTCATCTCTTCTGTATATACTATATACCTGTATGTCATCTCCTGTATAGTGTTTACCTGTATGTCATCTCCCCTGTATATAGTATATACCTGCTGTATGTCATCTCCTCCTGTATACCTGTATATACCTATGTGTCATCTCCTCCTGTATATAGTATATACCTGTATGTCATCTCTTCTGTATATACTATATACCTGTATGTCATCTCCTCCTGTATATAGTATATACCTGTATGTCATCTCCTGTATATAGTATTTACCTGTATGTCATCTCCCCTGTATATAGTATATACCTGCTGTATGTCATCTCCTCCTCTATATATCTATGTGTCATCTCCTCTTTTATATAGTATATACGTGTGTCATCTTCTCCTGTATATACCTGTAAGTCATCTCCTCCTGTATGTAGTATATACCTGTGTGTCATCTGCTCCTGTATGTAGTATATACCTGTGTGTCATCTCCTCCTGTATACAGTATGTACCTGTATGTCATCTCCTCCTGTATATAGTATATACCTGTGTGTCATCTCCTCCTGTATATAGTATATACCTGTGTGTTATCTGCCCCTGTATATAGTATATATCTGTGTGTCATCTCCTCCTGTATATACGTGTCTCATCTCCCCTGTATATAGTATATACCTGGGTCATCTCCTCCTGTATATAGTATATACCTGTGTGTCATCTCCTCCTGTATATAGTATATACCTGTGTGTCATCTCCCCTGTATATAGTATATACCTGTGTGTCATCTCCCCTGTATATAGTATATATGTGTGTGTCATCTCCTGTATATAGTATATACCTGTATGTCATCTCCTCCTGTATATAGTATATACCTGTGTGTCATCTCCTCCTTTATATAGTATATATCTGTGTGTCATCTCCCCTGTATATAGTATGTACCTGTATGTCATCTCCTCCTGTATATAGTATATACCTGTGTGTCATCTCCCCTGTATATAGTATATATGTGTGTGTGTCATCTCCCCTGTGAAAAAAAAAGGTAAAGTTCCAGCTCCTTAAAAATATGAAAAGTCTTTAATTGTATCCAATAAAATCCACAAAAATATGAACACGGTCACATATAGCTCCCCCCGGTGGGTGCCCTCCAGCATGAGAGGCTAAACGGCAACGCGTTTCGATCAAACGATCTTTATCAAAGCCATACCAAGCACTGAATGTGCTGCTCTATATGCTGGATGTCATCCAATCACAATGTCAGAAAAAATCACATGACTATTCAACAAGGTCCTATCATAAAAACATTTCTGCTATTCTATACAAAATACATTATATAATAAAATAGTCACTTCCAATTCAGCAATAATGTAACATGGTCTCGTGTCGTTTGTTTAATCCCATGGGGAAACGACTATTTAGGTGGAAAATCCAATATGCTTCTCGCGTGAGGAGCCGTCTTCTGGCGTCTCCACCGCGAGGAGACATATTAACCTGTTCGATTCCTTGCACTTGAAAACATGCAATGTTCCGCGCATGATGAACTACAAAGTGCCTGGATGCTGCCGATATGCTTCTATTGCCACTCTGTATGTTGCCTATATCATATAGGTGTTCCCGAATGCGTGTTTTTAGTTTTCTGGTCGTGCAGCCCACATAAGACAGGTTGCACTCTCTACAGTTAATTTTATACACTATATTGCTAGAATTGCAATTAATATATTGTTTAATGTAAAATTTCATAGTTTCATCCGCATTATGGAAAACTTTGGCAACAACGGCTTGTTTGCAAGTACTGCAGTGACTATTTTATTATATAATGTATTTTGTATAGAATAGCAGAAATGTTTTTATGATAGGACCTTGTTGAATAGTCATGTGATTTTTTCTGACATTGTGATTGGATGACATCCAGCATATAGAGCAGCACATTCAGTGCTTGGTATGGCTTTGATAAAGATCGTTTGATCGAAACGCGTTGCCGTTTAGCCTCTCATGCTGGAGGGCACCCACCGGGGGGAGCTATATGTGACCGTGTTCATATTTTTGTGGATTTTATTGGATACAATTAAAGACTTTTCATATTTTTAAGGAGCTGGAACTTTACCTTTTTTTTTCCCTGATGATCCATTCGTCTCCATGCAACGAAGTTCCGTGCACCTGCGTTGGTTACTGGTGAGCTGGCTAATTTGGGTTTTGTTTCTCATTTCATCTCCCCTGTATATAGTATATACCTGTGTGTCATCTCCTCCTGTATATACGTGTGTCATCTCCCCTGTATATAGTATATACCTGTGTGTAATCTCCTCCTGTATATAGTATGTACCTGTATGTCATCTCCTGTATATAGTATATACCTGTGTGTCATCTCCCCTGTATATAGTATATATGTGTGTCATCTCCTCCTGTATATAGTATATACCTGTATGTCATCTCCTCCTGTATATAGTATATACCTGTGTTATATCCCCTGTATATAGTATATATGTGTGTGTGTCATCTCCCCTGTATATAGTATATATGCAGCGCCCCAGAGTCCTGGTCGTTGCAGTACTGTGGCTCCGCCACTATGGGGAGCCATGGTGCGTTCGATGGCACTGAAGGAGTTCATCTGATCAGGTATCACAGACACCAATACATTTCACCGCAGGGCCTCCGGGGGGAGCTAAGGGTGCTATTCATTAGGCCACTCCCCACCATAGTGGGTAAACCGGGGGTCAGGCAGGAAGTTAGATCAGAAAGCTGACTGGATTGGACGAAGCAACACTCAGTGGCAGAGGGTGTTGTGGAGGAAGAGACAGTAGGGTCTCTGCCAGGGGTGGGATCCTGGCAGAGGCTTGGCATTGGAAAGAACGTAACGGGACCGTGCCTGCTCAGAATAGCGGCGGTGCCCTAAGAAAGGACTAGAAGCGAGATAGATTGTGCTGAGTGAGAAACGAGATCAAGCAATAGGAGAATTCCAGTAGGGGTCGTGCTGTAAGACCGAAGCAACACCCTACTGAGGCGCACTACCGGTGGCCGGAACGCCGAGGGAGTAGAATAACATTCAGCTTCAAGCAATACTCCAAACAGCGGCAGGACAGTCAGTTTAAGGCGGGCTGTCTAACACATATCACCTATGAAGTCTTGGGAGGCAATTGCGGGAGAGGGGCGTCTCTAGGGTCCCGGAAGAACTCCAGGCCTACCCGACAAACGGGTGCCGTTCTAACCGTAACATCAGGGAGGGACGGACGATTAGAAGAACATCATTTAATCGAGTTGTGAGGGAACTTAAGAAACAGACACAACAGTTGTGGGGTACTTTCCGTAAGCACAGCAGGGGAGGACTACAACACATAGCGCTAAGAAGGAAGGCACCGATTTCCACCTGTGAAGAGAACTCTGGAAGTGCCATTGGACCGGCCGGACTTGCGCAGCCTGGTGAACCGTATTCTGGACTGAGGACTCAGAGATCTCCAGTAAAGAGGTAAAGAGACTGCAACCTGGTGTCCTCGTTATTTACCGCGACCTGCACCCCACAACTGCACCGACATCCACACCGATCATTCACTGTGCGCCCCACGGCAGGGTCACGGACCGGGGCCTAGCCGCCGTGACAACCCCAGAAGCAGAGACTCAGAGGCCCGGTACCGGGTACCCCTCGGCCCTGCGGCAGTGGGGGCGCTACAAACTTGGCGTCACGAACAGGATCTACTTAAGCCTGAAGAACCAGGTCATGTGTGCCTAGAGACTGTGATTTGTTGTGCTTGGACTGTACTTTATTGAGAGGACTGTGTGTTGTGCCATTTGCCGCCAAACTCCGCCGCCATTGTAGCGCTGAGGAGAGCGCAGGAAGAGAAGAGGGGCGTGAAGGGGGCGTAGGCAAGCTGGAGAGCGCGAACAGCAATGGCCGCCCAGTATAAGTATTTCTGTGTCCTGAGGACGTGCCCGTCAACAGCCGAGGTCCGCCTCCTGATCCTGGTCGGAGGGTGGAGACCATGGGGACGGGGCCGCCCACGAAAGAGACCGCGGGAAGAAGACACTGCAGAAGGAGCAAAGATGGCGACACCAAGAATCCCGCGGGGGACTGATCCGATTCAGCCTGAGGCTGCACCGTCTGACACAGCCTCAGATGCACCAGCGTTGTGGGGACTGACCCTCACGGAGCTACCAATGGGCCGACCCCCCTTGCCACCATCGGAGGAGTGTGTAGCCGCAGCCGAGGCCCGCCAGATAGCGCGCCGCATGGAGGTCGATGCCCGCGTGCTTGCTCGGCTGGGTCGGCCCACGGAAGTCCACCTATCTCCGGTGTCCCCTGCTCCTTCCCACCCGGCCGCGGCTGAAGGTACGCTGCAGGCACCGGGCATGAAGATCCTGCCAGAGGCTGAGCACCTGCGGCGCTTGATGGCTGCATGGCGGAACCGACCACAACCGGCAGCCCAGATCGAATTAACCGCCGTTGCGGAGCCCCCCTTGTCTCATTGGGGTGTGGTGGTCTCTTTCAACCCTCAACATGGACGCGGGGTCATCCAGGAGATTGGGGAGCCGCTGCAAATCCATGTGGAACGGGAAGAAGTGGAGCCCTGCAGCGGAAGATTTCCCCGCGACCTGGAGCCAGGTGATGCGGTGACGTACACCCGATGGAGGAGGGCTACGGGAGAAGCTGGCTGGGTGGCGCGAGGTGTTCAGCGGTGCATCGCCCTTCAGGCTGCTGCTGAAGCACCGGAAGAAGGTGATCCCAAGGGAAAAGCAGCGGAGCCCGGCCCCGCGGAACCACAAGAAACCCGACCCCGCCGTGCCCCGGAGGAACGTGTGCGCCTGCCAGTAAGAAGGGCCTCCCGGCGAGGGATTTTATCACTGCTGGGACCGGAACGGCGTCCTGGCTCACCAGTGCGATCTGTTGGCCTGGTGAGGCCGGATAGGAGACCACCTTCCGCTTCACCACAGTAAAGGCCCCGTCTCACTAAGCGATTTACCAACGATCACGACCAGCGATACGACCTGGCCGTGATCGTTGGTAAGTCGCTGTGTGGTCGCTGGGGAGCTGTCACACAGACCGCTCTCCCCAGCGACCAACGATCAGGGGAACGACTTCGGCATCGTTGAAACTGTCTTCAACGATGCCGAAGTCCCCCTGCAGCACCCGGGTAACCAGGGTAAACATCGGGTTACTAAGCGCAGGGCCGCGCTTAGTAACCCGATGTTTACCCTGGTTACCAAAAAAAACAAACAGTACATACTCGCCTTTCGGTGTCCAGGTCCCTCGCCGTCTGCTTCCTGCTCTGACTGAGTGCGGCCGTACACTGAGAGCAGAGCGCAGCGGTGACGTCACTGCTGCGCTCTCACTTCTCACTGTACGGCCGGCAGTCAGTGAGAGCAGAAAGCAGACGGCAAGGGACCTGACGGACATCAGAAGGCGAGTATGTACTGTTTGTTTTTTTTTTACATTTACGCTGGTAACCAGGGTAAACATCGGGTTACTAAGCGCGGCCCTGCGCTTAGTAACCCGATGTTTATCCTGGTTACCAGTGAAGACATCGCTGGATCGGTGTCACACACACCGATTCAGCAATGTCAGCGGGGCCTCAACGACCAAAAAAAGGTCCAGGCCATTCCGACACGACCAGCGATCTCACAGCAGGGGCCTGATCGCTGGTACGTGTCACACATAGCGAGATCGCTATGGAGGTCGCTGTTGCGTCACAAAACTTGTGACTCAGCAGCGATCTCGCTAGCGATCTCGCTATGTGAGACGGGGCCTTAAGGTTTTACTGTTTCTTTTGAAAATGTAAATAGTTCTCCTTTTAACTGTTTGTTTACTGTTTGCTGCTAAACCCGTCCAGGGTTAACTTTTCATGGATCCCTTAGTTGACCCGGGATCCTTATTGTTTGTTTTTCTACAAGTTTTACAAACTGAGAAATCATGAACAGTGCATGATCCAAACTTTCTTGTAAATAGTTTGCACCTTATTAAAGGCGCTTCCTACTGGTTTTATTTAAAGACTCTTTGCGAAGATACCGTTCTGGAACCTTTGCTGAACAAAGACTGGTAGGCTGAGAAGACGAGCTACCTCAGAAAGACTTGATCCTCTTTTAAAGGGGATGTCCAACAGCGTACTTACGAGAGATACTGTTTTAAGAACAGTAATGCCATGGTAATGTTGGAATGAGAAAAGTTGTATGTGTTTTAACTAGTTAAATGTGAAGAAATGCTGATGATGATGCTCTGGAAGAAATGTAACTGCTTTGCATATAGGAAAGTTATGTGTGTTCAATTTGTTTAAGATGTGAAACCTAGATAATGTTCTTTAAAAGGAAAGATGCAGAAAGCCCGTAGGGGTAGATTTAGAGTTCTGCTTAAGTGAAAGTAAGAAAGTAATAATGAAGGTGAGGATAGAAGGTAAACCCTGAGTCCCCATAGAAAGTTAGAAATGTGTTACTAAGGACAGAAAGTGGACCCGTAGGGGTTAGTGAGTGAGTCCTAATAGGAGCCAAGTAGAGCCGGCTCCATGTTCTCTAATTGAGAGGAATGTTATGTCTATACCATGTATAGTAGAGAAAGGCAGTAGGCCCTGGCTGAACGGGGCGGTCCTGTAAAAGAAAGGAGAGGCAGTAGGTCTGGTGCCATAGGGACAGGCGGTCCTGCAGATTCAAAGTAGGAGAATGTAAAAGTTAAAATACCTTATAATGTGATTATAGGAAGGTCTTTAGTGGATTAAGAGTGTATATCCTTAAAGGCAAAGTTAAATTATTGGTCAATAATGTTTGCACTTAGTAGAATACCCGGTTGGGTAAGAAAAGCTAATTATAGCATGTTGCTATGATATTTAATTATGTTTGTAACGTTAAAGTGTCCTCACCTCCCATAAAGGGAAGCCTGTTCAAGTATACTTATTGTTTTGCACTCAACAAAATTGTATGTCTTTTTGCTAACTTGTATTGTTGTTTTCTTCCCAGTCCCGGAGTACTGTGTTTAACCAGGGGGGAGTGCAGCGCCCCAGAGTCCTGGTCGTTGCAGTACTGTGGCTCCGCCACTATGGGGAGCCATGGTGCGTTCGATGGCACTGAAGGAGTTCATCTGATCAGGTATCACAGACACCAATACATTTCACCGCAGGGCCTCCGGGGGGAGCTAAGGGTGCTATTCATTAGGCCACTCCCCACCATAGTGGGTAAACCGGGGGTCAGGCAGGAAGTTAGATCAGAAAGCTGACTGGATTGGACGAAGCAACACTCAGTGGCAGAGGGTGTTGTGGAGGAAGAGACAGTAGGGTCTCTGCCAGGGGTGGGATCCTGGCAGAGGCTTGGCATTGGAAAGAACGTAACGGGACCGTGCCTGCTCAGAATAGCGGCGGTGCCCTAAGAAAGGACTAGAAGCGAGATAGATTGTGCTGAGTGAGAAACGAGATCAAGCAATAGGAGAATTCCAGTAGGGGTCGTGCTGTAAGACCGAAGCAACACCCTACTGAGGCGCACTACCGGTGGCCGGAACGCCGAGGGAGTAGAATAACATTCAGCTTCAAGCAATACTCCAAACAGCGGCAGGACAGTCAGTTTAAGGCGGGCTGTCTAACACATATCACCTATGAAGTCTTGGGAGGCAATTGCGGGAGAGGGGCGTCTCTAGGGTCCCGGAAGAACTCCAGGCCTACCCGACAAACGGGTGCCGTTCTAACCGTAACATCAGGGAGGGACGGACGATTAGAAGAACATCATTTAATCGAGTTGTGAGGGAACTTAAGAAACAGACACAACAGTTGTGGGGTACTTTCCGTAAGCACAGCAGGGGAGGACTACAACACATAGCGCTAAGAAGGAAGGCACCGATTTCCACCTGTGAAGAGAACTCTGGAAGTGCCATTGGACCGGCCGGACTTGCGCAGCCTGGTGAACCGTATTCTGGACTGAGGACTCAGAGATCTCCAGTAAAGAGGTAAAGAGACTGCAACCTGGTGTCCTCGTTATTTACCGCGACCTGCACCCCACAACTGCACCGACATCCACACCGATCATTCACTGTGCGCCCCACGGCAGGGTCACGGACTGGGGCCTAGCCGCCGTGACAACCCCAGAAGCAGAGACTCAGAGGCCCGGTACCGGGTACCCCTCGGCCCTGCGGCAGTGGGGGCGCTACATATACCTGTGTGTCATCTCCTCCTGTATATAGTATATATCTGTATGTCATCTCCTCCTGTATTAGCCCTCGTTCACACGTTATTTGCTCAGTATTTTTACCTCAGTATTTGTAAGCTCAATTGGCAGCCTGATAAATCCCCAGCCAACAGGAAACCCTCCTCCCTGGCAGTATATATTAGCTCACACATACACATAATAGACAGGTCATGTGACTGACAGCTGCCGTATTTCCTATATGGTACAGTTGTTGCTCTTGTAGTTTGTCTGCTTATTAATCAGATTTTTATTTTTGAAGGATAATACCAGACTTGTGTGTGTTTTAGGGCGAGTTTCATGTGTCAAGTTGTGTGTGTTGAGTTGCGTGTCGCGACATGCATTTAGCGACTTTTGTGAGATGAGTTTTGTGTGGCGACATGCGTGTAGCAACTTTTTGTGTGTCGAGTTGCATGTGACAGGTTAGTGTAGCAAGTTGTGTGCAGCAAGTTTTGCGCATGGCGAGTTTTATGTGTGGTGCGTTTTGAGTATGTGCAAGTTTTGTGTGAGGCAACTTTTGCATGTGTTGCAACTTTTGTGCATGTGGCAATTTTTCCGCATGTGCAAGTTTTGCGTGTGGTGAGTTTTCCATGAGGTGAGTTTTGCAAGTGTGGCGAGTTTTGCGTGTGGCGAGTTTTGAGTGGGACTTTTGTGTTTTGACTTTTATGTAGCGAGGTTGGTGTATGTGTGGTGAAATGTGTGCTGAGGGTGATATATGTGTTCAAGCACGTGGTAGTGTGTGGCGCATTTTGTGTGTGTGTTCATATCCCCGTGTGTGGTGAGTATCCCATGTTGGGGCCCCACCTTAGCAACTGTATGGTATATACTCTTTGGCGCCAATCGCTCTCACTCTTTAAGTCCCCTTTGTTCACATCTGGCAGCTGTCAATTTGCCTTCAACACTTTTCCTTTCACTTTTTCCCCATTATGTAGATAGGCAAAATTGTTTGGTGAATTGGAACGCGCGGGGTTAAAATTTCGCCTCACAACATAGCCTATGATGCTCTCGGGGTCCAGATGTGTGACTGTGCAAAATTTTGTGGCTGTAGCTGCGACGGTGCAGATGCCAATCCCGGACATACACACACACACATACATACACACAAATTCAGCTTTATATATTAGATATCAATGAGTGATCACTAGACTGTGAGGCCATTCTGAGGGGGGGGGGGGGGGTCGGCTACATTATATTCTATGGGGAAGGGATGTATTATATTATATGGGAGGGGCAGAATTATAATCTATGGGGGAGGGCTGTATTCTACGAGGAGGGTTGTATTATATTCTATGGCGGAGGGCTGTATTAAATTCTATGGGGAAGGGCTGTATTATATTCTATTGGGGGGCTGTATTATATTCTATGGGGAGGGCTGTATTAGATTCTATGGGGGAGGGCTTTATTTTAGTCTATGGGGAGGGCTGTATTAGATTCTATGGGAGGGTTGTATTATATTCTATGGCGGAGGGCTGTATTAAATTCTATGGGGAAGGGCTGTATTATATTCTATTGGGGGGCTGTATTATATTCTGTGGGGAGGGCTGTATTAGATTCTATGGGGGAGGGCTTTATTTTAGTCTATGGGGAGGGCTGTATTAGATTCTATGGGAGGGCTGTATTATATTCTATGGGGAAGGGCAGTATTATATTCTATGGGCGAGGGCTGTATTATATTCTATGGGGAGGGCTGTATTATATTCTATAGGGAGGGCTGTATTAGATTCTATAGGGGAGGGCTGTATTAGATTCTATGGGGGAGGGCTGTGTTAGATTCTATGAGGGGTTACATTATACTCTATGGGGAGGGCTGTATTATGTTCTATGGGGGGCTGTATTATATTCTATGGGGGAGGATTGCATCGTACTCTTTGATGGGGCTACATTATACATTATATTCTATGGGGAGGTGGGCAGTATTATATTCTACGGGGAGGGCTGTATTATATTCTATGGGGAGGGCTGTATTATATTCTATGGTGGAGGGCTGTATTATATTCTATGGCGGAGGGCTGTATTATGTTCTATTGGGGGCTGTATTATATTCTATGGGGAGGGCTGTATTAGAGTCTTTGGGGGAGGGCTGTATTATATTATATAGGGGAGGGCTGTATATATTCTAAGGGGGCTTTATTGTATTCTATGGGGGAGGGCTTTATTTTATTCTATGGGGAGGGCTGTATTAGATTCTATGGGGAGGGCTGTATTAGATTCTATAGGGGAGGGCTGTATTAGATTCTATGGGGGAGGGCTGTATTAGATTCTATGGGGAGGGCTGTATTATATTCTATGAGGGGTTACATTATATTCTATGAGGGGTTACATTATACTCTATGGGGAGGGCTGTATTATATTCTATGGGGGGCTGTATTATATTTCTATCGGACCTAAATTATATTCTATGGTGGGCTGTATTATATTCTAGGGGGAGGATTGCATCATACTCTTTGATGGGGCTACATTATACATTATATTCTATGGGGAGGTGGGCTGTATTATATTCTATGGGGGACTGTATTATATTCTCTTGGGGGCTACATTATATTTTATGGGGGGCTGTATTATTATCTTTGGGGAGGTTGGCTATATTATATTCTCTGGGGGCTACATTATAATCTATGGGGGGCTGTATCATTCTCTGGGGGCTACATTATATTCTATGGGGGCTATGTTATATTCTATGAGGGAGGATTGCATCATACTATTTGATGGGGTTACATTATATTCTATGGGGAGGTGGGCTGTATTATATTCTATGGGGGGCTATATTATATTCTATGGAGAGGTTGGCTGTATTATATTCTCGGGGGGCTACATTATATTCTATGGGTGGCTGTATTATATTCTCTGGGGAGGTTGGCTGTATTATATTCTCTGGGGGCTACATTATAATCTATGGGGGCTGTATTATATTCTTTGGGGGCTAGATTATATTCTATGGGGGCTGTGTTATATTCTATGAGGGAGGATTGCATCATACTATTTGATGGGGTTACATTATATTCTATGGGGAGGTGGGCTGTATTATATTCTCGGGGGGGGCTACATTATATTCTATGGGGGGCTGTATTATATTATATGGGGAGGTTGGCTGTATTATATTCTCGGGGGGGCTACATTATATTCTATGGGGGGCTGTATTATATTATATGGGGAGGTTGGCTGTATTATATTCTCGGGGGGGCTACATTATAATCTATGGGGGCTGTATTATTTTCTCTGTGGGCTACATTATATTCTATGGGGGCTGTGTTATATTCTATGAGGGAGGATTGCATCATACTATTTAGGGGTTACATTATATTCTATGGGGAGGTGGGCTGTATTATATTCTATGGGGGTTACATTATATTCTATGGGGGGGCTGTATTAGGTTTTATGAGGGAGAATTGCATCATACTCTTTGATGGGGCTACATTATATTCTATGGGGAGGTGGGCTGTATTATATTCTATGGGGGTTACATTATATTCTATGGGGGGGCTGTATTAGGTTTTATGAGGGAGAATTGCATCATACTCTTTGATGGGGCTACATTATATTCTATGTATTACATTTATTCTATGCATTAAATGTATTATATTCACTGAGATTGGGTGGAGGCGTCTGTGAACAGCACTTTTCAAGTGTTGCCACGGATTTTTAAAGGGATTTAGGTTTGGACTATGACTGGGCCATTCACGCACATGAATATGCTTTGATTTAAACCATCCACTCTGGTAGAATGTTTAGGGTCGTTGACTTGCTGGAAGGTGAACTTACTCTCTGTAACAAGTCTTTTATAGCCTCTATCAGGTTTTCCTCCAGGAGTGCCCAGTATGTAGCTCCATACATGTTCCCCATCAACTCTGACCAGTTTCCCTACTGAAGAAAAGCATTCTCACAGCGTGATGCTGCCACCACCATGTTTCACGGTGGGGACGGTGTTTTCAAGGTAGGTGCAGCGTTCATTTTCTGCCACTCATAGCATGTTGCATTTAACTCAAAAAGTTCTACTTTGGTCTCATCTGACCAGAGCACCATGTTCCACATGCTGCGTGTGTCCCTAGAACTAGATGAACTTAAAGACTTCCTTCAACCTTAATAACTATGTTACATGCAAACTGGACTTCTAAGGGTATGTGTCCACGGGCCGTATTACATCCGGAATAGCTGCGGATTGAACGCTGCGTAGAGCCGCAGCGTTCAATCCGCAGCGTCCAGATGTTACAGCACAGTGGAGGGGATTTTATGAAATCCCGTCTCCACTATGCGTGCGAACACGCATCCGGCGGCCCTGCGTTTCCAGACATGCGGCGTGTCTTTTTAGAACGCAGCATGTCAGTTTACCTTGCGGCGACGCTGCGCCGCCGCAAGGTAAAACACAGGGCTCTATGTGTGGGGTGCGATGATTCTGGATGTGTGCAATGAACACATCCGGAATCATCGCGTCTACAGAAGGGGGCGGTGCTTTGGGCGGAGCGAGTTTTCCGCTCCGTCCAAAGCGCCGACCATCCTGAACGTGGACATGTACCCTTAGGGTATGTTTCCACGTTCAGGATTGCTTCAGGATTTGGTCAGGATTTTATGCAGGTAAAATCCTGACCAAATCTGCACCTGAGGTCACCTACGTTGTTCTTGCGTTGTTTCAGCATTGTAAGGACATGCTGCGTTCTGAAAAGACGCACCGCATGTCCGTTTCCGCGGGTCTGCCGACTGCGTCTTTTAATGCATAGTGGAGACGGGATTTCATTAAATCCCCTCCACTATGCTGTAACATCTGGACGCTGCGTGTTTGACGCTGCGGCTCTAAACACGCAGCGTTTCCTGAACGTGGAAACATACCCTTATAATAATAATAATAATAATCTTTTATTTATATAACTCCAACATATTCCGCAGTGCTTTACAGTTTGCACACATTATCATTGCTGTCCCCTGATGGGGTTCACAATCTAGATTTCCTATCAGTATGCCTTTGGAATGTGGGAGGAAACCGGAGGAAACCCACGCAAACACAAAAACATACAAACTCCTTGCAGATGTTGTCCTTGGTGGGATTTGAACCCAGGACTCCATTGCTGCAGTGCTCACCACTGAGCCACCGCGCTGCCCTTCATGGCTTGCATTGAAAATTGTTTTTCTTCTTGTCAATTTTCCATAAAGGCCAGATTTGTCCTGTGGACAGATTTTCCCATCTGAGCTGTGGCTCTCAGCCGCTTGAGTGACCATGGTTGTCTTGGTGGCTTCTCTAATTAGTGTTCTCCTTGATTAGGATATCAGTTTAGGTGGACAGCCATGTTTTGGTAGGTTTGCAGTTGTGCCATACTACTTCCATTTTTGGATGATGGAATAATTAGAGCTCCCTAATGTCCTCAAACAAACCTCTGAGGTTTTCACAGAACAGCTATAGTGATATTAGTTATACTGAGAATAAATTACACACGGTGACTAATTATGTGACCTCTGAAGACAATTGGTCACTCAGGATTTTACTTAAGGGTATCAGACTACAGGGGGCGTGAATACAAATACACATCACAATTTCTAGATTTATATCTATGTATCATTTCCTTTACACCACAAATATTTGCTATTTTGTGTTGGTATATTACCGTATTTTTCGGACTACAAGACGCACTTTTTTCCCCCCAAAAAAGGGGGGAAAATGGGGGGTGCATCTAATAGTCGAAATGCAGGCTTACCCGTGGCGGCAGAGGTGCGGTGGCAGAGGTGCGGCGGCAGAGGTGCTTCGGCAGACGTGCGGAGATGAGGAGGCGCAGTGAGCGGGGTCCCTTTCCCCGGTGAGGTGATGCAGCAGCCCGGTAAGCAGCAGAGCCAGGTGAATGCTGTTGTTATCGGTGGTGGCGGCCATCTTCCGGGGGCCGCACGTGCGCAGATGAAGCGCTCTGCTTCCCGGGGCATCAGGAAAATGGCCGCGGGATGCCGCGCGTGCGCAGATGGGGATCGCGGCGGCCATTTTTCTGAAGTTCTTAGCTTCAGGAAAATGGCCGCGCGATCTCCATCTGCGCACGCGCGGCCTCCCACGGCCATTTTCCTGAAGCCCCGGGAAGCAGAGCGCTTCATCTGCGCACGCGCGGCCCCCGGAAGATGGCCTCCACCACCGATAACAACAGCATTCACCCGGCTCTGCTGCTTACCGGGCTGCTGCATCACCTCACCGGGGAAAGGGACCCTCTCACACCATACCTGTCACTGCGCCTCCTGATCCCAGCACCTCCTGATCCCTGCACCTCCTGATCCCAGCACCTCCTCATCCCAGCACCTCCTCATCCCAGCACCTCTGCCGGTAACCAGTGCTGCAACTCTCCCATGGACACCAGGCCGTGGCGTCGCCCACCTAAGCAGGAAGGGACCCTGCTCAGGTGCACGCCGTACCGCATCACCCCACCTCTGCCGACACCATGCCTCCTGTGACCCTGCTCTGCCACCGCCAGCCTTCAGGTAAGATACTGTAAATTCGGACAATAAGACGGACCCCCATCTTATAAAAAAATCTTTTTTTCCGCAATTTTCACCCCAAATTTGGGGTGCGCCTTATGGTCCGGTGCGTCTTATAGTCCGCGAAATACGGTACATAAAATCTCAAGAAAATACACTTAAGTTTGTGCGTGTAATGTGAAGCAATATGGAAAAGTTTAATTGGCTTGAATAGTTTCCCAGGGCACTGCTGCACAAACAGGGATCTGCTGCTGACACGGTTATAGGGGTAATGTCCCCCATCCTGGTATATATAGCCCCCCATCCTGGCATACATGGCCATCATCACGCCGCACGCATAAAAAAATAATCAATTCTATTCACCTTCCCTCTGCTTTCTTGCAGCGCGACGACCTGTTCTGATGCTGGCAGTTGATGCTAGATATATATATTGTATACACAGACAACTTACATTCAGGCACGTACGTACGGTAGATACATGTATACATAGCACCTAGACACAGACCCATGTATAAACGGAGCATATACATACAGACACATGCATGGACAGAGCACTTAGATACTGACATGTGCATGGACGACACATATACATAGAGACATAGTATAATGGAACCTGCACAGCTCTTTAAACAGTATAATTGGTCTCTACACAGCCCTACAAACAGTATAATGGCCCTCACACAGCCCTCCACATAGTATGCTGGACCCCACACAAACCTTCACAATGTATAATTGCTCGCATACAGTATAATGGCCCCCACATAGCCCTCCATAAGGTATAAAGGCTCTCACATAGCCCTCCATATAGTATAATGGACCCCACAAAGCTCTTCAAATATTATAATGGTCCCCACAATGCCCTGCATATAGTATAATGGTCCCCATATTGCCTTCGATATACTGTAGTATAATGGCCCGCACATTGCTTTTCATATAGTATAATGCACCCCCATAGTCCTCCATATAGTTTAATGCACTCCCCATAGTCCTTCATATAGCATAATGTTTCTTTCTGGGAGACATACTTAATCTTCTGGAACAATTTCAAGGGTGTCTACACTTTCGGCCACGACTATAAAAATTAGTGGTCAAAATCGATAGTGCATGTGAAAATAAGCAACTTTGTAATATACCTTATCAGATACATTTTTAAACCCTTAGTGGCAGAGCTAATTTTGAGCTTAATGAATAGGCCAAGTTTTTGAAATCTGACTAATGTCATTTTATGTAGTGATAACTCTGGAACGCTTCAACGGATCCCACTAAGGCTGGCGTCACACTAGGCGTATGAAAATACGGTCCGTTTTTTATGGCCGTAATACGCAGTATTGTCCCAAAACACTGTTCCGTATTCAATGCGAGGATGCGATTTTTACACACAAATTTATCCGTGTGTCATCCGTATGGCATCCGTATGGCTTCCGTACGGTGATTTTTTCTCGCAGGCTTGCAAAATGGACATATCATTGATCCATCAGCTCAAATATTCTTAAAAACATATATACAGTCTATATATATATTGTGGCATAGCGACTGGTCATGTTATTAATGGACGGTATGTATCACAGAGTTGGGTGGCCCTGTGATGGAAGCCTGGGTATGTTTTGCTCAAGCAGATCTACTGCTGAGGGATTTGTTTACATTGGGAAGGCTTCCAGGTGATTGGAGAGATGGGTGGGTCCAGTCACCTACAAACCCACCCAAAGAGGCGTGTCTGAACACGTAAGATGGTTTTGTGTTTAAGGACCTGTGGTGGTCACGCTCACCTGACTGGCCATGTGACAGGTACCTGGGTGTGGTTACACCTATGTAAAGGAGGTGTGTGTAGCACATGGTGGGAGTGTTTGGGAGTCTGTTAGGGTGGACACACTTCCATGTGTCCTGGCTGGACACTGCAGAGTGGCCTGTGTGTTGGACGGTTCCACATGGGGACAGACGTCCTGAACAGCACACAGAGACCATATTTAGTCTGGAGAGTCTACGTGCTGGACATAGCACAGTCTGTGTGCCCACAGACCTGAGAGAGCGGAGCTCTACTATGGACATTGAGGATTCATCTGTCTGATGTAAGACTGTTTACCTGTTGTTCCTGTTGCTATGTGGTTTATGGAGCAATAAACCCTGTGAACTTTTAATGGAAAGTGCCTCCTGAGTGTCAGCCATCGCACCTGAGCGAGTATAACCCCTACAATTGGTGTTTCGAATACGGGCAACGATCCAAGGAACACATGTTGCAGCGCTGGCTGGTCTGAGCCAGAAGAGTGGATGGTTTTGACAACCGTGAGTAAATACTGACCGGGGTCAGTGAGAACTGCTGTTTATGGGATACCTCTGAGGAGAAGAGGGATCCGGGAACCTGTGTGGCAATGACAGGTAACGGATGGAGATCCGTGATGTACTGACCGGGGTCAGAGTGAAAAAAGAGAGAGACATTGTGTTAGGGCACCTCTGAGGCCAAGGGGTGTCCAGGAACCCGTGAAGGTTGCCACCGGGTAACGGTCTGAAAACCGTGTATTATGCTGATCGGGATCAGTGAGAAACTGTGTTTGGGCTGTAAAGCCGGGTGTGTAACAGACAGAAGTCTGTGCTGTGCTGACCGGGGTTGGTGAGAGTGTTTTTTTTCTATAAAGCACGTGTGCAGGTGCTTGCTGTGGACTGGCGAGTCCATGTATTTCTTTTTTCTTCTCTGAACAACTTGCTGTGGCTCGGCGGGGCCATGAAGACTGAAGGCGTCTGGCGGTAACTCGGCGGGGTTACGAAGTTTGCTGTGGATCGGCGGGTCGATGAAGGTGACAAGTGGCTTGCTGTGGATCGGCGGGTCCACAAAGTCTGCAATTGAGCCGTGCAGCGCGGTTGCAGCAAGAGGTCCTGCAGCAGCAGGAGCTACAGTGGCGGTAGCAGCAGCTTGGGATCAGCACCCGGAGGTGCCAGAGATTTGTGACTGCAGCAGGAGCTGTAGCAGTGCCAGCAGGAGTTGGTGAAGTATTTAAAAAAAAAATTATGCTCCAGGTTGTGCAGACTCTTAAAGGGCCAGTGCAAGCCCAGGGACATTCTGGTGCATGCTGTGAACTGGGGTACTGTGGGGAAGTCCTCAGGGTGTACCCCGGAGGGGGTGGAGTCCCAAAAACAGAGTGGTGACCCAAATAATTATGGTTGGCCAAAAAGGGGCCGGGCATCCAAAAAAAGGGCGGTGTCCCAAAAGGGGGTAGTTGCCCAAAAGGGGGTGGAGTCCCTAAAGGGGGTGGTGGCCCTAAAGGAGAAAATAGCCCACAAGGGGGTGGTGGCCCTAAAAGGGCGGAGTCCAAAAAGGGGATAGTGACCCAAAAAGGGGTGGAGCTTTCAAAAGGGGCGGCATTGGTTACCTCAGTAGACATGTCTGGGGAACAGCAATGTTTGTGTTTTACGTATTCCGAGTGCGGCATAGACTTCCCGTTTGATGACAGGCCGCAGGTGTGTACTGTTATGTTACACCGTGAAGGAGTTTCTGGACTGCTGGACTCAAAGAGTCAGGTGACTCTGACGGGAACTCCTCTTGCTCTCTGTCTAACCGAGAAAAAGGTCAAGGTTCGCTGCATCCATGGGGTCACTGTGGACTATACTGTGGACAGAGTGATTATTGATATGTTTAAAAGTGTAGAGTGCCAAGATGGCGGTATAACACCAAACTTGTTCTACCCATTTGAAAGGGGCCGGGACTTTTTGATCTTTGAAGACATATAGAAAGTTGACGCAGTGTGGGCTTGTTCAGAGGAGAGACGGAATGCTCATATTGAAGCCCCACTACAGCAGCAGGCTGTGGGGATTCCTGTGAATGGGATGTGTAAAGAGGAAGCAGCGCCACCTAATGTCAATAGTCCAGAGTTACGGGTGACCAGAAAATATGACCTGTGTAAGTGGCGACTGCTGGTTCCAGGATAACCAACCGGGTGGTGGTGACTCCCATTTAGACAGCGGGAAAGAGTGCAGTATAGCTGACTCAAGTACAAGTGGCAAGACTTCCTCCCGGAGACATAAAAGAGGAAATGACAAGGGGTCATCTTTATCAAAGGGTGTGACGGAAATGGTTGACGAATGCCGACGAAAGGGTTCAGTAACAGGTCCTGACTTTGACAGACGGTTTGACTGTCAGGGACGACTGAGAAGGATCTCTGGTTGGGTAATAGAAAGTGCCAAGCCCCACGGCTTTAGGCAGAGGGGGGAATATGTGGCATAGCGACTGGTCATGTGATTAATGGGCGGTATGTATCGCAGAGGTGGGTGGCCCTGTGATGGAAGCCTGGGTATGTTTTGCTCAAGCAGATCTACTGCTGAGGGATTTGTTTACATTGGGAAGGCTTCCAGGTGATTGGAGAGATGGGAGGGTCCAGTCACCTACAAACCCACCCAAAGAGGCGTGTCTGAACACGTAAGATGGTTTTGTGTTTAAGGACCTGTGGTGGTCACGCTCACCTGACTGGCCATGTGACAGTTACCTGGGTGTGGTTACACCTATATAAAGGAGGTGTGTGTAGCACATGGTGGGAGTGTTTGGGAGTCTGTCAGGGTGGACACACTTCCATGTGTCCTGGCTGGACACTGCAGAGTGGCCTGTGTGTTGGACGGTTCCATGTGGGGACAGACATCCTGAACAGCACACAGAGACCATATTTAGGCTGGAGAGCCTACGTGCTGGACATAGCACAGTCTGTGTGCCCACAGACCTGAGAGAGCGGAGCTCTACTATGGACATTGAGGATTGATCTGTCTGATGTAAGACTGTTTACCTGTTGTTCCTGTTGCTATGTGGTTTATGGAGCAATAAACTCTGTGAACTTTTAATGGAATGTGCCTCCTGAGTGTCAGCCGTCGCACCTGAGCGAGTATAACCCCTACAATATATATGTCAGTGAGACACATATATATATTTATATTTAATTCAGCGCTAGATAGCAGAAAAGCCGGTAATTCAATTGTCGGCTTTTCCGATCTCCTTCACAAACCCAACAGGATATGAGGCATGGTTTACATACAGTAAACCATCTCCTATCCCTTCTTTTATTACATATTCCTCTTTACTAATGTAACAAGTGTCTCTGTGTAAAATTTGGGGTCTCTAGCTATTAAATTAAAGGGTTAAATCCCGGAAAAACAAACAACAATATTCCATACCTTCCATCATTCAGTCTTTTCCCATGCTGTAAATCCATCTGAAGGGGTTAAATCATTTTACACCCAGGAGCTCTGCTAATGCAGCTGTGCTCCTGACTGTAAAACTTGGCAAATGAATGGAGTGCAGGGGAATGTGCTGTAGTTACCTCGAGTCGCGGTGATGCGCCCCCTGCTGGATGAACTCATATGAACTTGAGCGTGGGAACTTTTCAGAATATTTTCTCAAGCTCAAGTTCATATGAATTCATCCAGCAGAGGGCGCATCACCGCGACTCGAGGTAACTACAGTACATTCCCCTACATTCCATTCATTCACCAAGTTTTACAGTCAGGAGCACAGCTGCATTAGCAGAGCTGCTGGGTGTAAAATGATTTAACCCCTTCAGATGGATTTACAGCATGGGACAAGACTGAACGACGGAAGGTATGGAATATTGTTGTTTGTTTTTTTAACTTTATTTCAGGTGACAAGGGTCTTCAGGTGGATTAAGAGTATAATAAAATATTAAAACACCATGTGTCTTTATTTCATTAAAATACTGTTTAATAATGTGTGTGTGTTTTATTAACCATTTCGTACTATTGAATTAATAATGGATAGGTGTCATAATTGACGCCTCTCCATTATTAACCTGGCTTAATGTCACCTTACAATAGCAAGGTGACATTAACCCTTCATTACCCCATATCCCACCACTACACGGGAGTGGGAAGAGAGAGGCTAAGTGCCAGAATAGGCGCATCTTCCAGATGTGCCTTTTCTGGGGTGGCTGGGGGCAGATGTTTTTAGCCAGGGGGGTCCTATAACCATGGTCCCTCTCTAGGCTATTAATATCTGCCCTCAGTCACTGGCTTTCCCACTCTGGTGGAGAAAATTGCGCAGGAGCCCACGCCAATTTTTTCCGGGATTTAACCCTTTAATTTAATAGCTAGAGACCCCAAATTTTACACAGAGACACTTGTTACATTAGTAAAGAAGAATATGTCATACAAGAAGGGATATGAGATGGTTTACTGTATGTGAACCATGTCCCATATCCTGTCGGGTTTGTGAAGGAGATAGCAAAAGCCGGCAATTGAATTACCGGCTTTCCTGCTATCTAGCTCTGAATTAAATATATATATATATATATATATATATATATATATATATATATATATATATATATATAATGTGTCTCACAGATAGATAGATATATATGTTAGGTATATGTGTGTATATATATATATATATATATATATATATATATATATATATATATATATATATATATGTGTACACATTTTTTCTACCTATTCTATTCTGTCAGTGTGATTTTATTGTACACCGCACTGAATTACCGGCTTTTCTATAGAACAACGGTGCGTATTTCTCGCAAGTCACACGCATGGTCCGTGTGTAATCTGTAATTTTCTCGCCCCCATAGACTTTCAATGGCGGATTTTTGGCGCAATAAGCTGACAAACGCAGCATGCTGCGATTTTCTACGCCCGTAACATACCGTATATTACGGATGCGTAATATACGGCAGATAGGAGCTGCCCCATAGAGAATCATTGGGCCGTGTGCAATGCGTATTTTCTGGACGTATTTTCTGCGCTCATACGTCCGTAAAACTTGCTAGTGTGACGCCGGCCTCATTCTGAGATTCTTTTCCTGAAATATTTTACTTCGTGTTAGTGGTATATTTTGGATTATGTGATTTGCGTATATTTATGAAAATATTATATGTATACGAAGAATTGACAAAAAATGTAAAAACTTCACAACTTTTAAACTTTAAATTTTTATGCCCTTAAATCACATACTTATAACACAAAATAGTTAATAAATAACATTTTACATATGTCTACTTTATAGCTGCATCATTTTTGAAAAAAAATGTTAGGAAGTTAGAGAGGTTAAAACATTAGCAGCAATTTTTCATTTTTTTCAACAAATTTAAAAAGCCTATTAACCTACTCAAAGTGTGTGAATAAACCAATAAGAGTCAAAGAATAAAAACTATATAATTTTATTGAATAACAATATTAAAAAGATGAAATTAAGGGGAAACAGAAAAACATCATCAAAATACTGTAGTACAAAGAAAAAATCATTATTGGGAAACTGACCAAAAATCATGACCATTGACACTCCTTGAGAAAGCCTTTGGGCGAAACGTACGTTGGAGTTTCAGGAGCCACGGGTAACTGACCATTGGTATTTATTTATTCATTTTATCTCTTTTTCTTTATGTTCTTCATGCACTTTACTTCTGGGGAAAAAAATTGTCTATTAAGCTTTTTTGCACTTTATAAAGACTATTTGGAAGGGATTTTTTTATATTGAATCATGATTTTTGGTCAGTTTTCCCAATAATTATTTTTTTCTTTGTACTATGGTATTTTGATGTTGTTTTTCTGTTTCCCCTTAATTTCATGTTTTTAATATTGTTATTCAATAAAATTGTATATTTTTTATTCTTTGATTCTTATTGGTTTATTCACACACTTTGAATAGGTTAATACTATTGTTCTTTGTGAATATCCAAAGCTTGTGTTGTCCTATTATAGTGAGTTTATCTTACATAGGTTGTTGTTTTGCAAATTTACAAAACCTGTTTCTTTAGGGACCTATTCAGATTTAAATGGGCTTTAAGGGACCTATGTATTGGAAGCTCCCCAAAAGTAAGGCCTTTTTAAAAACCACACCTCTCAAATACTTCAAAACTGTTGTTGGGAAAGTGCTACCCACTTTTTTATGAGTGCTGCGATACCCTTCATGTAGTCAAAAAGTTCTGTTTGGACAAACGGCAGGGCTCAGAGTGGAAGGAGCAATATTTGAATTTTGGAACACACATTTGGCTGAAAGAGATGGCTGGCACCTAATCGCATTTGCAGGGCCCCTAAGGTGCTTAAACAGCATAAACCACAAGCAACTGACCTCATTTTGGAAACAACACCCCTCTAGAATTTTATCCAGAGGTGTAGTGACCATTTTGAACCACAGGTACGACACAGAATTTGATAGGATTAGGTAGTCATATTGAAAAAGTTATTTTTTTCACAAAAATCTTGCAATATTTGAATTTTGGAACACAAATTGGCTGAAATAAATTGCTATTGATCAGTGATGAGCGAGTGTACTCGGTACACGGGTTTTCCGAGCATGTTCGGATGGTCTCTGAGTATTTTGGGCATGCTCGTAGATTATGTTTGAGGCACCACAGCTGCATGATTTTCAGCTACTAGACAGGCTGAATACATGTGTGGAATGCCTGTTTGTTAGGGTATCCCCACATGTGTTCAGGCTGTCTAGCAGCCGCAAATCATGCAGCTGCAGCAACTCCAACATAATCTCGAGCTCGACCAATATACGACCACCCGAGAGAGCTCGGAAAACCCGAGTACCGAGTACACTCGCTCATCACTGCTGGCGATATGTTGCATTTGCAGGATTTTATCCAGGGGTATAGTGAGGATATTTAACCCAAAGGTACTACACAGAATTTGATAATGTTAGGTTGCCAATCGTCATTGTTGTTGAGCACAAATGCTCGTTAGTCGAGTTTGCATCGGATGCTCGTATATGCTCAAGTGACATGCTCAAGTCCCCGCAGTCACGTTTTCCAGCTGCTAGACACCCCCCAAAAAAATACGGCGATTGCCTATGTATGACAGCAATCCCCGCATTTTTTTTGGCTGTCTAGCAGCCGTGAAACATGTTGGGCAGGGACATGAGCTTGAGTTCCCACGATACTTGGTGCATACCTGAGCACCCAATTCAAACTCGAGTAGCGAGCACTGGTGCTCAACAATAGTCGTCAGATCATGATTTTTTTTTAACTTTTGAAACAACCCCAACTTTATAAGCCCAACTAGCGGCAAAGAATAAAATATATATATATATATATATGAAGTTAAAAAAATGTAATCTAAATGGATGACACAACTTATATCAGAGTAGTTGAAGTCACCCATAATAATGATTCTCCTTGATTTGATGCCTCATGTATTAGCTTTTTGAGGATATTTGTGGCCTCTTCCATCATCCTTGGAGACTAAGGCTATGTGCACACGTTGCGGATTAGGCTTAGGAATTTCTGGTGCGGATTCTGCCTCTCCTGGCAGAAAACGCACCTGCGGTTTTTCGTGCGGTTCCGCAGCGTTTTTTTTTGTGTTTTTGCGGTGGTTTTCTTGCGGATTTGCTGCGGTTTTTACCCCTGTGGTTTTCTATAATGGAATGGGTACAAAAACGCTGCAGATTCACAAAAAAGAAGTGACATGCTACTTCTTTTAAACCGCAGCGTTTCCGCAGCGGATTTTCCGCAAAGTGTGCACAGCATTTTTTTTTCTCATTGATTTACATTGTACTGTAAATCAATTGCGGATCTGCAGCGTTTCTGCAACTCAAAAAACGCTGCGGATCTGCAGCAAATCCGCAAAGTGTGCACATACCCTTATAACAAACCCCTATCAGTATTTCATTATTTCTCCCTTCCCTTCCCTCCACCCTCAAGGATACTACACTATCATTTGGGAAGATTTTACATATAACCAAACCCTTCCCCTCGCTTAAAAGTAGTGTCATTTCTGAACAGTCTATAGGCCTGGAAACCTGTAAATTTCAGCCCAGTAGTCATAGCTCTACTCCAGCCATGTCTCCTTTATCCTCACAATATATTTTTTCCAACATTATTAATTCTAATTCCTCCTTCTTATTGGTGAGGCTTCTGGTATTAGTGTACATGCACTTTATGTATTTTTCTGTTGCCCACCCCACATGCAGCCTCCACTTTCTTTACTTCGCCCAGGTGATCACAACATCTTCCACTCTATTGCAGTAATTGCCCTCCCCCTTCCTCAGTCCCTAGATTAAACACTCCTCCAACCTCTAGCCATTCTCTCCCACTCAACAAATCTGCACCCTCCTCATTCAGGTGCAGCCCTACTCTACCATAGTCTGTACCAAAACAGTGGTCGGCCCAGTTCTCCAGGAATCCCAAAATCCTCCTTACTACACCAATTCTTGAGCCACTTATTCATCTCTCTAATCTCCTGCTGCCTCTGTGATATGGTACAAATGCTATTTCAAAGAATTCTACCTTTTAGGTCCTTGCCGACTTTTACCATGACTGTTAGATTACTAGAAGGGGGTGCCGAGGACCTATCAACTAATCTGCGATGTATTGAACTCAATCTGCAGGAATATAACACACCATTCGACAATCCCGGTTTTTGTGAGATTTTTCTTTTTGTTACTGTAATGATTGAATTCCCAACTTCCAGCAGGTGTTTGGCCAGCCCTTCATTCCTATTTTCCTCCTTTCTGGAGAAGACACTCCCCCAGCTTTGAAAGAACGTGTTTTGCTGCAGCAGCAGCGATACCTCTGTATACCCTCTCATCTGCCAAGTTAGCTACTTGTTGGTGTGACAGAACAGGACTAGCCACGCAGATACTTTTCCCTCTTCTCAGCCTTCTTTCACTTAGTCAGCTCCTACATTTTCCTGCAGCTTCATCCTCCAACACCTACTGTCCTCCGGCTCAAAACTGCGATCCACCCGGGTGTCGAAAGTCTTGTCTAAAAATTCTAGCGGTTGTGATGGCATCAGACATGACTTCTGTGTCATACACTACTCACAAAAAGTTAGGAATATTTGGCCTTCGGGTGAAATTTACGGAAAACATAAGACGTTCACGCCTTAGTGATACTTTATCATGAAAGTAGGGAATATAACTGAAATCATATAATGGAGGTTTCCTAATCGCAAACAACGTACTGAAACATAAGGTAAGAGTGGTTGGTATACCTCCCAAAAATGTCAGTCTCAATAACTTATATGGCTTTGAGCATCAATTACAGCTCGACAATGACATCTCATGCTGTTCACAAGTCAAATTTATGTCTGCCGAGACGTGACATCCCACTCTTCTTGAAAGCTGGCCTTCAGGTCATTGAGGTTCTGGGATACAGAATTACGAGCCTTTACACAGCAACTTTGCTCATCCCATACGTTTTCTATGGGATTCAGGTCTGGAGAAAGTACATGCCTCTCCATTTAAGGTACTCCAGCCGCCATTTCCCAATGATGCAGTCTCGATGAGCCAGAGCACTGTTGTCAATGAAGATTAAACTAGGCTTGTGTTGTTCATGCAAAAGCACAATGACTGGATTAATGGCTTTATTAAAGTAGTAGGGGTTTGTCACTGTACCATTCACAAAGTGAAGGGCAGTTCTATATTGACTAGACACACCTGTCCACACAAACACCACCACGGGCTCATCTGGTGACAACAGTGGATGATGCAAAGCGCTCTCGATGGCACCTCAAACATAGTTGATGGCCATCATTTCTCCTCAGCGTCAATTGACTTTCAACAGTGAACAGCCGAGGGCCACTGGTTCCTCGTAGATGCTCCATACAACACAATGATACCTGTGCCTGGTGGTGTGGTCAGGTACCCTTGCAGGTAATCTAGCATGCAGGCCACGCAGATTTAAACTGTTTGAGATGGTCTGACGTGATACTTTGGTGAATCTCACCTCCCTTAAATGTGGCTGGAGTTGTGTGGCATTCATCATCCGGTTCCCAAGGGCATTGTTCACAATGAAGCGGTTATCAGAGTGGGATGTGGCCAAAGAATATCCACGTCTATGCGTTTCTGTGACTCTTCTAATCTTTCAGTAGCAACCTGCTGATGACACTCTACGCTCTGTGGCCTAATCTTTTTCTGGTATGCTTTACATCTACTCTGCTTTCCCTGGCATCTGACTGTATGTGCAGTGCATATAGTCTTTTTCTGGTATGCTTTTCTTACCTATCATCTTGTTTCCATGATCTGATGATCTGTTTCATTTCTCTTACTTTGTTATTATGGCATACCTTTGATTGGTCACTCAAACTCCTTCCTCTCTTTATTACCTTTGCTTAATTCTCAGCATCTGGTCGCCATACCCACCCACCTCCTCATTCACACCTGATTGCCCTTAGCTGGAGACATATTCAGACCCATGAGTCTGATCCAGACTTTAGTCTGAGCCCCGAAGAAGCTACAGCAAAAAGCGCGTCAGGGCACGAGCGCAATGGTTGGGCATCAGCATGGGTAAGCAGATTGGGAGGAATCGCTCTTATGGCTAGGTTCACATTGCGTTAGTGGGTATCCGCTAACAGAATCCGTTACATAGCGGCACTAACGCAATGTAACGGATCTGTTAGCGCACCCATTGACCGCAATGTATGTAACGCATCCCTAACGCATGCCATTTTTGGTATTTCATTCATGATTTTCTGCCCTGCTTCATTGTGATCTGTGGGGGAGCCTCAGCACATGCATTCAGGGCCGCCTTACATGTTTTGCCCTATGCACTTTATTAAAGAGCGGCTTGGTTATGTGTGTGTCTGGGATGCCCCCATTTGTTCGCATTGTGTGCCCTCCTTTACCTTTCACAGTTTCATATTGCTGCCCGCTTGTTCTTTTTTAATGTAAAATAGATTTGTGATATGTATTGTATTTGTCAATTGTGATGGGATGTAGTAATAACTTTGGTACTAATAAAGACATTTTGTAACTTTACAAAAATTGTCAGTGATAACTCATTTAGAAATGAGATTTACTTGGTATTACAGTTATTGATATGGATCTAAAAAAACCTCTGTGGTCTTCATGTATTTTTCAATGTAGTATTGAGAGGACCCCCCCCTCCCTTTTTTCCTGTTCTGGGAATAAGTATTATGCATTTCATTGGTTCAGATATGCTTCTTTAGTCTGATCCATGTATCTTTTAAAGTACAGATTTCGAATTACAATACTTTGAAATAGACTTGATTAGGAATGGAATTGACTGTAAGGTAATGTGATAGAAAACCACTACAATGTTTCTGTTTCTTTTCACTTTCACCCATACTACTTTCCTTCTTACAATCTCCTGCAATCCCGCCACCTAGTAAAGAACTAGTAATTTCTCCCTCCATCCTCCCCAGCCATCTCGCTTTCTCCTCAGAACTGTTCCTCCACATACAATCCTTTTTCTCCAGACACACACGTCCACATCATGTTCTATCCTTCTCCCATCTTCTAATGCTCTGTCTACAACTCCTCATTGCTGGCGACGTATCCCCAAATCCTGGCCCTCAACACAAACCCCCACACTCATTTCGAACCCCCTGCCACGATCCTCTACACATTTTCGCAATGATGACAACCTCATACCTATTCATCCAGCCCCCACTCCCCCTACCTGGAGCACTATGGAATGCACGCTGTTTGCAACAAACTGTTATATATCAATGACCTTTTTATCACCAACAAACTCTCCTTCCTTGGCATCACTGAAACCTGGCTCACCCCAGCTGCACTTTCCTATGGTGGATTCCATCTCTCTCACATCCCTCGCCCCAGCAACAAATGTGGTGGATGAGTTGGCTTGGTCCTGTCCGATACCTGTTCCTTTACTCCAATTCTCCTACCACCCTCCGCTACTCTTCCCTCGTTTGAGGTGCACTCCATCCGCATCTATTCCCCCTCCAACAGGCTGTCATCCAACGCCCCCAGAACTAGCCATCACCACCTTTCTCAACTACTTCACCACCTGGCTTCTTAATTTCCTTCCTGCTGACATCCCATCATCATAGGTGACCTCAATATCCCCATTGACACTTCGACCTCAATATCCCCATTGACACTTCCACCTCAGCTGCCTGTAAACGTTTATCACTGACTGCCTCCTTTGGCCTCATTCAGTGGTCCTCCGCGGCCACTCACAAAGATGGCCACACGCTGGACTTCATCTTCACCTGCCTGTTCCCTTACTAATCTCACTAACTCACCCCTCCCCCTGTCTGACCACAACCTACTGGCATTCTCTTCCCTTTCCTCTCCTAGTGCGCAACCCCCACTCCACAAACTCACCCACCCTCGCAGAAATCTCAAACACCTCAATTTACACTACACTCCCTTCTCCCTCTTACAGACATAGCTTCCTTACATGACACAGATGTTGATGCCACTTTATAGACCACAATAACAGCAGCACTCGATTCAGCCCCCCCTCACGCACAGCAAAACTCATACAATCAACAGGCAACCCTGGCTGACCAGCCGAACCAAAGAACTGAGATGGGCTTCCAGGGTTGCTGAACGGAGATGGAAGAGATCCCGTTCTGCCGAGCACTTTATCGCATACAAGCAGTCCTTCACCAGCTTCAAGTCCACGCTCACTGCCGCAAAACAAACTTTTTTCTCACTCATATCCTCCCTGTCTCACAACTCTAAACAGCTTTTCAACACTTTCAATTCTCAGCTCCGTCCCCAACATCTCCTCCCTCCTCTCATTTCTGCTGAAGACTTTGCCTCTTTCTTTAAGCAGAAGATCGATAACAGAGAAAGCTTTGGCCCGCAGCCCCCAATGCCCCTCCTCCTAACTGGTCAGCCCTGTTCTTCCAAAACCAGCTTCTTTTAACCCTTACTTAGGAATTTCCACTTATATCTGTTTATGTACCTTTTTTATGTATCTTTCAACTTCCTTTGACAACTCTTCACACTCTTCCCCTTGATACACCTGATTGGTGGTGTTTAGCCTTTATATATTTGAGTACTTTACAGGTTTGGTACCCCACTACTTGGGTCTATTGCCTTGTATATGCTCATCTCATCCAAACTATCAGTAAACATTGTCACACTTGTGTTTGCAGTCACGGTTTGTCGTTAGCGCCACCTTTTACCCTTTATTATTTGTGTCTCAAAAATATTATATCCTTCATAACCACTGTCTTATCCTTTGTGACCTTCTTGTTCTGTTTTCCCCTTCTTATTTAGTCACATAAACAAAGCTGTTGGGTCCCTCCCTAAGTCCAGGATGGACCAAGCTGCCCTTCTTGGGAACTTTGAGCAGGTTGGACAACTGTCCCTTAAAATGTTGTCTGAAACAGGGACAATGACTACTTGAAGTTGAAGTTCGTGGCTGAGAAGGCAGCAAGGTCATGAATTTAGAGAGGAAGAAGGAAAACTTATCTGGAGGCAGGGAAGCGATTTCGATGTGGCAGCTCAGATCTCTCTGAAGACAAATGTTCCCCCACCTGAGAAAGTGATGTTTGGGGGGGGGGGGGGGGTGTTTGACATTCATAAGGTGGAGGATCTGGTTGTGATGGGCTTTGTGGCCCTGGGACAGGTGTGCTAGGAAGGTTTAGGCTTGAATGAGTGCTGCCTTTAGTTGAAGGAGAGCATCCACAGAAAAAGGAGTTGTGCAAGGAGTGTAACCTGCTGTGGAAGCAGAGCACTTTTGCCTCTAGTAGTATTATCTACTATAGATGTTTTCCAAAAAGCACATCTATGAAAGGGAGCAGAGAAAGGACATTTTTGCACACAGGATCAAAAGGCTAACATCTAAGCCAACTGGATCACAGAGTAGCCATGAAATTGGCAACAGCGCAAACTGCAAGCCATGACTAGAGCGGCCTCAAAAGGAAATTTTGAGGCATGTAAGAAATCAAGAAGATCCTCCTGAGACTCAGAAGAGGTGAAAACCATGGTGCTTCGCCCAGGCCATGCATGCTTTGCTGACCCAGAATGCCACAAAAGGCAGGATGTAAGGCAGACACTGCTGCCAAAAAGTCAGCTTTTGGAAAGGAGTAGTTTTAGAATCTAGCGGGTCTCTAAGGAACACTGCATCAGAAAGGGGCAAGTTAGTGGCTCAAGAGAGACAAGCAACTTGGAGGCTAACAGAGAGATATATATTTGGCAAATAATACAAAGGGGAAGAGGGCCATAGTTTAAGCGACCAGTTGCCGGCAGACTCCTCTTTAGAGAAAAGAGAAACTATCACATGCAGTCGCTCAATCACCAAGAGAAATCACGGGAGAAGAGGGTCTGTGCAAAGAAGTCCCAACTTGTTTGTGAGTACGCCAGTGGAGAGCAGGGGATGGTCCCCAAGCTGTGAGACAAAGTTTCGGATACTATGTTAAAATGGAGCTGGATAGCATCTGAGAGTATAGCCAACATTTGTTTGGAATGCCAGTCCATATAAAGCACACAGCTTACTTATCCATTCAATGGACTAAAGTAACTAAAGTAGGGGCAGAGATGGCATATACAGTAATAAGGTATCATGCAGCACCCAAAAAATGATTAAACCAAGGATTATAAAACTGGAAAGTGAGAAACGTCTTATTGTGATCTAATCACCGTATGTACAAAGACATTACAGAGATCTATGTCTTTATTAGGGATGAGCAAACAGCTTCGGATAACTCCTTATCCAAATAGTTATAGAGCTTACTGAATAGCTGCATAGGGAACCCGGATACCTGGAGCGCTCCCGATAATCAGGTGTCCAGAACCGCAGCTGCATGTGTCACGGTTGTGTGGCAGACACAACATATGTATGGAGAGTCCCAGCACACAGGTCTGTATGCATGTGTTGTGACTGTCACACAGCGACGATACATGCAGCTGCAGCGCCGGACACCTGATTATCGGGTGCGCTCCAGGTATCTGGGTACCCGATGCAGCTATTCGGTAAGCTAGCTATTCGGATAAGGAGTTAGCTCAACCCTAGTAATTATATTAAGAAAAGGATTCATAGACAAGGATTCTTTACTGTAAGAACACTTTACTACACAATTCATAAAAAAGGCTTAGTCTGCAGAAGAAATAACATACTACAATGCTGAGCTTGTCGATGTGCTGCTACCCTAAAATTGTGCTGATGATGATGCCCAAAAATATTCTTATCCTTGATCCCAGTGATCAGGTCAGTGATATCTGTAAACCTCAGTGGAAATTAATGGCGCTACATAAGCAAGTAAAATAAATATGTGATCCCAGCAGCAGCGATCATATAAATGGGGGACACAGGCCCCTGTTATGGCAGATGATGGGGGTCTCAAAGGCTGAAATCTACAAATCTAGCAGATATCTATCTTGTGGATTGATGACGTTAACTTGTAACCAGAATAGCCATTTGTCAGATTCATAAGCTTTTTTAATGCACAGATGGCATCTGTGTGCTGTCTCTTAGATCAAGGAGCCACTGGACCAAACGCAGACATGTCTCATTTTGTGGACTGTGCACGTGAAAAGCTCCAGACTATAATGGATGCGTGTTCTAACCAGTTTGAACAAATACGCATGCAAAAAAAATAATAAATCAGATGTGTAGATGGGACCCAAGTGCACATACATTATTAAAACCTTCCATTCAGTATTAAACATTGAAACGATTTAAAACCATATAAAGGGAAGACTAAACAGCAGACAAAATGTTAAAAGCAGGCGATGTACTTTAAAGATTAGTTTATTTGAGGAGAGGGGGACAGAGCTGATAAACAGAAAACAAAAATAAGGAGGGCTGGTAAGGTACTTTACATGATAATAAAACATCTCCCAGAAAGCAGATTACAAATCATTACAAGTTTTTATTATATATTTCCTTCGGATAACACTCCTTTGTGAAGTGTAAAATGTTAAACGAAGTTATCTCGAGCTGGCTCGTGAGTCGGGAACGCAGCTTCTTGATGCACATTAGATATAAATTAGGGAAGGCCGGATGAAAAGGGAATGAGAGGTATAGAGGATTGCCAAAATTCAGGGCTTGCCAAATGTGTGAAAGGCAATATGCGGATGCAACACTGCCGGCTCCAGGTACAATATATAAAAAAAATCCATCTGACGGACAAAACATTCGCTGCTACAGCAGCTTCCTCGAAATCCACAGCATCACACAAAGCCTGGGCAGGGGTAGAGACTCCTATGTATAGGGGGAGTACAGGTTTGCGCTTGTATATATAATCCCGATTCCTATATCACTGGTGCTCCCGAGGCTGAGCTGCTTCGGGCAACTGCTCTTATGAGTGCAAACCATGCATCTGAAGACATCCCTGTCAGTAGCAGGGCTTCATATAATCAAATTTATATGACCATTCTGTGCTAAAAAAAAAGGCATCAAGTCTTCTTTTCACCTCCAGCAAATCTGTGCGGTTGTCTTTTTGGATGCTGGTAAATGACTTTAAAATAGGAGCTCTAGTAGCCACCTAAATATGACACGGACATAGCAATGCTCCCCGGAAATAAATGGCTTCACTGGCATAAAATGACAACCTTGGTACGACTTGGCAGAGGTGGCTCGGGAAGCAGTCTGCATCATCAGCACGCCTTATTACTACGGTACTCTTGATTACGGCCCCTCCCTGATTAAAGCATTATTTGCGGTCGCGCTCCCCTACACCACACACTGCGATTATGCCCCCTCCTACCTCACGCACACACGGTATAAAGCTGTAGCAGCATGCAAGAGAACAAACAGCTCATTGTGTTTCTAACTGAAGATCACTGTCTGAGGAGTCAAGGTTGGATATCGATTTCTGAGGGGACAGAGCCGAAAGGGGTGTTGCTTGTCTTGCGTTGGCTTATGCCAATGACTGTCATGGAAAAGGACATATGGGAGATTAAAGGAGAAGGGAGTAAGGAATCCATGGACACCGAGCTCTTCCCCATGTTAGTCAGCGTATTCTTCTGGTTCCTCTTCCCCATCCATTTGCAAAGCTGCGTACTTGCTTGAATGGCTGAATTTCTGCAAAAAGAAAGACAATCATTATTAATCACTAGTAGCCAACTTGCAGGGAATTTATAGCTTCAACACAAAGACAAGACACCGACCAACACAACACAAAGCCACGTGAGAACGATGGCCACTAGAAATCCACATTATATTAGATGCAGAATTTCCAAAAATCTTTACCTTCTTGCAAGGTTCTCTGCATACCTTAGCTTACATGAAACTTACTGCAACTTATAAACAGGTAAAAATTACCCTAGTAGGCATTATTATTTCGCATTACTGCAGTTTTTGGGGACACTAATATAACAGCCACTAATTTCAGAGAAGTGGGGTGGGACTACCAGTAGTCTCCCCAAAATTAGGTAAATTAAAAGGTTCAAGTGTTTTGGCAAGTGCTGCACTCCCTTCATGGTTTACCAGGCACAACACCACACACTTTGAAGTGAACCTGTCATGTGAAAAAACGCTATTAACTTGTAGATATGGGGTTAATCCGCAGGTTAATAGCGTTCTGAACCTGCCTGATGCTGGCACTTAGAGCCCCGCTGCTGGGAGGAAATCAACTTTATTCTACCTGGCAGCTTTCTGGTTTCAGTCATGGAGGCGGTGCCGGTTCAGTCACAACTGTGTATAAAGAGAGCAGCAGCCGACACCGTGCCTCCAGCCCTGACTGACAGCAGCTCAGCATTAGACCTGGCTGTCAGTTGGTGCTGGAAGCACAGTTACAGCGGCTGCTCTCTAGCAGCAGGGCTCAAAGTTCTGGTGTCGGGCAGGTTCAGATCACTATTAACTTGCAAATTAACTACATAGCTGCAGGTTTGTAATTTTTTTTTACGTTACAGATGCCCTTTAAAAGTACCATGGCTTATTTTAAATGTACTCAAATAGGACTGAAAAGCAATGCTAATACAGAACATATGGTCCTGTTCCTGGTGAACCATGAAAGGGGTGAAGTGCTTCCTAATAGCCATGAAGCACTGACTGTATGCGCTGCCACTTACTGCAGAGGAGTTATACAACTCCCTATGAACTTAAGACTCTCATGCTTTACAGTGTTGCTGCAGACATCCAAAATGCTAGCACTCACAAATAACGTGGTGGGAAATAAGCCATGTAGCAGCCAACTTTAGTTGCTCAATGAGTGGAACAATCCACTTGTCTGCAGCCCCTGTGAAGCCTTGGGGTTCCCTTCTGCTCATGCAATGAGGTTACAGGACGTAACACTTACTAGCAGCAGCTCATATAACTGCTCGCAGACATTTATCTATCAACAGATTCACAGACCAATGTGTGTCTTACCAATATCTCTTGGGGGTTATGAAATACCTTTAAAAGACATTTTCGACCTTTATTGTGTATGGATGAAAGCAGCGCTATTGCCCCTTTATGGCCATTATCAGTGATGGGGCAGCAACTGGATAACCACTGATCAGTATGAGCGGCATATATCCAAGGGACATGGGTTCATTATTGAGTTTCTATTAGCTACAGATATGGCATTAGTTATGATTTGTGCTTTCAGATATCCACGTTAAGAACAAGCACCGTGAAGAATAGTATGGATCATCTTAGAGCTACCTGTTCTTTCTGCTTTGAATCCGGATCATTTTCATACCTGGAATATAAAATAAAAGCCATAAATAAGTCATCCATGAGATAACAGCAGTAAACACTTGGACCGGGCAGCTCCCGTACGGGTCTGCTTTTGTATGTACTTCCAATGAAATAATTGGGGCGCCTCTTTCCCTACATCTGTGTTGGGCTATTCTATATACTCTGGAAGTTGGGTCTGTCCCTATTCTGGCTTTGTCCAAATCTGTGCGGACAATAGGAGAATGATAACACCCAGTTGTCAATTCATTCATAACAGTCCAGGAGGAATAACCAGAGGTACAACACAATGTGGAAATAAGGGGATCACACATTTATTTTAAAGGGGAATGTCATTATTAACTAAAATATCGGGAGAGCCAACAGATCCTCCCCAATCTGTATAAATCACTATTGGGAGTGATGCTACAGACTCAGCCATTTAGTTAAATCTCACTCACTCTGCTGTTATTGTGATATACTACAGGTTTTCCCATCTCAATGGAAAAAATTCAAGCCTGTGCTAGGATAGGGACCCCCAATGTCAGCAAAACGAGGGGAAGTGCTGCTCACAGGACTATACCCTTGTAATGAGGTGAAAGCGATATTCGTAAGTTGTTCAGTTGTGTATAGTGATGCAACTCATTCAAGTGATCGTGGCTAAACGGCAGCCCCCCCCCCCCCCCACTCAGCCGCGGCACCCCCCCCCCCCACTTAGCCGCGGCAGACCCCCACTCAGCCGCGGCCATAAGATCAGCAGTGTTATCACTCATCTGGCAGTCTTGTGTGTTCAATGGTATGGCTGATTGGTGAAATATCCAGTCTTTCCGCTTTGGTCCCTAATTTATTTTCAGTCTTTCATCCTTTCTACATGATTTTACAAATAAAAAACAAGACCCCCTATACTCACATATTTGATGTTTTACTAGGTTCTCCTACGGTACGTCCGCTAGTCTTCGATGCTTCCTCCAAACCATCCTCTTTGTTCTCATCTGCAGTGATATAACAAGTGTGAGTTTACTTTTTCCCACATTTACATTGAACACAAATTGTGAATATGGCATAGAAAGTCATGAATACCTCGTCTTTCCCCAGTCCTAGGCTGCCACCTATCCGAATCAGGTCTTTCTCCACTTAAAAACAAAACAAACAGAAAATTAACACGAGAAAAAAACAGCTCTCGCAAACCATGCATGTTACACACAAGGTTAGTTACTTATTCTTACCTTTGAGAGGACTCTGAACTAAGTGATCGATTAGAAGAAGGTGCTGTATTGCGCTTCACCCATGCGTTTTCCTTGGGGGGAGGAGCAGGCATTACTTTTAATGGGAGATGTGAGTCAGATTTATTGGATTTTGTATGAAGTTCCTCCTCTTTTCCAAAGACTTCATTTTCTACAGATTTTTCGCTTTCCCTTCTCCGTGAGACTATGGAGAAGAGCATTGATCCATGTAAAGGTGGGTTTCTAAACAAGATGCTGACTACTATTGCAGTTAAAAACACAGAAAATGCGGGAACCTTAGAGAGGGCTTAGTTTTTGTCAAAATATTTGTCTTAAGACTTTTTTTTGCAGCTGTGACAAAAATCAAATATTTTTTACTTTATGCAGCCCTTGCAACTTCTCAGAAAAGGCCGAACTTCACAAGAGGCAGCTCAACTAATTTACAATTTATGCTAAAAATTAAAGTAGAGATTATCATCAACTGGAACAGCCCAAGATCCAAACTTTAAGAGACAAGCACCTCTTATGTTGGGCACATCAGACCCCAGTAAGCTTCTGTCTTAGGCTACTTTCACATTTCCATCTTTCCTCTGCCGTCGCAATACGTCGACTTTTGAAAATTTGCAGGATCCTGCATTTTCCCATAGACTTGTATTAGCGACGTATGTACTAATGTTTTGTCTGCCGGGCACTGGATCCTGCGAAATGTGACGGCCCGTCTTCTGCAAAAAAAAGTTCAAGGGAACGTTTTTCTGTACGTTGTATCCAGTGTTTCTGACTGCGAATGCCCAGCAGGAAATCTCGCACTCACTCTTTTTCCTCCCCGGGACTACAGACGGAAATGTGAAAGGACAAACTTCCATCGGTACGTCGTGCCGACGCTTTGTGACGGGCGAGTACCGACGCAGATGTGAAAGTAGCCTTAGGTGTAGGTAATGCAAGTCTTGATAAACCTTTCCCCTTAGTGTAGCTTCATCAAGCAGTCATACCCCCACTTGTTCTCCACTTCTTGCCAATGCACATTTGGCCAGTTAGTGGGGACAGATGAAATGGCTGCAGGAGAAGACTATACAGGATTTCTAGTCTGGGACCAAGGAGACACACTGGCCAGCACTGGAGCTGTACACACCAAGTACTGGGATATTTTTAATCAGGGTCATATACAGATGTCTAATTGTAGATGTAGAGGAGCTTAATATGTCAGAACATTTCAGCCCCAACAACATATAGGAAGAGATCAAACGGGTGGCCAGAAATCTTAATCCGTTTTACTCACTCCTTGAAGAAGAACCACTGTTGCCCGTCTGAGAAGACTCGCTTCCAGTCCTAGATCTTTCTTGATTCTCTTCACTGCGCCAACTTGGATGTCTAATGAATAGAGTTCATAATTGAAGGATCGCAGAACTTAAGAAACAAAAATAAAATGCTCTCTTGATAATAAACAGCTCGCTAACCTTTCTCTTGGCTTTCTTTCTATCTGTCGAGGCCGGTCGTCATCCAAATGACGGTGCTGCATTTTCTCCTGCTCTTTCTGCAGACGTTCCTCCACCTCGCGTTCTCTAGCAGCGGTATCCACGGGTTTGGCAGCACCAAAAATTGAAGCTGCTCGACTGGTTGCTGCAGGAGCTCCACTGGTTTCTTCCTCTTTGGGAGCAGAACGCGGTTTAAGATTCAGCTTTGGCCTCTGGGGTGGACCTAATTAAAAACAAAATATAGTTAATTTATACTACAATTTACTCACTAGCCCCTTTGGGCATATGTGTCGAGCATTTACTGTCAGAATACGAGTTTTATTTTCCCCCACACACTAAAAAGCACAGCAAATATAGTCTACCTCTCTCTTCCCTCCTTTCTTCATTTCTGGAGTAACCATTCCACCTGTCCGACTTGTCTTCTCGTCTGTCATCATATCTATCCCCATACCGATCTCCTCCTCCACCGCCACCACCACCACCACCACCTCTGTAATCATCATCTCTACGGTACCCGCTGCCGAATGCTCTCCTGCTACCTCCTCGGGAATCATAACCTATGAAATAAAATAAAAAAATGTTGAATTACTTCAATTTATGAAATAAGGTTTGTAACCCTGATCAACAAGTGCCCCTGAAGCAACAATCAAATGCAGAACCAAGAAAAAAGAAAGCGAAAGGACTGAAGTAAACGGATAAAATATATAATCAAATCTTTATTGGAGCAATTATTGGAGAGTAAATGTCCAACATGACAAAAGGGGTGGGTGAGTCAATGAGGATAAACTACCCCAAAAAGTACAAAAGCAATGCAAAACGACACCTGAGCAAAAAAAAAAAATATATATATGCTTACACCATGGTGATTGTTACAGAATAAATAGGTAGCAAGTAATGGATTGGTCCCAAAGTAAAGTGACAAATACAATAAAGGTGCAATCAAATAAAGACATGGTTATTGCAAATATGTGAAGAATAAAAAAGGTATAAACTAGTGGTCCAAACAATGGTCAAGTCACATACAATAAATAACATAGTGCAAATAATGCATGTGATGATAATGACAAGTAGAGGCTCAGCCACCAAACACCCGACGCATGCTTCAACTATGCTTAGTCAGTGGCTCACCCACCCGTTCTGTATGTTCTTCAGTCATTGCACTTTTATCTTGGTTTTACTAGAAATTACCAGTTTCACATTAGACAATTTCCACTTAATAAAGCATTTGTATATGTCTTTGCGTGTGTTCAGGTTATGTAGATTTTTTTCATGTTTTAGCATGATAACCTAAAGCATTCCTGCTATAAAGTGTTTCCTAAATCTTTGTGGGATCCTGGTATATAGTCTAAATAGTGGTTGTATTATAATTATGTTATCAACTCTGCACGGATCTCTTGAATTTACCTCATCTTGTATAGCTCCCCAAAAGAAAAAGTCCATCTGGGTAAGGTCTGGCACAGGTGCTTCTCACAAAATTACATCATCAAAAAGCTAAATTTCAGTTCTTCAATACAAAAAGTGAAACTCATTATAAAGAGTCATTACACTCTTTAGTGATGTATTTCAAGTGTTTATTTCTGTTAATGTTGATGATTATGGCTTACAGCCAATGAAAACCCAAAAGTCATTATCTCAGTAAATTAGAAAACTTTATAACACCAGCTTAAAAATTATTTTAAAATCCGAAATGTTGGCCTACTGAAATGTATGTTCAGTAAATTCACTCAGTACTCTGTTGGAGCTCCTTTGGCATCAATGCAGCGTGGCATGGAGGCGATCAGTCTGTGCCACTGCTGGGATGTTATGGAAGCCCAGGTTGCTTTGATAGCAGCCTTCAGCTCGTCTGCATTGTTGGGTCTGGTGTCTCTCATCTTCCTCTTGACAATACCCCATAGATTCTCTATGGGGTTAAGGTCAGATGAGTTTGCTGACCAATCAAGCACAGTGATACTGTTGTTTATAAACCAGGTATTGGTACTTTTGGCAGTGTGGACAGGTGCCAAGTCCTGCTGAAGAATGAAACTTCCATCTCCAATAAGCTTGTCGGCAGAGGGAATCATGAAGTGCCCCAAAATTTCCTGGTAGACGGCTGCGCTGACTTTGGTCTTGATAAAACACAGTGGACTTACAGCAGCAGATGACATGGCTCCCCAAACCATCACGCAGGGCAACATACGAAAAAACGTTCCCTTGAACTTTTTTTCACAACGACGGCCCACCAAATACCTACGCACGTGTGTCCATACGTCGCAATGCGTCGGTAATACAAGTCTATGTGAAAAAAACGCATCCAGCGGGCAACTTTGCAGGATGCGTATTTTCCACAGAACGACGCATTGTGACGGTCTGCAAAACACGGAAGTGTGAAAGAAGCCTAATATATGAATTTCACTTTTTGTATTGAAGAACTGGAATAAATTAACCTTTTGATGATATTCTAATATTGTGAGATGCACCTGAATCTCCTGACCATTGTGGCTATTCAACCAGGCCTCGTCTAGCCATCCATTTATAATAAAAAATATGTGTAGTCACTGAATGCCTACATATGCACTCCCCTGTGTAAGTCAGTGTCACCCATTAGCACTCAAAGTTCCAGAGCAGCAATGGAAAAATTAATATTAGACTGGTGAGAGTTGCTGGAGTGCAGCTGTCCAGTCACAGCCGTGCACCTGGGGGTAAGGCAGCGCCAGCCGGAGCTTTGGGATATGTACACAGGTTAGTATGCCAGTGTAAACATTACAGGATATACAGCAATGCACAAGGGTTTACTTTCCTAGGGCACATTCACGTCTGTACAAATCGGTCTGAGATCAGACTGCAATGCACAGACTGGCAGTATTTCCATGAGCCTGGCACGCTCTGGTCAGGATACCCGCAGCATTGGCACTGTCTGGTCGACAAAACAGATGAGATTAATACATACTGAGATTTTTTTTTTCCTTTTTAAATCGCTCGTGTGAACTGGCACATATGCACAGACAAAAATTGGTAATTTGAAAGGGTACTTTTAACCACTTCATGACTGATGAAGTATAGGTACATCGCAGGTCCCCTCCCCCTCTTTGATGCAGGCTCTGGCGCCGAGCCCACATCTTTCCCTGAACATGACAGCTAATTTGAGCAGCTGTCATGTGCATTTATCAGCCGCAGGTGGAATCACGATCCACCCATGGCTGTTAACATGTTAAATGCCGCCGTCAATCTCTGGCAGAAGCATTTAACTTGCGCTAAAAGTAAGCACATCAGAAGACGCACTCATTGGCGCCCCTGTCACATGATTCGCAGGGTGCCAATGGGTGGTTATGACAGACAAGTGGTCTGCAGAAGACCCCCGTGCCTATCATTATGAACCTGCTCTAAACACCAGCCCGTGGCCAGCGTTCATAGGAGAAGAAGATTTCTGCTGCACAGTGCTCAAGCCATGCTAAGTGCAGCATAGGTGATCAGAAGGGAGCAGCTTCAGCTCTCCTGGGGAAACGATTCAAGCCAGAATAAAAAATAACTGGTAACAATATTAACCCCTTTACCCCCAAGGTGATTTGCACGTAAATGAGACCAGGCCAGTCTGTACAATTCTGACCAGTGTCGCTTTGTGAGGTAATAACTCTGGAACGCTTCAACGGATCCCACTGATTCGAAGGTTGTTTTTGAGGGACATATTGTACTTCACGATAGTGGGAAAATTTATTCAATATAACTTGCGTTTATTTGTGAAAAAAAAATGAAAATTTGGCAAAAAGTTTGCAATTGTCAAACTCTGAATTCCTATTTGAATTGCCCTTAAACCAGAGAGTGGTGTCACACTAAATACTAAATAAACAACATTTCCCAAATGTCTACTTTATTTTTTTAGTTATAAGGGTTAAAAATTCATCAGCAATTTTTTTTTTCCAACAAAATCATTTTTTTTTTTTTTTTTTTAAAGGGGCCACATCACAATTGAAGTGACTGAGGGGCATATATGACACAAAATGCCCAAAAGTGACACCATTCTAAAAACTGCACCCCTCAAGGTGCTCAAAACCACATTCAATAAGTTTATTAACCCTTCAGGTGCTTCACAGGAATTTTTGGAAATGTGTGAAAAGAAAAAAACAAACAAAAAAAACAAAACACAAAAACGAGCATTTAACTTTTTTTCTACTTAAATTTTTTTCATTTTCACAAGTGTAATAGGAAAAAGTGGACCCCAAAATTTGTTGTGCAATTTCTCCCAAGCATGCCGATACCCCTTATGAGGGAGAAAACCACTGTTTGGCGCACGGCAGAGCTCAGCAGGAGCGCCATTTGACTTTTTTGGATGCAAAGTTTGCTGGAACAATTAGAGGATGCCATGTCGCGTTTGGAGAGCCCTTGATGTGCCTAAACAGTAAAATTCCCCCACAAGTGTCACCATTTTGGAAACTAGACCCCTCAGGGAACTGATCTAGCTAGATGTGTGGTGAGCACATTGAACCCTCAGGTGTTTCACAAAAGTTTATAACGCTGAGTCGTTAAAAAAAAAAAAAAAAATTCCCCACAAAATGTTTTGTTTTTAGCCACAAATTTTGCATGGGACTATCATTTTTTGCAGGCTGACGCAGGAGCATCCTTATGCTATGCAAACTGTCAGTACTGTATGACATCATGACATCGGGTGACCATGGCAACGACTGGAACCCCGAAAAGACATCGCACGGTCTTCCCCTCTGCTTGCTCCCGAAATGCTGCGATAGACGTCTCCTGGCACTCAGTGATGGGTGTCAGCTGATTTTGCGATCACACCCACACAGCCTTTGTGCGCTCAAAATCACCGGGACGTATCCATACATCCCAGGTCAATAAGGCCCAGGTCACAGAGATGTATGGATACGTCTCAGGAGGGAAAGGGGTTAAATAAAAAAATAAAAGTTCATATCCACTCCCCTTATGCCCCATTCAAAATAAAAAAAACAAACCAAAACACATTTAGTATGGCTACAATCAGAAAAGTCAGCTAAAAATATAAAGTAAATTAATCCAATTGGTAAACTATGTAGAGAGAGAGAAAAAAAAAAAAGATCAAAATGCCAGAATTACAGATTTTTTTTTTTTTTGCAATAATGGGCGATCAAAACATCATATCTACCCCAAAATAGCATAAACAATGTCCGCTTGGAATGCAAAATATATAAGCCCTCACCCAGCCCCAGATCTCAAAATATGGAGATGTTACGAGTCTCGGAAAATGGCAATATTTTTTTCGCCCTTACAAATTTTGGATTTTTTTTCACCACTTAAATAAAATAAAAAAACCTAGACATGTTTGGTATTGATGATCTCGTAATGACATTTAGTGAACATGGTAAAAAATTTGAATCTCACCGTACTTGGAATTTTTTAGGATATTAAGGAATTTTAGAGTCGTCATTTATGTACTAGTGCACACTCATAATAAAATCATGAATAAAATCATTAAAACTCACCTCTGTCATAATCTCTGCGATCACGGTCATCATAACGATCTCTTCCTCGGTCACGATCGTAGCGGTCATCCCTACGTGGGCCGTCACGGTACCGATCAGACTCATAGCGATCATTACGATCGCTACGATACCCTGTAAAAGGAAATTTGTTAGTGCTTAGGCAAAGCAAGCGATTATTAATACTGGTAAAGTAATGTTCCCAGCTTACTATCTCCATAGCTGTCATCTCCACGGCGAGGAGGATAATCATCAAAATTGTCTGTGCTGGGACGTGCCCTCCAATCAGAAGAGTCTGTCTTGTCAGAATCTCTATTGCGATCTCGATCCCTGCCAAAGGAACGATCATCCCGATCTGCACAAATAAATGAGGACGGATTAGTGAAATGCCACACCGAGGGCAGGGTGAACATTTATCCACTTCAGGTGCCCGACACCGGTAAACCATCCAGATCCATATCCCCAATTCAACTCACATCAAGCGCAGGGAAAATGGTGACAACTAAGGCCGATCACAGTTTACTGCTAACCTTTTCCATTGAAAGGTGGGAACATTTTTTCAGTAGAAGTGAATCAAGAATCACGCACTGTAGCAACTCGGAAACCTGCAGTCACAGAGCGAGGGAGGGCACACAGAGCGAGGGAGGGCACACAGAGCGAGGGAGGGCACACAGAGCGAGGGAGGGCACACAGAGCGAGGGAGGGCACACAGAGCGAGGGAGGGCACACAGAGCGAGGGAGGGCACACAGAGCGAGGGAGGGCACACAGAGCGAGGGAGGGCACACAGAGCGAGGGAGGGCACACAGAGCGAGGGAGGGCACACAGAGCGAGGGAGGGCACACAGAGCGAGGGAGGGCACACAGAGCGAGGGAGGGCACACAGAGCGAGGGAGGGCACACAGAGCGAGGGAGGGCACACAGAGCGAGGGAGGGCACACAGAGCGAGGGAGGGCACACAGAGCGAGGGAGGGCACACAGAGCGAGGGAGGGCACACAGAGCGAGGGAGGGCACACAGAGCGAGGGAGGGCACACATCTCCTCAAGCCTCAGTCACATCTCTGTGTTTAAACAAATGAAAAATCGGTACTGGCGTCATCCGTGTCTCTGTTACCATCAATGTGTCATCCGGGTCTCCATTTTGCCATCAGTGTCTCCATTTTTACCATCAGTGTGTCATCCGTGTCTCCGTTTTTACCATCAGTGTGTCATCCGTGTCTCCGTTTTTACCATGTGTGTCATCCGTGTCTCCGTTTTTACCATCAGTGTGTCATCTGTGTGTCCATTTTTACCATCAGTGTGTCATCCGTGGGTCTGTTACCATCAGTGTGTCCGTTGTTACCATCAGTCTGTCATCCATGTCTCCGTTGTTACCATCAGTGTGTCATCCGTGTCTCCATTGTTACCATCAGTGTCATCCGTGTGTCTGTTTTTACCATCAGTGTGTCATCAGTGTCTGTTTTTACCATCAGTGTGTCATCCGTGTCCGTTTTTACCATCAGTGTGTCATCCATGTGTCCGTTTTTACCAGTGTGTCATCCGTGTCTCCGTTGTTACCATCAGTGTGTCATCCGTGTATTCGTTTTTACCATCGGTGTGTCATCCCTGTGTCCATTTTTACCATCAGTGTGTCCGTTTTTACCATCAGTGTGTCATCCGTGGGTCTGATACCATCAGTGTGTCATCCGTGTCTCCGTTTTTACCATCAGTGTGTCATCCGTGTGTCCATTTTTATTATCAGTGTGTCATCCGTGGGTCTGTTACCATCAGTGTGTCCGTTGTTACCATCAGTCTGTCATCCGTGGGTCTGTTACCATCAGTGTGTCATCCCTGTGTCCGTTTTTACCATCAGTGTTTATCCAGTATGGATAAAAGAAGAAATACGAAGCTTCTCCTTTACATTGCAATGTTACGCTTGGACAGTACACTGACGCCTTTTTCCGTGGAACCATAGATTTGTATTAGCACTGGTGATCCGTGCTGCGTTACATGTGCAATGCATAGCACCGTAGATTATACTGGGATCGGACACGTGAAGGAGGCCTTAGGGCACATGCAGACGACCATATTTTTGGTTTGAGTGCAATTCCAGAAATCATCAGATCGCACTCGGACTAATGGTAGTACATGCTGCCGTACACGGCTGATATTTTCCTCGGACAAAGATCGCCATCCCAGAGAAAGATCTGATATTTTCCCTGTACTCGGCCATGCAAGACAATGAGTGCATGGGAAACATTGAACGACATCACGCAGTCATATTTCCACGCCCTGACACAATGGAGAAGATGAAGACATTTTTCGGATCACTGTGCCGACACTGACCAGAGTATATTTGCACAATCACTGCGATTCTCTGAGCATCTACAGCGTCGGCTCCTGCCCTGTCTGAACAGACGTGTGAATGTGGCCGCTACAGTAAGTAACTAGCTGAAGCCTGACAATGCTGCGGTACATAATGCTATTGCAGAGTTAACAGTCTAATGGCGGATATGTTATAACACAGAGCCGTATTTTCAAACTTATGTTTATTTAATAGAAAATGACCTGAAGAAAATGACCTGAAGAATAATTCTTCAACTCTCAAAAAATGTTTTGGAGGATTTATGCCCTAAACACCCTAAAGTTATGGTGTCACCCTTCGGTTCGCTGCCCTTTTAGCAAAGTCCATGTCAATGTCTCCATTACTATAGACAGACTGCAGGAGGAAGGGGGCGCTGCATTAGCTGAAGAGCACTCCATCTACAGCAGTGATCCAGCCACAGGATATGTGACCTGCACAGCCAGGGGGCACTCCATGCCACCAGCCAGGGGAGCACTACAGAGCTGTACGAGAGCTTGGTTTTTTGGGAGCAGAGCAGGGCTGTGGAGTCTGTGTCCATATTGGTGGAGTCTATATAAAATGGACAGACTGACCCCTAAAATATATAATAAATTATATATGAATAAATATAATAAAATTTATATATATATATATATATATATATATATATATATATATATATATATATACATATATATATATATATATATATATATATACATACATACATACATACACACACACACACACATACATACATATACACACACTCATAGTAATTTGGGAAAGTCCTAAAATGTCCTATAAATGTCTGTTCTGTTCCTGATCTAAGGATCTCGGCTTTTAGTGGAGATGAATCTGTGCTGCACTTTATGCACATGCTCAGTAGTGACCAGTGCTGTGGAGTCGGAGTCGTGGAATTGAAAGTCAGGGAAATTGAGGAGTTGGAATCAAAGTGGGACGTTTGGCTTACTGACTCCACAGCCCTGGTGCAAAGCTTGCATTTTTATTGATAACTTATTGCAGTGACCAAAATTCAACGTTTATTTTTTGCTAAAAATTTAATATCTATTTTTAATGGGGGAAGAAATTGGGTGGCATGAATCTTTTGGTCATTTTTTAAATTTGTTTCCCCTTTTTAATCCAATAGGGTCTAAATAAGGATTATTGTGCCGGATACATTGCAGGCTGTGACTGTACGTAAATAAGGGAAAGGGGCCCTGTACTGACCCTAGGGATGGGACTCAAACTATCCCTGCTCCTAAAGGTACCGCGAAAAAGAGAGAAGGTTTGGGCCACCGGCCCCTACTGTTCTCCGGTTATACCCCAACTGTCTCCTCCCCAGGAGGCCTGAGACAGAAATGTTAGTGTATAAACACAAAAGACAAACATGGATAACAAAAGGCAACTAACATACAAAACACCAAAAGGAAAAGTGGTATATAGGGAAGGATATGAATGTACCAACCAAATGGGAATAAGACAATGAGGAAAGCACACACCCAAAACCAGCATGCATCAATCTCCAGCAGCAACAGCGATCTCCAACTCTGCACAGCGACTCCAAGGAGCTAGGAAGTAAAACTCACTGGCGAGGAAGAGAAAGTCTGGCCAGATTTTACAGGGAGAAGGAAATGACCAGGTCAGGAAGAGATGCGAGATGGAGATGTAAGTTTCTAACCAGCATAGGGTTAACCTCTTCAGCAAAGGAAACACTCGGCTCCAAACATTACCACTTGCCGTGCAAAGTGCATGTATGTCTCAAGTTGGAAAGGTGTTAAAACCTGACCGGTGATTTATAAACTTAAATGCCTAATTTTGCACAAATGAAGGAACTTACCTTTATCCTGCGCCTGATCAGCTATGTCCACCCTTATCCTTCTGTTCCCAAGAGACTGCAATAACAAAAACAATGCTCAGCGTTAGGTCTTGTTTAAAGCAGTGCCGTATTATATCACCAAAGTGAGAAAAATAAAATACATATATATCCGCCTTAGTGTTCCCTATGGTAGTTTGAAATTGAAATACTGCCACCATGTGGTTGGATGACCACATGAGGCATTTATATGTGTGGGTGACTTGACATCTAATTGCTTATAGTGTAGAGGGATGCTGAGGCCTGCACTCACCAGCCAGGGAAGTGGGAGTTGAGCGAGAATGATGCATCACCACTAGTGTTGAGCATTCCGATGCTGCAAGTATCGGGTATCGGCCGATACTTGCTGTATCGGAATTCCGATACCAGGATTCCGATACTCTTGTGGTATCGGGTATCGGAACAACATTAATGTTAAAATGTGTAAAATAGAGAATTAAAATAAAAAATATCGCTATACTCACCTGTCCGACGCAGCCGGGACCTCAGCGCAGGAACCGGCAGCGTTGTTTGTTTAAAATTCCCGCTTTTACATGGTTACGCGAAGTCCCGGCTTGTGATTGGTCAGGGCGGCCATGTTGCCGGGCCGCGGACCAATCACAGCAAGCCGTGACGAAAATACGTCACGGCTTGCTGTGATTGGTCCGCGTCCCGGCAACATGGCCGCCATTAACCAATCACAAGCCGTGACGTCACGGGAGGCTGGAAACGCGCTCATTTTAAAAAGGGCGCGTGTCCAGCCTCCCGTGACGTCACGGCTTGTGATTGGTTGCGTCGCGGTCAACCAATCACAAGCCGGGAGGCTGGACACGCGCCCATTTCAAAATGAGCGCGTCCAGCCTCCCGGCTTGTGATTGGTTGATCGCGGCGCAACCAATCACAAGCCGTGACGTCACGGGAGGCTGGACACGCGCCCATTTCAAAATGAGCGCGTCCAGCCTCCCGTGACGTCCCGGCTTGTGATTGGTCAGGGCGGCCATATTGCCGGGACGCGGACCAATCACAGCAAGCCGTGACGTAATTTCGTCACGGCTTGCTGTGATTGGTCCGCGTCCCGGCAACATGGCCGACCTGACCAATCACAAGCCGGGAATTCACGTAACCAAGTAATAGCGCGATTTTTAAACAAACAACGCTGCCGGTTCCCTCGCTGAAGTCCCGGCTGCGTCGGACAGGTGAGTATAGCAATATTTTTTATTTTAATTCTTTCTTTTACACATTTATATGGTTCCCAGGGCCTGAAGGAGAGTTTCCTCTCCTTCAGACCCTGGGAACCATCAGGGATACCGTCCGATACTTGAGTCCCATTGACTTGTATTGGTATCGGGTATCGGTATCGGATTGGATCCGATATTTTGCCGGTATCGGCCGATACTTTCCGATACCGATACTTTCAAGTATCGGACGGTATCGCTCAACACTAATCACCACCCAGTCGCCAGTGTAGCGGCACCTGCCACACACATGTAGTGCATGCATTGAAGCGCTGTACAGTGCGGTGGGTAGGGGACGCTCGCCTCTCGGATCAATGGTTCCTGAACCCAGCAGATCCTCCTGCATACAGCTCATACACTGCAGGTGGCTGAGTGAGGATGATGTGGTGCACCCACTCACCAGAGTAGCGGCTCCAGCTTTACTGAACAGAGCTGTGAGCAGGCCCGTGAAGCAACACGCAATGGGCCCTCCAGGTTGGTTTGTTCAGGATATTTTGCTTTTTGAGAATATCTTATACCTTTGCATTACAACTATTCCTAATTCTACCAAGCAATTTTCATATTTACTAGATTCAGTGAATTAATTTTCTACTATGGTTACTAATGAGGCCGCTTTCTCCAATTATTAGGAACCTCGTCTCCCCTAGGTCTTCTTCACTGATTATTTGTACCAATTAACTAATGTCATCAGGGAAGACAGCTGATCAGCTCACTGGCGGATTAAGTGACAGAACCAAAGAAATCCATGTAGACAGCGGGGGAACCAGCTGCAAAGAGACAGACACACATAGTGAAACATTTGTAGCGTATCTCATCATACTGGAGCTGGAGTCACAGCTACACCATCCAGTACTAACGTGTAATATCCTCTGTGTTGTTTCTGCTTTGGAGAGAGTGAGAGTTGAATTTGAGTCTTTCCTCATTTGCATCCCTCCTCTCCAAGCATCAGGAGTTTCTCGGATTGGGTTTCCATGCCTGAGCAGTTTTGCACAAGGTTGAGATCACCATTCACAAGGTCAGATGTCAGTTGCAGTGCTGTAAGGAACACCACTGAGGATACTTTACCATCTGGGACTCAGAGCTGGCTTTACAAATTGGTAGTGAGGGGGATAATGTGCTCTATAAAGTCATTATGGAGAAAGGGGTGATTTCAGCTTGGAGAAGGTGCTACTCTGTGTTAGAACATGAATGCTTGGAGCAAAAGATGGAGCGAACAAACATGGAGGAAGCAGAAGGAGCCCCAACCTACCACCACCAGGACTCTGCTATGCTCATGTGAACGGAAGCAATGCCCCATACCTAACCCCTTCATGACCAGAGGTATTTTCGTTTTTGCGTTTTAGTTTTTTGTTCCCCCTTCTTCCCAGAGCCATAACTTTTTTTTTTTGTCAAAATGGCCATGTGAGGGCTTGATTTTTGCTGGACAAGTGGTACTTTTGAACACCACCAATGGTTTTAACATACTGTAAATTGTAAAATGGGAAACAAAAATCCAAATTGCAAAAAGTGTGCAATTCCACATTTGTTTTTTTTTAAACCATGTTCACTAAATGCTAAAACTGACCAGTCATTATGATTCTCCAGGTCAGTATGAGTTCATAGACACCAAACATGTCTAGGTTCTTTTTTATTTAAGTGGTGAAAACAAAATTCCAAAACTTTGGCTAAAAAAAAAAAAAAAGGCGCCATTTTCCGAGACTTGTAGCGTCTCCATTTTTTGTGATCTGGGGCTGGGAAAGGGCTTATTTTTTGCGTGCCGAGCTGGTGTTTTTATTGATATTTTGGTGCAGATTCGATATTTTGATTGCCTGTTATTGCAATGTAGGGGCAACCAAAAAAAACGTAATTCTGACGTTATTAATGCTTTTCTTGTTACGACGTTTAGTAACCGGGTTCTTTTTTTATATTGATAGATCGGGCAATTCTAAATATGTGTATATTTGTTTTATTTTGAATGGGGAGAAAGGGGATTCTTTGAACTTCCTTTTTTTTTAAATATTTTTAAATCTTTTTTTTTTTTACTTTTTGCATGCTTCAATAGTCCATAGGAGTCCAGAAGCTGTAGTTGTCCAATCGCCCCTGCTACACAGACGAAGATCAGATCGCCTGTGTGTAGCAGAAATTCTCCCTTGCAATGAGCACCGACTATGACAACCATAGAGGTCTGCTGGAGACCTCTGGTTGTCATGCCAACCCATCGGTGGTCGGGATTACAGACACGCTTCCGGTAAGCACAAGTTAAATGTCAGTAACAGAGACTGACAGCGGCGTTTAACAAGTTAACAGTCGCGGGTGGATCAAGATTCCACCAGAGGCTGTTAGAGGCACATGTCAGCTGTTTAAAACAGCTGACATGTGTCGGGAAAGATGTGGACTCAGCACCGGAGCCCACATCAAAGGGAGGGATTCCGAAGTTAGGCGTAATAATAAATGGGGTTAAAGTTAGTGTCACAATATATATATATTTTTTTAATTAAAAATGTTTTCATTTAGTTTCAATAAAAAAAAATAAAACAGTTGTGCAGTTATTTTTTTTATCCGGCTACTGAGGACTGCCATTTCCTTGTCTGTAACGTGTCAGCGCTCAACACGTACAGACAGCAAATATGGCATACAATGGGCATAGAGGTCTCCGGCCCCCTCCTCTATGCTGCAGCCGTTCAAGGTGTATACTGTGTACGCTTCTTGACAAATGCAATTCACATTTGGGGGAGGGAGCTGGGCACAAAGTTTCTAAAGTGAGGCGCTGAGCTCAAGTCATTCCTGGCCGCCAGGACATAAAATCAGAAGTCAGAGTGCCCTCACCGCTGCACTGACATAGAAGTGTGATTTTAACATACAGGGTGGGCCATGTATATGGATACACCTGAGTGGGCCATTTATAAAGATGGATCCAAAATGGACTTGAGAACCAAAATTGTTGAAAAATATCAACAATTTTAAGATTACAAAGTGCATCTCTTAAGATCTTGATGATGTTCCTTTGTCCACGGTGAGCAACATAGTCAAGAAGGTTGCAACCCATGGCACTGAAGCTAATCTCCCTGGATGTGGAAAGCAGAGAAAAATTGATAAAAGGTTGCAAAGCAGTCCGGATAGTGAATAAGCAGCCCCAATCCAGTTCCAAAGAAATTCAAGCTGTTCTGCAGACTCAGGGTGCATCAGTGTCAGCTATCAGGTGACATTTGAATAAAATGAAACGATATGACAGGAGATCCAGGAGAACCCCATTGCTGGCAGACATAAAAAAGCTAGACCGCAGTTTGTCAAAATGTATGTACCCCAAAATCCTTCCGGAAAAGTGTCTTGTGGACAGATGAGACTAAGATAGACCTTTTTGGTCACTCACATCATTCTACTGTTTGCCGAAAATGGAATGTGTTTTACAAAGAAAAGATCACAGTGCCTACAGTCAAATATAGTGGAAGTTCAAAGATGTCTTGCTGCCTCTGGCACTGCGTGCATCGTGAAATCAGAAGATTACCAAAGGATTTTGGATCGCAATATAGTGCCCAGTGTCAGAAAGCTGGGCTTTTGTCCTAGGTCAGGGGTGGGGAATCTTTATTCTGCCAAGGGCCGTTTGGATAATTATACCATCCTTCGAGGGCCGAACAAACTACGCCCACAAAATACACTGCTCAAAAAAATAAAGTGAACACTTAAATAACAATATAACTCCAAGTAAATCAAACTTCTGTGAAATCAAACTGTCCACTTAGGAAGCAACACTGTTTGACAATCAATTTCACAAGCTGTTGTGCAAATGGAATAGACAACAGATGGAAATTATTTGCAATCATCAAGACACACTCAAAGGAGTGGTTCTGCAGGTGAGGACCACAGACCACATCTCAATACCAATGCTTTCTGGCTGATGTTTTGGTCACTTTTGAATGTTGGTTGTGCTTTCACACTCGTGGTAGCATGAGACAGACTCTACAACCCACACAAGTGGCTCAGGTAGTGCAGCTTTTCCACGATGCCAAATCAATGCGAGCTGTGGCAAGAAGGTTTGCTGTGTCTGTCAGCGTAGTGTCCAGAGGCGCTACCAGGAGACAGGCCAGTACACCATGAGACGTGGAGGGGGCCTTAGGAAGGCAACAACCCAGCAGCAGGACCGCTACCTCAGCCTCTGTGCAAGGAGGAATAGGAGGAGTACTGCCAGAGCCCTGCAAGTGACCTCCAGCAGGTCACAAATGTGCATGTGTCTGCACAAACGGTTATAAACAGACTCCATGAAGATGGTCTGAGTGCCCGATGTCCATAGATGGGGGTTGTGCTCACAGCCCAACACCGTGCAGGATGCTTGGCATTTGCCACAGAACAACAGGATTGGCAAATTCCCAAATGGATTGGCAGGTTCACACTGAGCACATGTGACAGACCTGACAGAGTCTGAAGACAACGTGGAGAGCAATCTGCTGCCTGCAACATCCTTCAGCATGACCGGTTTGGCAGTGGGTCAGTAATGGTGTGAGGTGGCATTTCTTCGGAGGGCCGCACAGACCTCCATGTGCTCACCAGAGGTAGCCTGACTGCCATTAGGTACCGAGATGAGAACCTCAGACCCCTTGTGAGACCATATGCTGGTGCGGTTGGCCCTGGGTTCCTCCTAATGCAGGACAATGCCAGACCTCATGTGGCTGGAGTGGGTCAGCAGTTCCTGCAAGATGAATGGCAGGAAGGCATTGAAGCTATGGACTGGCCTGCCCGTTCCCCAGACCTGAATTCGATTGAACACATCTGGGACATGTCTCGCACCATCCACCAACGTCACATTGCACCAGACTGTCCAGGAGTTGGCGGATGCTTTAGTCCAGGTCTGGGAGGAGATGCCTCAGGAGACCATCCGCCGCCTCATCAGGAGCATGCCCAGGCGTTGTAGGCAGGTCATACAGGCACATGGAGGCCACACACACTACTGAGCATCATTTCCTTGTTTTGAGGCAACTGAAGTTGGAGCAGCCTGTAATTTGATTTTCCACTTTGATTTTAAGTATCGTTCCAAATCCAGGCCTCCATTGGTTAATAAATTTGATTTCCATAGATGATTTTTGTGTGATTTTGTTGTCAGCACATTCAGTTTTGTACAGAACAAAGTATTCAATGAGAATATTTCATTCATTCAGATCTAGGATGTGTTATTTGAGTGTTGCCTTTATTTTTTTGAGCAGTGTATATTCTAACTCTGGCACTGGTTTCAGGACGTAATCTTTCATTGCATGCCCTTCAGTGTTCAGTAGTGAACACTGCGTGTGTGTGCTAACAGAGCAAGAAGAAATTAATGAGTTGGTTGTAATCAAAATACACGTCCCTGCACAAGAATGTGGTACCTGAAAATCTGCTCGGGGGCCTGATAAAAGGTCATCGAGGGCCGGAAATGTGCCTGGGGCCCGAGGTTCCCCACCCCTGCCTAGGTCATGGGTGTTCCAGCAGTCCAATGACCACAAACAAATTTAAAAAAAAACAAAAAACCAACACCCAGAAATGGGAAGGAAAGAAAGCGCTGGAGAGTTCTGAAGTGGGCAGCATTGAGTCCGGATCTAAATCCCATTGAACACTTGTAGAGCGATCTTAAAATTGTTATTGGGAGAAGGTGCCTCCCAATGGGAGAATTGAAGCAGTTTGCAAAAGAGTGGCCTAAATGCCAGTTGAGAGGCGTATAAAGCTTGTTCATGGTTATAGAAGCGATTGATTGCAGTTATTTATTCCAAAGGCTGACCACATACCATTTCACTTTTTGGCTGTTTATGTCACTTTTGCATTTTGTCATTGATCTCATCCCTAGACGTACTGTACAGTAGCATGAGGCGGTGTCTACAACCCACAGAAGTTGCCCAGGTAGTGCAGCTCAAGGATGGCACATCACTGTGAGCTTTGGCAAGAGTAGCCGTGTCTGTTAGCACAGTGTCCAGAGCATGGAGCAGATACCATGAGACAGGCTAGCACGCCAGGAGACTTGGAGGGGGCCGTAGGAGGGCAACAACCCAGCAGCAGAACCACTACCTCCTCCTTTTTGCAAGGGAGAACAAGAGGAGCACTGCCAGAGCCCTGCAAAATTACATCCAGCAGACCACCAACATCCATGTTTGCTCAGACTGTCATAAACCCGACTCGATTGATTGTTCGATGTCCACAAGTGGGTGTTGAGCTTACAGCCCAACAGTGCAGGGCGATTGGTATTTGCCTAAGACCAAGATTGGCAGATTTGATATTGGCACGTCCTGTGCTCTTCACGGATGAGCGCAACACTGAGCACATGTGACAGAGCTGTGGAGAACGTTAGAATCGACATCATCAGGTAACCATGGCATCGATCGGGACCACGAGATGACGTCGCGGGGTCTCCGACCGAAGGGGAGACGGACTTTCTTCCCTCTTCCGAATTGCTGCGATCACGAGTTCAATCGCAGCATTTAGGGTGTTAACCCCTTCCCGACCTGTGACGCCACGTAGGCGTCATGAAAGTCGGTGCCAATCCGACCTGTGATGCCTATGTGGCGTCATGGAGGGATAACGTCCCTGCAGATCAGGTGAAAGGGTTAATTCCAATTTCACCCGATCTGCAGGGACAGGGGGAGTGGTATATTAGCCCTTTTGGGGGGGGGGGGGGGGGAGGAGAGTGGCTTTGTAAATAGTAAATGAACCCCCCCCTTTATCACCCCCATAGGTAGGGACAATAATAAAATAGAAACATATATATTTACTTTTATTTTTCAACTAGGGTTAGGGTTAGAACTAGGGTTAGGGCTAGGGTAAGGCTATGTGCACACGTATTCTGGTCCTCTGCAAATTTTTCCGCAGTGCAAAACCGCTGCGGATTTACCGCAGTTTTTCTGCGGATTTCACTGCGGTTTTACAACTGCGGTTTTCTATAGGAGCAGCTGTAAAACCGCTGCGGAATCCGCAGAAAGAAGTGAAATGCTGTGGAATGTAAACCGCTGCGTTTCCGCGCAGTTTTTTTCTGCAGCATGTGCACAGTGTTTTTTGTTTCCCATAGGTTTACATTGTAATGTAAACTCATGGGAAACCGCTGCGGACCCGCAGCTGCGGAAACGCTGAGGATCCGCAGCGTGTGCACATACACTTAGAATTAGGCTATGTGCACACGGTGCGGATTTGGCTGCGGATCCGCAGCGGATTGGCCACTGCAGATTCGTAGCAGTTTTCCATCAGGTTTACAGTACCATGTAAACCTATGGAAAACCAAATCCGCTGTGCCCGTGGTGCGGAAATTACCGCACGGAAACGCTGCGTTTTATTTTCCGCAGCTTGTCAATTCTTTGTGCGGATTCCTCAGCGTTTTACACCTGTTCCTCAATAGGAATCCGCAGGTGAAATCCGCACAAAAAACACTGGAAATCCGCGGTAAATCCGCAGGTAAAAAACAGTGCCTTTTCCCTGCGGATTTTTCAAAAATGGTGCGGAAAAATCTCACACGAATCCGCAACGTGGGCACATAGCCTTTGGGTTAGGGTTGGAATTAGGGCTAGGGTTGGAAATAGGGTTAAGATTAGGCCTGTGGTTAGGGTTATGGGTGTGTTGGGGTTAGGTTTGGGATTAGGGGTGTATTGGAGTTAGGGGTGTGTTGGGGTTAGGGTTGTGATTAGGGTTATGGCTAGAGTTGGGATTACGGTTAGGAGTGTGTTGGGGTTAGTGTTGGAGTTAGAATTGAGGGGTTTCCACTGTTTAGGTACATCAGGGGTCTCCAAACGCAACATGGCGCCACCATTGATTCCAGCCAATCTTGCGTTCAAAAAGTCAAATGGTGCTCCCTCCCTTCCGAGCCCCGACGTGCCCCCAAACAGTGGTTTACCCCCACATATGGGGTACCAGCATACTCAGGACAAACTGGGCAACAACTATTGGGATCCAATTTCTCCTGTTACCCTTGTGAAAATAAAAAATTGCTTGCTTAAACATCATTTTTGAGGAAAGAAAAATTATTTTATTTTCATGGCTCTGCGTTGTAAACTTCTGTGAAGCACTTGGGGGTTCAAAGTGCTCACCACATATCTAGTTGAGTTCCTTGGGGGGTCTAGTTTCCAAAATGGGGTCACTTGTGGGGGGTTTCTACTGTTAAGGCACATGAGGGGCTCTGCAAACGCAACGTGACGCCCACAGACTATTCCATCAAAGTCTGCATTTCAAAACGTCACTACTTACCTTCCGAGCCCCGAAGTGTGCCCAAACAGTGGTTTACCCCCCCACATATGGGGTACTAGCATACTCAGGACAAACTGGGCAACAACTATTGGGGTCCAATTTCTCCTGTTACCCTTGCGAAAATAAAAAATTGATTGCTAAAACATCATTTTTGAGGAAAGAAAAATGATTTTTTATTTTCACGGCTCTGCGTTATAAACTTCTGTGAAGCACTTGGGGGTTTAAAGTGGTCACCGCAAATTCTAGATTAGTTCCACGGGAGGTCTAGTTTCCAAAATGGGGTCACATGTGGGGGAGCTCCAATGTTTAGGCACACAGGGGCTCTCCAAACGCGACACGGGGTCCGCTAACGATTGTAGCTAATTTTTCATTCAAAAGTCAAATGGCGCTCCTTCCCTTCCGAGCCTTGCCGTGTGCACAAACAGTGGTTTACCCCCACATGTGAGGTATCGGTGTACTCAGGAGAAATTGCCCAACACATTTTAGGATCCATTTTATCCTGTTGCCCATGTGGAAATGAACAAATTGAGGCTAAAAGAATTTTTTTGTGAAAAAAAAGTACTTTTTCATTTTTACGGATCAATTTGTGAAGCACCTGGGGGTTCAAAGTGCTCACTATGCATCTAGATAAGTTCCTTGGGGGTCTAGTTTCCAAAATGGGGTCACTTGTGGGGGAACTCCAATGTTTAGGCACACAGGGGCTCTCCAAACGCGACATGGTGTCCGCTAACGATTGGAGCCAATCTTTCATTGAAAAAGTCAAATGGCGCTCCTTCCCTTCCGAGCCCTGCTGTGCGCCCAAACAGTGGTTCCCCCCACATATGGGGTATCGGCGTACTCAGGACAAATTGTACAATAACTTTTGGGGTTCAGTTTCTCTTTTTACCCTTGGGAAAAGAAAAAAAATTGTTGCCAAAAGATCATTTTTGTGACTAAAAAGTTAAATGTTCATTTTTTCCTTTTATGTTGCTTCTGCTGCTGTGAAGCACCTGAAGGGTTAATAAACGTCTTGAATGTGGTTTTGAGCACCTTGAGGGGTGCAGTTTTTAGAATGGTGTCACTTTTGGGTATTTTCAGCCATATAGACCCCTCAAACTGACTTCAAATGTGAGGTGGTCCCTAAAAAAAATGGTTTTAACTATTTTGTGCCACATAACTCTCGTTTAACAGAATAAAAATCCAAAATTTGAAAATTGCAAAATTTTTTAAATCTTAGCCAAATTTCCATTTTTTTTTTTTTTTTTACATATAAGCGCAAACATTATCAACCTAAATTTACCACAAACATGAAGCCCAATATGTCACGAAAAAACAATCTCAGAACCGCAAGGATCCGTTGAAGCGTTCCTGAGTTATTACCTCATAAAGGGACACTGGTCAGAATTGCAAAAAACGGCCAGGTCATTAAGGTCAAAATAGGCTGGGTCATGAAGGGGTTAAAGTGCCGGAAGCGGTGTGGGACCTGGCACCCAGGGCTAGTTGTCAGAAGCACATGATACCCGGAGGCGATTGTGAGTGCTTGGACATATCTCGAAAAATGAAACCGCTAAGGGACTTTGAAAATGGTGATAAAAAAATAAATTAAAAAATAGTTTCAGAATTTCACCACTTAAAAAAAATATACATATTTGATATCTGCGTACTCGTACGGACCTGGAGAATCATATTGCCGTGTCCGTTTTACCGTACAGTGAACATGGTAAATACATTTTAAAAAAGCTATGGAATTGCACTTTTTTTGCAATTTAAAAGCATGTGAAAATGTTCTTCCCGTTTTCCAGTACACTGTGGTAGAATGAAAGATGTAATTCAAAAGTACAACTCATCCTGCAAAAAAACAAGCCCTCATATGGCTACATTGATGGAAAAATAATAAAGTCGGTTCATAGAAGAAAGGGAGGAATAAAAAAAAAAAAAAAAAAAAAAGGAAAAAAAAAAAAATCACCTTTCATGCATCTATATCAGAGGGGACAATAGTGGTCCATCATACACAAGTAATGTGACAGGTAGGTATCACACGTGCAAGACCGGAGTGGAATGAAATGTTCTTTACTCCGGCTCCCATGAAAATGGGGTAGCACGGTGGCGCAGTGGTTAGCACAGCAGCCTTGCAGCGCTGGAGTCCTGGGTTCAAACCCCACCAAGGACGACATCTGCAAAGAGTTTGTATGTTCTCTCTGTGTTTGCGTGGGTTTCCTCCGGGTACTCCGGTTTCCTCCCACATAGGGAACCTAGATTGTGAGCCCCAATGGGGACAGCGATGATAATGTGTGCAACCTGTAAAGCGCTGCGGAATATGTTAGCGCTATATAAAAATTAAAATTATTATTAAATGGCACCAACCTCTATTACCAAACCTGGCTATTTCTACACTAGACCTGTCAGGGAGACAACTAATATTAGGCCTTGGTTGTAGCAATGTCTCAGATCCAACCTCATTATGTATAAGGCTATGTGCACACGTTGCGGTTTTTGCTGCGGATCCGCAGCAGTTTTCCATGCGGTGTACAGTACAATGTTAACCTATGGAAAACAAAAACCGTTGTGCACATGCTGCGGAAAAAACCACGCGGAAACGCAGAGGTTTATTTTCCGCAGCATGTCAATTCTTTGTGCGGATTCCGCTGCAGGTTTGCACCTGCTCCAATAGAAATCTGCAGGTGAAAACCCGCAGAGGAAACCGCGATAAATCCGCAGTGGTTTTTCACTGCGAATTTTGCAAATCCGCTGCAGAAAATCCCGCAATGGAATCCGCAGCGTGTGCACATGGCCTAAAAGCTTCCAAATATATGACCCAAGCAAGTGGGTGCGATGCTGACAGGATGGCCACTTGCCCAGCAGATGTCAAGGCCAGACCCGAATTCACCAGAGCAGTGTTGTTGTGCAGGACACAAGTCAGCAGATGCTTTGACCTGAAGCGTTTAGAGTCAGCACAATCCCTCTGCAAGCAGTCACAAAAGAAAATGAAAAACACGTGGGATAATGCGCTCCACTCAGCAGTTCTATCTTTAGACAATACTAAAAGGACAGTCAGGGGAAGGGGACTTGATGGTAACTTTTTAAAGGGAAAGCCTGTCAAAATGGATCGAACCTTGAAACAAGGAAGAAGTGAAGTCCAAGAGCTCAGATCATCAGTGATTTCCAGGCCAAAGCACACAATACCAGGCCACCACACGCAATACCAGGCCGCCGCTCGCAATACAGAGCCTGAAGTAATTGCCCAGTAAGGACATCCCAGTCCCTTTGTCCTGCCCAACCACTAGGCCAGGTCTAGGAAACTTTTTTCAGACCTGATTATTATTGGGCTACTGGCACTGTCCAAGAAATACGAAGCAACTCACCAAGTGAAACAAGATTAAAAAAAAAAAAAAAAAAAAAAAGACAGCCATATTTCCCAACACCTAAGCACAATATTAATGCACTGCATGATGCAGCAGACCCTCATGGTAAAGGCTGAGTGCTTTTTTTTTTGCGTGTTTTCATCAGTGTTTTTATGCCAAAACCAGAAGTGGAACTTACAGTGAACTATAACTGAAATATTGACATCTGTTCTGTGTTTTGGAGACACTCCTGGTTTTAGCATACAAATACTGACGTGTGAATAAAGCCTAAGGAATACACTGATCCTTAGGAGTGCAGCTGCTACTAGAACATTAAAAATCAACTAGATGGGCATTTCCTGAAGGAAATACATGGTGCTTGAACAGCGCTGCCAGCTTTACAGCAGCACTTACTTATCACACACAGGACGGGGGGCACTTACTTATCACACACAGGACGGGGGGGGGGGGGGGGCACTTACTTATCACAGACAGGACGGGGGGGGCACTTACTTATCACACACAGGACGGGGGGGGGGGGCACTTACTTATCACACACAGGACGGGGGGCACTTACTTATCACACACAGGACGGGGGGGGGGCACTTACTTATCACAGACAGGACGGGGGGCACTTACTTATCACACACAGGACGGGGGGGGGGGGGGGGGGGCACTTACTTATCACAGACAGGACGGGGGGGGCACTTACTTATCACACACAGGACGGGGGGGGGGGGGGGGGGCACTTACTTATCACACACAGGACGGGGGGCACTTACTTATCACACACAGGACGGGGGGGGGGGGCACTTACTTATCACAGACAGGACGGGGGGGGGGGGCACTTACTTATCACACACAGGACGGGGGGGGGCACTTACTTATCACACACAGGACAGGGGCACTTATCACACACAGGATGGGGGGGCACTTATCACACACAGGACAGGGGCACTTATCACACACAGGATGGGGGGGCACTTATCACACACAGGACGGGGGGGCACTTATCACACACAGGACGGGGGGGCACTTACTTATCACACACAGGACGGGGGGCCACTTACTTATCACACACAGGACAGGGGGCACTTATCACACACAGGACGGGGGGGCACTTATCACACACAGGATGGGGGGGCACTTATCACACACAGGACAGGGGGGCACTTATCACACACAGGACGGGGGGGCACTTACTTATCACACACAGGACGGGGGCACTTACTTATATCACATATACAGACATCCCCCTATATACAGACACCGTACAGTTGCATAGCTGCCATCTTTGTAAGGTCAGTGCAGCTGCGCTGTGGCTTCAATACATGTCAATTGGGGGTCATGGAAAGGTCGCCATTAATTCTTATGGGAACATTTTTTCTTAAAATGTGATTTTTTTTTTAAAAAAACTACAAATCGGATCGACTCCAAAAATACATAGCACACCTGTCCCCACCGAGGGCTTCGAAACGCCGCCTGAACAGGGTCTCTGCACCCAGCGGTTCGGGCCACGCGGAGAAGAAGTAGAATAATAAAATGTAAGAAATCGGATTACAATATGTTGCTTGAACCTAGAGGGTTCAAGCACCATAATTAGAGCTACCAAGTGTCTCTTTAGGCTGGTATCACACTGCAGATCACCAGTCTTGAACACAACCTTAGAGGCGTAGATGGGGAGTTAAGTTCAGATCAGAAGATCCAGGACCGCTCCAGATATCACTGTCCATTCTCAAACTGTGAAGGTCTCAGCCTGCAGTATGTATCCGAGCACAAATGGATGCCTCGTAATACTAAAAAAGGCTATAGGGGTCCAATTTTAAAAGGAGGTTCAAGGTTGACAGATAAGCCCTAAATAAACTATTCAGATCTTGCTTATTGATAAGTGCATTATTGTCCAATACCATACTATATGACTTTTACTAACTGCTACGGGACAGGACACTACAAAAGTGACCCCAGATCACAGCTAATTCCAGATCGGAAAGGTTTGCCTCCTAAGCTGAAAGTGATCAGCTCACTATCTGCAGATCTGTGTACATTACACTCACATTAATATGTTCTTGTCTGCCGCTACTGGGGTCCACACCAGTTTTTTTACAATATATTAACAATATCCACCTCACCCATAAGTCTATTTAAATGCATTAGGCCATAAGAGACAAAGTGTAGTAATATATTAAAAACAGTATAGTTATTGGGAAACCTTTATGTTTCGGGGACAAATCACACAATGCCGCCAAAGTACAGTAAGAATAACCACTGCAGAAAAAGAAAGTGGGAAATTAAATCTTATTACGCGACAGTTTTTGTAAAGCAGACCTGTGGCATAATAAGATTTTGCTGATGTAGATGTCACTATATTTAGAGCTCAGGTCACAGGAGCTGCACATCGACACTAGTGATCAGGGAACATGCTCATTCATAGGTTTTATCTGATCATGCTCGGAAAATATGTTCGAGTCCCAGCAGCACATGCATGGATAGCCTAACAAAGAGGCGATCCCTACATGTGTTGCGGCGACTCAAACATATTTTTCGAGCACGCCAAAGTCACTCGGTTAGCACACGAGCATGATCGGATAACACCTTACTTATTCCAAGAATGTTCGCTCATCACTAATTGACAACCAGTTCTTCTAGGTGGCAGGTAAAGAATTCAGAAAAAAAACAAAATAAAAAAAACAATCACATTGCCTTCTTACTTCTTCATTAAGACTCAGAGCTCGCAAAAGAGAATCCAGGTCATCAAATTCAGCGTAGCCAAAACCTTTTAATCTTTCTGGATTGCTGGGCTCCCGGGGTAAACGGACAGCGCTAATCTGCATGTGAAGAACAAAAACAGACAAGTCGTTCAGGAACCAAATCACAAACAAGGGTTAAATCCTTTAAGCGCTACAATCTGTAAAGAAAGGGCCATGTGACGTTATATCATCGGTACAAAACTGCAGGAAAGGATGAAAAACTATTGTGCAACAGGGATCGTTTAAAGAGAAAAATGACAACTAGACCTCTGTAAGAAACATAAAAAGGAAATAAGAAAACAGATTTCCTTCTTCTTTCTTGTAAGTGTAATACAGGGGGCGTTTCTCTGTACTTTCTTTATGTGAAATGTACCCAATGGTGCCAATGAAAAATTTTATTAGAGCTTCTCGCAAGTGTTCCATATTAAAATGAATGGCAACAGAAAATGATACCGTTTGATGAATTTCTTAAAACAGATTATCATGTTGACATGCATTTGCAGACAATTTACTGCACTTTGACAGTGTCAAAAAAAAAAAAAAAAAAGACCAATTTTTAATGTTTTGGATCAGATTCTCATTAGTATTTAGTCGGTGTGGCAGTTTTGATCATCTCTTTTTTGGATATGAGAAGTACTCATCACACATGACGATCATACAGCACATTGATGAGTGCTGCCCAATAGGTTTCAGACCCAAAGACTTACATTTTTGAGTATGATAAGTGACTCGGATCGAAAATCTGACAGCTGTGTATTTTGGTGTTGACCACAGGTATGAGAACAGCCCCATAACTTGTAATAACATCTCCGTAAAAAACGCAGACAGAACTCACATGTGACGAACTGGCGTCTTTCGGAACATCGGAGCATGTATTTTCAGAAAAAAACTAAAAGTAGCAAGACACCACTTACATTAAGCCCTCGGAAAAACTTTTGGATGGATTCCTCCGTAACATCATAGGGAAGATTTCCAAGGAAAGCAGTGAAGGGGGGACTTTTTGGGAGTCGGCTTCGGTCCACGTTAGGTTCACGTGCAGCTCGAGGGGCAGTAGGAAGGATGGAGCGATCAATCGGGTGACCTCTGTACGTATCATCTTCGTTGCTGTGCCACGTGGTGGAAACTGAAAAGTAAAAATTTGCCAAAATTATGGAAACCACCATTTAAACAAATTACATCAGCCATTTACAAGTTAAAGCTCTTTCTGCACTACTATACTTGGCCTAAATGGCCACCATGTAATGTTACATTTGTTCTGTATGCGAGATATACACATGGCCGTCACCAGCGATAACAAATGTACCAAGCACCCACCAGCTGATCACCGGCCATGTTTATTTGCTTAAAGGGAATCAGTCAGCAGGTTTTTACCATTTCTCCTTAGGGGAGGGACAGAGAACCCGATTCCACTGATGTGTCACGTTAGTGGTCTCTGCTGCCATTTTGACACAATGCCTGTTTTCTCTGCTGCAAGTTTACCAGTTGTATGAATGCTAAACCCTGTATAATCCCACCCATCCCACTGAAAGGCAGAAAGCAGACAATCCTTGGTGGCATGGAGTTATACAGATGAGGGTGACTAGGAGGCACAAGACACCTAAAACGCTGTAGCGATAATCTGCTGAGAAAACACAGCCCAGTGACATCGCTGCAATCAAGGTCTCAGCCCCTGCATTATGCTGCTCTCAGATTACAATATTAAAAACCTGGTGAAGATTCCCTTTAAAAATAAGAGGGCTGATCCACTACTAAACTGGACAATCACCATAAGGAGCAGGGTAATGGAGCTTCAACTGTAGGCTGCCCTTTATAACCAAGTTGGGGTCATGCACAATTAATGAAACCCAATTTTCACTTTTCTTTTTGAACCCCTTAGTGAATGGGCCAAATTTTTTAAATCTGATCAGTGTCACTTTATGTGGTAATAACTCTGGAATGCTTAAAAAAAAAATCCCAATGATTTTGAGATTGTCTTTTCGTGGCACATTATACTTTATGATCATGGTAGATTTAGGTCAACATATTGTGTTTATTTATTAAAAAAAAAAAAAAATCAGAAATGAAAAATGTTAAAAAGATTGCAATTTTCAAACTTTGAATGATTTATCCCTATAATCCACACAATAAAAAACAACATTTCCCACATGTCTGCTTTACATCAGCACCATTTGTGAAATGTTATTTTATTTTGTTTGCATTTTAGGAGGTTTCAAAATGTAGCAGCAATTTTTCATTTCTGCAAGAAAATTTACAAAATTTATTTTTTAGGGACATATCCAGGTTTGAAGTGACTTTGGGGGTCCAATATATTGGGAAATCCCCAAAAGTGATACCATTTATAAAAAAAAAAAAAAAAAAAAAAAAAAAAGTCAGGTAGTTTATTAACCCTTCAGGTGATTTTCAGGAATGAATACAAAGTGACATGACAGGAATGAAGAAAAGGAGATTTTTGTGTACTCACCGTAAAATCTCTTTCTCTTAGCCTCTAATTGGGGGGACACAGGACCATAGGTGTTATGCTGCTGTCCACTAGGAGGCGACACTATGCATAATCTGAAAAAGATTAACCGTGGCTCCTCCTCTACAGCATACACCCCTGGACGGCGTCAGCCTTCTCTAGTTTTGTGCAAAAGCAGTAGGAGGAACGTAACATGAATGACAGACATGCCTATAAGGCCACTATGTACGAGCTCAAAGAACAATATGAGAACTCAACAGTAACAATGGCCCGAAAAGGGCAACAGGGTGGGAGCCGTATCCCCCAATTAGAGGCTAAGAGAAAGAGATTTTACGGTGAGTACACAAAAATCTCCTTTACTCTGTCGCCTCATTGGGGGACACAGGACCATGGGACGTCCCAAAGCAGTCCCTGGATGGGAAGCAATGGACGAATATTGTGCAGACAGGCCCCTATACTTGGGGCACCGCCGCCTGAAGAACACATCTACTCAGGCTCGCTTCCGCTGAGGACTGGGTATGAACCCTGTAGTGTTTAGTAAACGAGTGTGGGCTAGTCCAAGTGGCCGCCTTACACACTTGTTGTGCCGAAGCCTGGAGTCGAATGGCCCAGGAGGCCCCTACCGCCCGTGTAGAGTGTGCCGTAATACCGGCTGGAAGAGGAGAATTCTTAAGGCGGTAGGCCTCTTGTATGGTGGATGTGATCTTCCTGGCAAGGGTAGCTTTGGAAGCTGGGAGACCCTTGCGGCCGCCTTCTGGAAGAAGGATAAGGGATCAGACCTCCGGAAGGACGCAGTCCTAGACATATATACGCAATGCCCTGACAAGGTCAAGCGCATGCAGAGCCTTCTCCACTCTATGAACCGGGACCGCACAAAGGGATGGCAGTGAAATTTCCTCATTGAGGTGGAAGTTGGACACAACCTTCGGAAGGAAGGATGGGATCGTACGGAGAACTACCTTGTCCTGGTGGAAAGCCAGGAAGGGCCGTCTGCACGAAAGTGCTGTCAGTTCAGACACCCTGCGTAGCGAGGTGATTGCCACCAGGAAAAAACCACCTTCTGGGAGAGAAGGCAGAGCGGGACCTCCTTAAGGGGTTCGATGGGTGGTTCCTGCAATGCTGTCAGGACCAGGTTGAGGTCCCATGTTTCTAGTGGTTATCTGTAGGAGGGAACCAATTGGGAAACCCCCTGAAGAAAAGTCCTTACTCGCAGCTTGGTAGCAATGCGCCTTTGAAAAAAAAAAAAAAAAAGCACTGAGAGGGCTGACACCTGGCTCTTAGGCGAGCCCAGGGACAGCCTGGCCTCCAGACCCGATTGGAGAAAAAAACAGGTAGTTCGGGGAGGGAAGAAGGGAATGGGGTCTGGCCGCGAGATTCGCAGCAGGTAAAGAGAACTTTCCAGGCACGGTCATAGATCTTGGCAGAGGCTGGCTTCCGTGCCCTGATCATGGTCCTAATGACGTCCGTCGAGAGCCCTGCCTGGGTTAGAACCCAGGTTTCAAGGGCCATGCCATCAAATTGGGAGCCCCTGAGTTCTGGTGGTAGAACGGGCCTTGTGATAGAAGATCCGGGCGGTCGGGGAGGCGCCAGGGGGCGTCTGCTGAAAGTTGTACGACGTCGGCGAACCATGTACGTCTGGGCCAGTCCGCTGCGATTAAGATGGTTGGAACTCCATCTTGCTTGATCTTCCTCACCACTCTGGATAACAGGGGGAGAGGTGGAAAAATGTAGAGGCTGTAACTGGGTCCAGTCCTGAACCAGAGCGTCTGCTCCGAGCGACCGCGGATCGTGTGTTCTGGCCATGAAGTTGGAGACCTTGGCATTGAAGTGGGATGCCATTAGGTCCACATATGGGGTCCCCCAGCGACGGCAGATCTGACGAAAAATTTCGGGATGGAGAGACGACTCTCCCGGATCTATTCCTTGTCGTCTGAGGAAGTCTGCTTCCCAGTTGTCCACACCCGGAATGTGGACTGCCGAGAGAAAACGAGCCTGTGTCCTCCACCCAGTGGAGGATGTGTGACACTTCTCGCATCGCCTGGGTACTGCGGGTCCCCCCTTGGTGATTCACATATGCCACGGTGGTGGCATTGTCCGATTGTATTCTGATGTGAGAGGCTGCCAGTAAGTGATGGAACGCCCTCAATGCCAGGAGGATGGCACGAATTCCCAGGATGTTGATGGGCATGGTCGCTTCCACTGGGGACCACTTGCCCTGTGGTGTAGGTGCACTGCACCCCAACCCGTCAGGCTCACATCGGTGGTCAGAACATTTCACTGACCTGTGAGAAAGGATTTCCCCTTTGCTAGCGAGGTTGGCTTGAGCCACCAGTGCAGGGACCTCTTGGTTGACGTTGGCCGGAACTCCCTGTCGAGAGAGAAAGGGGTTCCTGTCACAGGACATGAGAATGGCTAGTTGGAGAGGCCTGAGGTGAAACTGGGCCAAATTGGGACCGCTTCTATTGCTGCCCCCATCCTGCCGAGGACTCATGGCAAACCGGAGAGATCGAGGGGGTTTGCGGAAGAGGATGCGAACTGCTAGGCGGAGAGCCAGTGCCTTGTGCCTGGGAAAGAGCACTAGACCCCTGGAGGTGTTGTATAGCATTCCCAGGAAGGTCAGAGACAGACTCAGGGTTGGTGATGACCTTTGTAAGTTGACTAACCAGCCCATGCGACTCAGTGTCGATTGTGATTGAGACGCTGAGCTCGCAGTCCTTGAAGGTAGGAGCCTTGATGAGTAGATCGTCCAGGTATGGAACGACTACTATGCCTCTGGAGTGCAGGACGTCCATGGTGGCTGCCATGACCTTGGTAAACACTCTGGGAGCCGTGGCAAGTCCGAACGGAAGAGCCACGAACTGGTAGTGGTCCTGGTCGATTGCGAACCTGAGAAAACTCTGACGAGCAGGTGCAATAGGTATATTCAGGTATGCGTCTTGTATTTCTATGAAGGCGAGATATTCTCCCTTCTCCATGGACGCAATGATAGACCGAAGGGGACTCCAGCGGAAGTGACGAACCCGTACATATTGTTGAGTTGTTTTAGGTCCAGTATGGGCCGTACGCTGCCTCCTTTCCTGGGGACTACGAATAGATTGGAGTAGAACCCTCGGAAGCGCCCGGCCGTGGGAACTGGTACTATGACTCCTGCTTGAAGAAGCGAGGGAACCGCTTGGTGGAAGGCACGAGCCTTGGCTGGCGGTTTTGGGGGAACAGAGAGGAAGACTCGATTCAGTGGGTTGGAGGTTGAACACTATCTTGTATCCAGAAGACACTAGTTCCCTGACCCACCTGTCTTCTGTAGTAGGCATCCAGACTTGCTGGAAGAGCAAAGTCGGCCGCCTACTGGTGGGATGTCTTCCGGGGTCCGCGAGTCATGAGGAGGAAAAAATCTGAGGTTTACCTCCTTTGGGCTTTGACTGGCCTGCTTCTAACTGCCAGGTCTTGTCCGACCTTTGCGTCGACCTGAGTTGTCCTTGTGTGGGGAACGGTTACGATTTTGTGTTGGACGCGAGACGGACCAGCCCGAGGAATTCCGAAAGGATCGGAATCGGTTTTGTTACACTTCTTGTAAGTGCGTATAGGTTTCAGTTGAGGGAGAGAGGTACTCTTCCCCCCCGGTGGCGTTGGATATCATGGTGTCCAACTTTTCACTGAAAGGTCACCCACTGAGATACGGGAGGTGCGTGAGGGACTTCTTTGAGGTTACGTCCGCTTTCCATTCCGCAGCCAGAGGATACGCCGAATCGTGATGGCGTTTGATGCTATCCCCGCTACGCCCCTTGCTGAATACAGAGCTGCATGAAGCATGTAATCTGCTACAACTGCTATTTGAACCGCTTGGTCCGACAGCTCAGGAGCAGATGCTTGGAGGCCAGCTTGTAAATTTTTGGCCCAAGCCAGTATGGCCTTGGCAGCCCGAACTGAAGTGAACACGGGAGCCAGGGAGGCCCCTGCAGCCTCGATAATTGAACAAGCCATGCGTTCTAACTGCCGGTCTGCTGCGTCCTTGAGGGTTGAGCTATCTGGAAGTGAAAGGAGAGTCTGTGCTGCTAGTCTAGAGACTGGGGGGTCCACTTCGGGTGGATCTGTCCATTCCTTGGTTTCCTTCTGTGGGAAAGGGTACCTTGCGTCCAGATATTTGCGATTAGCAAATTTTTTCTCAGGCTGTGAGAGCTGCTCTATAAGGATCGCTTTAAACTCTGGATGGTTAGAGAAAACCTTAGGCGGCTTCAGAGGTCCTTCAAAGGAAATCCTCTGGTGGCAGATTAGAAATGTCCAGCACCTGATGGATGGAAGAGATTATGTCCTCGACTAGCCCTGTATTGCTAGGGGGGATTGGGATCAGGGACCCCTCCGTTTCCCTGTCCGAGTCGGAGTCACAGATGCGTTCCGAATCCTGTGTATCACTGAGGCGTCCCCTGCTAGGTGAGCTGGGGAGGAGGCCTTCTCTGGTCGGGGACTGCGGAGATCTGCATTGTCTGCCCCTGGAAGGGGACGGTCTAGATGACTTGGAACTACGGTGTCTCTCCCTAGAAGGGGATGACCGTGTGCTATGGGATGACGCAGATGGACTTGACTTATGGGTCCGCTTGCGTCCTGACCTAGACGTGGATGTGCCAGGTCGTTCTGTTCCTGAGTCAAGCTCTCCCTTTCCTGGGTAGTGGTCATAGCTGAGGCATGACTCTGCAGAGCCTGAAGCAGTGTGGAGGTTTGGTTATCCATAGACTGCGTCATAGATTGCGACCTCTGAGTGACCCATTCCGGCGTGGCATTAGACACCGAGGCATTGGCAGGGGCTTCTTGGGGCTCTGACGCAGTAGTCTGGATGCAGTCCTGGCAGCGCGTTACGTGTGCTGCCACTGGGGAGAGCGGTCGAGCAGGCTGTACAGAATGCATAATAGCAGTCCTGCCTGGTTCTCTTGGACCTGACCTTGAGCCCGGCATAGTGCACAGAGTGCAGAAGGGTTGCTATGCAAAGGACCTTACAGGGGTAGAGAAACCTATAGGGGAGCCTTATAGGTAATATGGATTTACAGCCGAGTAAAACAACCCAGCTGTGATCTGACCCCACCAGTATGCCCCTAGGTCCAGCGCCGAAGATCCACAGTCTTGTGCCCCCCGGAGACTGGCTGGCCTGGTCCTGCTGACCGGGAGATGCAGGGCTAATCCTTGCTGCAGTAGAAATGGCCGCCGAGGTGAAGAGGCAGGGGGAGAAGGGGACGGAGAGCTGAGAAAAAGGCGGCAAGGCTGTGTAAAAACGCGCCCTTTCTGTCTCGATCCACCCCCTTTATGACACTGTAGAGTGTCATATTTGTCATCCGGGGGGGGCGGGCCGGTGTGTGTGTGTGGGGGGGGGGGGGGGGCGGAGAGGAGGCGGCGGCTACAGCTAGGCCGAAGCCGGGGCCTAAATTAGATGCCTGATGCCCAGAAGGGCTCCAGGCCGGCGCGGAAGTCCGGGGGGGGGGGGGGGGATCTGAACCGGACCCCCCCGGATTTAAAGGCAGGATAGCGGTGGGGCTGTAAGCGGGAGGGGGGCCCTGTGAGGGGTCCCCCTAAGGCAGTATAGAGCTGGTGCTGCCGCAGAGACGGGGCGCAGGGAGCCCTGTGTCTGTATGTGCCATGCCTGCCTGCACTCCCCCCGGCCCCGACAGGAGCCCGCAGCTGGGCTGGGGTCCCTGGATGCAGGCGCAGTGTGCTGGCCCATTGCTGGGAGCTGTAGAATGCTGCCTGTACAGGCCCTACCTGAGGCGTCTCAACCTAATGCCCCCAGAGGGGGATTAGGGAGGGTGCTGTTGTCACCTTCAGGGGGCTTTATCCTCGCCTCGACCTCAACCCAGAAACCAAAAGGAATTAGGGAAGGAGGGGGGTCTCGACTTCGAACCAGCACCCGAGGAACTTGGGAATAGCCATCTTTACTTCAACCGGGCACCCCGTAATAGGGGGCCGAGGAAGGAGCCATGCCGGGAGTCTCACAGGAGACCCACTTTTCTTCATCTGTAATCCGTCGGGAAAAAACGGAGTAAAAAAAATCTTAGGTGTGCCTCCTATGCGACACTAAGCAAAATCTGGAGAAGGCTGACGCCGTCCAGGGGTGTATACTGCAGAGGAGGAGCCACGGTTAATCTTTTTCAAGTTATGCATAGTGTCGCCTCCTAGTGGACAGCAGCATAACACCCATGGTTTTGTGTCCCCCAATGAGGCGACAGAGTAATTTATTTTTACCACTTAAAGGGAATCTGTCACCTCATTTTTCGCATATAAGCTGTGGCCACCGCCATCAGGGGCTTATCTACAGCATTCTGTAATGCTGTAGATAAGCCCCCCCCAGTGTAACCTGAAAGATAATAAAAACAAGTTATATTATACTCACCCAGGGACGGTCCCGCTGCAGTCTGGGTCCAATGGGCGTTGCAGCCCAGGTCCAGCACCTCCCATCTTCATACGATGACGTCCTCTTTGTTTCCTGTCGCAGCTCCTGCGCAGGCGTTCTTTATCTGCCCTGTAGAGGGCAGAGCAAAGTACTGCAGTGCGCAGGCGCTAGGCCTCTCTGAGCCTTCCGGGCACCTGCGCACTGCAGTACTTTGCCCTCAACAGGGCAGATAAAGAACACCTGCGCAGGAGCTGTGACAGGAAACAAAGAAGAGGACGTCACTGTATGAAGATGGGAGGTGCCGGACCCGGGCTGCAACGCCCATTGGACCCAGACCGCAGCGGGACCATCCCTGGGTGAGTATAATATGAAAATGAGGTGATAGGGATTCCCTGTAAATGTTGCTAACTTCTGAACAGGTCACTATAGCCAGCTGATGGGTGCTGATAGGGATAAAGAGGGAGCCCCACACTGTTAACCATTTATATGATGTAGTCATTACTGACAGCAGCATCTAAGGGGTTAAATAGATATGGACGTGCAAACACTGATCATGGCTGATGAATCAAGTTGTCAGCTGTAGAGTACAGCCGACAGCAGCTGGATTGTCACCTGTATGGGGAGGCTAGTCTTATATCGCAGGTCAGTAAAAAGATGTGTTGGAGGTTGTTAAGGGTTAACAGATGCAGAAACACTTACCATCTCCTTCCAGATCATCGGTCTCATCAGCCCAACTGACTGGTTTTGTGGCATAGGTGGTGCTGCCGCCGCCACCACCACCACCACTACTGCCACCACCACCACCACCACCACCTCCACCTCCGCTGTTCCCATCATCTGCTAAGAAGTCAGTGAGGGTTAAAGTCTTCCCCTTCTTATTCTTCTTCTTAGCTGTAATAAAGGAGAATTACATAAGATACAACTCAGTTATACTCCAGAATATAATGTGAGAAAGAAAATAATCACGTTACATATACAAGTGACTGCAAGCCCCTGTCCGTAACACTGCTGCACCACATGTGAAGGGGCAGGTGCTTCCCAGCGCAGAATACTAACAGAGTAATGTTACTGGAGTCAGAGTACCCATGTGGAAGCGTGACTACTAAATCAGGGCGGAATAAGGCTCTCAGCACATTCCTGTTATGGGTCCCAGCGAAAGTCAATGGGGTTAATCTGGTTTCATTGGATTCCGGATAAGATAACTAATAAGAGGTGATGTCCGGCCATAGCATATTGAGGAGCAAGGTCAACAATACGATATTGGTGGAGGTCCGAAGCCCAACATCGTCACCGATCAGCCGCCAGATGGAAACACTGAACAAGCCGCGCTCCGTTTATTGTGTAGCGGACACGGCCTGGCTTTCGGATGCTGCTTCTGAATAGCAGCTGCTCTATAGACGGCTCATCAATATGTTGCGATAAGACCACTGCTTTAACATGTCCTTCATTCTGGTGGCAAACTATGGGCACACTGGCTGATCATCAGGAATCAGTGTCACTAGGAAGGCTCCTTTTCCGATTCTCCACCTGTAAACCGGATGCCAATCACAAGGCTTATAAGTAAATTGCTTGATCACGTGAAATGATGTGTAAGCTTCCTTAAAAGGGAGCCTGTCACCTCAGAAACTACCATTTAACTGAAGATATAGGGTTAATCCTGTAGGTAAATGGCGTTACAATGCTGCTCGGGCCGCTTTGCTCTGCACTTTGACAGCCAGCTCTGCAGTGCATCTGTCAGAGCGCCCTCTCAAGGTGCCGGGGCGTGATTACAGGTCCAGAATAGTGAGCGATGACAATAGCCACGCCGTGCACACCCCTATGGCTGAGAGCCGGCGGCTCCTGGGAGATAATACGTTCATTTTCTCCCAGTAGCCGCACTTTCTGTAAGGCAGTTGGGCAGCACTGGTAAGTCATTTACCTGCAGGCTAGCCCTAGATCTACAGGATAATCGTGTTCTCAGAGGTTACAGCTTCCTTTTAACTACTACCAGAACGCCCATAGTCTATAAACATCCGGGCAGTCCACATTTTACTGTGCAGTGACATTACAAAGTGTCATTGCAAAACAGGAATGGGGGAAACTGCTGTCAGACACAGCCAGACTTCCCATACAGAAGCAGATCGGGTTTATTACCATCTTTACGCAGCAATCATGTAGTCACTGTATGAGAGGAGCAGGAGCTGCTGGGACCTGGCAGACACAGATCAGCTCTGCAGCCAACAGGCGACACTTTCTCTGTAACTGGGGCCGATATACTAGACACAGGTAAAAGGAGAAATCAGGAACATAACATTTTAAATATTGAAATGCCCACGAAAAGGATGATTATGACCTTATTTGGGGCATAAAGTGTGTAATACATGGAAAAAATATCGCTGATCTAACTTCGCCCCTGTCAAAATAAAAAACGTTATTAATAAAAAACACAATTTAAAAAGTTTTATAATACTGCGTTGTGATTAACCCCTCATCTCCCGGAGCGGTTTTCCGTTTTCGTTTTTCGCTCCCCTCCTTCCCAGAGCCATAACTTTTCATTTCTCCATCAATATGGCCATGTGAGGGCTTATTTTTTGCGGGACGAGTAGTACTTTTGAACGACACCATTGGTTTTACCATGTCGTGTACTAGAAAATGGGAAAAAAAATTCAAAAAAAATTTCAAAAAAAGTGCAATCCCACACTTGTTTTTTTGTTTGGCTTTTTTTGCTAGGCTAACCAAATGCTAAAACGGACCTGATATGATGATTCTCCAATTATGAGTTCATAGACACCAAACATGTCTAGGTTATTTTTGATCTAAGTGGTGGAAAAAAAAAATCCAAACTTTGATAAAAAAAATAAAATAAAATAAATTGCACCATTTTCCGTTACCTGTAGCGTCTCCATTTTTCATGATCTCAGGTCGGGTGACAGCTATTTTTTGCATGCAGAGAGCTGACATATTTAATGATACAATTTTTGTGCAGATATGTTCTTTTGATCGCTCGTTATTGCATTTTAATGCAATGTCCCAGTGACAAAAAAAAAACAATTCTGGCGTTTAGACTTTTTTTCCCCTCACTACACCATTTAGTTGTCAGGTTAATCCTTTTTTTTTTTTTATTGATAGATTGGGCAATTCTGAACATGGCGATACCAAATATGTGTAGGTTTGATTTTTTTATTGTTTTATTTTGAATGGGGGGGAAAGGGGGGTGATTTAAACTTTTATATATATTTTTTTTCATATTTTTAAAAGCTTTTTTTGTTTTGTTTTACTTTTGCCATGCTTCAACAGCTTCTATGGGAGGCTAGAACCTGGCATAGCCTGATCGGCTCTGCTACATAGATTGCCCCTATGTAGCTGAATTACAGCATTGCTATGAGCGCTGACCACAGGGTAGCGCTCATAGCAATCTGGCATTATCAACCATAGAGGTCTTCAGGAGACCTCTGGTTGTCATGCCACAGCACCGATGACCCAAATCACATGACGAAGGTCACCGATGTGCGCACTTCCGGCTGGATGCGCTTGTTAAATGCCTCTGTCTGTGGCATTTATTATTATTATTGTTATAGCGCCATTTATTCCATGGCGCTTTACATGTGAGGAGGGGTATACATAATAAAAACAAGCACAATAATCTTAAACAATACAAGTCACAACTGGTACAGGAGGAGAGAGGACCCTGCCCGCGAGGGCTCACAATCTATAAATTAGATAACAGTTGCAGGTGGATCGCAATTCCGCCCTCGCCTATTGCAGGCACATGTCAGCTGTTCAAAACAGCTGACATGGCGTGGCATTGATGGGGGCTCACCACCGAAGCCCGCATCAAAGCTGGGGTTCTGCCATCGGATGTACTATTATGTCCGACGGCAGAAAGGGGTTAAAAAAAAAAAAAAAAAGATACTACGGTAAATTTTTTTGGGAGGGGGAATAAAGTGGATACATTTTATTTCCTATTATCTCCATAGACTGCCACTCTCCTGATATCAGAGAAAAAGAAAAAAAAGCTTCATGTGTTAAAAAGATAAATAAAAACAATGGAATATGTGGATGAGAACTTTTTATTGTAATGATGATAACGTGTGAAAAAATAAACAAAAATGTGGCTGGTCAGGAAGTTTCTATGACCTACGTGCCCATACGGATGGCTTGGGGGGAGGGCAGATCCTACTGACAGATTCCATTTAAGAGCTACAAGGTCATACACAGGCGCCTTGTACATTGAAGCCTGACTCCGTCATTTACAGCGTGCAGACGACACACGAAATTGCTGGGCGGCTTCATTCTGACAAGGTGATGATGTCCCAAAGGGGCCGCAGATTTACTGTAGACCCTCTTCTGCGTGGAAATACATTTTAGGCTACGTTCACATTTGCGGTCAGGGCCGCAGCGTCGGGCGCCGCAGCGGCGCCGCATGCGTCATGCGCCCCTATACTTAACATGGGGGCGCATGGACATGCGTTGTGCTGCGTTTTGCGCCGCATGGCCGCAAGCGTTGGACGCAAGAAACGCTTCAAGTTGCATTTTTTTTGCGTCCAACTTGCGGGCAAAAACGACGCATGCGGCGCAAAACGCAGCGTTTTAGCGTGCGTTTTGCCGCGTTTTTGTTTGCGTTGTGCGCTGCGGCGCCGACGCTGCGGCGCACAACGCAAATGTGAACGTAGCCTTATACAGACACTGTGGTCTCCGGCCGGAGGAGACAGCGCTGTGACAACAGTTTGGGTGCAGACAAAATACTAAGTAGAAACCACATTGTAATGACTACGAAGCTAAACACTTTATCTCTGCCGGAGCAGAGTCCTAGCGCAGAGATAACGCCCTGCCCATGGACAATCGTCACTAGCACTTTCTCTGCAGAATCATTCACCCTCACCAGGTCCGTTATCACAGATTAGGCTCCGCTCACATGTCCAGTTGTCATCCAGCTGTAATGGATCCAGTAATTAAAAAATAAATACTGAATCTGTTAAATTATTTGTGCCTGTGTGATACAGACCCCAAATAGCCCGTAGGTCGCAGGCTTAAAGCCACTTTTATAGGGCTGAATCCCAGACAGTATTTTCCATCAGTATGAACCAAGTGGTACCTACAAGGAGAAGTAAAACCAGAACAGGCAGCTGTGCAGGCATCTTTGGCCCCGCTACCGGCTTACAAACTCCGACAAACATAGGAATGAGGCTTAGAGCGGTGGGGTAACAGGTCCCACCCCTGTACGTCTGGACAAAGCTGGCTTTACAGTATACCGCATGACGAGAAGCTTCCTCAGGTACTACAGAGAGATGGGGCTGTGGAGTGTTTAGGCCCTTAGGTCAAAGGAATAATACTCTCGCAGAATGTTATGGGACATCTTAATTCTGACCAGAGGGTCCACACCACCTATAATGCAGCATCTACCACCAGTCTATGGGACAGCGCCAAGCGAATGGATCCATGTGTCTATACAAGAGAATCCACACATCATACACGTACAACTTTTTTTTTTTTTTTTTAATGGCATCAGTTGACTAATGTCTATTGGCAATTTGTCACTGACAGATTTCAGAGGGAAGATGGATTGGGCATGCTGAAATCCAACATGTTCCCCATGGACCTAGACCGCGATCACAGCAGCTTAGTCACCTCTTGCCAATGAAAGCCATGCATGCCCAGCTAGTTTATGGTGGGGTTGATAGGAAGATTTCTGCTTGGCTGATGGCTAAGTACATGTTGACCTTTATAACAACTCTCACTACAGTCTCCACTCATCTACACTTGATTGACAACTGCAGCTTGTCCTGAGCAGTGCGAGATTTCAGCAGCACCAGGGAGGAGGGACACTGAGGACATAGTGATCAGACTAGGAGGGAGAATAATTTATACTTTCATAAAGGATTATAGTGTCATTCAGACATGAGTTTACTACTTAAAAGTTGGCGTCCTATCAAAATTTTTATTTGACAAGCGATAATTATATAAGTTCATTAAGATACTCGAAGATCGCCATCTTCGCCAGTTTCCAGCGCCGCTCTGATCGTTTTCTCACTCATGACATATTCCAACTCCCAGGATCACACTGGGGTTTACATGTGAGTATGACACAGAAGGGCTCGCTCACACTGGCGTATAATGCGGAGGGGTGCAATGCGAGAAAATCTTGTATTGCGCTCTGACCAGTGTTATTGAATAGGGCAGAGTGGATCGGCTAACTTTTTCTAATGCTGACTCGATGCAGTCTGATATACGTCAAGACAGGCGATGGAGAAACTAATCTCTTCTCACCATTGATCCAATTCTCGTATGCGAGAGGATCGGATAGCAATAAAATGACACTCGGCACACGCTCGCCGCAGAGTGTCATTAGCCATCGCATCGGATGCTGTACACTAATGTGACACCAGGCATTATATAGCTTTGGGAAATAAAAGTTTGTATGGGGTATTTCTATAAGTGCACCAGTCTCATCTGGTCCAAGATCGATTTAGTAATGTATTCAGTTTCTATTGTGAAATCTAGCGACATGTGTTTTTAAGGATTTGACCGTGCAAATGAAGTTACTATTGTAGGTGTTTGAGTGATTAATAAATTCACCTTTTGCACACGCAGCACTAAGTAATGCAAATTAAATATACAATTAGTGATTCTGCGCCTTTCTCCTCCCTGAACCCTCCCATTTATCAGCTATAGACAGAAGCGATGTCCCTGTGATGTCCCAGGAACATAGCAAGTAATACAGGCTCACTGCTGGTCTGCTTACATCAGGGAACCCAGAGATCACACAGCCGACAGCCAGGGAGGACCAGGGGTCAGTGACAGAGGATAACTAACTATATTATGACTTGCTTTGAAGTTTTAAGCATATTAAAATGTATCTGTAAATCCCAGAAAACCTAATATTCCATGGCCCCTAAACACAGGGCTTGCTTTTCCCATGTTCAGACCTCATATTGAAAGGATCTCCCAATGTTCACCTCTGATGGAGAGCTGCGATGTGTCCCTCTGTACAGGAGAAAACGTCACCAATAGCATAAAATAAAGTATAGCGAAGGGCATGTTTTATTCTGCATACCATTGTATGGAATAGTCTAGCCTACCATGATACTCTATACAACAAGTGCAGTAATGTACAGCGGCCGGCACTTTGTGGTCTTCAGTAAGTGCATTCACCTGCTAATTGCACATAAGGCGCTTGTCCTATAATATGATAAGGACAAAGCCTGAGGCCGGGTTTCATGCTGTCACCTTAGTCCATAAATAGACAGTTCTTATAAATAATATGTATATGAGAAGTAGGAGTAAATTCTCAGATACACTGCTCCATTCTGCTGACACAGGCTGCGTCTACACAGCGACGTGCCGCACAAGAAAAACATCTGAGCACCTCGCTGTCACGCGACTATGTTACAGCTCCAACCTTGCTTTAAATAAAACAGTCAAGTTGCAGATAAGTCGTATATTGGAAGCAATTTGCAGAAGTCCACGGCAAGCGTTGCCACCAGCAACAGAAAAGCTAACATTCAGAAACACTGGCGCCTAAGGGTATGTGTCCACGTTCAGAATTGCATCAGGATTTGACGCAGGTAAAATCTGCACCTGAGGATGCGGATTTGTGTGTGTTTTTGTAAGCTCAATAAAGATATACAAGAAAAAAAATAATAACAATGATGATGTCATTTCTTGTCCAACCTCTTCATTTACATACTCCATTGAAGAATAAACACAGATACGTTAGATGGATACGATACATATCTATCTATCGTATCTGTCTATATCGCATCTATCCATCACATCTATCTATGGATCTATCTATCGTATTTATCTATGGTATCTATCGATATGTCTATCTATAAATATATCTCTATATAGATATATTAATAGATAAGATATATTGATAGATAATAGATAGATAATAGACAAACAGATTATTGATAAATAAGATAGATACGATAGATAGATGGATCACACAAGCAAGAAACGTTTCTCGCATGTGTTATCCCAGCCTTAAATAAAGACACACACACTCGCGTGAAACTCACACAAGTCTCTCGCCTCAATACCCGGCACTGCCACCGGCACTCGGAAGCGGAGCGTGCGGCTGCATGTATTGCTATGCAGCTGAACGTTCCGGTCCCGAGTGCCAGGTATTGACGCCGGCCTTAAACGCAATATTTAGTTGAAAAAAAAAAATTGCGTGGGCTCCCGCGCAATTTTCTGCGCCAGAGGGGGAAAGCCAACGGCTGGGGGCCAATAGTTATAGCCTGGGAAGGGGGTAATACCCATGGCCCCTCTCTAGTCTATGAATATCAGCCCTTTACTGCCTATTAAATTAAGGGAGCCCCCCCAAAAAATGACGTGGGGTCCCCTCATTTTATAACCAGAAAGGCTACGAAGACAGCTGCAGGCTGATATTCATAGCCTAGAGAGGGGCCATGGTTATTGCCCCCCCCCCCAGCTACAAATACCAGTCCGCAGCCGCCCCAGAAATGGCGCATCTGTAAGATGGGCCAATTCCAGCACTTAGCCCCTCTCTTCCCACTTCCGTGTAGGGGTGGGATATGGGGTAATAAGGGGTTAATGTCACCTTGCTATAATGGAGAGGCATCAAAAAGACACCTATCTATTATTAATCCTAGAGTAGTGAAAGGGTTAGAAAAAAAAAATAAAGACACAGCCAGAAAAAAGTATTTTAATATTCTTAATTTTACCATACTCGATCGCCTGCATAAAAAATTTAAATAAACCAACCGTATACTTACTTTCCGCCGTAGTCCAATTAATAACGAGTGTCTCACGACGATCTCCCCTATAGAACAGTAACATCAGGTGAGGTCACTGCTCTATAGGACCTTCAGTGACACACTGACAGGAGACAATGGCTCCTGCAGTGCATCACTGAGGTTACCTTAGTTCAGAGTCTCACTTTATGGCATTGATGCGTGGGAACTCTCACACAGCAGAGCCAAAAGTGAGACTAGGGACTATTTTTTACAGTGGTGGAGGAATACAGTGCGGAAGGATACCTTCCATCATTGTATTCCTGGAGCCCTTGGAGAGCGGTCGCATCAGCTGATGCTCTTCACGGGAGATCGTTGTGGGACACTTGTTTTAATTGGATATCTGCGGATCAGGGAGTATATTGTTTGTTTATCTATATTCTGTCTGTCCTGGAAATCCCGCGGGCACAGTATCGACGTAGAAATCCCGCGTCTCTGATTGGTCGAGGCCGCCAGGCCTTGACCAAACAGCGACGGGCACAGTATCGACGTAGATGTCATAATGGTTGCCATGGCGACGATGATGTCAAAGGTTGCCTTGACCAATCAGCGACGGGCACAGTCTGCCGCGAATTCTGGAATTATCATTGTCCATATACTACGGGGACATGCATATTCTAGAATACCCGATGCGTTAGAATCGGGCCACAATCTAGTTATTTTATAATTTGTTACAGGTGACAATGGCTTCGGGGATCAAAGTGACAAGGTGATGGTGAGTATGTACTCTAATGTACTGTATGTATGTATAGTATGTATGTTATGAATGTTGCATGTTCTGTATGTATGTACAGTATGTTGCATGTCACATGTTGTATGTGCACACAGTCTAGACGAGTCCAGCTCTGCTACATCTGGATCCCTGACATCTAGATATAGCAGAGCCTGTAGATGATCGCCGGAGATAACTCTCCAGCGATCACCTACATTGCAGTGTTCTCACAATCAGCTGTTTGCGAGATCCAGACTAGTGACCGGAGATAACTCCCGGTGACGTGCACGGCAGTTTTCGCGATGACATAAGTTATCGCGAGAACTGCAGTGGACGAGGGATTTCCGGCAGCGGGACAGGTGAGACGGCAGACACGCGTAGTAAGCTGCGTGCACGCAGTTCCTACGCATGTGACTAATAATAATTATCTTTATTTTTATATAGTGCTAACATATTCCGCAGCGCTTTACAGGTTGCACACATTATCATCTCTGTCCCCGTTGGGGCTCACAATCTAAATTCCCTATCAGTATTGTCTTTGGAATGTGGGAGGAAACCGGAGTACCCGGAGGAAACCCACACAAACACAGACAGAACATAAAAACTCTTTGCAGATGTTGTCCTTGGTGGGATTTGAACCCAGGACTCCAGTGCTGCAAGGCTGCAGTGCTAACCATTGCGCCACCGTGCTGACCTAATCATTAGATGCGATTTTATCGCATCTAATATCTATGGTAAATTTACGGCGCGGCGACAGAGTGTTGCCACCTTGTAAACATCAAACATGCAGCGTTTCCTGAACATGGAAACATACCCTAAGGAGCAAAACTTTTTTGGGCTTAGGACCCTGTACTTGTACGACTGGTGGCAGGCGATCACTATAAAGAAGCATGATGAGAGGCAGCAGGTTCTGGTGGTTACATCCACAATGTCTCCTATTCTGTACCTGGAGACATTTTTCTGGAGTGCGTTCAGAAGAAGCCGATGTCACAGGTGTGCGGTATTCAGTGATTTCCCCACTGGGTGTAACACCGGTCTGGCGATACGCAGTGACTGCCACCATACTTGTTGGAGTATGTGCCCACATTTCTGCGGTGTAAAGTTCTCAGCAGTAAATACCTCTGCGGATTTTATGCAGCCTTCATCCTACGCAATGTAAAGAGCGAAATTCTACAGCAGATGTCAGTGTGTATTTCAAGTTTCAGTATGCAACGCTGATTGATGTCCTTAGTGATAAAGCACCACTCCAGCAGGTTTCCCGCCCCCCCCCCCCCAGAGCTGGAATGGACCTTTAAATATGACCCCCTTGCTCCGCTCATATACTCAACATCTTCACCGTTTTTCGGCACCGCTCCGGTCCCATCTTGTGAGTGTAGATTCTGAATGGACAGAAGTCAGAATCTATGTCACAAGCTCCCAATACAAGTGTATGAGACCTAGAATGAGGCTCTCACTTCCGGTATATTGAAAAGTGACCTCTGTGCGGTTCCATGAGACCCTGGAGCTGCCGGCAAGTCACTTTTCGCCAGAGATAAATGGGAGCAGCAGCGAAAAGATGAAAATGCCGGAAGGAGAGTATGAGACAGGGGACTTGCATTTAAAGCACCACTCTAGTGGTGAAAAAACAACGCTGGAGTGATGCTTCAAATTAATCTCATCCACAGCAGATAGTGGAAATGCATCTGCACAATGTGGGAACATGCCTTTATGGTGCAGTTCTCAGTTTACTGATGAAATGGATGAAGTGTATTTAGTCTGTAAATATCAGTACGGCAAAAACTGCAGCACAAAACACTGACGATGTGTGGTACAACCTCATGTTCTGCCACCGAGATAAGAACTGACTCAAACACACCCGCAGAAAGGTCTAGTGCCAACAAGCTGATCATGGGATGTCACTGAGCTAAGACCTCCAGCCATCAGCCTCTAGCCGTGGGGACACCCCTACAGCGCCATCACAAGGGGATACTAAGCATCACAGTGTCTAGTGTAATGAATGCAGGTGCACAGAAAGCAGGACACGGCCCAAAGAGAGGAATGCTCTCCAGTCTGGTCATTCTAATTTAGAATTCACTATAAAGGCTTTTGCGCTTTTAAACAAAATTGAGAATAAGATGTAAAAAACAAACATCTGGCCTCAGATCCCATGCTGTATGTGCAAATATTAACGCTGAGGCCTGTAATCGGCTGCAGAAGGAAGGCAACTAAAATGTAGCCAATACTTCCCCTAGAAACCCCTGCTGCTCTAGTGGTCCCTGCCGCTACTGTGGTGGCGAGGCCCACCAGACACCTGACCGCTGCATGTATAGCATATGTATAGCATAGGACCACTCAGGACAATGATGGACAGGTAAACGGCTGCCAGGACGTCATAACTGGAGGCAGAGGGCATTCAAGGAATTATTCTACAAATCCGTTATGACCCCTTCTACTAACACAATGCTCCGCTGCTGATTAGATTTATTTTTGCAGGTAAACAACCTTCACTGTTTGCATTACGTTCTGAGAAACGCTCAAATGTGGCAGCTGTGCATAGAAATGTCAGCTGAGGCCGTGACCGCCCGTGCAGACCCTCCCACTGCACCTCCCGGCAGTGATCCCCCTGTACAGACCCTCTCGCTGCACCTCCCGGCAGTGATCCCCCTGTACAGACCCTCCCGCTGCACCTCCCGGCAGTGATCCCCTGTACAGACCCTCCCGCTGCACCTCCTGGCAGTGATCCCCCTGTACAGACCCTCCCGCTGCACCTCCCGGCAGTGATCCCCATGTACAGACCCTCCCGCTGCACCTCCCGGCTGTGATCCCCCTGTACACACCCTCCCGCTGCACTTCCAGGCAGGGATCCCCCTGTACAGACCCTCCCGCTGCACCTACCGGCAGTGATCCCCCTGTACAGAGCCTCCCGCTGCACCTTCCGGCAGTGATCCCCCTGTACAGAGCCTCCCGCTGCACCTCCCGGCAGTGATCATCCTGTGCAGACCCTCCCGCTGCACCTCCCGGCAGTGATCCCCATGTACAGACCCTCCCACTGCACCTCCCGGCAGTGATCCCCCTGAGACCCTCCCACTGCACCTCCCGGCAGTGATCCCCCATGTACAGACCCTCCCGCTGCACCTCCCAGCAGTGATCCCCCCTGTACTGACCCTCCCGCTGCACCCCCGGCAGTGATCCTCCTGTACAGACCCTCCCACTGCACCTCCCGGCAGTGATCCCCCCCTGTACAAACCCTCCCGCTGCACCTCCCGGCAGTGATCCCCATGTACAGTGATCATCCTGTGCAGACCCTCCCGCTGCACCTCCCGGCAGTGATCCCCATGTACAGACCCTCCCACTGCACCTCCCGGCAGTGATCCCCCTGAGACCCTCCCACTGCACCTCCCGGCAGTGATCCCCCATGTACAGACCCTCCCGCTGCACCTCCCAGCAGTGATCCCCCACTGTACTGACCCTCCCGCTGCACCCCCGGCAGTGATCCTCCTGTACAGACCCTCCCACTGCACCTCCCGGCAGTGATCCCCCCCTGTACAAACCCTCCCGCTGCACCTCCCGGCAGTGATCCCCCCCTGTACAAACCCTCCCGCTGCACCTCCCGGCAGTGATCCCCATGTACAGACCCTCCCACTGCACCTCCCGGCAGTGATCCCCCTGAGACTCTCCCACTGCACCTCCCAGCAGTGATCCCCCCCTGTACAGACCCCCCCCTGTACTGACCCTCCCGCTGCACCTCCCGGCAGTGATCCCCCTGTACAGACCCTCCCGCTGCACCTCCCGGCAGTGATCCCCCTGTACAGACCCTCCCGCTGCACCTCCAGGCAGTGATCCTCCTGTACAGACCCTCCCGCTGCACCTCCCGGCAGTGATCATCCTATACAGACCCTCCCGCTGCACCCGCAGCAGTGATCCTCCTGTACAGACCCTCCCGCTGCACCTCCCGGCAGTGATCCCCCTGTACAGACCCTCCCGCTGCACCTCCCGGCAGTGATCCCCCTGTACAGACCCTCCCGCTGCACCTCCCGGCAGTGATCCCCCTGTACAGACCCTCCCGCTGCACCTCCCGGCAGTGATCCCCCTGTACAGACCCTCCCGCTGCACCTCCCGGCAGTGATCCCCCTGTACAGACGCTCCCGATGCACCTCCCGGCAGTGATCCCCCTGTACAGACCCTCCCGCTGCACCCCCGGCAGTGATCCCCCTGTACAGACCCTCCCGCTGCACCCCCGGCAGTGATCGCCATGTACAGACCCTCCCACTGCACCTCCCGGCAGTGATCCCCCTGTACAGACCCTCCCACTGCACCTCCCGGCAGTGATCCCCCTGTACAGACCCTCCCACTGCACCTCCCGGCAGTGATCCCCTGTACAGACCCTCCCGCTGCACCTCCCGGCAGTGATCCCCCTGTACAGACCCTCCCACTGCACCTCCCGGCAGTGATCCCCCTGTACAGACCCTCCCACTGCACCTCCCGGCAGTGATCCCCTGTACAGACCCTCCCGCTGCACCTCCCGGCAGTGATCCCCCTGTACAGACCCTCCCGCTGCACCCCCGGCAGTGATCGCCATGTACAGACCCTCCCACTGCACCTCCCGGCAGTGATCCCCCTGTACAGACCCTCCCACTGCACCTCCCGGCAGTGATCCCCCTGTACAGACCCTCCCGCTGCACCTCCCGGCAGTGATCACCCTGTACAGACCCTCCCGGCAGTGATCCCCCTGAGACCCTCCCACTGCACCTCCCGGCAGTGATCCCCCATGTACAGACCCTCCCGCTGCACCTCCCAGCAGTGATCCCCCCTGTACTGACCCTCCCGCTGCACCTCCCAGCAGGGATCTCCATGTATGTACAGACCCTCCCGCTGCACCTCCCGGCAGTGATCCCAGTGAGGCACATTAGACTGGCTTCAGGATGGTAACTTCATTATGTGACACTACAAGTCCCAGCATACAGTGCTGCCCGTTATCACACGCTGAGAGTTGTAGTCCCCCCCCCCCCAAGCCATTAGGGCATATTGAGCCATCTTGCCCCCTGTGATAGAGCTGCGCACACACGGCCTCCAGTGTTGACGTGTCCTCCTCACGGCCGGCCACTCGTGTGCTCGGGGAGGCGGGGGATGAGGCCTAGAAGCACTGACCTTTACCGCCATTACATCCCACGGCCTGCTCGCCACAACAAGATGAGCGAGGATTACACCCCCACCCCCCCGGGCCACGTGGTTGTTCCCAGCTATAGGTACCATATACAGCGTGCGGCCTGCGGCCAGACCGTACCATTATAGAGGGGGGTGCATGTCCTAAACTTTATACAACCGCCGATACAGAGGCCAGCACCCAGCGCTCCTCCCGGCCCCGCTCCCCGTACAGCGGGGCTATATATGGGGCTGCGTAGGACACGGCTGGGCGGCGGCAGCCAGAACGCAGCATATGTGTCGGCAGCACAACCAGCACCCACCGTCTGCAGGACGCGCAGGCAGGAGAGCGCTGCTTCCACGACTATCGCTGCACTCACGGACAGGGTGCGGCCTGGGCCATCCCGGGGATTATACAGCAGCGTGTCTGCAGCCGCGCACTCCGCCTCCGACAAGGGCGGAAAGCACACCGCCAGCACGGGCGTACACTAAGCAGCCCGCACGGAGACTGTCACGGGCAGCAGGGGCGCCCCACACCCGGTACCGGGCGCGACCCTGTATCCCTCTAGCACACTCACCTGAAGCTGCCATGTTGGGCCGAATGTGAAAGAACGCGAAGACCCGGATGAGGCGGTCACGTGTGCACAGCGCCAGGTCTTTCCAGCAAAGGAAAGCGAGACGTTACGTGACGTAATTACGCAGGGCTTGCCGCGCCGCCATCTTTGTTGAGGGAATGTAGGTTTTGAAGCGTCAGCCGTGAGCGGGCATGTTCCAGTCCCACACCGCCAGGAGGTCACGTCTCTGTAATGGCCCCACAGTAGCCCAGGGCTGTGCTGCCCCTCCGGGTACATCAGTTAGTCTAGTAGCTACAGTTAGCATGGGGCTGACGCAGGGCTAGGGGCCATTCTGTGGACACGTCAGGATTTGGGGGCTAAATGGCATGAAGTTTATATTTAGTTTCATTGGCCACATGCATTTATAATAGTGGTTCTGAAGTTCATAGAAAAACCCGCTGTGCTTCAGAGACTGCAGCTGACCCCAAAAATGTGCTAAAAAGCTGCAAAGACCCCAGGGAGCACGGTCTGTATCAGCTGGCATAAGCTTCCATGGGAGGTATGGACACGTGGTATCGGGGCAAAGAAAGCGGCAGAAAAGATGCCAGAGATCACTGCGATGTTCCAGAAACTTCGGGAGAGTCACGATTGCATTTCCGCTGAATTTTTTGAGTAAATTGGACAACATTTCATTGTCCTAAATCCCTTCTCCAGATTTATGGATATTGTGCTCCATTTATTACACCGGTTTTTGGTACTTAAAGGGAACCTGTCATGTCCCTGAATGCTAGTAACCTGCAGATATAGGGTTAATCTGCAGGAAAATAGTGTTGCAGTGCTGACCGGCCACTTCACTGAAAGTACGGCTACCTGGCCAGGAGAGAATGAACGTTATTCTTCCCAGGAGCCTCTGACTTTCAGTCCTGGAGCTTTCAGTCATTTCTGTTGCTCTTGCCCATGCAGAAGGTGGCAAAAGATCCTCCTTTACTGTGCAAGAGATGCCGTTAACGCTAAGACAAGCAGATCAAGAAGCAGAACGAGCTCGCCTGCAAGCAGATCAAGAAGCGGATCTAGCATGCCTGCAAGCAACTTACCGCAGAAAAAGAGGCAGCAGCTGCGATAGCCAAAGCTAAGTTCTTAGAAGCCGTGGAGTTTCCTGAATCTGAGAGAGCCAGCGACGTACTTAGACCAGACCTAGATCAACAGGATCCAGTGCAACGCGTCTCAGATTATGTCTACCAACATCCCAGAATAGATGACAACCTTGATTCATTACACCAACCAGCCTATGCAGATTGCCAGAGACCCTTCCTCGAACAACAGTACTGGAAGCAAGAAAGTATGCTACAAAATGACGTCGACCACAACTACCGCCCTACAGAACAGAAGGAACAGCCTCCACCCAGACTGAAAGGGACACCCTTCACATCAGAATGGTATTATATATGCTAAGCTAGAAGCTCCTGCCAGGTATGAGGATGCACCACACACACCGCATAACAACAGCACATCAGCTCATGTTGGCGCTGACCCAGCCACTATGAACTTTGAAAACTTTGCGATCTTTGCTCGCCGGGAGCAGGTGACCAAAGGACTTGTAAAATTCACCGATCGAGCTGAGAGCTACAGAGCATGGCGAGCCTCCTTCCGGAACGCCATCAGAGACTTGGATCTTTCCAGTAGTGAAGAGTTAGATCTAATGGTAAAGTGGCTTGGGAACGAGTCTGCTGAACATGCCAAAAGAATCAGAAACATTAACATAAAGTATCCACACACAGGACTTCATATAGTGTGGGAGAGACTTGATGAATGTTATGAGTCAGTAGAAGCTATAGAAAATGCTTTATATAAAAGAATAGATGATTTTCCCAAAATAGTGAATAAGGGTTATCAAAAGCGTAGGGAGCTGAGTAACTTGTTAATGGAGGTACAGGTTGCTCAGGCAGGAGACCTGCCATGGTTAGCATTCCTGGACACTGCCAGAGGTGTCAACCCAATTGTTCAAAAGCTCCCTTACAACCTAAAAGAGAAGTGGGTCAGTCACGGGTCCCGTTACAAACAGACTCATAAGGTATCATTACCTCGTTTCAGGGTGTTCGTAGACTTTGTTGCTAAACAGGCAAGAGTTAGAAATGACCCCAGTTTTGATTTTACTATTATTATTATTTATTTATATAGCACCATTAATTCCATGGTGCTGTACATGAGAAAGGGGTTACATACAGTTATAGATATCGTTTACAGTAAACAAATTTACAATGACAGACTGGTACAGAGGGGAGAGGACCCTCTCCTTGCGGACTTACATTTTATGTCATGTATCACTGCCCCTGGTGTCAAACCCTGTAAAACACCAGTGACAGTCCACAAAACTAATGTTATCTCCACAGCAGGGGTGTAACTATAACAGGTGCAGGGGTTGCAATCGCACCCGAGCCCTGGAGCCTAAGGGGCCCTAAAAGTCCCTTTGGCCTATAGAAAAAAACTATTGCTATTAAGGATTTTAAATATCTGGGGGCCCCGTTGGAGCTTTTGCATCAGGGGCCCATGAGTTTCAAGTTACGCCACTGCTCCACAGGGTTTCCTTACAGGGCAAGTAAGTCCTTTCCACAGGAAGAACCTCGGGATCTCAGCAAACACTGCCCTCTACACAAGAAATCACATCCTCTGCTAAAATGTAGAGCCTTCAGGGAGAAGCCTCTAGAAGACCGCAAAAGTTTCCTTAAAACAAGATATGTTTCAGATGCTGCGCGACGACCTTGCACTTTGCCAAGAACTGTGAGACCAGCGTGAAATGCGCAGAATGTTGTAGCGTGGAACACCACACAGCCTTACACTCTGGGCCACCCTCAGGGGTATCATCGCATTAGAAGAGTATGGCAAAAGTAGATGGACTCTGACATAGACACCCCAGTAGTCACTTCTCAGTGTACAGAGATCTGTAAAGAAATTGTAGCAGGAAGATCCTGGTCGAAGATCTGCCTTGGAGTCTACCCAGCGAGCCTCCGGGATAAGGCAATAGAAGTATATGCAATCTTGGACGATCAGAGTAACAGGTCGTTAGCCAAGTCCTTTCTCTTCGACACCTTCAACATTGCTGACCCCGGTTCTCCTTAAGGTACCGTCACATTAAGCGACGCTGCAGCGATATCTACAACGATGCCGATCGCTGCAGCGTCGCTGTGTGGTCGCTGGAGAGCTGTCACGCAGACAGCTCTCCAGCGACCAACGATCCCGAAGTCCCCGGGTAACCAGGGTAAACATCGGGTTACTAAGCGCAGGGCCGCGCATAGTAACCCGATGTTTGCCCTGGTTACCAGTGTAAAAGTAAAAAACAAACAGTACATACTTACATTTCGGTGCCTGTCGCTTCCCCCGGCGCTGTGCTTCTCTGCACTGTGTAAGCGCCAGCCGGAAAGCACAGCGGTGACGTCACCGCTGTGCTTTGCTTTACGGCCGGCACTGACACATTCAGTGCAGGAAGCTCTGAGCAGCAGCGCGGACGCCGGGGGACGTGACAGACATCAGAGGGTGAGTATGTAGTGTTTTTTTTTTAACTTTTACAATGGTAACCAGGGTAAATATCGGGTTACTAAGTGCGGCCCTGCGCTTAGTAACCCGATATTTACCCTGGTTACCATTGTAAAACATTGCTGGCATCGTTGCTTTTGCTGTCAAACACGACGATACACGCCGATGTGACGACCAAATAAAGTTCTGGACTTTCAGCAACGACCAGCGATATCACAGCAGGATCCAGATCGCTGCTGCGTGTCAAACACAACGATATCGCTATCCAGGACGCTGCAACGTCACGGATCGCTATCGTTATCGTTGCAAAGTCGTTTAGTGTGAAGGTACCTTTACTCCTTTAAAGACGTGTGGGTACTGTCAAGACAGTGGGGGGGGGGGAAGGAACCAGCAACCAGATTAAAGGTAGAGTCTATAGATGGTCAAACCTGCTTAGTCTTGCCATCAATACTGGAGTGCAAACAGATCCTGACAATAGGTCTGAGATACCTATGCCAGAGGTAGCAGCTCACCATTCCCATTTGAAGCGTATAGCCCACCTGATACTGGAACTGGACGTAGTCTACGTTCACATTTGCGGTCTGCGCCGCAGCGTCGGGCGCCGCAGCGTCGCCGCATGCGTCATGCGCCCCTATATTTAACATGGGGGCGCATGGACATGCGTTGCACTTGCGTTTTGCGACGCATGCGTCACTGCGGCGCACGCGTCCGGGCGCAGAGGACGCAGCAAGTTGCATTTTTGCTGCGTCCAAAATCAACCAAAAAAAGGACGCATGCGTCGCAAAACGCAGCGTTGTGCATGCGTTTTGCTGCGTTTTTGTTTGCGTTGTGCGTTGCGTCGCCGACGCTGTGGCGCACAACGCAAATGTGAACGTAGCCTAAGAAGTTCTGATTGTCTTTCTCCTTGGAAGAGACATACTAAGAGTCTATTAAGTTAGAGGACAGATTAACGGCCAACAGAACGCCCCAAATGCAGAGACTTGACATGGGATGGGTCATTATAGGAGACGTCTGTTTAGGTGGAGCACACAAGCCGACCTCAGTCAACAGTATGCTCACCAATACTCTTGAAAATGGACGTCCGTCTCTCTTCCAGCCATATAAGAGTAGCTTCCTGATAAAAGAATTGCCACCCAATGCTCCTTTACCCCTGTAACCATCCAAGATAAAATGATGTTGAGAGACTTAACCCAAGAGACATCTGAATGGGATGATCCGCTTCCCATGGAGAAGAGAGATTTGTGGGCAAAATGGAAGAAATCTTTAGAAGCCTTGTAAAATCTTTATGTGGCATGACCATATGCTTCCGTGGCATCAACAGAAGTCAAGCTACAAAGGCTTTGTATCTTCTGCGATGCCTCAACCAAAGCGATTGCAGCAGTAGCATATCTGAAAACTGACATTAAAGAACAATGCCATGTAAGGCTTGTTATGAGCTGGACAAAACGTGCCACTCCGCAAGCACTCGATACCCAGACTGGAACTCTGTGTGGCTGTGCTAGCAGTAGAGTTGACTGAACTTATCTCGACATAAATTGACCTGGAGATCAAGGACGTTGAGTACTACTCAGAGAGCAAGGTAGTGCTGGGGTACATTTGTAACGAAACTCAATGCTTTTATGTTTATGTCAGCAATTGGGTGCTAAGGATCAGGAGATCCACTTGCCCTAAACAGTGGCGCTATGTGTCCACACACCATAATCCTGCGGACCACGCAACTAGATCCGCAACTAGACACCTTAAAGACACAACCTGGTTTACGGGCCTTGTATTCTTATACCGTTCGATGCCTTACATTGACGATTCAGACACCTTTCAACTGGTAGATCCAGATGCAGATGAGGAAATCCGCCCTGACTTCAGACAATTACCTCAAATCCCACTGTTTCAGCAGGTTCTCAACTTGGAGCTCGCTTGTTCGTGCCATCGCTTGTTTAGTTCATGTGGCCCAGTCTTACAAGTCAACATCACCCGCCAATCAGAAGCCTTACAAAGGTTGGCACCACTGCAAGCATGCCTTTACCATTTCAAACATGGAAAATGCCAAGCACGTGATAATTTGTACCATACAATGTGAGTGTTACACCAAAGAAATAGACAACCTTTACAAGGTTCAACCCATTTCTAGAGAAAAGTGTTTTGAAGAAGCTGGATCCAATCATTGACTGAGATAAGCTGTTCAGAATTCGAGGTCGTCGTCAAGAAGCCGAAGTGGAATTTGTGGAGAAACACCCTGTAATAATTCCTGGACATCTTCATGTCACGACTTTGCTCGTGCATGTTAAATATTATTATTTATTATTACACTCAATTTCTGTACTGAGCCTCGTGGAAAGTTTCGCTGACATTACAAAAGCTATTTCTGTATATTTATCTCAGAGTAAAAGTTAACACCATTGTTCTGTCTCCGCCATCTAAATTGTTACCTCCATTATCTGTTTGTATAATTTGCAGTTTCTCAGCCAGTATACAGGACTTGATATATTCATACCTTTATCTGTAGTGCTTTGGCTCCCTCTAGCGGTCAGAGATATGTTGACTGTTCTATTTTTCTGCTATGTATTTTTTATGTCTGATCCTCCTTTGCAATGCATTATGGTAGCTCAGCCCACATTTCCCTCCAGTTTTCATTCACTTCCTCTAGTTTGCCTTCCAGGGAAGACGCTTACACTTCATTCCCCTTGCGATTGCATTGCCGGTATGTCTTTATGTTTTTTCTCTAGATATTTCTGCTCTATATTAGCCTAGCTTAACCAGTTGCACTCCTAGTTCAGTTACTAGCCTTCTAAATGTAATGCATAATGTTTATCATGTGTAGTATGTATCGTTCTATACCATGTACTGATTCCATGTATATCATTGTTCACAGTTTCACCGCATCAATATACCAATACGTTTAATAAAGCACAGACTCAACCACAGTCTCCTTATTGGACCCGGTATAGCGGTTTAGCTGACTGGATAGCTACATGAGCCTGCCTCATTTAGTGAGGACAGAATAGTGAAACGGCAGCCATCCATCTAGTGGGATTCAAGTCACCGGCTACAGAGAGACTAAATACAGCTACAGCAATCTCTGCACAGCCAAGCACTTTCCCAAGACACCATGTCTCACAAATCGCATAGAACAAGATCTGTTACTTCCGTCTCCTCAAAGACAACATCCATCAGCAGCGCAGTCGCCATTGCCCGCGCAAATGCTGAAGCCGCCAAAATACGAGCGAGCTTTGCTGACCAAGAGATGCAACTTAAATTAGAAAAGGCACGCTTAGATGACGAAGAGAGAAGGTCACGATTAGAGAGAGACGAGCAAGAGAGAAGGTCACGATTAGAGAGAGACGAGCAAGAGAGAAGGTCACGCTTAGAGAGAGCCGACCAAGAGAGAAGGACACAGAAAAGGCACGTGTGGATGCCGCCTTAGAAAGCCTAGCAGCAAAAAGGGAAGCTGCCGCAGCCCTCGCTGAAGCGGAATCGCTGGAAGCCGCGCAAAGTCCCAAGCTGCATAGCCAAAGCAGTACGTCGAGTCTGGAGTTTCCACTACAAGACTCAACACAACGCACATCTCAGTATGTTAATGAACTTCCCGATCCAAACTATAACCCTGAACCAGCACCAAAACGAGAATACGACGTCTCCAGCGAAGTGAGCGAGAGTCATCACGAGGCTCAGCTCCAGGACAGAAACAAACTCGAAAACGTGACACAAAACAACTCTGCTAATGACTACCTTGCCCCTCACCAGGTAACCAATGTGGATCACCCTGCTGACACACCGTACGTCAGACCGAAGCAATACGACACCGGCTGGCGCCACCCTGAGGACACTAACAGGTATGAACGCACCTCACATCACTATCAGGGCGACCCATCACCAGCTTACTCTGCTGACAACCGGTTCACGACAGAATTTGCCAGGTTCTTCACACGACGTGAACTGGTTGCCAAGGGGCTCATGAAATTCACTGACCAAGCTGAAGGATACAGAGCTTGGAAAGCTTCCTTCCAAAATGTCATTAGAGACTTGGGGCTACAACACAGGGAAGAGATAGACCTGTTAGTCAAATACCTGGGAGAAGAGTCAGTCAAACACGCAGTAAGAATCAGAGACATTAATATAAATCGCCCGGAGACTGGCCTCAGAGAGATCTGGAAGAGGCTGGATGAGTGTTACGGTTCGGCAGAGGTAATAGAAAGAGCCTTGTTCAAAAGAATCGATGACTTTCCTAAAATTTCTAACAAAGGTCTCCAGAAACTTAGAGAGCTAAGCGACCTACTAAAGGAAGTCCAAGTTGCCAAATACGAGGACGACCTACAGGGACTTGCATTTCTCGACACAGCCAGAGGTGTTAACCCTATAGTCCAGAAGTTGCCCTACAATCTACAGGAGAGGTGGCTCACACATGGTTCCACGTACAAATACAAACACAGTGTTCCATTTCCTCCCTTCTCCGTTTTTGTAGACTTTATACACCAACAAGCGAGAATTAGAAACGATCCCAGCTTTGACTTTGCAATGCCATATGCCACACCGTCACCACCTGCAAATCCACGCAGAACATCCGTGGCAGTACACAAGACTTATGTTTCTTCTCCAGGTTCTAATTACAGGTCTGCTGGCTGCTCCCAATCAGAGACAAAGGTGCAGGACCCTGACAAGCAGTGCCCACTTCATCAGAAGCCTCATCCTCTCCTGAAATGCAGAGCCTTCAGAGGAAAATCTATGCCAGACCGCAGAAGCTTCCTGAAAGAGAACGGTATCTGCTACAAGTGCTGCTCGTCCACAACTCATCTCGCCAAGGACTGCAAGGTCAGTGTAAAATGCACAGAATGTGGCACCACAGACCATAACACTGCTCTACACCCAGGCCCAGCTCCATGGAGTGCACAAAACACGCCAGCTGACAGTGAGCATGGCGGGGAGGAAAGGAACACTGATACAGCTACGCCAGAGATCACTTCACAATGTACCGAGGTCTGCAAAGGGACAATAGACAGTAGGTCCTGTTCAAAAATATGCCTTGTCAGAGTATACCCAAAAGGCCATAGAGACCAGGCTGTAAGACTGTATGCTATCTTGGATGATCAAAGTAATCGATCCTTGGCAAGATCAACATTCTTTGACCTATTCAACATCAAAGGGCCAAGCACTCCCTACTCATTAAAGACGTGTGCAGGTACTGTGACAACAGCAGGCAGGAAAGCTACAGACTACCAAATCGAGTCATTAGACGGACAATTCTGCCTACCACTACCTACGATCATCGAATGTAACCAGATCCCAGACAACAGATCTGAAATCCCTACGCCAGATGTAGCAATCCATCACGCTCACTTAAAGCGAATAGCACACCTTATACCGCAACTCGACCATCAGGCCCAGATAATTCTGCTGTTGGGGAGAGATATCCTGCAGGTTCATAAAGTGAGACGTCATATCAATGGACTCCACAATGCTCCCTATGCCCAAAAGCTAGACCTAGGATGGGTCATAATTGGCAACGTATGCTTGGGACGCATGCACGCCCCATCTTCTGTGACAAGCATGCTGACAAATACATTGGAGAAAGGACGACCATCTCTGTTTCAACCTTGTATCAATGAGTTCCATGTCAGGGAACTGCCACACAGCATCCAACTGCCCAACCATTTAATAGACTTTACTCACGACAGCAGTATAGTGTCGGGAAGCTATGAGGATCAGTTTAGGGTGCACAGTCTTCCAGAGAACTAAGCAGGACAACCAAGTGGCAATGTCGGTAGAGGACAAGTTGTTCTTGGAGGTAATGGACAAGGGACTCGTTAAAGATGAGACCAACAGCTGGGTCGCACCTCTTCCCTTCAAAACCCACAGACCACGTCTACAGAACAACAGAAATCAGGCATTACAACGTTTCTCCTCTCTCAAACGTAATCTGCAAAAGAAACCAGAGATGAAAGATCACTTTTTCTCCTTCATGTCAAAGATTTTTGAAAACTGTCACGCAGAACTAGCTCCCACTCTCAAAGACTCTGAAGAATGCTGGTTCCTACCTATGTTCGGAGTATACCACCCTAAGAAACCAGGTCAGATTAGAGTCGTGTTCGATTCCAGTGCCAAATTTAATGATGTCTCCCTAAATGACGTTCTACTAACAGGACCAGACCTCAATAACAAACTGCTGGGAGTACTTATGCGCTTCCGTAAGGATTCCATTGCCTTCATCGCTGACATCCAGCAAATGTTCCATTGTTTCCTTGTGAGAGAGAGAGACAGGAACTTCCTAAGATTCTTCTGGTACAGAGACAATGATCCTACTAAAGAAGTCACAGAGTATCGCATGAGAGTGCACATCTTTGGCAACAGTCCTTCCCCTGCAGTCGCCATTTATGGACTCAAAAGGTCGGCTCAGGAAGGAGAAGCAGAATACGGAGCAGATGTCAGACAATTCATAGAAAAGGACTTTTACGTCGACGACTGTCTGAAAGCCATGCCTTCAAATGAGACTGCCATCAGTCTTCTCAGGAGAGCCCAGGACATGCTTGCCTGCTCGAACCTTAGGCTTCATAAAATAGCCTCAAACAGCCAAGAACTCATGGAAGCATTCCCTTCTCAGGACCTATGTAATGGTCTCAGAGACCTGGACCTGGGGTCAGACCCCGCACCAATGCAACGCAGCCTTGGGCTTCTCTGGAATCTACAGTCAGACACTTTCACCTTTCAGGTCAACCAGGAAGAAAGGCCTTTCACACGTAGAGGCGTCCTGTCTACCATCAACAGTCTGTACGATCCCTTGGGTTTCGCAGCTCCTGTTACTATACAAGGCAAGGCCCTACTAAGAGACTTAACTAGGGAAACATCTGACTGGGATGCACCTCTGCCACCTGATAAGAGGATCCAGTGGGAAGAGTGGAAGAACTCGTTAGCGGCACTCTCCAACCTGAATGTGCCAAGACCATACGCCTCTGTGCCATCTACTGAAATACAAAGCCAAAGACTACGTATTTGCAGATGCTTCTGTCAAAGCGATTGCCGCTGTTGCCTACCTGAGAACTGTAGACTCCAAAGGTCAGTGCCACATTGGTTTCATTATGGGGAAGGCCAAACTCGCACCACAACCAGAGCACACTATACCCAGGTTAGAGCTTTGTGCCGCAGTCCTAGCCATTGAGTTAGCAGAGTTCATCACATCCGAAATGGATATCGACCTGACACAGGCCAAGTTCTACTCAGACAGCAAAGTAGTCCTGGGATATATCCACAACGAAACCAGGCGATTCTACGTTTATGTCAATAACAGAGTGCTACGAATCAGGAGATCAGTTCATCCAAAGCAGTGGCATTACATACCCACAGACCAGAATCCTGCAGATCATGCAACTAGAGCAGTTGACGCAAGTCGACTAGGAAGCACAACGTGGCTGTCAGGACCAAAACTATTGTACATTGAGGAATGTTTTCCAGACACCTTTGAACTAGTAGGAGAGGACTCAGATGCTGAAATCCGCCCTCAGGTGTCTACACTTCATACAATGACCTCTGTTATCCAGCTTGGATCTTGCAGGTTCGACAGATTCTCAAGTTGGAAGTCACTTACTCGAGCTATTACCTGCCTGACTCATATAGCTCGCTCATTCAAGACCACCAGAACTTGTGGCACAGAAAAATGTAAAGGTTGGCATCTTTGTAAAAATACCTATGTTACCTCCGACTTAGAGTTCTCTAGAAATCACATCATCCTCACTGTTCAAAGAGAAACCTACTTTGCAGAAATCCAATGTCTTATCAACAAAGCTCCAATACCAGTGAGCAGCGTATTGAGAAAACTCGACCCATTCATCGACAACAGTGGCCTACTGAGAGTAGGAGGCCGACTCAAAGAAGCTGAGATGGAGTTTGTGGAGAAATTCCCTCTTATACTTCCCGGAAAATGTCATGTTGCCTACCTAATCGTACAACATTACCACAATCTGGTCAAGCACCAAGGAAGACTATTTACGGAAGGAGCCATCAGGTCTGCCGGTGTGTGGATCGTCGGTGCAAAGAGACTCATCAGTAGTGTCATCTACAAATGTATTACCTGCCGTAAGCTTCGTGGTTCGACTCAAACTCAAAAGATGGCTGACCTACCAGCAGATAGACTCAGCCCAGACCCTCCCTTTACCAGCGTTGGTCTCGATGTGTTTGGGCCTTGGTCAGTTGTTACACGTCGTACTAGAGGCGGCCAAGCCAATAGTAAACGTTGGGCAGTCATGTTCACTTGCATGTCAATCAGAGCCGTCCACATAGAGGTCATTGAGTCCCTCGACACGTCAAGCTTCATCAATGCCTTAAGACGCTTTATTGCCATCCATGGTCCTATCAAGCACATACGCTCAGACAGAGGTACCAACTTCGTCGGTGCAGCAAAGGAATTGGGAATACCTTCAAATCTAGACTATAAGACTCTTGAGAGGTTCCTCAGTGACCAAAGTTGCACATGGTCATTCAACCCACCTCATTCTTCACATATGGGAGGATCTTGGGAGCGAATGATTGGTCTAGTACGGAGAATTCTTGACTCCACTTTTCTTCAAGAAGGAGCAGCGAGGCTCACCCATGAAAGCCTCATCACCTTCATGGCAGAAGCTGCAGCTATAATTAACGCAAGACCCCTGGTTCCAGTTCCTAACGACCCTGAGGAGCCCTTGCTATTGACTCCAGCTACTCTGCTTACCCAGAAAACGGGACTGTCCAGTGCCCCTCCAGGAGGATTCGACGCTAAGGACCTCTACAAGCGCCAATGGAGACAGGTACAAAGTCTTGCAAATACTTTCTGGGACAGGTGGCGCAAACAATATTTGTCTACCCTGCAGCCACGTACGAAGTGGCAATCTACTAAACCTAATCTGAACGTAGGTGACCTTGTTCTTGTGAAGGACTGTCAAATTCACCGGAACCAGTGGCCACTTGGTCTAGTTACCGCAACGTTCCCGAGCAAGGATGGCAATGTCCGCAAAGTTGAACTAAGGATGACCAAAGGGAATGAACCTAAGACATTTTCCAGACCGGTATCTGAACTGGTCCTATTGTTGCCTTCGGAAGAAAGGAGTAGTGACATCCGTTGATGTCAGACGGGGAGTGTTCTGTCTCCGCCATCTAAATTGTTACCTCCATTATCTGTATAATTTGCAGTTTCTCAGCCAGTATACAGGACTTGATATATTCATACCTTTATCTGTAGTGCTTTGGCTCCCTCTAGCGGTCAGAGATATGTTGACTGTTCTATTTTTCTGCTATGTATTTTTTATGTCTGATCCTCCTTTGCAATGCATTATGGTAGCTCAGCCCACATTTCCCTCCAGTTTTCATTCACTTCCTCTAGTTTGCCTTCCAGGGAAGACGCTTACACTTCATTCCCCTTGCGATTGCATTGCCGGTATGTCTTTATGTTTTTTCTCTAGATATTTCTGCTCTATATTAGCCTAGCTTAACCAGTTGCAGTCACTCCTAGTTCAGTTACTAGCCTTCTAAATGTAATGCATAATGTTTATCATGTGTAGTATGTATCGTTCTATACCATGTACTGATTCCATGTATATCATTGTTCACAGTTTCACCGCATCAATATACCAATACGTTTAATAAAGCACAGACTCAACCACAGTCTCCTTATTGGACCCGGTATAGCGGTTTAGCTGACTGGATAGCTACATGAGCCTGCCTCATTTAGTGAGGACAGAATAACCATATAGAGAGAACAAGTGCTCTATGGGACATATATATCCACGGCTCTTAGGAGGGTGGGGGCGGTCACTTGGGGGCAGTCATTTGGGCCTTCTCCTTCACTCTCTATGGACTACAGACTTCACACAGATGGAATGAACAGCTGGTATGTGAGTTAACAATGATGACTTCTACTCCATGATAGAGACAGACACCATTTACCATTCAGAGTCTCAGGAAAGATGGGGAACAAACTTTGCTATGGACAAATGGAGAATCTCTTCGTAACTATTTCACCTATTTTATGTTTTGCTGCAATGATGTTTTTTGGTGGACAATCCAATAAACCACTACATTTTTTATGAGGCATCTGGTAAAGAGTCCTGATTAACCCCTTAGTGACGGAGCCAAATTTTTTAAATCTGACCAGTGTCACTTTATGTGGTAATAACTCTGGAACACTTCAACAAATCCCAGTGAATTTGATATTGTTTTTTCGTGACACATTATACTTTATGATAATGATAAATTTAGGTTGATATGTTTTGTGTGTAGTTATAAAAAATATCACAAATTTGAGAAAAATGTAAAAAAATTAGCAATTTTCAAACTTTGAATGATTATCCCTTTATTCCAGATAGTCATACCACAGCAAAACATTAACCCCTTACTGACCTCGGACGGGATAGTACGTCCGAGGTCAGCTCCCCTGCTTTGATGTAGGGCTCCGCGGTGAGCCCGCATCAAAGCCGGGACATGTCAGCTGTTTTGAACAGCTGACATGTGCCCGCAATAGCGGCGGGTGAAATCGCGATTCACCCGCCGCCATTAACTAGTTAAATGCCGCTGTCAAACGCAGACAGCGGCATTTAACTACCGCATCCGGGCGGCTGGATATGAGCGCATCGCCGACCCCCGTCACATGATCGGAGGTCGGCGATGCTTCTCCATTGTAACCATAGAGGTCCTTGAGACCTCTATGGTTACTGATCGCCGGCAGCTGTGAGCGCCACCCTGTGGTCGGTGCTCACAGCACACCTAATTTTCTACTACATAGCAGCGAACTGCAGATCGCTGCTATGTAGCAGAGGCGATCGTGCTGTGCCTGCTTCTAGCCTCCCATGGAGGCTATTAAAGCATGGCAAAAGTTTAAAAAAAATGTGAAAAAAATTAAAAAAATATAAAAGTTTAAATCACCCCCCTTTCGCCCCAATCAAAATAAATCAATAAAAAAAAAAAATCAAACCTACACATATTTGGTATTGCCACGTTCAGAATCGCCCGATCTATCAATAAAAAAAAGCATTAACCTGATCGCTAAACGGCGTAACGAGAAAAAAAATCGAAACGCCAGAATTACGTTTTTTTGGTCGCCGCGACATTGCATTAAAATACAATAACGGGCGATCAAAAGAACGTATCTGCACCGAATTGGAATCATTAAAAACGCCAGCTCAGAATGCAAAAAATAAGCCCTCAACCGACACCAGATCATGAAAAATGGAGACGCTACGAGTATTGGAAAATGGCGCAATTTGTTGGTTTTTTTTTAGCAAAGTTTGGAATTTTTTTTCACCACTTAGATAAAACATAACCTAGCCATGTTAGGTGTCTATGAACTCGTAGTGACCTGGAGAATCATAATGGCAGGTCAGTTTTAGCATTTAGTGAACCTAGCAAAAAAGACAAACAAAAAACAAGTGTGGGATTGCACTTTTTTTGCAATTTCACCGCACTTGAAATTTTTTTCCCGTTTTCCAGTACACGACATGGTAAAACCAATGATGTCGTTCAAAAGTACAACTCGTCCCGCAAAAAATAAGCCCTCACATGGCCAAATTGACGGAAAAATAAAAAAGTTATGGCTCTGGGAAGGAGGGGAGTGAAAAACGAACACGGAAAAACGAAAAACCCCAAGGTCATGAAGGGGTTAATAAATAACATTTCCCTCATGTCTGCTTTACATCAGCACCATTTATAAAATGTTCTTTTATTTTGTTAGCATTTTAGGAGGTTTAAAGGGCCACTGTCACCCCCCCCCCCCCAGCCGTTATAAACTAAAAGAGCCACCTTGTGCAGCAGTAATGCTGCAGTCTAACAAGGTGGCTCTTTTAGTTTTTGATTCATTTATTACCTCAAAAAAGCGTTTTAAAAATTGGCCACACATACCAGATATTGTACCTGGAGGCGGTCCGAAGCGTCCTGTATGAATCCCCCAACTGCCGTCACTCTTCTCTTCAGGGGCGATGGTACCCGCCCCCTGAGCGCTGTTATCTTCTGAAATCCGGCGCCTGCGCTGTGCGTGCCTGCCTGGGGCCTGCGCAGTGTTCATTGTCAGTGCGGCCACACTGTTGCTGAATCCCCCGCCCCGCACTGTTATTCATTATGCACAGTGCGGGGCTGGGGTTCCTGGGCATGCGCACTGCGCTGTTTAGACGCTCCCCAGCCCCGACGCTCCCCAGCTCCCCCGCCTTCCAGATGTGCCTTTTCTGGGGTGGCTGGGGGCAGATGTTTGTAGCCACGGGGGGGCCAATAACCATGGACCCTCTCCTGGCTATTAATATCTGCCCTCAGTCACTGGCTTTACCATTCTGGCGGAGAAAATTGCGCGGGAGCCCACGCCAATTTTTTCCGCCATTTAACCCTTTATTTCAGCAGCTACAGCGCTGAAATTTTGCACATACACACTACTAACATTAGTAGTGTGGAATATGCAAAAAAAAGGGGATATGAGATGGTTTACTGTATGTAAACCATGTCTCATATCCTGTCGGGTTTGTGCAGGAGAAATGAGAAGCCGGCAATTGAATTACCGGCTTTTAACACATATCGCGCTGAATGAAATCTAAATACAGAATATATATATGTATGTGTCTCAATGACATATATATATATATATATATATATATATACTGTATATATGTTTTCCCGAACATTTGAGCACATAAATCCATTAGATGTCGGTTTTGCAAGCCTGCGCAAAAATCTCGCAGTACGGACGCCATACGGATTACATACGGAGGATGCCATGCGCAAAATACGCTGACACACCCTGACTACGGATCAATATTTTGGGAACATTTCTCCGTATTACGGCCGTAGTACGGACGTATAATACGTGGCGTATTGTCTTACGCCCAGTGTGAGGCCGGCCTTAGACTGCAGCATTACTGCTGCACAAGGTGGCTCTTTTAGTTTATAACGGCTGGGGGGGGGGGGGGTGACAGTGGCCCTTTAACCCCTTCACCCCGAAGCCTGTTTTCACCTAACTGACACGGCCAATTTTTACAATTCTGACCACTGTCACTTTATGAGGTCATAACTCTGAAACGCTTCAACGGATCCTGGTGATTCTGAGATTGTTTTCTCGTGACATATTGTACTTTATGATAGTGGTAAAACTTCTTCGATATGACTTGCATTTATTTGTGAAAAAAACAAAAATTTGTCGAAAATTATGAAAATTTCGCAATTTTCAAATTTTTCGTTTTTATGCCCTTAAATTAGAGAGTTATATCACATAATATAGTTAATAAACAACATTTCCCACATGTCTGCTTTACATCAGCACAATTTTGGAAACATAATTTTTTTTTGTTAGGGAGTTATAAGGGTTAAAAGTTGACCAGCGATTTCTCATTATTGCAACAAAATTTGCAAAACCATTTTTTTTACGGACCACCTCACACTTGAAGTGACTTTGAGGGGTCTATATGACAGAAAATTCCCAAAAGTGACACCATTCTAAAAACTGCACCCCTCAAGGTACTCAAAACCACATTCAAAAAGTTTATTAACCCTTCAGGTGCTTCACAGGAATTTTTTGAATGTTTAAAAAAAATTGAACATTTAACTTTTTTTTCACAAAATTTTTACTTCAGATCCAATTTGTTTTATTTTACCAAGGGTAACAGGAGAAATTGGACCAAAAAAGTCGTTGTACAATTTGTCCTGAGTACGCCGATACCCCACATGTTGGGGTAAACCATTGATTGGGCACATGGCAGAGCTCGGAAGGGAAGGAGCGCCATTTGACTTTTCAATGCAAAATTGGCTGGAATTGAGATCGGAACCCATGTCGTGTTTGGAGAGCCCCTGACGTGCCTAAACAGTGGAAACCCCCACAAGTGACACCATTTTGGAAAGTAGACCCTCTAAGGAACTAATCTAGATGTGTGGTGAGCACTTTGAACCTCCAAGTGCTTCACAGAAGTTTATAATGTAGAGCCGTAAAAAAAAATTAATATTAATTTTCACAAAAAATGATCTTTTTGCCCCAAATTTTTTATTTTCCCAAGGGTAGCAGGATAAATTGGACCCCAAAAGTTGTTGTGAAATTTGTCCTGAGTACGCTGATACTTCATATATGGGGATAAACCACTGTTTGGGCGCATGGCTGAGCTCGGAAGGGAAGGATCGCCATTTGACTTTTCAATGCAAAATTGGCTGGAATTGAGATCGGAACCCATGTCATGTTTGGAGAGCCCCTGACGTGCCTAAACAGTGGAAACCCCCACAAGTGACACCATTTTGGAAAGTAGACCCTCTAAGGAACTAATCTAGATGTGTGGTGAGCACTTTGAACCTCCAAGTGCTTCACAGAAGTTTATAATGTAGAGCCGTAAAAAAAAAAATGAATATTAATTTTCACAAAAAATGATCTTTTTGCCCCAAATTTTTTATTTTCCCAAGGGTAGCAGGATAAATTGGACCCCAAAAGTTGTTGTGTAATTTGTCCTGAGTACGCTGATACTTCATATATGGGGATAAACCACTGTTTGGGCGCATGGCAGAGCTCGGAAGGGAAGGAGCGCCATTTGACTTTTCAATGCAAAATTGGCTGGAATTGAGATCGGAACCCATGTCGTGTTTGGAGAGCCCCTGACGTGCCTAAACAGTGGAAACCCCCACAAGTGACACCATTTTGGAAAGAAGACCCCCTAAGGAACTTATCTAGATGTGTGGTGAGCACTTTTAACCCCCAATTGTTTCACTAAAGTTTAGAATGTAGCGCTATGAAAATTAAAAAATCATTTTTTCTTTCCACTAAATGATGTTTTAGCCCGCAATTTTTTTTCCCCAAGGGTAACAGGAGAAATTGGACCACAAAAGTTATTGTCCAATTTGTCCTGAGTACGCTGATACCCCATACATTGGGGGGAACCACTGTTTGGGCGCACGGCAGAGCTCGGAAGGGAAGGAGCGCCGTTTGAAATGCAGACTTAGATGGATTGGTCTGCAGGTGTCATGTTGCATTTGCAGAGCCCCTGATGTACCTAAACAGTAGAAACCCCCCACAAGTGACCCCATATTGGAAACTAGACCCCCCACGGAACTTATCTAGATGTGTTGTGAGAACTTTGAACCAACAAGTGTTTCACTACAGTTTATCACGCAGAGCCGTGAAAATAAAAAATATTTTTTTTTCCGCGAAAATTATATTTTAGCCCCCACGTTTTTATTTTCCCAAGGGTAACAGGAGAAATTGGACAACAAAAGTTGTTGTCCAATTTGTCCTGAGTATGCTGATACCCCATATATGGGGGGGAACCACTGTTAGTGCGCACGGCAGAGCTCGGAAGGGAAGGAGCGCCGTTTGAAATGCAGACTTAGATGGATTGGTCTGCAGGTGTTATGTTGCATTTGCAGAGTCCCTGATGTACCTAAACAGTAGAAACCCCCCACAAGTGACCCCATATTGGAAACTAGACCCCCCACGGAACTTATCTAGATGTGTTGTGAGAACTTTGAACCAACAAGTGTTTCACTACAGTTTATAACGCAGAGCCGTGAAAATAAAAAATATTTTTTTTTCCACGAAAATTATATTTTAGCCCCCACGTTTTTATTTTCCCAAGGGTAACAGGAGAAATTGGACAACAAAAGTTGTTGTCCAATTTGTCCTGAGTACGCTGATACCCCATATATGGGGGGGAACCACTGTTTGTGCGCACGGCAGAGCTCGGAAGGGAAGGAGCGCCGTTTGAAATGCAGACTTAGATGGATTGGTCTGCAGGTGTCATGTTGCATTTGCAGAGCCCCTGATGTACCTAAACAGTAGAAACCCCCCACAAGTGACCCCATATTGGAAACTAGACCCCCCACGGAACTTATCTAGATGTGTTGTGAGAACTTTGAACCCCCAAGTGTTTCACTACAGTTTATAACGCAGAGCCGCGAAAATAAAAAATATATTTTTTTCCACGAAAATCATATTTTAGCCCCCAGGTTTTTATTTTCCCAAGGGTAAGGCTGGTTTCACACTTGCGTTTTTATCTGCATGCGTTTTTAAAAAAACGCTTGTGTGAAAAAACGCATGTAAACGCGGTAAAACGCATGCGTTTTTTAGACGCAGGCGTTTTTATAGAAAAACACAAGAAAACGAGAAAAAAACAAAAAACCCTAACCCTACCCCTAACCCTAACCTGAAATACGTGGCACTGAAATACGTTTATATACGTATATACGTATATAAGTGCCACGATATTTCAGTGGCCACGTATATAAGTGCCACGTATATAAGTGCCATGTATATAAGTGCCACGTATTTCACGTAAATGCCACGATATTTCAGTGCCACGTATTTCACTGAAATATCGTGGCACTGAAAGACGTGGCACTGAAATACGTGGCACTGAAATACGTGGCACTGAAATATCGTGGCACTGAAAAATCGTGGCACTGAAAAATCGTGGCACTGAAAAATCGTGGCACTGAAATATCGTGGCACTGAAAGATGTGGCACTGAAATATCGTGGCACTGAATTATCGTGGCACTGAAATACGTGGCACTGAAATACGTGGCACTATGACTCAGAAAATGTTCATTAAACGGTTAGGGGTGAGTTTAGGGGTAGGGTTAGGGTTAGGGTTTGGATCCCTTTATCACCTTGATGGTGGTGGGTGACTTTTCAGTGTGTGTTCTGTTTTTTTTCTATAAAAACACATGCGTTTTTAACGCAAACAAACGCGTTGAGATCGGACGCCATGTCGCGTTTGGAGAGCCCCTGATGTGCCTAAACAGTGAAAACTCCCCAATTCTAACTGAAACCCTAACCCCAACCCTAACCCCAGCCCTAACCCTAACCCCAACCCCAACCCTAACCCTAACCCTAGTCCTAACCCCAGCGCTACTTTCACACTAGCGTTTTTTTGCATACGTCGCAATGCGTTGTTTTGGCGAAAAAACATTAGCGACATATTGACACACGTCGCAAGCGTCGTGCGACAGTTGCATCGTGTTGTGGCGGACCGTCGGCAGCAAAAAACGTTACATGTAACTTTTTTTGTGCCGACGGTCCACCATTTCCGTCCGCGCATGCGTGGCTGGAACTCCGCCCCCACCTCCCCACACCTCACAATGGGGCAGCGGATGCGTGGAAAAACAGCATCCGCTGCCCCCGTTGTGTGGCGCTTGCACAGTATGCGTCGGTATGTCGGGCCGACGCAGCGCGACGGCCCCGTACCGACGCTAGTGTGAAAGTAGCCTAACGGGAAAATGGAAATAAATATATTTTTTTAAATTGTATTATTTTTCTCTAACTAAGGGGGTGATGAAGGGGGATTTGATTTACTTTTATAGCGTTTTTTGGGCGGATTTTTATGGTTGGCAGCCATCACACACTAAAAGACGCTTTTTATTGCAAAAAATAGTTTTTGCATCACCACATTTTGAGAGCTATAATTTTTCCATATTTTGGTCCACAGAGTCATGTGAGATCTTGTTTTTTGCGGGAAGAGTTGACGTTTTTATTGGTACCATTTTTGGGTACATGACATTTTTTGATTGCTTTTTATTCCGATTTTTGGGAGGCGGAATGAACAAAAATCAGCAATTCCTGAAATTCTTTTAGGGGGGGCGTTTATACCGTTCTGCGTTTGGTAAAAAGGATAAAGCAGTTTTATTCTTCGGGTCAGTACGATTACAGCGATACCTCATTTATGTAATTTTTTTATGTTTTGGCGCTTTTACACAATAAAAACTATTTTATATAAAAAAAATTATTGTTTTTGCATCGCTTTATTCTGAGAGCTATAACTTTTTTATTTTTCTGCTGATGATGCTGTATGGCGGCTTTTTTTTTGCGGGACAAGATGACGTTTTCAGCGGTACCATGCTTATTTATATCCGTCTTTTTGATCGCGTGTTATTCCACTTTTTGTTTGGCGGTATGAGAATAAAGCGTTGTTTTTTGCCTCATTTTTTTTTTTTTTTTTTTTTTTTTTACGGTGTTCACTGAAGGGGTTAACTAGTGATATAGTTTTATAGGTGGGGTCGTTACGGACGCGGCGATACTAAATATGTGTACTTTTATTGTGTGTTTTTTTTTATTTAGATAAAGAAATGTATTTATGGGAATTTTTTTTTTTTTTTCCTTTATTTAGGAATTTATTTTTTTTTTTATTTTTTTTTTTACACATGTGGAAATTTTTTTTTTTTTACTTTTTTACTTTGTCCCAGGAGGGGACATCACAGATCGGTGATCTGACAGTGTGCACAGCACTCTGTCAGATCATTGATCTGACAGGCACATTGCAGAGGCTTGCCGGCGCCTGCTATGAGGAATTCTCAGCAGACGCCGGCAAGCAGGGTCATCTCATGACCCGGAAGGAGTCCCGCGGCCATCTTGGATCCGGGGACTCCTTCCAGGTCACCGGAGCAGCGCGATCTCATCGCGTTGCTCCGGTGGGAGAGCGCAGGGAGCCCCCGTCCCTGCGCGATCCCCCTCTATGCCGCTGTCACTATTGACAGCGGCATCAGAGGGGTTAAATGCCCGCGATCGGCGATAGCGCCGATCGTGGGCATTGCTGCGGGGTGTCAGCTGTCATATACAGCTGACACCCGCACCCGATCACCGCGGCGCTCAGCGCGAGACCGCGGTGATCGGGGCGCCGTACTAGTACTGCGGCTGTCAGTAATGCAGTGCCGGCAGCGCAGTACTAGTACGGCGCATGTCGGGAAGGGGTTAAAAATGTAGCAGTAATTTTTTATTTATTCAAGGAAATTTACAAAATTTATTTTTTTAGGGACTTAGCCATGTTTGAAGTGCCTTTAGGGGTCCCATATATTTGGAAACCCCCAAAAGTGATACCATTTTAAAAACAGCACCCCCTGACATATTGAAAACTGTTGTCAGGTCATTTATTAACCCTTCAGTTGCTTTTCAGGAATTAATGCAAAATGACATGACAGAAATGAAAATGTGCTTTTTTACCACCTAAATGCCTCTAACTTCTGAACAGGTTACAACAGCCTTTAACCAAAAAAACAAAGGAGAAAAATCTAACCCAGTATCCAATTAAATTCCAAGTAGAAACACAAGCTTATGACCGAAAAACTACTTGAAAATATTACCTATGACACAAAGATTATAAAACCAAATATTTTATTATATCATATAAAGACACCAAACAAAACAAAACACAGAAATCTGGAGGAGGCACAAAAAATATATAAGTTACAGAAATATTTGTACAAAGGCCAATGCAACAGTATTTTAATATATAATAATAATTATGCCTTTGCTTCTGATTTAATTATCAATATAGACATGAGCCACGGTAAGGAACCGCCAACTAATAAATCAATGCCATTAGTGCATTCAAACTACATGGATTTAATATCAACCACTATGGGTAACCTAAATACAAAGTCCATAGTGCATATAGCAATCCCTGCCAATATGGGATACTATAAGGTGCAATGCATATATAACAATCTCTATTAAATACAATTAATCAAGGTGCAGAGTGCATATGATAGTCCTTACCGGTGCTCATGTTAACGTTCCTGTGCCTCAACCCCGCACTCCAACGCGCATTTCGCACGTTGCTTCTTCAGGGCTGTTGGCTACTGCACATTTTTTCAGCCTCCTGCGGTGTGATTGTAGAGCTGTAACTATGTTATCGCATCTCCTAAAAAGATTTAACAAGTGTCACATTTTGTAAGAAAAGTGAGAACATTTAACTTATCAGACTACTTTGTGCCTAAAGGTTTGCAATGCCCAGTGTACATGTCATGATGCATTTTTGGATTTGTGGCAACTCTGGCTCCACTATGATTAAAATGTAGCTTTTTCCTTTCAGACCAATGGGGGGGTTAATGTCAGTTTTACGCTGGCAATCTGCAACTGCAGAGTTGCTGGGTCAGCTGATGTGGGTGAGGACCACTCCCACCATCCTTTAATTGGTCGCCTGATGCATCAGCTGACTGTTGATGAGAGAGTTTCTCTATGGAGACCAGCCGTGCAGTTGCAGCTCTCTGGTGTCAGCTATTTCTGGAGTTTGGAGTCCTGTTTCTGTGTCATCTGCAGTGTGGAGCTTGTCAGCAGAGTCTGGAAGCTAAGTGTTTTGTTTATACCTCAGTGTTTGTCACTGTCCCCTGTGTTGTACCACCTGCAGTGGTGAGGCTGGTGCCCTTGTTGGCCAGTTCACTGGCCAGGGTAGCGTGGAGTGACAGTGAGGGATGAGGGGCCTGATGGTGGTGGGGGGAAGGATCCACTTAGGGTGTTAAGGGAGTGCAGCACAGGCTCAGGTTTGAGCTCAGGTGGTGACCATCCCTCATTTCCCTATCGGAGGGGACTTCCTCTCCTCTTTACCATCCCGTTGTGTGAGTGTCCACTGACCGACCCCTCCATTGGGTAGTTGTATTCCATGACAGTACACTTTAGATAGCCGCACGATGCTTCGGCTGACCGCTCAGCATAATTTTGCCCAATTATTCCACACCTATGTTCTCTAACAGCGAGCCACTGCCAGAATCCTCTGACAGTGACTTAGAGAGTCCAAAATCATTGAATCCTTAAATCCCTCAACGCTCATAATACTGTCAATATTGATGGGTTTGGCCGATTTATGCAAATCTTTAAGCGACCCTTACTGGAAGCATGCTTGTCAGTTGGTGGTCATTTGACCTCACTTCAGATGTGCACTGAACGAACGGTAAAAGATTTGCATTTCAGGTTGCAGTTATTCTCACCAGCGCTAGTCCTGTTTACACAGGATAATATGCTGTCAAGAGCGACAATCTTTTCTGCAGCACAGAAGAACATTTAACCTGATGAATGAGCACTTCACTTGGATGACTGGCAGCCTATTTGGACTGCGCGATTATTGTGAAACAAGCGCTCCTAAGATTGCATGATTGCAATAATTGTGCAGTATAAACAGGTCATAAATTAGTCATGAAGTCAAGTGACGCACAACAAGTCATCACGTGTCACAATAAACACAATGTAATGAACATTGTACTTATTTCCGATTGCATCTCTAGTGATACAGTGGGAGAAATAAATATTTAATCCCTTGCTGATTTTGTAAGTTTGCCCACTGACAAAGACATGAACAGTCTATAATTTTAAGGGTAGAGTAATGTTATCATTGAGAGATAGAATATCAAAAATAAAATCCAGAAAATCACATTGTATAAATCATATAAATTTATTTGCATTTTGCAGTGAGAAATAAGTAATCCCTCTGGCAAACAAGACTAAAGCTACGTTCACATTTGCGTTGTGCGCCGCAGCGTCGGACGCTGCAGCGTCGCCGCATGCATCATGCGCCCCTATATTTAACATGGGGGCGCATGGACATGCGTTGCATTGCGTTTTGGGACGCATGTGTCCTTTTTGGCGCAAGCGGCATGGCGCAGAGGATGCAGCATGATGCATTTTTTTGCGTTCAAAAATAGAACGCATGCTTCGCAAAACGCAGCGTTGTGCCTGCGTTGTTCCTGCGTTGTGCGTTGCGTCGCCGACGCTGCGGCACACAACACAAATGTGAACGTAGCATTAATGCTTGGTGGCAAAACCCTTTTTGGCAAGCACACCAGTCAGACTTTTTTTGTAGTTGATGACGAGGTTTGCGCACGTGTCAGGAATTTTGGTCCGCTCCTCTTTGCAGATCATCTCTAAATCATTAAGATTTTGATTCTGTCGCTTGGCTGTAAGGGGGTTACCATGAACATGTTACGTATAATGTTTATTTATACTCTTAAATTATGTATTGTTTCCAGATATTAGGGTGAGCGTAGTTCCCTAGTTTGCCCATTAGATGGGGATAGAGAATTAGCCTGTAGATGGTTAATGTGGGAGGAGCTAGTGCTAATTAGGGTTCAGAACAGCTGATAATTTAAATCAGTTGGGCGGGAGCGCCCTGTCAGGGCAGTAAGCTCTGCAGCAGCCCAAGATCCAGTCAGGCAGCATCAAGGCCAGGAAGGCTACGAGAGAAAGAAGGAAGGCATTGAAAGGGTCACTGACAAGCGCAGTATAAGTGAGACTGCGGCTGTAGGTGCTAGAAAAGAACTAAGTATGGACAGGTCACTCAGAATGTGGCGTCTTGCTAAGTGGATGGATGTACTTGGGACCAGGGTGAAATGGTTTAGAGGAATCCCTACTAAAGTACCGTATTTTTCGGACTATAGGACGCACCGGACTATAAGGCGCACCCAGGTTTTAGAGGTGGAAAATAGGGAAAAAAATATTTGAAGCAAAAAAAATGTGGTAAAATATTTAATAACATAAATAACATACTATTATATGTGGTGTTATTATATATAATAGTATGTTATTATGTTGGAAGCTGCGGGACCAGTGTGGTGTCTGTGAAGTACGATATGAAGACGCTGGAGGGTGAGTATAAGGGCTCATTTCCACATGCGAGGCACACGTCCGTATCTCGCATGTGGAAACCAAGCTCTGGCGCCGGCACTTTGGAGCGGAGCTGTGCAGCTCCATGTGTTCCTATGCGGCCGCATGCTCCGCTCTGGAGTGCCGGCTCCACAGCTTGGTTTCCACATGCGAGATACGGACGTGTGCCTCGCATGTGGAAATGAGCCCTAAGAATGGGTGCACAGGGCTTATAGTGAAAGCTCCACTCCAGCACTGCAAAATAACACTGGGGTGCTGCTTTAAAATCCCATGGGAGAACTATAACTCCCAGCATGTCCTGCAGATCCTATGACATGCTGGGAGTTATAGTTCACCAAAGGAGTGGCAGAGTGCTTTATTGTGTTTTGTAAAGACTGACCTCTTAATTGTGGCAGCCAGCCACACTGTGGTGAGGTAAAAGCTGGAGCATCCCATAGCTGCACACACACAGAGCCCTCCCTGTTGTTGTTGCCTTTCCACAGCGCAGGACATAAGAGGAAGCTGCAGATTCTAGGTGGGAGTCTGAAGGACCTGTGATGATGTCAGAAGAGGGAGGGCTCTGAGCTGCCATGTGATGCTCCAGCCCGCCCACTTCTGACATCACACAGGTCCTCCCTGTGCACCACAGACAGCTCAGCGTCCAGCACAGGCAGGTATGCAGCGATCTCCTGGCCCCTGCTGCTGCTGCCTCCTCCCCCAGACACAGAGATTCTCCCTGGAATCAGTGCTGGGGAAACTGTGTCGCTGCTTAAGTGCAGTATTCATTTGCTGCTCCCTGCGGTGAGCTCAGCTGATCGGTGGGCGGGGAGCAGCTAATAAATATTCACTGCACTTAATCAGCGGGGCCATGTGGTTTCCCCAGCAGCTGATTCCGGGCAGCGGGGACATCCTGAAGTGGGATAACAGTGCGATCCCACTCCCTGCTGCCCCCCTCCCCACATGCTATATCCGTACTATAAGACGCACCCACACTTTCCTCCCAAATTTGGATGAAAAAAAGTGCGTCTTATAGTCTGAAAAATACGGTAAGACTGGGCACAGAGGACGCTGGAGGACCGGTAAGCACGGTCTGTTCCTGAAGCGAGCTTAGTAAAGATGAAGGAAAGACAGAGTAAGAGGAGAAGCTGTTTAATGTAAAGCCTGATGTAAATGCTGACAAGGAAAGAGAGGAGACAGGGACAGAGAAGAAACTGTGTATTGCAAAGCCTGCTGTAAATGCTGAAGAGAACTGTTATGTGCCTGTTTCAAGTAAAGTTAATTGTTCAAGTGTTCAATGGGACTGTTATTCTGCTTCGGCTGAGGAAAATGTGCAGATCTTTATAGGAAGCCCCAAGGCAAAAGGAGCTGCAGGTATGCTGACTGAGAGTCGTGGAGTGTATGTGAGGGGAGGTCAGGGTGTGCAAGAGACTTTTACCTCAGCCAAGACAACCATCCTGGCCAACCCTTACATGGCAACTCGGAGCTTCAACTCCCTCCATAAGTTTTCTATGGGATTAAGGTCTGGAGACTGGCTAAGCCACTCAGCCATGACCCATTTTTAATGTTCTGGCGGAGGGAAGGAGGTTGTCACTCAGGATTTTACGGTACATGGCTCTATCCATTCTCCCATTGATGCAATGAAGTAGTCCTGTGCCCTTAGCAGAGAAACACCCCCAAAACATAATATTTCCACCTCCCTGCTTGACAGTGGGAGCGGTGTTCTTTGGGTCATAGGCAGCATTTATCTTCCTCCAAACAAGGTGAGTTGAGTTACTACCAAAGACCTCAATTTTTGTCTCATCTGACCACAGTACTGTTGGGAGTCGAGTTCCCACCGCTGCACAGGGGGAATCTCGAACCATGTCTGCTGCGGTCTCCCATTCTGCATCAGCCGCAGTGGAGCCTGCTCAGCGGAGATGTCAGTCCCAGTGTCTCACTGAATCTGAAACTGTGCAAAGGGTTACTGCTGCCTCTCCAGGCTCTACTATTGTACCCTGCACTGGTCTGCGGCGAGCAGGCTTTTCTGGGACTAAGTCCTGCTTTGCACACACTGAGCATGCCCAGGGTAAGATCTCTCAATGGAGATCAAGGGTCACATGCTCAGGTACTGCAGCAACTTCCATTGGTCCTCCAGGAAGGTCCTGTACCTGATCAAGTTCTGTGGCAGCCTTCTATTGGTCCTTCTAGGAAGGTCCTGAAGTTGCTGCAGCTATAAAAGGTTCTCATGACCGCACGGCCATGCGCTAGTATCAAATATGTACGAGCTCAGCGCCAGTGTGGTCAGGGACCCGACTGAAATAAGCCCCTAGAATGCTGGCACCTCCGGCGAGGAGTTTCTTATGAGTGCATTCAGGGCTGGCTAATAGCCATTAGTATTCTGGCTCCACCGGAGAGGAGCTGCGTGTTTGGCTTGGACTGCATGACCACTGTCGGCTCAACTCAGTAGCTGTGTCCCCTGTGTGCTTAGCAGGGCACTGCGTTCTCTTTACTACGGGCTCTGTGAAGTAACAGAGTCCGTTTATACTAATTTACTTCACCGCCTTACTTAGCAGCAGGTTCTTTCCTGCACGGTGGATCCCGGGTTGCGAACGCACCTATCTCATCTAATAAATATATTCGGTGCATTCCGCCAACCCTAACAAGTACCTTCTCTCAATCACTCACAGAATCATCCAGGTGTTCATTGGGAGACTTCAGACGGGCCTGCACATGTGCCTTCTTGAGCAGGGTGACGTTACGTGGCACTGCAGGATTTTAAACCTTTATGACGTAATGTGTCACCAATGGTTTTCTTTGTGACTGTGGTCCCAGCTGCCTTGCGACCATTAACAAGTTCCCCGTGTAATTTTAGGCTGATCTCACATTTCCTCATGATCAAGAATACCTCTCGAGCTGAGATTTTGCATGGTGCCCAAGATCGATGTTGTTTGACAGTCATTTTGTATTTCTTCCATTTTCATACTATTGCACTAACAGTTGCCTCCTTCTCACCCAGCATCTTACTTATGGTTTTGTAGCCCATTCCAGCTTTGTACAGGTCTATGATCTTGTCCCTGACATCTTTCAAAAGCTCTTTGGTCTTGCCCATGTTGTAGAGGGTAGAGTCTGACTGATTTTGCATGGTGCCCCAGATCGATGTCGATTGACAGTAATTTTGTATTTCTTCCATTTTCATACTATTGCACCAACACTTGTCTCCTTCTCATCAGCGTTTTACTTATTGTCTCGATCCATTTTTGAATTTATGACAGCTCTGGTTCCACACATATTAAAACGTTTTCCCTTTCAGGCCATTGGGGGTTAAATACAGTTTTTCCCCGCTGGCAACCTGGTGTTACTGCAGTGTTGCTGGGTCGGCTGTTGTTGCTGGTGACCACTCCCACATCCTTTAAAAGGTCACCTGGTGCATCGGCTGACTGTTGGTGATACAGGTCCTTTCTGAAGACCAACCTAGCAGGAGCATCTCTCTGATGTCAGCCAAGTCTGGTGTCAGGAGTCGTGTTGCTGTGCTATTTGTGGTGTGGAGTTTAGCAGCGGTGTACACAAGCTAAGTGCTGAGTTTTTGTTACCTTGCACCTTTGTTGTTTGTGCATTCCATTTTGGTATTGTGTTCCCCTCACTCTCATATTGTGTCATCCTGTTTATTTGCGTTGTTGTTCTGTTTACATTGTTCTCCTCCTGGGGTGGGATTTGGGGGTTTAGCTCAGGGTTTAACAGGAGATAGGGACAGGTCGGTGACTTGGGCCTCCCTACCTTCAAGGGTACCTGTCACGGGGTCCTTCTCCGGTACCACACAATCAACAGAGCAAGAGAATAGTGAGCAACTCCAAGACCTTTATTTAGGCAAAAATACGAAAGGTCCATATACGATCCACCACACAAAGGATAAAAAAGTCCAGAACATGAATGCAGTTCAGTAACAGGATAAAAGTCCAACAATCCAGCAGAGGATAGCATAGTCCATATACTCTTCTTTTGCTCTGATACGCCGTGTCCACATCATCATTCCACACAGGACTGCCTGTGTCTCACCTCCCTGATATTTACAAGTCCCTCTCATTCACAGGTTAGGGGGATGGGTCGCAGGGGCTCATTGTTTCAACAAGCTAGTTCAATACGTCATTAGCATATTAGCAAACAACATTATTCACTGATCCTGTGGAGAGAAAACAGTACAGTACTGTGGGGGGGGGGGGATATCATGGCAAATAACAACTCATCCTACAAGAGAACACCATGATAATCAGTAAAATATAAATATACACAAAATGATACCCACATAACATATCACACCATCACAGCCTCTCCCCCCTCATAATAAGTGAGCACGCTATGGGGTCTACACAGACCTCTGGCCTGCTCACTTTAGTCCACATTGCTCAATAGTTTATAGTTCCTTGTACAATGGCAGGGGTTGCAATAATCATGAGCACTTGTCCATAAATTGCCGGGTCCCTGCTTTATGGTCATACCAGGCTTTTTGATTGGACTGGCCCGTTCGCTGATGTTCATTAGCCAAGGTAGCTAGCTGGGCGAGACAGTCTCTGAACTGTAGAACGTAGGGCATGATGGGCATTCCAGTATCTGCAATATCTCCCTCCAATTGTTCTTTCAGAAGAGTGAGAGGCCCACGGACCTTCTGCTCCCACAAAATGAATTTGTAACTCCCCAATGTCATTTCCAAGGAGGATATCTGCAGGAAGTCCTCCCATAACTCCAACCCAACTCAGTATTTCTCCAAAACCATAATCCAAATGTACCAAAGCTCGCTGTATATATTTGCGGACACCCCCTGCCAGGATAATGGGAATTCCCGGGCCCTGGTGAATTGCCTTGGGTTGAACCACACGGGAGTCAGCGATAGTCAGGAATGCCCCCGTGTCTCTAAATCCTGACACTTTGTATCCATCAATTAAGACATCCTGCAGGTGGCAATGCCATTGCTCTGTATTTCTGATGGACAAAGGTCGGAGTCCGTACACTCCAGGAGGGGTATCTATGGTGCCGTGGTCGGTGGTCCACTCTGGTGGGGGTGGTGGTAGCTCTTCCTCAGGCGGGATGGAGTGTGCAGGATGCACTGGATGAGGTGGGGCTGCATGGGGCTTCCGCCGAATCCTTGAGGGACAGCCAGACTGCAAATGTCCAGGTTGCCCACACCCATAACATCTCTCTGTGATACCCCCAGGTTGTGGTCGGAACTGTTGGGGCCCAGGATTGTGAGGCGTGATTGTCATCGGTTTGCGACTAGATGGAAGGGCAGATACAATCAGAGGGGGATGGGGCATGGGAGAAGGCTCCGGTACCACACAATCAACAGAGCAAGAGAATAGTGAGCAACTCCAAGACCTTTATTTAGGCAAAAATATGAAAGGTCCATATACGATCCACCACACAAAGGATAAAATAGTCCAGAACATGAATGCAGTTCAGTAACAGGATAAAAGTCCAACAATCCAGCAGAGGATAGCATAGTCCATATACTCTTCTTTCGCTCTGATACGCTGTGTCCATATCATCATTCCACACAGGACTGCCTGTGTCTCACCTCCCTGATATTTACAAGTGCCTCTCCTCATTCACAGGTTAGGGGGATGCGTCGCTGGGGTTTATTGTTTAAACAAGCTAGTTCAATACGTCATTAGCATATTAGCAAACAACATTATTCACTGACCCTGTGGAGAGATAACAGTACAGTACTGTGGGGGGGAATATCAGATGGCAAATAACAACTCATCCTACAAGAGAACACCATGATAATCAGTGAAATATAAATATGCACAAAATGATACCCACATAACATATCACACCATTACAGGACCCCCAAGCTAAGGAAAGACAGGGCTCCCCCTAGCCTGAGGGGAAATTCAGGGGCCCAGATTCCCATGTTTTCCCATTATTGCCCCGTGACTCTTATGGTTTTTTAGCCCATTCCAGCTTTGTACAGGTCTATGATCTTGTCCCTGACATCCATAGAAAGCTCTTTAGTCTTGCCCATGTTGTAGAGGTTAGAGTCTGATTAATTGAGTCTGTGGACAGCAGTCTTTTATAAAGGTGACTATGTCAGACAGCTGTCTTTAAAGGGAACCTGTCACCCCCTCCAGGCGTTTGTAACTAAAAGAGCCACCTTGTGCAGCAGTAATGCTGCATTCTGACAAGGTGGCTCTTTTAGTTTGGGTCCCTGGCACTGCTGAAATAATCGTTTTTACAATTTGTTGCTCATACCTGTGAAATCGCCAGGGGGCAGGTCTTTCCCCCCGAATCCAGACGCCTCACAGCCGTCAATCATGGCCTCTGCGCCGGGCGCCGCCTCCTCTTCCTTCAGTATCGTCCACAGCGCCTGCTATTTGTATATCAGCCCTCTGACCGAGCACTCTGCCCTCCAGCCTGTGGCGGTTTTAATTGTAGCAGGATCCTACATATCCTTGAATTCAGGCTTTAGCCTAAGAGAGGTATTCACACTAGACATGTAGGTTCCTAGAAAACTGGAGACACCTTGTCGTTGGCTGCTGGACATGCATGAATTGGCCAAATTATGTGCGAAGTGTCTCCATTTTTCCTTGTTATCTGGAGCAGTAATGCTATTCATATTTCATATATTTCATATTTACATGCTTTAGCACTACAGAGTGCAACTTTATTTGTTTGTTGTATATGGAGGTGGCTGCTCCTAGTTTGCACCTGTATACTCCAGTTTTCTGATTTGGAAGTGCCAGTCAGTTTTTTGTTATTTGGAACCACCAGATGACCGCTGACATGCTTACACCCCTGGTCTTGGGAACCACCTGACCTTAATCCTGGGGGTTGGTCTGCTGCTCCAGGACCTTCCCATTTAAAGGACACCTTATCTCAATGTGACCGGCTTTGTCACTCCTGCTGGACAGATCGAACTGTGGCCTTTCGGTCACTATGGGCATACCTTCTTTGGAACGATGGCAGGTGCTTTCGTCGATACCAAGGCAAGCTGTAGGGTATGTACTGCTTGGCACAGCACAGCAACCTTTTTGTCAAGTCATTCACTTGCTGTTGTAGCGTCAAGGTAATACTGGCCACTTGAGCTGGTGCAGATGAAAGTGCAGGCTTCTCGCCAATGGAACTGTAAACTGCTTGGCCGTAACTGGTGGTGTAATGCTGGGTAGGAGCAATGTGGTTGCCCACTACTAAGGTGACCGCATCAGCAGGCTCTTAAAGACCGATCTTTAAATTGTGCAAAATCCATATCAGGGTTTTGGAAAGACAGCTACCGCAGCTGCAGTTTATCTGAATCGGACAGGAGGCCTGCTATGAACTGCTCTTTTATCATTTTATCAGCCTCAGATGCTTCCAGGATCAATCTGCCTAATGGCCCTGAGGGCCTCCTGTAGATTTAGTGCATGGTCCCTTATTGTCTCCTGAGATCTTTGCTGCTGAAAAACCTCATTTTAATTTCTGCCTTAGTGCAGGTATGAATGGAGTCTCTTAAGCTGGAGTCACACTAAACGACTTACCAACGATCACGCCCAGCGATACGACCTGGCCGTGATCGTTGGTAAGTCGTTGTGTGGTCGCTGGGGAGCTGTCACAGACAGCTCTCTCCAGCGACCAACGATCAGGGGAACGACTTCGGCATCGTTGAAACTGTCTTCAAAGATGCCGAAGTCCCTCTGCAGCACCCGGGTAACCAGGGTAAACATCGGGTTACTAAGTGCAGGGCCGCGCTTAGTAACCCAATATTTACCCTGGTTACCATTGTAAAAGTAAAAAAAAAAAACAGTACATACTCACATTCTGATGTCTGTCACGTCCCCCGCCGGCGTCCACAGGGTTAAAACTGCTTTCGGCAAGAGTGCTGCTAATGCACGCGCTGCTGCCGAGAGCTTCCCTGCACTGAATGTGTCAGCGCCGGCAGTAACAGCGGTGACGTCACCGCTGTGCCTTGCTTTACGGCCGGCGCTAACACAGTCAGTGCAGGGAAGCTCTCGGCAGCAGCGCATGCATTAGCAGCGCTCCTGCCGAAAGCAGTTTTAACCCTGTGGACGCCGGCGGGGGACATGACAGACATCAGAATGTGAGTATGTACTGTTTTTTTTTTAACTTTTACAATGGTAACCAGTGTAAATATCAGGTTACTAAGCGTGGCCCTGCACTTAGTAACCCGATATTTACCCTGGTTACAAGTGAACACATCGCTGGATCGGCGTCACACACGCCGATCCAGCGATGACAGCGGGTGATCAGCGACCAAAAAATGGTCCTGATCATTCCCCAACGACCAACGATCTCCCAGCAGGGGCCTGATCGTTGGTCGCTGTGACACATAACGAGATCATTAGCAGGATCGTTGCTACGTCACCAAAAGCGTGACGTTGCAATGATATCGTTAACGATATTGTTATGTGTGACTCAGCCATTAGTGAGCACAGCTTCTATAATTTGTTTGGTAGCATTAGGCCAGGAATTGGCCTCTCGCTGTGCAGCAAAAGTGAGTTGACTGATTAGATTAGTAACTTTTTGTGCCTCTGTCATAGGGTATAGCTGAAATTCAGCAGCTTGTCTTTAAATTGTTGCAGAGTGTGGTGCCCACCTTTATACCGTGGTAGCCAGGGGGCACCAGGGATATATAGCATGGTGAGTGGCAAGATGGAATCTGTGGTATCGCAGCCATGGAAACTAGCTGCTCCAGCTCAGGAATCCGCACTTTCCTCTATTTTTAGTGTGTGACATGGCCATCACCTCCTTTTACAGGTAACCCGTGTTAATACTACGCAACGTCCTGTTGTTGCAGTCTCTCACTGGCAGGTCTTCAGGTAGATGGCACAGCAGGCAATCCTGTTTGTGATTCCAGATATCTGTTTGGATTGGCCTCTGCCGAACCAGGGCATAATGGCCAACGGTCATGGTGGTCTCAATACCTCATGGTGTGATGAACCCAGCTCTCTTCCGGCAATGCGTAGCAGCCCTCCTCACTCCCGCTACATATAACGCTATACGTGCACCAAAACTTCTCTCAGCCTACACCTTGACATCCATGGCACCTCAGGCTTACTTCAGCCTCTTTCCACCGCTGACAACTAAGGATCATATCAAGACATCTCTTCTCTGATCCCTAACGGATGTCATTTGGCAGTTTGGCCCTTCGTGAACTCCGCAGGACACTGTCACACGCGGCTACACAGATTTCACTGGCTGGCCTCCTTGATCTCCACGACCACTCAATCCCAGGGGCACATATTTGCTTCTCCTGGGCTTGGCAGTTCCCCTGCAGGGGCTGCTAACCGCCAGACTTCACAATAGCCCTAGCTACATGTGTGTGTGTGTAAAAATGGCTGAAGAGCTGGCTTCTCACACCATCAGAGTTCACAGACATTTGTGATGCCTGGCTTTGTTGGGCGCTACAGCGCCAACCCTGGCTAATCAAAAGCTGCACCGTGGATGCCGGAAGGTAAGAGATTTGCATACCGCTGACCTGCACACTGAATTGGAGTCCTGTGAATGAATCCACTCATCTCTAGTCCCATCTATCCCGGACACAGTGGGACAGTCCCGGATTTGAGTCTATGCTGTGCAGTCTTGGATGTCTTCTAAATGTCCCTTACTGCCATCTCCTTCAGCCAGGGTAGAAAGAAACGGTAAATAGGCATGCATTGGGCTGTGGCTAGGTGCATGGCCAAAATTTGCCACGGCGAGCTATGCGCACCTCATAATTTGTCCCTCTCTGTTCTATGAAAGTTGGGAGGTGTGCATGACCGCATGTATGGCTCTTGCCAGTGACACGGGAGAATACTCTCTAAAGAGGCAGTTTGCATATGGGAGAATACTGACAGCATGTAGTGCACTTACTGTAAGGATTCAGAAGTCTGCAGACTTGCATCACAAGACAGGACAACCCTATCAAGCAGCTGTTTTATTACTTATATGGGGTATCCAGGATAAGAATATTATTGGCCTAGCTTTAGGATATGTCATCAATATAGATTTTCAGCATATTCAACTATCATCTATTTTTCCAGGGGCCACGGAGCCTGTGCAAGCCTCTTCAATAAATACATCACTCCGTCTCTCTGCTCGCCATATAATTAGAAGCAGCGATTCTGGGTGTTTTGAAGTGTTTGTTTTTTTAATTTAAATTGTTTACGCACAGTCAGTTGTCACATTACACAGTGCATACACATATAATATACTGTGACATGCACAGCTCCATTCACTGGGTAATGGCCATTGCCAAGCACTCTATTCCTTATTAAATTTTGACAGTATAGTTGCTGTTTATGTGATATATTTGTACTCAATAACTTTCTCAACTGAGTTTATGAGAGAGCAAGCTTTTATAGACTTGTGGTTTAAATGAACTTTGCTCACATCGATCAGTTCTTCTGTTTATTTTTTATAAGACTCATCCAGACACTTGTAAATGTACACTGTGTTCCAAACTATTATGCAAATTGGATTTAAGTGTCATAAAGATTTAATTGTTTTGTTTTTCAAATAAACTTGTGGATGGTATTGTCTCAAGGCTCAATGGATCACTAAAATCAATCTTAACCCCTTCACCCCCAAGGGTGGTTTGCACGTTATGGACCGGGCCAATTTTTACAATTCTGACCACTGTCCCTTTATGAGGTTTTAACTCTGGAACGCTTCAACGGATCCCGGTGATTCTGACACTGTTTTCTCGTGACATATTGTACTTCATGATAGTGGTAAAATTTCTTTGATATTGCATGCGTTTATTTGTGAAAAAAACGGAAATTTGGCGAAAATTTTAAAAATTTTGCAATTTTCCAACTTTGAATTTTTATGCAATTAAATCACAGTGATATGTCACACAAAATACTTAATAAGTAACATTTCCCACATGTCTACTTTACATCAGCACAATTTTGGAACCAAAATATTTTTTTGTTAGGGAGTTATAAGGGTTAAAAGTTGACCAGCAATTTCTCATTTTCACAACACCATTTTTTTTTAGGGACCACATCTCATTTGAAGTCATTTTGAGGGGTCTATATGATAGAAAATACCCAAGTGTGACACCATTCTAAAAACTGCACCCCTCAAGGTGCTCAAAACCACATTCAAGAAGTTTATTAACCCTTAAGGTGTTTCACAGGAATTTTTGGAATGTTTAAATAAAAATGGGGTCTAAGGGGTAACGTTTCTCCTTATGGAGAGTGACATACCAGCTGGCTTGTCAAGGTAAGGAGGCTTATTCGCCGTGCAATGCTCCTCTGGGAATTTAAATATGCAAATTGCCTCTGCTGAAAAAAAGAGGACTTAACTCTATAGCGCCACCTATTGGAAGTAGCGATCCTACAAGTCACAATCAACCCTTTATCGAGTCGTGCAATATGACTTAGGATAAAAGCCAAATCAGTATCTCAATTCGCAGACACGGTGTTTCGGGCTGTTGGCCCTCGTCAGTGCGAAGCATGAGAACTGATTTGGCTAGGTGAGAGGCTCGCTACTTCCAACAGTTTATAATGCAGAACCGTAAAAATAAAAAATCATATTTTTTCACAAAAATGATCTTTTCGTCCCCAATTTTTTATTTTCCCAAGGGTAAGAGAAGAAATTGGACCCCAAAAGTTGTTGTACAATTTGTCCTGAGTACGCTGATACCCCATATGTGGGTGTAAACCACTGTTTGGGCGCATGGGAGAGCTCGGAAGGGAAGGAGCGCCGTTTGACTTTTCACTGCAAAATTGACAGGAATTGAGATGGGACCCCATGTTGCGTTTGGAGAGCCACTGATGTGCCTAAACATTGAAACCCCCCAACAAGTGACACCATTTTGGAAAGTAGACCCCCTAAGGAACTTATCTAGAGGTGTAGTGAGCACTTTGACCCACCAACTGCTTCACAGAAGTTTATAATGCAGAGCCGTAAGAATAAAACAAACATTTTTTTCCCACAAAAATAATTTTTTAGCCCCCAGTTTTGTATTTTCCCGAGGGTAACAGGAGAAATTGGACCCCAAAAGTTGTTGTCCAATTTGTCCTGAGTACGCTGATACCCCATATGTGGGGGAAACCACTGTTTGGGCGCATGGGAGGGCTCGGAAGGGATGGAGCGCCATTTTGAATGCAGACTTAGATGGAATGGTCTGCAGGCGTCACATTGCGTTTCAGAGCCCTAATGTACCTAAACAGTAAAAAAAAAAACACAAGTGACACCATTTTGGAAAGTAGACCCCCTAAGCAACTCATCTAGATGTGTTGTGAGAGTTTTGAACCCTCAAGTGTTTAACTACAGTTTATAACGCATAGCCGTGAAAATAAAAAAAAAAAATTTCCCCCCAAAATTATTTTTTAGTCCCCAGTTTTGTATTTTCCCAAGGGTAACAAGAGAAATTGGACCCCAAAAATTGTTGTCCAATTTGTCTTGAGTACGCTGATACCCCACATGTGGAGGGGAACCACCGTTTGGGCGCATGGGAGGGCTCGGAAGGGAAGGAGCGCCATTTTGAATGCAGACTTAGATGGAATGGTCTGCAGGCGTCATATTGCGTTTGCAGAGCCCTAATGTACCTAAACAGTAAAAAAAAACACAAGTGACACCATTTTGGAAAGTAGACCCCCTAAGCAACTCATCTAGATGTGTTGTGAGAGTTTTGAACCCTCAAATGTTTCACTACAGTTTATAACGCATAGCCGTGAAAAAAAAAAAATAAAATTTCCCCCCAAAATAATTTTTTAGCCCCCAGTTTTGTATTTTCCCAAGGGTAACAGGAGAAATTGGACCCCAAAAGTTGTTGTCCAATTTGTCCTGAGTACGCTGATACCACATTTGTGGGGGGGAACCACTGTTTGGGCGCATGGGAGGGCTCGGAAGGGATGGAGTGCCATTTTGAATGCAGACTTAGATGGAATGGTCTGCAGGCGCCACATTGCGTTTGCAGAGCCCTAATGTACCTAAACAGTAAAAAAAAACCACAAGTGACACCATTTTGGAAAGTAGACCACCTAAGCAACTCATCTAGATGTGTTGTGAGAGTTTTGAACCCTCAAGTGTTTCACTACAGTTTATAACGCATAGCTGTGAAAATAAAAAAAAAAACATTTTCCCCCCAAAATTATTTTTTAGTCCCCAGTTTTGTATTTTCCCAAGGGTAACAGGAGAAATTGGACCCCAAAAATTGTTGTCCAATTCGTCTTGAGTACGCTGATACCCCACATGTGGAGGGGAACCACCGATTGGGCGCATGGGAGGGCTCGGAAGGGAAGGAGCGCCATTTGGAATGCAGACTTAGATGGAATGGTCTGCAGGCGTCACATTGCGTTTGCAGAGGCCCTAATGTACCTAAACAGTAGAAACCCCCCACAAGTGACACCATTTTGGAAAGTAGACCCCCTAAGCAACTCATCTAGATGTGTTGTGAGAGCTTTGAACCCTCAATTGTTTCACTACAGTTTATAACGCAGAGCCATGCAAATAAAAAAAAATCTTTTTTCCACAAAAATTATTTTTTATACCCCAGTTTTGTATTTTCCCAAGGGTAACAGGAGAAATTGGACCCCAAAAGTTGTTCTCAATGTGTTCTGAGTACGCTGATACCCAATATGTTGGGGTAAACCCCTGTTTGGGCGCACGGGAGAGCTCGGAAGGGAAGGAGCACTGTTTTACTTTTTCAACGCAGAATTGGCTGAAATTGAGATCGGACGCCATGTCACGTTTGGAGAGCCCCTGATGTGCCTAAACAGTGGAAACCCCCCAAATAACTGAAACCCTAATCCAAACACACCCCTAATCCCAACAGTAACCCTAACCACACCTCTAACCCAGACACACCCCTAACCCTAATCCCAACCCTATTCCCAACCGTAGATGTAATCCAAACCCTAACCCTAACTTTAGCCCCAACCCTAACCCTAACTTTAGCCCCAACCCTAACTGTAGCCTTAACCCTAACCCTAGCCCCATCCCTAACCATAGCCCCAACCTAACCCTAGCCCCAACCCTAGCCCCAACCCTAACCCTAGCCCCAACCCTAACCTTAGCCCTAGCCCTAACCCTAGCCCTAACCCTAGCCCTAACCCTAATGGTAAAATGGAAATAAATACATTTTTTAAATTTTTTTATTTTTCCCTAACTAAGGGGGTGATGAAGGGGGGTTTGATTTACTTTTATAGCGGGTTTTTTAGCGGATTTTTATGATTGGCAGCTGTCACACACTGAAAGAAGCTTTTTATTGCAAAAAATATTTTTTGCGTTACCACATTTTGAGAGCTATAATTTTTTCATATTTGAGTCCACAGAGTCATGTGAGGTCTTGTTTTTTGCGGAACGAGTTGACGTTTTTATTGGTAACATGCTCGGGCACGGGAGAGTTTTTGATCGCTTTTTATTCCGATTTTTGTGAGGCAGAATTACCAAAAACCAGCTATTCATGAATTTCTTTTGGGGGAGGCGTTAATACCGTTCTGCGTTTGGTAAAATTGATAAAGCAGTTTTATTCTTCGGGTCAGTACGATTACAGCGATACCTCATTTCTATCATTTTTTTATGTTTTGGCGCTTTTATACGATAAAAACTATTTTATAGAAAAAATAATTATTTTGGCATCGCTTTATTCTGAGGACTATAACTTTTTTATTTTTTCGCTGATGATGCTGTATGGCAGATCGTTTTTTGCGGGACAGGATGACGTTTGCAGCGTTACCATGGTTATTTATATCTGTCTTTTTGATCGCGTGTTATTCTACTTTTTGTTTGGCGGTATGAGAATAAAGCGTTGTTTTTAGCCTCGTTTTTTTTTTTTTTTTTTTTTTTTTTTTTACGGTGTTTACTGAAGGGGTTAACTAGTGATATAGTTTTATGGGTGAGGTCGTTACGGACGCGGCGATACTAAATATGTGTACTTTTATTGTTTGATTTTTTTTATTTAGATAAAGGAATGTATTTATGGGAATAATATATATATTTTTTTCTTTATTTAGGAATTTTTTTTTCTTTTTTTTTTTTACACATGTGGTAATTTTTTTTTTAACTTTTCTACTTTGTCCCAGGGGGGGACATTACAGATCGGTGATCTGACAGTGTGCACAGCACTCTGTCAGATCACCGATCTCACTTACAGCCGTGCAGGCTGCAGCTTTCATCTGCAGCCTGCACGGCACCCGGAGGTAATCCCTGCAGGACCCGGATGCAGCCCCGCGGCCATTTTGGATCCGGGGCCTGCAGGGATAGGAGGTAGGAGACCCTCGCAGCAACGCGATCGCATCGCGTTGCTCCGGGGGTCTCAGGGAAGCCCGCAGGGAGCCCCCTCTGTTATGATCCTTAGTGGTTGAGGATCACAAATTACTCCAGCTAAGTAAGGCTACGTTCACACTAGCGTTGTGCGCCGCTGCGTCGGCGACGCAACGCACAACGCACGCAAAAACGCGTCAAAACGCTGCATTTTGCGACGAATGCGTCGGTTTTTGCCGAAAATCGGACGCAAGAAAAATGCAACTTGTTGCGTTTTCTTGGTCCGACGCTTGCGGCAAAAAAGACGCATGTGTCGCACAACGCAAGAAAAAAAACGCATGCGTCCCCCATGTTAAGTATAGGGGCGCATGACGCATGCGTCGCCGCTGCGTCGCCGACGCAAACCCGACGCACATTAGCTTAACGCTAATGTGAACGTAGCCTAACAAACATAGGACAAGCTCTAGGGAGGTGGCAAACTGGACTGACCGCAAATCTGAACCTATCCAAACACACTAGAAGTAGCCGGTGAACGTGCCTAAAAATCCTAGACGTCTCGAGCCAGCCTGAGGAACTATCTACCCCTAGAGAGAAAGAAAGACCTCTCTTGCCTCCAGAGAAATAATCCCCAAAGATATAGAAGCCCCCAACAAATAATAACGGTGAGGTAAGAGGAAGGCACATACACAGGGGTGAAAGCAGATTCAGCAAATGGGGCCCACTAATACTAGATAGCAGAAAATAGAAAAGGGAATCTATGCGGTCAGTAAAAAACCCTTACAAAATATCCACTCTGAGATTTCAAGAACCCCCACACCAACTAACGGTGTGGGGGGAGAAACTCAGTCCCCTAGAGCAACCAGCAAGCGAGGAAATCACATTTTAGCGAGCTGGACTAAAAACATAATGAACGCTGATAATCAAAAAATGATCAAACAAAAACTTAGCTTGTCTTGGAGAGACTGGGAGCAAGGTAGACACAAGGAATCTGAAGAGCACTGAATACATTGATAGCAGGCAAGGAACTGAGTATCCAGGTGGGCTAAATAGGAAACCAACCAAGGATAACGAACCAGCTGATGCTGCAACCTGCAGAAAGACAACACTACACAGTACCGCTTGTGACCACTAGAGGGAGCCCAAAAATAGAGTTCACAACAGTAACCCCCCCTTGAGGAGGGGTCACCGAACCCTCATCAAGACCCCCAGGGCGATCAGGATGAGCCGCGTGGAAGGCACGAACCAAATCGGCCGCATGAACATCAGAGGCGACAACCCAGGAATTATCCTCCTGACCATAGCCCTTCCACTTAACCAAATACTGCAGCCTCCGTCTAGAGATACGAGAATCCAAAATCTTCTCCACCACGTACTCCAATTCGCCCTCGACCAGCACCGGAGCAGGAGGCTCAACAGAAGGAACCACAGGTACCACATACCTCCGCAACAAAGACCTATGGAACACATTATGAATGGCAAACGATGCTGGGAGATCCAAACGAAAAGACACCGGGTTAAGGATTTCCAAGATCTTATAAGGACCGATGAAGCGAGGCTTGAATTTAGGAGAGGAGACCTTCATAGGAACATACCGAGAAGACAGCCACACCAAATCCCCAACGCGAAGTCGGGGACCCACACCGCGGCGGCGGTTGGCAAAGCGCTGAGCCTTCTCCTGTGACAACCTCAAATTGTCCACCACATGGTTCCAAATCTGCTGCAACCTATCCACCACAGAATCCACCCCAGGACAGTCAGAAGGCTCAACCTGACCCGAGGAAAAACGAGGATGGAAACCAGAATTGCAGAAAAAAGGCGAAACCAAAGTAGCAGAACTAGCCCGATTATTAAGGGCAAACTCGGCCAAAGGCAAAAAGGTCACCCAATCATCCTGATCAGCAGAAACAAAACATCTCAAATAAGTTTCCAAGGTCTGATTAGTTCGCTCGGTTTGGCCATTAGTCTGAGGAAAGAAGGCCGACGAAAAAGACAAATCAATGCCCATCTTAGCACAAAAAGTCCGCCAAAACCTGGACACAAACTGGGATCCTCTATCAGACACAATATTTTCAGGAATGCCGTGCAAGCGAACCACATTCTGAAAAAATAGAGGAACCAAATCGGAGGAAGAAGGCAACTTAGGCAAGGGCACCAAATGGACCATCTTGGAAAAACGATCACACACCACCCAGATGACAGACATTTTCTGAGATACTGGAAGATCCGAAATAAAATCTATGGAAATGTGCGTCCAAGGCCTTTTCGGAACAGGCAAAGGCAAAAGCAAACCGCTTTCACGAGAACAGCAAGGCTTAGCCCGAGCACAAATCCCACAAGACTGCACAAAGGAACGCACATCCCGCGACAAGGAAGGCCACCAGAAGGACCTAGCCACCAAATCTCTGGTACCAAAAATCCCAGGATGACCCGCCAACACCGAAGAATGAACCTCGGAAATAACTCTGCTGGTCCATCTATCCGGGACAAACAGTCTCTCTGGTGGACAACGGTCAGGTCTATCCGCCTGAAATTTCTGCAGCACTCGTCGCAAATCTGGGGAAATGGCAGACAAAATAACTCCCTCTCTGAGAATACCAGCCGGCTCAGAAACTCCCGGAGAGTCAGGCACAAAACTCCTAGAAAGTGCATCAGCTTTCACGTTCTTCGAACCGGGCAGGTATGAGACCACGAAGTTGAAACGGGAGAAAAACAACGACCAACGAGCCTGTCTAGGATTCAGGCGCTTGGCAGATTCAAGATAAATCAGATTTTTGTGATCCGTCAAGACCACCACACGATGTTTAGCTCCTTCGAGCCAATGACGCCACTCCTCAAATGCCCACTTCATAGCCAACAACTCCCGATTACCAACATCATAATTCCACTCGGCAGGCGAAAACTTTCTTGAAAAGAAAGCACATGGCTTCACCACAGAGCCATCAGAGCTTCTCTGCGACAAAACAGCCCCTGCTCCAATCTCAGAAGCATCAACCTCGGGGAGAGAGACATCTGGCTGACATAAGACTGGAGCTGAAGAAAACCGGTGCTTCAGCTCCCGAAAGGCCTCCACGGCCGCAGGAGACCAATTAGTCACATCAGAACCCTTCTTGGTCAAATCCGTCAAAGGTTTAACCACGCTAGAAAAATTAGCGATGAAACGACGGTAAAAATTAGCAAAACCCAAGAAATTCTGAAGACTCTTAACAGACGTGGGCTGAGTCCAGTCATGAATAGCCTGGACCTTGACTGGGTCCATCTCCACAGTAGAAGGAGAAAAAATAAAACCCAAAAAGGAGACCTTCTGTACTCCGAAGAGGCATTTTGAGCCCTTCACAAATAAAGCATTAGCACGCAGGACCTGAAACACCATCCTGACCTGCTTCACATGGGACTCCCAATCATCAGAAAAGACCAAAATGTCATCCAGATAAACAATCATAAATTTATCCAGATATTCTCGGAAGATGTCATGCATAAAGGACTGAAACACAGAAGGAGCATTAGAGAGTCCAAAAGGCATCACTAAGTACTCAAAATGGCCTTCGGGCGTATTAAATGCTGTTTTCCATTCATCTCCCTGCTTAATGCGCACAAGGTTATACGCACCACGGAGATCTATCTTGGTGAACCAACTGGCACCCTTAATCCGAGCAAACAAATCAGACAATAGTGGCAAAGGATACTGAAATTTGACTGTAATTTTATTCAGAAGACGATAATCTATACAAGGTCTCAAAGAACCGTCCTTCTTGGCCACAAAAAAAAATCCTGCACCAAGAGGGGAAGAGGATGGGCGAATATGTCCCTTCTCCAAAGACTCCTTTATATAACTCCGCATCGCGGCATGCTCTGGTATAGACAAATTAAAAAGTCGTCCCTTAGGGAATTTACTACCAGGAATTAAATTTATAGCACAGTCACAATCCCTATGAGGGGGCAGGGCACTGGACCTGGGCTCATCAAATACATCCTGGAAGTCAGACAAAAACTCAGGGACCTCAGAAGGAGTGGAAGAAGCAATAGACACCAACGGAGTATCGCCATGAATTCCCTGACAACCCCAACTCGACACAGACATAGCTTTCCAATCTAAAACTGGATTATGAGCTTGCAGCCATGGCAGACCCAAAACGACAACATCATGCAAATTATGCAGAACAAGAAAGCGAATCACCTCCTGATGTACGGGAGTCATGCACATGGTCATTTGCGTCCAATACTGAGGCTTATTCTCAGCCAATGGCGTAGCATCAATTCCCCTCAGAGGAATAGGAAATTCCAAAGGCTCCAGGACAAAACCACAGCGCCTGGCAAACGACAAATCCATCAGATTCAGGGCAGCACCCGAATCCACAAAAGCCATAACCGGGTAGGACGACAAAGAACAAATCAAAGTAACAGACAAAATAAATTTAGGCTGCATAGTACCAATGGTGACAGGTTTAGGGATTTTTTTTTAAGCGTTTAGAGCATGCTGAGATAACATGAGTAGAATCACCACAGTAAAAGCACAACCCATTTTGACATCTATGACTTTGTCGCTCAATTCTGGTCAGAGTTCGGTCACATTGCATAGGCTCAGGTCTCTGTCCAGAAAATACCGCCAAAGGATGAGCAGATATGCGCTCCCGCAAACGCCGATCAACCTGAATGGCTAAAGCCATAGAATCACTCAGACTTGTAGGGGTGGGAAACCATAACACCACCATAACATTCTTAACGGCCTCAGAAAGACCTTCTCTGAAATTTGCAGCCAGGGCACACTCATTCCATTGAGTAAGCACCGACCATTTACGAAATTTTTGACAATACACCTCTGCTTCATCCTGACCTTGAGAGATAGCCAGCAACGCTTTTTCTGCCTGATTCTCAAGATTAGGCTCCTCATAAAGCAGTCCAAGAGCCAGAAAAAATGCATCTACATTAAGCAATGCAGGATCTCCTGGCGCCAGAGAGAAAGCCCAATCTTGAGGGTCGCCACACAACAAGGAGATAACAATTTTAACTTGCTGAGCGGAATCACCAGAGGAACGAGGTCTCAGAGATAGAAATAACTTACAATTATTCTTAAAATTTAGAAACCTAGATCTATCTCCAGAAAACAATTCAGGAATGGGTATCTTTGGTTCTGACATAGGGCTATGAATAACAAAATCCTGAATACTTTGCACCCATGCAGTAAGATGATCCACACTAGAAGTCAGAGTCTGAACATTCATGTCTGCAGCTGAGCTCAAAAGCACCCAGAGTTCAAGGGGATGAAAGAAGCTAAACAGACTGCAGCAAAGGAAAAGCGGGAGGAAAAAAAAAAAAATGTACTCAGGTCTTTTTATCCCACTTCTGCGATGCATTAAACACTTTTTGGCCTGCTATACTGTTATGATCCTTAGTGGTTGAGGATCACAAATTACTCCAGCTAAGTAACAAACATAGGACAAGGAGGTGGCAAACTGGACTGACCGCAAATCTGAACCTATCCAAACACACTAGAAGTAGCCGGTGAACGTGCCTAAAAATCCTAGACGTCTCGAGCCAGCCTGAGGAACTAACTACCCCTAGAGAGAAAGAAAGACCTCTCTTGCCTCCAGAGAAATAATCCCCAAAGATATAGAAGCCCCCAACAAATAATAACGGTGAGGTAAGAGGAAGGCACATACACAGGGGTGAAAGCAGATTCAGCAAATGAGGCCCACTAATACTAGATAGCAGAAAATAGAAAAGGGAATCTATGCGGTCAGTAAAAAACCCTTACAAAATATCCACTCTGAGATTTCAAGAACCCCCACACCAACTAACGGTGTGGGGGGAGAAACTCAGTCCCCTAGAGCAACCAGCAAGCGAGGAAATCACATTTTAGCGAGCTGGACTAAAAACATAATGAACGCTGATAATCAAAAAATGATCAAACAAAAACTTAGCTTGTCTTGGAGAGACTGGGAGCAAGGTAGACACAAGGAATCTGAAGAGCACTGAATACATTGATAGCAGGCAAGGAACTGAGTATCCAGGTGGGCTAAATAGGAAACCAACCAAGGATAACGAACCAGCTGATGCTGCAACCTGCAGAAAGACAACACTACACAGTACCGCTTGTGACCACTAGAGGGAGCCCAAAAATAGAGTTCACAACACCCCTCCCTGCGCGATGCTTCCCTGTACCGCCGGCACACCGCGATCATGTTTGATCGCGGTGTGCCGGGGGTTAATGTGCCGGGGGCGGTCCGTGACCGCTCCTGGCACATAGTGTCGGATGTCAGCTGCGATAGGCAGCTGATACCTGGCCGCGATCGGCCGCGCTCCCCCCGTGAGCGCGGCCGATCGTGCTGGACGTACTATTCCGTCCTTGGGAATTAGGGCCCACCCCACATGGACGGAATAGTACGTCCAATGGCAGAAAGGGGTTAAACACATGTGATAATTAGTTTTACAGGTGATTCTAATTAAAGGAAAACTACTTAAAAATGATGTTCCACATTATTAAGCAGGCCACAGGTTTCAAGCAATATGGGAAATAAAAAGGATCTCTCTGTTGCTGAAAAGCGTGAAATAGTGCAATGCTTTGGGCAAGGTATGAAAACATTATTAGTTTTCATGAAAACATAAGTGATCATCATACTGTGAAGAGATTTGTGACTGAAACGGAACACAGAGTTCATGCAGATAAAGGCATAATGAGGAAGGTTTCTGCCAGACAAATTCATTGGATTAAGAGAGCAGCTGCCAAAATACCATTACAAAGCAGCAAATAGTTATTTGATCTGCTGGTGCCTCTGAAGTCACTTGAACCTCAAGGTGTTGGATCCTTCAAAGGCTTGCTGTGGTGCTTTTATAAAATGGAAATGGACTCCAGACCACAGAATAGTGTATGAGTGAGCAATATACTGTAATATCGATACATTTTTAACAACTTTTTTGAGGCTTATATGGCAACAAACTGTCTACAAAAAGATCTAAATTTTGAACAAGTTTTTTTGAGGGTTATATACCAAGGATCAGACCAGAAAATAATCTATGGACGATCAATATAATAATGATAACATTTTTAAAACTTTTTGGAGGGTTATATACCAACAAAATGTACCCAAGAACACGTAATACTGTATGGCTGAGAAATGTAACCCAGCAAAGTTTTTAAACTATTTTTTTGAGTGTTATATGTCACAAAAATGTGCCCGAGAACACGGAATAGTGTATGGGTAAGAAATGTGAAGAAACAAGCAAAATTTTAAATTTTTTTTTCTCTTGTAATATATACCACAAAAATGTGTCATACAGTGGGTACGGAAAGTACTCAGACCCCTTTAAAATTTTCACTCTTTGTTTCATTGCAGTCATTTGGTAAATTCAAAAAAGTTCATTTTTTTTCTCATTAATGTACACTCTGCACCCCATTTTGACTGAAAAAACGGAAATGTAATTTTTGCAAATTTATTAAAAAAGAAAACCTGAAATATCACATGGTCATAAGTATTCAGACCCTTTGCACAGTGTTGAGTAGAAGCACCCTTTTGAGCTAGTTACAGTTGTGGCCAAAAGTATTGACACCCCTGCAATTCTGTCAGATAATACTCAGTTTTTTCCTGAAAATGAGTGCAATCACAAATTCTTTAGTATTATTATCTTCATTTAATTTGTCTTAAATGAAAAAACACAAAAGAGAATGAAGCAAAAAGCAAAACATTGATCATTTCACACAAAACGCCAAAAATGGGCCAGACAAAAGTATTGGCACCCTCAGCCTAATACTTGGTTGCACAACCTTTAGCCAAAATAACTGCGACCAACCACTTCCGGTAACCATCAATGAGTTTATTACAATGCTCTGCTGGAATTTTAGACCATTCTTCTTTGGCAAACTGCTCCAGGTCCCTGATATTTGAAGGGTGCCTTCTCCAAACTGCCATTTTTAGATCTCTCCACAGGTGTTTTATGGGATTCAGGTCTGGACTCATTGCTGGCCACCTTAGCAGTCTCCAGTGCTTTCTCTCAAACCATTTTCTAGTGCTTTTTGAAGTCATTGTCCTGCTGGAAGACCCATGACCTCTGAGGGAGACCCAGCTTTCTCACACTGTGACCTACATTATGCTGCAAAATTTGTTGGTAGTCTTCAGACTTCATAATGCCATGCACACGGTCAAGCAGTCCAGTGCCAGAGGCAGCAAAACAACCCCAAAACATCAGGGAACCTCCGCCATGTTTGACTGTAGGGACCGTGTTCTTTTCTTTGAATGCCTCTTTTTTTCTCCTGTAAACTCTATGTTGATGCCTTTGCCCAAAAAGCTCTACTTTTGTCTCATCTGACCAGAGAACATTCTTCCAAAACGTTTTAGGCTTTTTCAGGTAAGTTTTGGCAAACTCCAGCCTGGCTTTTATATGTCTCGGGGTAAGAAGTGTGGTTTTCCTGGGTCTCCTACCATACAGTCCCTTTTCATTCAGACGTCGACAGATAGTACTGGTTGACTCTGTTGTACCCTTGTGTGAAGGGACAAATTAAGAAAGATTCTCCATTTTGTGCTTTTTGACTCCATTTTGCTGTTTTAAGATAAATTTTGTTAGTAGGCTAAAGTTTACAGCTGTTATGAGACCTTGATTGTTGCAATTTAGACAGGACATGAGACTGAGAGTGTATTGTTCTATGCATTCTTATAGGTTAAGAACTGTGAGCGTGTTCTTATGCTGATTGGTTGAATTATAATTTTTATGACTATGAAAAGTCATACACAATAAACGGGGGCCAGGGAGATCTGCTTGATCCCCCCCAAACAGAGACACACGTCTCCGCCTGGTCATTTTCAGTTGCCGGCAACGCCCTGTAGAGTAATTTGGAAATCACTGAGTTAACCGTGAAGGATCACTTTAGATCCTCCCTCAACAGTTGACACCCGAAATGTGGGGCCCCAAGCAGGAACGCCTCTGCCCCCCGGAGGACAACAAGACAAAGGACCCTCGGACCTGACGCAGGCACTGGAAAATTGGGACTGATCATCCCCCACAACAACCACGGTAAGTTGGCAGTTATACTGTCCAGACTGACCGTTTGGTGTGGTTTTCCTGTGTTTGTGCTGCAAAGAGGATCTGAGGTTTGTCCCCGATGGTGGGGTGATTTTTGGGTGGAATCATAGAGAGGTGTAGTTCCGTTGGGAGCCCAGTGCTCGAACCGTACCTCATAAGGGACAGACACCCCGGATTGTGTTGTGAATTCCGTTCTCGGACTCCCTCCTGTGGTCATGAATGGTACTTTGGTTAGTTCTGCTCTTGGACTCCCTCTGGTGGCTTTGAGCGGAACTGCTGTTCACTGAGGTTGGTTTTGTCAGCTGCTCTCGTTTATTGCTATGATGGCTTCCCTATTTAACTCCACTCAGATCGTTACTTCATGCCAGCTGTCAATGTTTCAATATTGGTTCAGATCTCTCTTGGACTTCTCTGAGGACCTGTCTACTCCAGCAGAAGCTAAGTCTTTGCTAGTTTATTTGTTGTTACTGCTTCCTGAATATATTTCTTAGTACTGCTAATTTCTAGTCCAGCTTGCTATCATGATATTCCCTTGCTAGCTGGAAGCTCTGGGGTGCAGAGTGGCACCTCCACACCGTGAGTCGGTGTGGGGAGTCTTTTTGCTTACTCTGCATGGTTTTTTATAGTCTTTGTGCTGACCGCATAGTTCCCTTTTCTATCCTCTGACTGTTTAGTGAAGTCTGGCCTCCTTTGCTAAAACCTGTTTCATTCCTGTGTTTGTGACTTTCCTCTTAACTCACAGTCAATATATGTGGGGGGCTGCCTTTACCTTTGGGGAATTTCTCTGAGGCAAGGTTAGGCTTCTATTTCTATCTTTAGGGGTAGTTAGCTCTTAGGCTGTGAAGAGGCGTCTAGGGAGAGTTAGGTACGCTCCACGGCTATTTCTAGTGTGTGTGATAGGAGTAGAGTTTGCGGTCAGCAGAGTTCCCACTTTCCCAGAGCTTGTTCCGATTACTAGTTTACTCATCAGGTCATTCTGGGTGCTCCTAACCACCAGGTCCATAACAGGATTGACCAGTGATGTAATTCTCTTTATAGTCAAAATATCCTGAATTCCTGATCACTGTTAGAATCAGGCGCGGTGAGGTGATCGAAGATGGGTAGGATGCGTAACTCAGGAATATATAGATATATATGTGTATTTCCAGAGGTGTCCAGAGGGAAAGTCTGAGACGCCCTCCTCCTTTCGCTGAGTACCGCGTTTTTGGGTTGTCCCAGCGGGGGACAGGTAAACCTAGTGGAACAAACTAATACGGCCGCTCTGGTATTGTGCACGACTAAGTAAGGATATTTAGCTCTAAAGGAGAATCAGTTTCCATGGAAGAAGAAGACTGAATTTGTGTGATGAATCTGATACTGTTAGCCCAAAGACGGGGAAAGAAATCTGTCAGGAATGCAGGGAAAATATTCTCAATCATTGGTTTTTCTAAGGTGTTCTGGCATGTGAATTGTGTGATGAAGGTTTTGTAGAAATTAAGTCTGAGAACTGCTGTATTCCGTTTCTGTGTGAAATCTCTAAGATACCTGATGGGAGGGGTCAAACAGCTGCGCTATTGCTTTCTTCTTTCTGTGCTGAGGAATGCTGCGATTTTCTTATCTCTGTGTCCCTGGAATGGAGGGGGCACATAGCTGCGTTCTCTCTGTATTTTCTTGGTGTAGTACGTGCTGGAAGATCTGTGTTTTGTTTAAAGCACCTGCTTCAAGTTGAGTGGTTGATATATAGAAAATTGAGGATCAACAGAGGATGTGAATTCTGATTGTTTTTGGGACGTTGAAAAAGGAAAGTTGTCTATTACTATGACAAAAAACTGGATGTTTTGTGGTACTAGAAGGGACTGAGAAAGTGACTGAGATTAATGTGTCAGGAAAGCAAGCAATTAAAAATTTGGGACAGGGGGGGTCTCCCTGCTAGATAGTGTGGTCCCTTCCCCAGGAAATTAAGCCTCTACTCCCGACTGTAAGCCCTATGCCCCTTAACCCCAAGGCACCAATATATCCTGGACTGCTGAGAAGTTATATGGGCGTCTTATGGTAGTATTTAAAGATCTGGGATTCTCATTGGAAAATAAAGCCCATACACAACTTTTTGTAGTAGCTTTAATGTCCGGCCTTAAATCTGAGTTGAAAGAGGCAATAATGTCAGTCAGACCCGATATTGAGACTTCCACTCCGGATGATGCATTCAAAGTAGTAAAAAAAAAAAAAAGGTTTTCAGAACTTAGCCCATTCTGCATCAGCAGGGAAATCAAAAGGTTAAACCAGTAGCCGCAGCGATTCCTGCTCCAATCTCAGCCCCCCCCCCCCTCACAGCTGCAAGGACGCAGCTCTGTTCCTTATCAGTGGCCCACACAACAGACTTCAGCTCCAGTCCTCCCACCCTATACAAATTCAGTTCTCCAATATCCCCTTTAACCCTATGTCTGGGAATCTCACTCCCCAGCCCCGCCATGTCAATTCTCAAATCAAGAGCTTGTTTTAATTAGAGTAGATGGCAGACCCAATAAATATACTCTTACAAAACCCATCCCTGTGGGACCCTTCCCTGAATTTACTGCTCAGTTCGTAATCTCTCCTATATGTCCGGTAAATTTACTGGGGGCAGATTTATTACCATAGTTCTGCTCCAGAATACAATTCCAAGATGGTCAGATGGTCCTCACGTTATATAACCCCTATGCAGATGAACACAGTGAGGAGATCTGTATCTTACACGCCCTTCCCACAGTGATGATGGCCCTGATAAGCCCAGATCCACCCCCAATAATGCATGTAGAACCAGTAAAAGTGTTTCTCAATTCTGGTGCCCCTTTTCCCAAAGTCCATCAATACCCTTTGAAACATGATCAGGAGTAGGGCCTCAAGGAGCAAATACAAACGTTACTCAATAATGGTACCGTGTTTCCCCATGTAACACGCCCTTGTTTCCCGTTAAGAAAAAGACCCCACCCAGCCAACCCCCTGTGTACCGGCTGGTACAAGATCTACGGGCAGTTAATGCAGCTACTGTTCTGGAAACTCCGGTGCCTAATCCACATACTCTTTTGTCCCAGATACCTCAGGATGCTGCTTGGTTCACAGTTATCGACCTTGCCAATGCCTTCTTCAGCAAGGCATTACACCCAGATTGCCAGTTTCTATTTGCATTCACTTATCAGGGATGACAATTGACTGTTGTGAATTAGACTTTTTTGGCTCCCTCTTGTGGTCACTAGTGGTATGACTCTGAGATTGTCTTTCCCTAGTTTGGCACCCACCTGGGTCGTTAGTCCAGGGGTGTTGCTATATGAACTTCCTGAATTCTTAGTCTGGTGCCTGGCATCGTTGTAATCAGTCCTTTCTGTTTGCTCCTGTCTGCTGGTCCTGGTTCATGCAAAATTAAGCTAAGTCCTGCTTCCTTGTTTTTTGGTTATTTGTATTGCTCTTATTTTTTGTCCAGCCTGTACTAAATGTGATTCCTGATTTTGCTGGAAGCTCTAGGGGGCTGGTATTCTCCCCCCGGGCCGTTAGACGGTTCGGGGGTTCTTGGATATCCAGCGTGGATATTTTTGATAGGGTTTTTGCTGACCGTATAAGTCATCTTACTATATTCTGCTATTAGTCAGTGGGCCTCTCTTTGCTAAATACCTAGTTCATTCTTACGTTTGTCTTTTCTTCTTACCTCACCGTTATTATTTGTTGGGGGCTTGTATCCAACTTTTGGGGTCTTTTCTCTGGAGGCAAGAAAGGTCTATCTTTTCCCTTCTAGGGTTAGTTAGTTCTCCGGCTGGCGCGAGACGTCTAGAACCAACGTAGGCACGTTCCCCGGCTGCTGCTATTTGTGGTGCTAGGATTAGCTATACGGTCAGCCCAGTTACCACTGCCCTATGAGCTGGTTTTTTGTGTTTGCAGACTTGGTATTTATTGCAGAGACCCTCTGCCATTGGGGTCATAACAGTATGCCAGGCCCAAGTTGAATGTTTAATGCATTGCAGAAGTGGGATAATAAGAAAGGAAATTCTGAGTTTTTTTTTTGTTTTTTTTTCCTCTCTTTCTTCCTCCCCTTTACCTCTGAGTGGCTTAAGCTTGCTGCAGACATGAATGTCCAGACTCTGATTACAAGTGTGGATCAGCTTGCTGCTCGTGTGCAGGGCATACAAGATTTTGTTACCAGTAGTCCTATGTCTGAACCTAAAATACCTATTCCTGAACTGTTCTCTGGAGATCGATTTAAGTTTAGGAATTTCAGGAATAATTGTAAATTGTTTCTTTCTCTGAGACCCCGTTCGTCTGGAGACTCAGCTCAGCAAGTTAAAATTGTTATCTCTTTCTTGCGGGGCGACCCTCAGGATTGGGCTTTCTCGCTAGCGCCAGGAGATCCGGCATTGGCGAATATTGATGCGTTTTTTCTGGCGCTCGGACTGCTTTACGAGGAACCCAATCTTGAAATTCAGGCAGAAAAAGCCTTGCTGGCTATTTCTCAGGGCCAGGATGAAGCTGAAGTGTATTGCCAAAAATTTCAGAAATGGTCCGTGCTTACTCAGTGGAATGAGTGTGCTCTGGCCGCAAATTTCAGAAATGGCCTTTCTGAAGCCATTAAGAATGTGATGGTGGGTTTCTCCATTCCTACAAGTCTGAATGATTCCATGGCGCTGGCTATTCAAATTGACCGGCGTTTGCGGGAGCGCAAAACTGCTAATCCTCTGGTGGTGTTGTCTGAACAAACACCTGATTTAATGCAATGTGATAGAATTCAGACTAGAAATGAACGGAAAAATCATAGACGGCAGAATGGGTTGTGTTTTTACTGTGGTGATTCTACACATGTTATATCAGCATGCTCTAAACGCCTTACAAGGGTTGTTAGCCCTGTCGCCATTGGTAATTTGCAACCTAAATTTATTTTGTCTGTGACTTTAATTTGCTCATTGTCTTCCTACCCTGTTATGGCGTTTGCGGATTCAGGTGCTGCCCTGAGTCTTATGGATCTGTCGTTTGCCAAGCGCTGTGGTTTTGTTCTTGAGCCATTGGTAAATCCTATCCCTCTTAGAGGTATTGATGCTACGCCATTGGCGGAAAATAAACCGCAGTTTTGGACACAGGTAACCATGTGCATGACTTCTGAACATCGGGAGGTGATTCGTTTTCTTGTTCTGCATAAAATGCATGATTTGGTCGTTTTGGGTCTGCCATGGTTACAGACCCATAATCCAGTCTTGGATTGGAAGGCAATGTCTGTGTCAAGTTGGGGCTGTCAGGGAATTCATGGTGATTCCCCACCGGTGTCTATTGCTTCCTCTACTCCTTCGGAAGTTCCTGAGTATTTGTCTGATTATCAGGATGTATTCAGCGAGTCCAGGTCCAGTGCTCTTCCTCCTCATAGGGACTGTGACTGCGCTATAGATTTGATTCCGGGTAGTAAATTTCCTAAGGGAAGATTATTTAATCTGTCTGTACCTGAGCATACCGCAATGCGTTCGTATATCAAGGAATCTCTGGAAAAGGGGCATATCCATCCATCCTCTTCCCCTCTTGGTGCGGGATTCTTTTTTGTGGCCAAGAAGGACGGATCTTTGAGACCTTGTATTGACTATCGGCTTCTGAATAAAATTACTGTTAAATTTCAGTATCCTTTGCCTCTGTTGTCGGACTTGTTTGCCCGGATTAAAGGTGCCAAGCGGTTCACCAAGATAGATCTTCGTGGTGCGTACAACCTTGTGCGCATTAAGCAAGGAGATGAATGGAAAACTGCATTTAATACACCCGAAGGTCATTTTGAGTACTTGGTGATGCCTTTTGGGCTCTCTAATGCTCCTTCAGTGTTTCAGTCCTTTATGCATGATATTTTCCGGAAGTATCTGGATAAATTTATGATTGTTTATCTGGATGATATTCTGGTTTTTTATGATGATTGGGACTCGCATGTAGAGCAGGTCAGGATGGTGTTTCAGGTTTTGCGTGAGAATGCTTTGTTTGTTAAGGGCTCAAAGTGTCTCTTTGGAGTACAGAAGGTTCCCTTTTTGGGTTTTATTTTCTCCCCTTCTGCGGTGGAGATGGACCCAGTCAAGGTCCGAGCTATTCATGATTGGACTCAACCCACGTCAGTTAAGAGTCTTCAGAAGTTCTTGGGCTTTGCTAACTTCTACCGTCGTTTTATCGCTAATTTTTCTAGCGTTGTTAAACCTTTGACGGATATGACCAAGAAAGGTTCTGATGTTGCTAACTGGGCTCCTGCAGCCGTGGAGGCTTTCCAAGAGTTGAAGCGCCGGTTTACTTCAGCGCCTGTTTTGTGCCAGCCTGATGTCTCACTTCCCTTTCAGGTTGAAGTGGATGCTTCTGAGATTGGGGCAGGGGCCGTTTTGTCGCAGAGAGGCCCTGGTTGCTCTGTAATGAGACCATGTGCTTTTTTCTCTAGGACGTTTTCGCCTGCTGAGCGGAATTATGATGTTGGCAATCGGGAGTTGCTGGCCATGAAGTGGGCATTTGAGGAGTGGCGTCATTGGCTCGAGGGTGCTAAGCATCGTGTGGTGGTCTTGACTGATCACAAAAATCTGATGTATCTCGAGTCTGCTAAACGCCTGAATCCTAGACAGGCCCGTTGGTCATTGTTTTTCTCCTGTTTTGACTTTGTGGTCTCGTATTTACCAGGTTCAAAGAATGTGAAGGCTGATGCTCTTTCAAGGAGCTTTGTGCCTGACTCTCCTGGAGTCGCAGAACCAGTTGGTATTCTTAAAGAGGGAGTAATCTTGTCAGCCATTTCTCCGGATTTGCGACGTGTGTTGCAGAGATTTCAGGCTGGTAGACCTGACTCTTGTCCACCTGACAGACTGTTTGTTCCTGTTAAATGGACCAGCAGAGTCATTTCCGAGGTTCATTCCTCGGTGTTGGCAGGGCATCCGGGAATTTTTGGCACCAGAGATTTGGTGGCTAGGTCCTTTTGGTGGCCTTCCTTGTCGCGGGATGTGCAGTCATTTGTGCAGTCCTGTGGGACTTGTGCTCGAGCTAAGCCTTGCTGTTCTCGTGCCAGCGGGTTGCTCTTGCCTTTGAGAGGAGTGGTGAGATATCCCTCACCATTAAATCATCAATGTGAGCTATCACATCTGGACGAGTTGCAGTCTGTAGCAGATGAGTATGATTTCATTTTTGGACGTATACATGTACTTTAATAGTGCACTATGAGGGTCTGCAAAATATCTGTTCCAGTTATGTGTGGTACCATCTGAGCAACTATGTGGCATATGTACCTTTGCAGGTTTTTACTATTGGTCAGTTTCAGTTAGGTCTGATCCAGTTGGTGTCCTCAGCATTGTAATCCTTCCCCCTGGTGTCCTCTATGTATTTATAACAATTGTTTCTGGCTTGTCTTATTTTTGCCCTCCATTGTAAGTGGTGGATGTATGTGTATATAATTATCTCTATCCTTGGGCCTCACAGCACATTGGAGGGGAGGGCCTGTGACGCTGTATGAGGGGCATTACACATATTTATATATATATGTACAAGTTATTCACAGCCACCTGGCATTCTGTTTCATTTTTCTATCCCTTATAGGGAGTAGCCAGGAGACCAGGGAGAGCCATCGGACGAGCGGGGGCGCCATTCTCGTTTTCTTTAAGGGTGCCAACCTCCGCATCTAGGCAGGTGTATCTCTAGGATTGATTACTAACTGATAGGGATACCTTTTATATATCTATACACCCTTATAGTGTTAGTATGTATCACATGTGCTATTAACACTTTCAAACCTTGATATATCCGGTGCAGGGGTTATCTAGGGGTTTTTAGCCCTCCCTGCACACTGCAGCTGATCTATTTTATAGGGCGTTTATTGTTGTTTTGTGTTGTTTGGTCATTTAATAAAGTATTGAAGTTTTAGGGGGTTTGTTCTCTTGTTATATTGCTCTTGCCCTTGCCTGTCCCGAAGAGGCCTTGGACACACATTTCCATGGATTTCATTTCAGATCTTCCGGTGTCTCAGGGCATGTCTGTCATCTGGGTGGTATGTGATCGCTTTTCCAAGATGGTCCATTTGGTATCTTTGCCTAAGCTGCCTTCCTCTTCCGATCTGGTTCCTTTGTTCTTTCAGAATGTGGTTAGTTTACACGGCATTCCTGAGAATATCGTGTCTGACAGAGGATCCCAGTTTGTTTCCAGGTTCTGGCGATCCTTTTGTGCTAAGATGGGCATTGATTTGTCGTTTTCGTCTGCCTTTCATCCTCAGACTAATGGACAAACGGAGCGAACTAATCAAACTTTGGAGGCTTATTTGAGGTGTTTTGTTTCTGCGGATCAGGATGGTTGGGTGACCTTCTTGCCGTTGGCTGAGTTTGCCCTTAATAATCGGGCTAGTTCCTCTACTTTGGTCTCGCCATTTTTCTGCAACTCTGGTTTCCATCCTCGTTTTTCCTCGGGACATGTGGAGCCTTCTGACTGTCCTGGGGTAGATTCTGTGGTGGATAGGTTGCAGCAGATTTGGAATCATGTGGTGGACAACTTGAAGTTGTCACAGGAGAAGGCTCAGCGTTTTGCCAACTGCCGCCGCGGTGTGGGTCCCCGACTTCGTGTTGGGGATTTGGTATGGCTGTCTTCTCGATTTGTTCCTATGAAGGTCTCCTCTCCTAAATTCAAGCCTCGCTTCATCGGTCCTTACAAGATATTGGAAATCCTTAATCCTGTGTCCTTTCGCTTGGATCTTCCGGTGTCGTTTGCCATTCACAACGTGTTCCATAGGTCTTTGTTGCGGCGGTACGTTGTACCTGTGGTTCCTTCTGTTGAGCCTCCTGCTCCGGTGTTGGTTGAGGGCGAGTTGGAGTACGTGGTGGAGAAAATCTTGGATTCTCGTCTCTCCAGACGGAGGCTTCAGTATCTGGTCAAGTGGAAGGGCTATGGTCAGGAGCATAATTCCTGGGTGGTTGCCTCTGATGTGCATGCGGCCGATTTAGTTCATGCCTTTCACGCTGCTCATCCTGATCGCCCTGGTGGTCTTGGTGAGGGTTCGGTGACCCCTCCTTAAAGGGGGGGTACTGTTGTGAATTAGACTTTTTTGGCTCCCTCTTGTGGTCACTAGTGGTATGACTCTGAGATTGTCTTTCCCTAGTTTGGCACCCACCTGGGTCGTTAGTCCAGGGGTGTTGCTATATGAACTTCCTGAATTCTTAGTCTGGTGCCTGGCATCGTTGTAATCAGTCCTTTCTGTTTGCTCCTGTCTGCTGGTCCTGGTTCATGCAAAATTAAGCTAAGTCCTGCTTCCTTGTTTTTTGGTTATTTGTATTGCTCTTATTTTTTGTCCAGCCTGTACTAAATGTGATTCCTGATTTTGCTGGAAGCTCTAGGGGGCTGGTATTCTCCCCCCGGGCCGTTAGACGGTTCGGGGGTTCTTGAATATCCAGCGTGGATATTTTTGATAGGGTTTTTGCTGACCGTATAAGTCATCTTACTATATTCTGCTATTAGTCAGTGGGCCTCTCTTTGCTAAATACCTAGTTCATTCTTACGTTTGTCTTTTCTTCTTACCTCACCGTTATTATTTGTTGGGGGCTTGTATCCAACTTTTGGGGTCTTTTCTCTGGAGGCAAGAAAGGTCTATCTTTTCCCTTCTAGGGTTAGTTAGTTCTCCGGCTGGCGCGAGACGTCTAGAACCAACGTAGGCACGTTCCCCGGCTGCTGCTATTTGTGGTGCTAGGATTAGCTATACGGTCAGCCCAGTTACCACTGCCCTATGAGCTGGTTTTTTGTGTTTGCAGACTTGGTATTTATTGCAGAGACCCTCTGCCATTGGGGTCATAACAATTGACGTGGACAGTTATGCCACAAGGGGCCCAAAATAGTACCAATCAGTTTGCAAAAAATATGGGCGAGTGTGTTTTACCCAGGCAGTTAAATCACCCCTATGTCACGCTGCTTCACTATGTGGCTGATCTTTTGTTGTGTGCACGAACAGAGCAGGAAGCCATTGCTGCCACTGTTAGCCTCCTCAAGTATCTGGCAGATCTGAACTGTCGGGTTTCGGCCTCGAAACTTCGGTTCTGCCTTGGTCAAGTGATATTTTTGGGTCACTGTCTCCTTCAGGGTGTCAGACACCTCACTGTTGTGAATTTGGATTCTGGGCTCCCCCGGTGGCCGCTTGTGGAATTGGACTTGTCATCCTCTTTCCTGTTTCACCTGGTTCCATCAGTAGTGGGTGTCGCTATTTAAGCTCATTTCTCTGGTGGTTTCTTGCCGGTCAACAATGTTATCTGATGCCTCTCAGTGCTTGTTCCTGCTTCTGACAACTACTAGATAAGTTGGACTTTTGTCCATGTTTCGTTTGCCTATTTGTTCCAGTTCACAGCTGAAGTTTTGTTACTGTGTCTGGAAAGCTCTCGTTGATCAGGGATTGCTACTCTGGTGTTATGAGTTAATGCCAGAGTTTAAGGTAATCTCTGGATGGTGTTTTGTTAGTGTTTTTCTGCTGACCATGAAAGTATACTATCTGTCTTCTGCTATCTAGTAAGCGGACCTCAAATTTGCTAAGACTATTTTCCTGCTGCGTTTGTTGTTTCATCTGAACTCACCGTCATTATATGTGGGAGGCTACTGTCTCTTTGGAATATTTCTCTAGAGGTGAGCCAGGTCTTATATTTCCCTCTGCTAGCTATTTAGGTCTTAGGCCAGAGCTGGGCATCTAGCAATAAATAGGAAATGCTACCTGGCTATTTCTAGTTGCGCGGCAGGCTTAGTTCATGGTCAGTATAGTTCCATCTTCCGAGAGCTTGTCCCTCTATAGGCTTGCTATGATCTCTGCTTGCAGAGATCATGTCAGTTTGACCGGCCCATAAGGTGTTAAAGACCCAGGTTGAGAAAGGAGAGTTATAAGAAGTCTGCTGGAATTTTTTTTTTTTTTTTTTTTCCCTCCAGTTTGCCTTTCTGCAGTCTTTTTTCTCTCTCTCCTCCTCATCTCTGTATGGCTCTGTGTGCACCTGACAATAATGGATCTTCAGAGTGTAACTGCGGGTTTGAATAATCTCATCACGAAAGTACAAAATTTACAAGATTTTGTGGTACATGCTCCAGTATCTGAGCCGAGAATTCCTTTGCCGGAGTTCTTCACAGGGAATAGAGCTAGCTTCCAGAATTTCCGAAATAATTGTAAGCTTTATTTGTCCCTGAAGTCTCGTTCAGCTGGAGACCCTGCTCAGCAGGTTAGGATTGTGATTTCCTTGCTCAGGGGTGACCCTCAAGATTGGGCCTTCTCATTGCCAGCAGGGGATCCTGCGTTGCGCGATGTGGATGCGTTTTTTCTGGCCTTGGGCTTGCTTTATGAGGAACCTCATTTGGAACTTCAGGCAGAAAAAACTTTGATGGCACTATCTCAGGGGCAAGACGAAGCTGAGGTTTACTGCCAAAAATTCCGTAAATGGTCTGTGCTTACTCAGTGGAATGAGTGCGCCTTGGCGGCAACTTTCAGAGAAGGTCTCTCTGATGCCGTTAAGGATGTTATGGTGGGGTTCCCTGTGCCTGCAGGTCTGAATGAGTCCATGACAATGGCTATTCAGATTGATAGGCGTCTGCGGGAGCGCAAACCGGTGCACCATCTGGCGGTGTCTATGGAAAAGACGCCAGAAAGTATGCAGTGTGATAGAATTCTGTCCAGGAGCGAGCGACAGAATTTTAGACGGAAGAATGGATTGTGCTTCTATTGTGGGGATTCTACTCATGTTATATCAGCATGCTCTAGGCGTACAAAGAAGCTTGATAAGTCTGTTTCCATTGGCACCATTCAGTCTAAGTTTATTTTGTCTGTAACCCTGATTTGCTCTTTGTCATCCATTGCCACGGACGCCTATGTTGACTCTGGCGCCGCTCTGAGTCTTATGGATTGGTCCTTTGCCAATCGTTGTGGTTTTGATTTAGAGCCTTTGGAGACTCTTATTCCTCTGAAGGGGATTGACTCCACCCCATTGGCTAATAATAAACCACAATACTGGACACAAGTAACCATGCGTATCAATCCGGATCACCAGGAGATTATTCGTTTCCTGGTGCTGTATAATTTACATGACTATTTGGTACTGGGATTGCCATGGTTGCAGTCTCACAATCCAGTCTTGGACTGGAGAGCAATGTCTGTGTTGAGCTGGGGATGTAAGGGTATTCATGGGGACTTACCTTTGGTTTCTATTTCGTCGTCCATTCCCTCTGAAGTCCCTGAGTTCCTCTCAGATTATCAAGACGTCTTTGATGAACCCAAGCTTGGGTCGTTACCTCCGCACCGTGAGTGCGATTGTGCCATAGATTTGATACCGGGTTGCAAATATCCAAAGGGTCGTTTGTTTAATTTGTCCGTGCCGGAACATGCTGCTATGCGGGAATATATAAAGGAGTCTTTGGAAAAGGGACATATTCGTCCATCTTCTTCTCCCTTGGGAGCTGGGTTTTTCTTTGTCTCAAAAAAGGACGGCTCTTTGAGACCATGTATTGATTATCGGCTTCTGAATAAGATCACTGTTAAGTACCAATACCCATTGCCATTGCTTACTGATTTGTTTGCTCGTATAGAGGGTGCTAAGTGGTTCTCTAAAATTGATCTTCGTGGGGCGTATAATTTGGTGCGGATCAGGCAGGGGGATGAGTGGAAGACCGCATTTAATACGCCCGAGGGCCACTTTGAGTATTTGGTCATGCCTTTTGGTCTTTCTAATGCCCCTTCAGTTTTCCAGTCTTTTATGCATGATATTTTCCGCGATTTTCTGGATAAGTTTATGATAATATATCTGGATGATATTCTGATTTTTTCTGATGACTGGGACTCTCATGTCCAGCAGGTCAGGAGAGTTTTTCAGGTTCTGCGGTCTAATTCTTTATGTGTGAAGGGGTCTAAGTGCGTTTTTGGGGTCCAGAAAATTTCCTTTTTGGGGTATATTTTTTCTCCCTCTTCCATTGAGATGGATCCCGTCAAGGTGCAAGCTATTTGTGACTGGACTCAGCCCTCCTCTCTTAAGGGTCTTCAGAGATTTTTGGGCTTTGCCAACTTTTACCGCCGATTTATTGCTGGTTTTTCGGATGTCGTTAAACCACTGACTGATTTGACCAGACATGGCGCTGATGTTGCTAATTGGTCCCCTCATGCTGTAGAGGCCTTTCAGGAGCTTAAGCACCGTTTTGCCTCTGCCCCTGTGTTACGTCAGCCTGATGTGAATCTGCCTTTTCAGGTTGAGGTTGACGCTTCGGAGATCGGAGCTGGGGCAGTGTTGTCGCAGAAAGGTTCCGACTGCTCCGTCATTAGACCTTGTGCCTTCTTTTCTCGCAAATTTTCGCCCGCAGAGCGGAATTATGATGTTGGGAATAGGGAGCTTTTGGCCATGAAGTGGGCGTTTGAGGAGTGGCGCCATTGGCTAGAGGGGGCTAAGCATCAGGTGGTGGTATTGACTGACCACAAAAATTTGATTTATCTTGAGACTGCCAGGCGCCTGAATCCTAGACAGGCGCGCTGGTCTTTATTTTTTTCTCGCTTTAATTTTGTGGTGTCATACCTACCGGGTTCTAAGAATGTTAAGGCAGATGCCCTTTCTAGGAGTTTTGACCCGGACTCTCCTGGTAATACTGAACCCACAGGTATCCTTAGGGAGGGAGTAATTTTGTCGGCCGTTTCTCCTGATCTGCGGCGGTCCTTGCAAGAGTTTCAGGCGGATAGACCGGATCGTTGTCCGCCTGATAGACTGTTTGTTCCGGATGATTGGACCAGTAGAGTCATCTCTGAGGTACATTCTTCTACATTGGCAGGTCATCCCGGAATTTTTGGTACCAGGGATTTGGTGGCAAGATCCTTCTGGTGGCCTTCCCTGTCACGAGATGTGCGAGTCTTTGTGCAGTCATGTGACATTTGTGCTCGGGCCAAGTCTTGTAGTTCTCGGGCTAGCGGACTGCTGTTGCCCTTGCCTATTCCTAAGAGGCCTTGGACACACATCTCGATGGATTTTATTTCAGATCTGCCTGTTTCCCAGAAGATGTCTGTCATCTGGGTGGTCTGTGACCGTTTCTCTAAAATGGTCCATTTGGTTCCTCTGCCCAAGTTGCCTTCTTCTTCTGAGTTGGTTCCTCTGTTTTTTCAGAATGTTGTCCGATTGCACGGTATTCCTGAGAATATTGTTTCTGACAGAGGTACCCAATTTGTGTCTAGATTTTGGCGGGCATTCTGTGCTAGGATGGGCATAGATTTGTCTTTTTCATCTGCTTTTCACCCTCAGACTAATGGCCAGACCGAGCGGACTAATCAGACCCTGGAGACATATCTGAGGTGTTTTGTCTCTGCTGACCAGGATGATTGGGTTGCTTTTTTGCCATTGGCAGAGTTCGCCCTCAATAATCGGGCCAGCTCTTCCACCTTGGTGTCCCCGTTTTTCTGTAATTCGGGGTTTCACCCTCGATTTTCCTCCGGTCAGGTGGAATCCTCGGATTGTCCTGGAGTGGATGCGGTGGTGGAGAGATTGCATCACATCTGGGGGCAGGTTATGGACAATTTGAAGTTGTCCCAGGAGAAGACTCAGCGTTTTGCCAACCGTCATCGTCGTGTTGGTTCTCGGCTTTGTGTTGGAGATTTGGTCTGGTTGTCTTCTCGTTTTGTCCCTATGAGGGTCTCTTCTCCTAAGTTTAAACCTCGGTTCATCGGCCCTTATAGAATATTGGAGATTCTTAATCCTGTTTCTTTCCGTTTGGACCTCCCTGCGTCCTTTTCCATTCATAACGTTTTTCATCGGTCGTTATTGCGCAGGTATGAGGTGCCTGTTGTACCTTCAGTTGAGCCTCCTGCTCCGGTGTTGGTTGAGGGTGAGTTGGAGTACGTTGTGGAGAAAATTTTGGACTCTCGTGTTTCCAGACGGAGACTCCAGTATCTGGTCAACTGGAAGGGTTACGGCCAGGAGGATAATTCTTGGGTCAATGCATCTGATGTTCATGCTTCTGATCTTGTTCGTGCCTTCCATAGGGCTCATCCTGGTCGCCCTGGTGGATCTGGTGAGGGTTCGGTGCCCCCTCCTTGAGGGGGGGGTACTGTTGTGAATTTGGATTCTGGGCTCCCCCGGTGGCCGCTTGTGGAATTGGACTTGTCATCCTCTTTCCTGTTTCACCTGGTTCCATCAGTAGTGGGTGTCGCTATTTAAGCTCATTTCTCTGGTGGTTTCTTGCCGGTCAACAATGTTATCTGATGCCTCTCAGTGCTTGTTCCTGCTTCTGACAACTACTAGATAAGTTGGACTTTTGTCCATGTTTCGTTTGCCTATTTGTTCCAGTTCACAGCTGAAGTTTTGTTACTGTGTCTGGAAAGCTCTCGTTGATCAGGGATTGCTACTCTGGTGTTATGAGTTAATGCCAGAGTTTAAGGTAATCTCTGGATGGTGTTTTGTTAGTGTTTTTCTGCTGACCATGAAAGTATACTATCTGTCTTCTGCTATCTAGTAAGCGGACCTCAAATTTGCTAAGACTATTTTCCTGCTGCGTTTGTTGTTTCATCTGAACTCACCGTCATTATATGTGGGAGGCTACTGTCTCTTTGGAATATTTCTCTAGAGGTGAGCCAGGTCTTATATTTCCCTCTGCTAGCTATTTAGGTCTTAGGCCAGAGCTGGGCATCTAGCAATAAATAGGAAATGCTACCTGGCTATTTCTAGTTGCGCGGCAGGCTTAGTTCATGGTCAGTATAGTTCCATCTTCCGAGAGCTTGTCCCTCTATAGGCTTGCTATGATCTCTGCTTGCAGAGATCATGACACCTCACAAAAGATAGAAAAATAGCTGTCAGCTCCCTTTCTTTTCCGAAAGATGAGAATGAACTCCAGCGTTTTCTTGGACTATGTACTTATTGTCGTCAGTGGATACCAGACGCATCCCACATAATGCAACCTCTCTACAATGCCCTGAAAGATGGTTCAAGATATGCTGATGATTTTGGCAGATTCCACACTGGATACGCTGTTACTACGGAAGACACTGTAGTGCACGCAGCTGCACTCCCTCCCTCACTGTCAGCAAAAGAAGCAGAACTTCAGGCTCTGTCTACTGCATGTGTTCTGGCCAAAGACAGGTGGGCTAATATATACACGGACTCACAGTATGCATTTGGTATTGCTCATGATTTCGGAGCCCTATGGGCCAATCGAGAGTTTATTACTACCGCCGGGACTCCAGTGAAGAATGCTGAAGCTGTTAAAACCCTCATGGACTCAATCAAATTACCTACCCAGGTGGCCATTATCAAGGTCAAGGCGCATGGTCCTAGGAACAGTCCACAGACTGTTATTGCGGATATGCAAGCAAAAGCTGCTGCTCTCCTACCTGTTGAACAGATCATATCAGCTATGGTGACCACACGCTCTCAGCGTAAACAGTTAAAAGAAACACTGACTCTACAGGAACCTGATGATCTACGCCAGACTGAGGTTTTCTGTCGGACCCCGCGAGACTGCTTAATGACGATGCAGAGAATGTCCCCAAAGGAAGAAGTGAAGCAGTGGAAGGCTGAGGGAGCACGTATGGACAATGGTCTCTGGAAAAAGAACCAATTTGTGTGTCTCCCTAAGCGGATGTACCCTGCTATTGCCATGTGGGCACATGGGCCCACACATCGAGGAAAAAAACAGGCCCTAGCCCTGGTACAAAAATTCTACTGGGCTCCAGGTATTTCTACAGTCCTGACAGCACTCAACCGTGCATGTAACATCTGTCAGACCTGCAGTCCTGGTCAACTTCAACGTGTACCTCCGAAGCACCTTGCTAAGCCCGACTATCCTTTCCAAAGGCTCCAGGTGGACCACATCACGTTGTCTAAGTCTGGAAGGTATGAATATTGTCTGGTGGTTGTCGACATGTTCTCCAGTTGCCCAGAAGCATTCCCCGTTACCAACATGACTGCAAAGACTACAGCGAAGAAACTGGTGATGGAAGTTATATGCAGATCTGGTGTTCCAGACGTCGTCGAAAGTGACCAAGTTCCGACCTTTTCTTCTCATGTGTATCAGGAGGTTTTGATAATGCTTGGATCCACTGTAGCCCTCCATACTCCGTACTATCCACAATCCAGTGGGAAAGTTGAGAGGCTGAACGGCACACTGAAGGGACAATTGACCAAAATGATGCAGGAGACTACGGCTCCATGGCCAGAGCTCCTACCCATTGTACTGTACCACATTCGTACTACCTGTAAGGCAAAACATGGCCTGTCCCCATATGAGATATTGTTTGGTGCTAGGCCCCCAGTTGCAAATTTCCAGCCTCAGTAGTTATCAGAGGAAACTGACTGTACTGTTCAATATGTTATTCAGCTTAGTAAAAATATTGCTAACACCCATGTTTTAGTTTCTTCTTCCCTTCCAGATTCAGCAGAAACCGACACTTGTCACAACTTAAAGTCTGGTGATTTTGTGGTTGTGAAAAGCCATGTCAGAAAACACGGACTAGAACCCTTGTATGACGGTCCCTACCAAGTCCTCAGTATCACTCCTATGTCAGTAAAGCTGGAAGGAAGGCCGACGTGGATCCACGCATTGCGATGCACACTGGTTAAGCAGACTAGTAGCAAATAAGGGGACATAATGTTTTGGTTTTTCGTATTTCCATATATTATTATTGGTAACTAGTGTTGAGCATTCCGATACCGCAAGTATCGGGTATCGGCCGATACTTGCAGTATCGGAATTCCGATACCGAGATCCGATACTTTTGTGGTATCGGGAATCGGAATCGGAAGTTTCCAGTGTATGGTTCCCAGGGTCTGAAGGAGAGGAAACTCTCCTTCAGGCCCTGGGATCCATATGAATGTGTAAAATAAAGAATTAAAATAAAAAATATTGATATACTCACCTGTCCGGAGGCCCCTGAACATCACCGCTGGTAACCGGCAGCCTTCTTTGTTTAAAATGAGCGCGTTTAGCACCTTCCATGACGTCACGGCTTCTGATTGGTCGCGTGCCGCTCATGTGACCGCCACGCGACCAATCACAAGCCGCGACGTCATCCCTCAGGTCCTAAATTCCCTTCTAGGAATTTAGGACCTGAGGGATGACGTCACGGCTTGTGATTGGTCGCGTGAGCGGTCACATGGGCGGCCGCGACCAATCACAAGCCGTGACGTCATCTAAGGCCCTGAACGCGCTCATTCTTAAGAAGGAAGGCTGCCGGAAAGAAGCAGGGCGCGTCCGAGGGTGAGTATATACCTAATAGGAATATACTCACCCTCGGCTTCTTTCCGGCAGCCTTCCTTCCTAAGAATGAGCGTGTTCAGGGCCTAAGATGACGTCACGGCTTGTGATTGGTCGCGGCCGCCCATGTGACCGCCACGCGACCAATCACAAGCCGTGACGTAATTCTCAGGTCCTAAATTCCTAGAATTAGGAATTTAGGACCTGAGAATTACGTCACGGCTTGTGATTAGTCGCGTGGCGGTCACATGGGCGGCCGCGACCAATCAGAAGCCGTGACGTCATGGAAGGCCCTGAACGCGCTCATTTTAAGCAAAGAAGGCTGCCGGTTACCAGCGGTAAGGTCCAGGCTGCGTCGGAGAGGTGAGTATATCAATATTTTTTATTTTAATTCTTTATTTTACACATTATTATGGATCCCAGGGCCTGAAGGAGAGTTTCCTCTCCTTCAGACCCTGGGAACCATCAGGGATACCTTCCAATACTTGAGTCCCATTGACTTGTATTGGTATCGGGTATCGGTATCGGATCAGATCCGATACTTTGCCGGTATCGGCCGATACTTTCCGATACCGATACTTTCAAGTATCGGACGGTATCGCTCAAAACTATTGGTAACCGCATGGGACAGCCTAAACTCCCCAACATCCTTGAATAATAAGTTCGTACAATATCATGAAAGATTAGTAGTACAGATGGGTATAGCCAATAAAATTGTCAGTTCTATTTTCATTTACCCTATGATTACACAAATGTGGGATAAATTGCTTAGGGCCATAGCTTTTCTAGATGATCAAATTTGGGATATATTGGATATACTTAATACTACTGTTGCTGTCCAAAACCAATTTATTATAGTCACTAATCAATACACTGTAGTACTGGATTACTTAACAGCAGCACAGGGTGGAATGTGTCAGGTTATTGGACCCGCATGCTGTCATTATATAGATCCCAATAGCACTCTGAAGTTAAAGTTAAAGTTAGAAGATATTCAAAGACTCAGAGATCAATATAATAAAGACAATGACCGTAATAAGGACAGTTGGTGGGCAGACACCTTCTCTGTTGTGAATTCTATTTTTGGGCTCCCTCTAGTGGTCACAAGCGGTACTGTGTAGTGTTGTCTTTCTGCAGGTTGGCTGCATCAGCTGGTTCGTTATCCTTGGTTGGTTTCCTATTTAGCTCACCTGGAGACTCAGTTCCTTGCCTGCTATCAATGTATTCAGTGCTCTTCAGTTTCCTTGTGGCTACCTTGCTCCCAGTCTCTCCAAGACAAGCTAAGTTTTTGTTTGTTCATTTTTTGATTATCAGTGTTCATTATGTTTTTAGTCCAGCTCGCTAAAATGTGATTTCCTCGCTTGCTGGTTGCTCTAGGGGACTGAGTTTCTCCCCCCACACCGTTAGTTGGTGTGGGGGTTCTTGAAATCTCAGAGTGGATATTTTGTAAGGGTTTTTTACTGACCGCATAGATTCCCTTTTCTATTTTCTGCTATCTAGTATTAGTGGGCCTCATTTGCTGAATCTGCTTTCACCCCTGTGTATGTGCCTTCCTCTTACCTCACCGTTATTATCTGTTGGGGGCTTCTATATCTTTGGGGATTATTTCTCTGGAGGCAAGAGAGGTCTTTCTTTCTCTCTAGGGGTAGTTAGTTCCTCAGGCTGGCTCGAGACGTCTAGGATTTTTAGGCACGTTCACCGGCTACTTCTAGTGTGTTTGGATAGGTTCAGATTTGCGGTCAGTCCAGTTTGCCACCTCCCTAGAGCTTGTCCTATGTTTGTTACTTAGCTGGAGTAATTTGTGATCCTCAACCACTAAGGATCATAACAGTATAGCAGGCCAAAAAGTGTTTAATGCATCGCAGAAGTGGGATAAAAAGAAGACCTGAGTACATTTTTTATTTTTTTTCCTCCCGCTTTTCCTTTGCTGCAGTCTGTTTAGCTTCTTTCATCCCCTTGAACTCTGGGTGCTTTTGAGCTCAGCTGCAGACATGATTGTTCAGACTGACTTCTAGTGTGGATCATCTTACTGCACGGGTGCAAAGTATTCAGGATTTTGTTATTCGTAGCCCTATGTCAGAACCAAAGATACCCATTCCTGAGTTGTTTTCTGGAGATAGATCTAGGTTTCAAAATTTTAAGAATAATTGTAGGTTATTTCTATCTCTGAGACCTCGTTCCTCTGGTGATTCCGCTCAGCAAGTTAAAATTGTTATCTCCTTGTTGCGTGGCGAACCTCAAGATTGGGCTTTCTCTCTGGCGCCAGGAGATCCTGCTTTGCTTAATGTAGATGCATTTTTTCTGGCTCTTGGACTGCTTTATGAGGAGCCTAATCTTGAGAATCAGGCAGAAAAAGCATTGCTGGCTATCTCTCAAGGTCAGGATGAAGCAGTGAAGCAGAGGTGTATTGTCAAAAATTTCGGAAATGGTCGGTGCTTACTCAGTGGAATGAGTGTGCCCTGGCTGCAAATTTCAGAGAAGGTCTTTCTGAGGCCGTTAGGAATGTTATGGTGGGGTTTCCCACCCCTACAAGTCTGAGTGATTCTATGGCTTTAGCCATTCAGGTTGATCGGCGTTTGCGGGAGCGCAAATCTGCTCATCCTTTGGCGGTGTTTTCTGGACAGAGACCTGAGTCTATGCAATGTGACCGAACTCTGACCAGAATTGAGCGACAAAGTCATAGACGTCAAAATGGGTTGTGCTTCTACTGTGGTGATTCTACTCATGTTATCTCAGCATGCTCTAAACGCTTAAAAAAAATCGCTAAACCTGTCACCATTGGTACTATACAGCCTAAATGTATTTTGTCTGTTACTTTGATTTGTTCTTTGTCGTCCTACCCGGTTTTTGGCTTTTGTGGATTCGGGTGCTGCCCTGAATCTGATGGATTTGTCGTTTGCCAGGCGCTGTGGTTTTGTCCTGGAGCCTTTGGAATTTCCTATTCCTCTGAGGGGAATTGATGCTACGCCATTAGCTGAGAATAAGCCTCAGTATTGGACGCAAATGACCATGTGCATGACTCCCGTACATCAGGAGGTGATTCGCTTTCTCGTTCTGCATAATTTGCATGATGTTGTCGTTTTGGGTCTGCCATGGCTGCAAGCTCATAATCCAGTTTTAGATTGGAAAGCTATGTCTGTGTCAAGTTGGGGTTGTCAGGGAATTCATGGCGATACTCCGTTGGTGTCTATTGCTTCTTCCACTCCTTCTGAGGTCCCTGAGTTTTTGTCTGACTACCAGGATGTATTTGATGAGCCCAGGTCCGGTGCCCTGCCCCCTCATAGGGATTGTGACGGTGCTATAAATTTAATTCCTGGTAGTAAATTCCCTAAGGGACAACTTTTTAATTTGTCTATACCAGAGCATGCCGCGATGCGGAGTTATATAAAGGAGTCTTTGGAGAAGGGACATATTCGCCCATCCTCTTCCCCTCTTGGTGCAGGATTTTTTTTTGTGGCCAAGAAGGACGGTTCTTTGAGACCTTGTATAGATTATCGTCTTCTGAATAAAATTACAGTCAAATTTCAGTATCCTTTGCCACTATTGTCTGATTTGTTTGCTCGGATTAAGGGTGCCAGTTGGTTCACCAAGTTAGATCTCCGTGGTGCGTATAACCTTGTGCGCATTAAGCAGGGAGATGAATGGAAAACAGCATTTAATACGCCCGAAGGCCATTTTGAGTACTTAGTGATGCCTTTTGGACTTTCTAATGCTCCTTCTGTGTTTCAGTCCTTCATGCATGACATCTTCCGAGAATATCTGGATAAATTTATGATTGTTTATTTGGATGACATTTTGGTCTTTTCTGATGATTGGGAGTCCCATGTGAAGCAGGTCAGGATGGTGTTTCAGGTCCTGCGTGCTAATGCTTTATTTGTGAAGGGCTCAAAATGCCTCTTCGGAGTACAGAAGGTCTCCTTTTTGGGTTTTATTTTTTCTCCTTCTACTGTGGAGATGGACCCAGTCAAGGTCCAGGCTATTCATGACTGGACTCAGCCCACGTCTGTTAAGAGTCTTCAGAAGTTCTTGGGGTTTGCTAATTTTTACCGTCGTTTCATCGCTAATTTTTCTAGCGTGGTTAAACCTTTGACGGATTTGACCAAGAAGGGTTCTGATGTGACTAATTGGTCTCCTGCTGCCGTGGAGGCCTTTCGGGAGCTGAAGCACCGGTTTTCTTCAGCTCCAGTCTTATGTCAGCCAGATGTCTCTCTCCCCTTCCAGGTCGAGGTTGATGCTTCTGAGATTGGAGCAGGGGCTGTTTTGTCGCAGAGAAGCTCTGATGGCTCTGTGATGAAGCCATGTGCTTTCTTTTCAAGAAAGTTTTCGCCTGCCGAGCGGAATTATGATGTTGGTAATCGGGAGTTGTTGGCTATGAAGTGGGCATTTGAGGAGTGGCGACATTGGCTCGAAGGAGCTAAACATCGTGTGGTGGTCTTGACTGATCACAAAAATCTGATTTACCTTGAATCTGCCAAGCGCCTGAATCCTAGACAGGCTCGTTGGTCGTTGTTTTTCTCCCGTTTCAACTTCGTGGTCTCATACCTGCCTGGTCCGAAGAACGTGAAAGCTGATGCACTTTCTAGGAGTTTTGTGCCTGACTCTCCGGGTGTTTCTGAGCCGGCTGGTATTCTCAGAGAGGGAGTGATTTTGTCTGCCATTTCCCCAGATTTGCGACGAGTGCTGCAGAAATTTCAGGCGGATAGACCTGACCGTTGTCTGTTATGACCCCAATGGCAGAGGGTCTCAGAAATAATTACCAAGTCTGCAAACACAAAAAACCAGCTCATAGGGCAGTGGTAACTGGGCTGACCGTATATCTAATCCTAGCACCACAAATAGCAGCAGCCGGGGAACGTGCCTACGTTGGTTCTAGACGTCTCGCGCCAGCCGGAGAACTAACTAACCCTAGAAGGGAAAAGATAGACCTTTCTTGCCTCCAGAGAAAAGACCCCAAAAGTTGGATACAAGCCCCCAACAAATAATAACGGTGAGGTAAGAAGAAAAGACAAACATAAGAATGAACTAGGTATTTAGCAAAGAGAGGCCCACTGACTAATAGCAGAATATAGTAAGATGACTTATACGGTCAGCAAAAACCCTATCAAAACTTCCACGCTGGATATTCAAGAACCCCCGAACCGTCTAACGGCCCGGGGGGAGAATACCAGCCCCCTAGAGCTTCCAGCAAAATCAGGAATCACATTTAGTACAAGCTGGACAAAAAATAGAGCAATGCAAATAACCAAAAGACAAGGAAGCAAGACTTAGCTTAATTTTGCAAGAACCCGGACCAGCAGACAGGAGCAAACAGAAAGGACTGATTACAACGATGTCAGGCACCATACTGAGAATTCAGGAAGTTCATATAGCAACACCCCTGGACTAACGACCCAGGTGGGTGCCAAACAGAGGAAAGACAATCCCAGAGTCATATCACTAGTGACCACAAGAGGGAGCCAAAAAAGTCTAATTCACAACAGTTGTCCACCAGAGAGACTGTTTGTCCCGGATAGATGGACCAGCAGAGTTATTTCCGAGGTTCATTCTTCGGTGTTGGCGGGTCATCCTGGGATTTTTGGTACCAGAGATTTGGTGGCTAGGTCCTTCTGGTGGCCTTCCTTGTCGCGGGATGTGCGTTCCTTTGTGCAGTCTTGTGGGATTTGTGCTCGGGCTAAGCCTTGCTGTTCTCGTGCCAGCGGTTTGCTTTTGCCTTTGCCTGTTCCGAAAAGGCCTTGGACACACATTTCCATGGATTTTATTTTGGATCTTCCAGTATCTCAGAAAATGTCTGTCATCTGGGTGGTGTGTGATCGTTTTTCCAAGATGGTCCATTTGGTGCCCTTGCCTAAGTTGCCTTCTTCCTCCGATTTGGTTCCTCTATTTTTTCAGAATGTGGTTCGCTTGCACGGCATTCCTGAAAATATTGTGTCTGATAGAGGATCCCAGTTTGTGTCCAGGTTTTGGCGGACTTTTTGTGCTAAGATGGGCATTGATTTGTCTTTTTCGTCGGCCTTCCATCCTCAGACTAATGGCCAAACCGAACGAACTAATCAGACGTTGGAAACTTATTTGAGATGTTTTGTTTCTGCTGATCAGGATGATTGGGTGACTTTTTTGCCTTTGGCCAAGTTTGCCCTTAATAATCGGGCTAGTTCTGCTACTTTGGTTTCACCTTTTTTCTGCAATTCTGGTTTCCATCCTCGTTTTTCCTTGGGTCAGGTTGAGTCTTCTGACTGTCCTGGGGTGGATTCTGTGGTGGATAGGTTGCAGCAGATTTGGAACCATGTGGTGGACAATTTGAAGTTGTCACAGGAGAAGGCTCAGCGCTTTGCCAACCGCCGCCGCGGTGTGGGTCCCCGACTTCGTGTTGGGGATTTGGTGTGGCTGTCTTCTCGGTATGTTCCTATGAAGGTCTCCTCTCCTAAATTCAAGCCTCGCTTCATCGGTCCTTATAAGATCTTGGAAATCCTTAACCCGGTGTCTTTTCGTTTGGATCTCCCAGCATCGTTTGCCATTCATAATGTGTTCCATAGGTCTTTGTTGCGGAGGTATGTGGTACCTGTGGTTCCTTCTGTTGAGCCTCCTGCTCCGGTGCTGGTCGAGGGCGAATTGGAGTACGTGGTGGAGAAGATTTTGGATTCTCGTATCTCTAGACGGAGGCTGCAGTATTTGGTTAAGTGGAAGGGTTATGGTCAGGAGGATAATTCCTGTGTTGTCGCCTCTGATGTTCATGCGGCCGATTTGGTTCGTGCCTTCCACGCGGCTCATCCTGATCGCCCTGGGGGTCTTGATGAGGGTTCGGTGACCCCTCCTCAAGCACTCTGAAGTTAAAGTTAAAGTTAGAAGATATTCAAAGACTCAGAGATCAATATAATAAAGACAATGACCGTAATAAGGACAGTTGGTGGGCAGACACCTTCTCTGTTGTGAATTCTATTTTTGGGCTCCCTCTAGTGGTCACAAGCGGTACTGTGTAGTGTTGTCTTTCTGCAGGTTGGCTGCATCAGCTGGTTCGTTATCCTTGGTTGGTTTCCTATTTAGCTCACCTGGAGACTCAGTTCCTTGCCTGCTATCAATGTATTCAGTGCTCTTCAGTTTCCTTGTGGCTACCTTGCTCCCAGTCTCTCCAAGACCAGCTAAGTTTTTGTTTGTTCATTTTTTGATTATCAGTGTTCATTATGTTTTTAGTCCAGCTCGCTAAAATGTGATTTCCTCGCTTGCTGGTTGCTCTAGGGGACTGAGTTTCTCCCCCCACACCGTTAGTTGGTGTGGGGGTTCTTGAAATCTCAGAGTGGATATTTTGTAAGGGTTTTTTACTGACCGCATAGATTCCCTTTTCTATTTTCTGCTATCTAGTATCAGTGGGCCTCATTTGCTGAATCTGCTTTCACCCCTGTGTATGTGCCTTCCTCTTACCTCACCGTTATTATCTGTTGGGGGCTTCTATATCTTTGGGGATTATTTCTCTGGAGGCAAGAGAGGTCTTTCTTTCTCTCTAGGGGTAGTTAGTTCCTCAGGCTGGCTCGAGACGTCTAGGATTTTTAGGCACGTTCACCGGCTACTTCTAGTGTGTTTGGATAGGTTCAGATTTGCGGTCAGTCCAGTTTGCCACCTCCCTAGAGCTTGTCCTATGTTTGTTACTTAGCTGGAGTAATTTGTGATCCTCAACCACTAAGGATCATAACACTTCTCCTTTTTTTTAATCCAGCCAATTGGTTTGAGGGATTTGGGGGCTGGATAGCTGAAATCTTGCAAAGTTTGTTATATATTGTTGCCTTTATCCTTGATATGTATGTAATACTAAAACTTGTTCTTTGGTGTATTTCTGTATGTATTAGGAAATTCTGCACTAAGACAACTAATGATGAAACCAAAAGCGTTGCCACCCCTGCTCTTCTCTACACCGATTTCACAAAGTTACCTAATGAAGATGTTGAAGCCAAGCACATGGCTATCTTCAAAAGATCCCCACCACTATTATCAATAATTGTTATTTGTAAATTCTAGTATACAGGGAGGATGGGTACGCCGCAACAGCCATGGCTGGTAACATGGCACCAGCCATGTGAAGACCAGTACCCCTCGAGCTTATAGCTTGGGATAGTACCTCTGATGCTGGACATTAATTAACAAAATTTATCTAGGGGGGAATGTGAAGGGACAAATTAAGAAATTCTCCATTTTGTGCTTTTCGACTCCATTTTGCTGTTTTAAGATAAATTTTGTTAGTAGGCTAAAGTTTACAGCTGTTATGAGACCTTGATTGTTGCAATTTAGACAGGACATGAGACTGAGAGTGTATTGTTCTATGAGACTTTGACGCACAGACTGTTCCTGCATTCTTATAGGTTAAGAACAGTGAGCGTGTTCTTATGCTGATTGGCTGAAGTATAATTTCTATGAATATGAAAAATCATACACAATAAACGGGGGCCAGAGAGATCTGCTTGATCCCCCCCAAACAGAGACACACGTCTCCGTCTGGTCATTTTCAGGTGCCGGCAACGCCCTGTAGAGTAATTTGGAAATCACTGAGTTAACCGTGAAGGATCACTTTAGATCCTCTCTCAACACTTGGACTGCAGGGCAGCTTGAACTTGTTTGGATGTTAGTCGAGGTTCTTTATCCAAAATCCGCACAATCTTGCGTTGAAATCTCTTGTCAATTTTTATTTTCCGTCCACATCTAGGGAGGTTAGCCACAGTGCCATGGGCTTTAAACTTCTTGATGACACTGCGCACAGTAGACACAGGAACATTCAGGTCTTTGGAGATGGACCTGTAGCCTTGAGATTGCTCATGCTTCCTCACAATTTGGTTTCTCAAATCCTCAGACAGTTCTTTGGTCTTCTTTCTTTTCTCCATGCTGTATGTGGTACACACAAGGACACAGGACAGAGGTTGAGTCAACTTTAATCCATGTCAACTGGCTGCAAGTGTGATTTAGTTATTGCCAACACCTGTTAGGTGTCACAGGTAAGTTACAGGTGCTGTTAATTACACAAATTACAGAAGCATCACATGATTTTTCGAACAGTGCCAATACTTTTGTCCACCCCCTTTTTTATGTTTGGTGTGGAATTATATCCAATTTGGCTTTGGGACAATTCTTTTTGTGTTTTTTCATTTAAGACAAATTAAATGAAAATAATACCAAGGAATTTGTGTTTGCAATCATTTTCAGGAAGAAACTGAGTATTATCTGACAGAATTGCAGGGGTGTCAATACTTTTGGCCACAACTGTGTGAGTCTTCTTGGGAATGATGCAACAAGTTTTTTACACCTGGATTTAGGGATCCTCTGCCATTCTTCATTGCAGATCCTCTCCAGTTCCGTCAGGTTGGATGGTGAATGTTGGTGAACAGCCAGTTTCAGGTCTCTCCAGAGATGCTCAATTGGGTTTAGGTCAGGGCTCAGGCTGGGCCAGTCAAGAATGGTCACATAGTTGTTCTGAAGCCACACCTTTGTTATTTTAGCTGTGTGCTTAGGGTCATTGTCTTGTTGGAAGGTGAATCTTTGGCCAAGTCTGAGGTCCAGAGCACTCTGGAAGAGGTTTTCATCCAGGATATTTCTGTACTTGGCCGCATTCATGTTTCCTTCAATGACAACCAGTCGTCGTGTCCCTGCAGCTGAAAAACACCCTCATAGCATGATGCTGCCACCACCATGTTTCATTGTTGGGATTGTATTGGACAGGTGATGAGCAGTGCCTGGTTTTCTCCACACATACCTCCTAGAATAATAAACAATGGGGTGGGTGGCATCGTGGTCCTGCAGGTAATTATTGTTACTATTGTTCACTCTTTGTAGGCGCATTATCTGTTTTGATATATTGGCCCGGTACCGGTGTATGTGATGTTTGACACACGGTGTATTGATCCATAGATTTACTGCCTGGTCTTTTGTGGCTCATGACTTCAGTTACCTTCTGATTATTAGCGCTCGCCAACTCATTGGTACCTGTTTTGCCTGCTAGTGACCACCCTGCCACCTGTTTGTGGTGTGTTCCCTGTCATTTTCTGTGTGTTTTTATGCTTTTTTTGTTACCCTTTTAATCAATAAAGATTTCCCATGATTACTTTGGTTCTTATGGTGCTTTTCTGTTCCTCCTTGGTTTTCCTAATAAACAAAAAGGTCTAACATCGTCTCATCAGACCAGAGAATCTCATTTCTCATAGTCTGGGAGTCCTTCATGTGTTTTTTAGCAAACTCTATGCGGGCTTTCATATGTCTTGCACTGAGAAGAGGCTTCCGTTGGGCCACTCTGCCATAAAGGCCCGACTGGTGGAGGGCTGCAGTGATAGCTGACTTTGCAAAACTTTCTCCCATCTCCCTACTGCATCTCTGGAGCCCAGCCACAGTGATCTTGGGGTTGTTCTTTACCTTTTTCACCAAGGCTTTTCTCCCACGATTGTTCAGTTTGGCTGGATGGCCAGGTCTAGGAAAACTTCTGGTGGTCCCAAACTTCTTCCATTTAAGGATTATGGAGGCCACTGTGCTCTTAGGAACCTTAAGTACGGCAGAAATTCAAGGGAGAGGTCTAGGAGATGCTTTGATTAGCTAGTTAGTGGAGTGTGTATAAACTCCTAATGAGAGTAGTGGTAGCGGCCACACCAACTCTACGGAATTAATGAGGTTTAGGATATAGGAGATAAATCCAGAGGATTAGATAGCCAATTTTGTTATCCTATTAATGTACACCTACTAGCTTTGCCAATTTTAATTCAAAGTTCTTTAATAGTTTGATTAAAAGCTATGTTTTACCTTAACCCCTTTACCCCCAAGGGTGGTTTGCACGTTAATGACCGAGCCAATTTTTACAATTCTGACCACTGTCCCTTTATGAGGTTATAACTCTGAAACGCTTCAACGGATCCTGATGATTCCGACATTATTTTCTCATGACATATTGTGCTTCATGATAGTGGTAAAATTTATTTGATATTACCTGCGTTTATTTGTTAAACAAATGGAAATTTGGCAAAAATTTAGAAAATTTTGCAATTTACCAACTTTGAATTGTTATGCCCTTAAATCACAGAGATATGTCACACAAAATACTTAATAAGTAAAATTTCCCTCATGTCTACTTTACATCAGCACAGTTTTGGAACTAAAATTTTTTTTTGTTAGGGAGTTATAGGGGTTAAAAGTTGACCAGCAATTTCTCATTTTTACAACACCAATTTTTTTAGGGAATACATCATATTTGAAGTCACTTTGAGGGGTCTATATGATAGAAAATACCCAAGTGTGACACCATTCTAAAAACTGCACCCCTCAAGGTGCTCAAAACCACATTCAAGAAGATTATTAACCCTTCAGGTGTTTCACAGGAATTTTTGGAATGTTTAAAAAAATGAACATTTAATTTTTTTTCACAAAAAATTTATTTCAGCTCCAATTTGTTTTATTCTACCTAGGGTAACAGGAGAAATTGGACTTCAAAAGTTGTTGTGCAATTTGTCCTGAGTACGCTGATACCCTATATGTGGGGGTAAACCACTGTTTGGGCGCACAGCAGAGCTCGGAAGGGAAGGAGCGCCATTTGACTTTTCAATGCAAAATTGAGATTGAGATAGGACGCCATGTCGCGTTTGGAGAGCTCATAGATGCGAAGAAGGGGTGCACTAATTGGAAAAAAAATTAAAAAACAAAAGAGGTGTGCTCTACCTGGTCTATATATAGCAAATACATGAGAAGAAGAAAGATAGACCAGATGGAGTAGGCACAACCACAAATATATACAGTTATATGAAAAAGTTTGGGCACCCCTATTAATCTTAAGCTTAATGTTTTATAAAAATTGTTTTTTTTGCAACAGCTATTTCAGTTTCATATATCTAATAACTGTTGGACACAGTAATGTTTCTGCCTTGAAATGAGGCTTATTGTACTAACAGAAAATGTGCAATCTGCATTCTAACAAAATTTGACAGGTGCATAAGTATGGGCACCCTTATCATTTTCTTGTTTTAAATACTCCTACCTACTTTTTACTGACTTACTAAAGCACTTTTTTGGGTTTTGTATCCTCATTGAGCTTTGAACTTCACAGCCAGGTGTATGCAATCATGAGAAAAGCTACTTAAAGTGGCCACTTGCAAGTTGTTCTCCTGTTTGAATCTCCTCTGAAGAGTGGCATCATGGGCTCCTCAAAACAACTGTCAAATGATCTGAAAACAAAGATTATTCAACATAGTTGTTCAGGGGAAGGATACAAAAAGCTGTCTCAGAGATTTAACCTGTCAATTTCCACTGTGAGGAACATAGTAAGGAAATGGAAGAACACAGGTACAGTTCTTGTTAAGGCCATAAGTGGCAGGCCAAGAAAAACATCAGAAAGGCAGAGAAGAAGAATGGTGAGATCAGTCAAGGACAATCCTCAGACCACCTCCAGAGAGCTGCAGCATCAACTTGCTGCAGATGGTGTCACTGTGCATCGGTCAACTATACAACGCACTTTGCACAAGGATAAGCTGTATGGGAGAGTGATGCGAAAGAAGCCGTTTCTGCAAGCACGCCACAAACAGAGTCGGCTGAGGTATGCAAAAGCACATTTGGAGAAGCCAATTTCTTTTTGGAAGAAGGTCCTGTGGACTGATTAAACCAAGATTGAGTTGTTTGGTCATACAAAAAGGCGTTATACATGGTGGCAAAAAAACACAGTGCGTTGTATAGTTGACCGATGCACAGTGACACCATCTGCAGCAAGTTGATGCTGCAGCTCTCTGGAGGTGGTCTGAGGATTGTCCTTGATCTCACCATTCTTCTTCTCTGCCTTTCTGATGTTTTTCTTGGCCTGCCACTTCTGGCCTTAGCAAGAACTGTACCTGTGTTCTTCCATTTCCTTACTATGTTCCTCACAGTGGAAATTGACAGGTTAAATCTCTGAGACAGCTTTTTGTATCCTTCCCCTGAACAGCTATGTTGAATAATCTTTGTTTTCAGATCATTTGACAGTTGTTTTGAGGAGCCCATGATGCCACTCTTCAGAGGAGATTCAAACAGGAGAACAACTTGCAAGTGGCCACTTTAGCTTTTCTCTTGATTGAATACACCTGGCTATGAAGTTCAAAGCTCAATGAGGTTACAAAACCAAAAAAAGTGCTTTAGTAAGTCAGTAAAAAGTAGGTAGGAGTATTTAAAACAAGAAAATGATAAGGGTGCCCATACTTATGCACCTGTCAAATTTTGTTTGAATGCAGATTGCACATTTTCTGTTAGTACAATAAACCTCATTTCAAGGCAGAAACATTACTGTGTCCAACAGTTATTAGATATATGAAACTGAAATAGCTGTTACAAAAAAAACACATTTTATAAAACACTAGCTGTACTACCCGGCTTCGCCCGGGGTAATAACTGCTGTTAGCAAAATAGAATGTGTTAACAAAAATTTATTCTGCACAAAAAACCACAAAACAAATAGACAGAAATGTAATTATTAAAAGGCAAAAACTAAGCTAATAGAAGCATTTTACAACATATATTTCAACACCAGAGATATTCCACACAGATTTAACTAAATTGGCCAAGTAATGTGAAGTAATCTTCTACTACTTATTCGAGAGCCTTTTGATAAACGACATTCTTAGTTTTTCCTTCAGGTGCAAAGACAAACAGATTTTTGGCTGTTCCAACTCTTGAACAGGCCACATAAAGTTGATCATGAAAAAAGCATGGAGATTCTAAATCTAAGCTAGCTGAAGAGCCCGGCGTTGCCTGGGCATAGTAAATATCTGTGGTTAGTTATAGCACCTCACTTCTCTTATTTTCCCATCACGCCTCTCATTTTCCCCATCACGTCTTTCATTTTCCCCCTCACATCTCTCATTTTCTCCCTCACACCTCTCATTTTCCCCCTCACTCCTCTTATTTTCCCCCTCACTCCTCTCATTCCCCCCTAACACTTGTCATTTCGACCTCACATCTGTCATTTTCCGATCACTCCACTATTTTCCCTCACTCCTCTCATTTTGCACTCACACCTTTTCATTTTCACCTCACACCTCTCATTTTCACCTCAGTATATACATGTTTGTCATCTCCCTTATATATAGTATACACCTGTATGTCATCTCCTGTATATAGTATATACCTGTATGTCATCTCCCCTGTATATAGTATATACCTGCTGTGTGTCATCTCCCCTGTATATAGTATATACCTGTATGTCATCTCCTCCTATATATAGTATATACCTGTATGTAATCTCCTCCTGTATATAGTATATACCTGTGTGTCATCTCACCTATATATAGTATATATCTGTGTGTCATCTCCTCCTGTATATAGTATATACCTGTATGTCATCTCCTCCTATACATAGCATATACCTATATGTCATCTCCTCCTCTATATACTATATACTTCTAGGTAATCTGCTCCTGTATATAGTATATACCTGTGTGTCATCTCCTTCTGTATATAGTATATACCTGTATGTCATCTCCTGCTGTATGTAGTATGTACCTGTATGTCATCTCTCCTGTATATAGTATATATCTGTGTGTCATCTCCTCCTGCATATAGTATATACCTGTGTGTCATCTCCCCTGTAAATAGTATATACCTGTGTGTCATCTCCTCCTGTATATAGTATATATCTGTATGTCATCTCCTCCTGTATTAGACCTCGTTCACACGTTATTTGGTCAGTATTTTTACCTCAGTATTTCTAAGCTAAATTGGCAGCCTGATAAATCCCCAGCCAACAGTAAGCCCACCCCCTGGCAGTATATATTAGCTCACACATACACATAATAGACTGGTCATGTGACTGACAGCTGCCGGATTCCTATATGGTACATTTGTTGCTCTTGTAGTTTGTCAGCTTATTAATCAGATTTTTATTTTTGAAGGATAATACCAGACTTGTGTGTGTTTTAGGGTGAGTTTCGTGTGTCAAGTTGTGTGTGTTGAGTTGCGTGTGGCGACATGCATGTAGCGACTTTTGTGAGATGAGTTTTGTGTGGCGACATGCGTGTAGCAATTTTTTGTGTGTCGAGTTGCATGTGACAGGTTAGTGTAGTGTAGCGCCCCCACTGCCGCAGGGCCGAGGGGTACCCCTACCGGGCCTCTGAGTCTCTGCTCTGGGGTTGTCACGGTGGCTAGGCCCCGGTCCGTGACCCTGCCGTGGGCGCACAGTGTAGAGATGTGGATGGATGATGTTAGTGAGGCTGTAGTGGTGCGGTGCAGTAAATAACGAGGACACCAGGTTTGCAGTCTCTTTACCTCTTTACTGAAGATCTCTGAGTCCTCAGTCCGGAATCCGGATAACCAGGCTGCGCAAGTCCGGCCGGTCCAATGGCACCTCCAGAGTTCTCTTAGCAGGTGGAAATCTGTGCCTTCCTTCTAGCGCTATGTGTTGCGGTCCTTCCCTGCTGTGCTTACAGAAAGTCCCCACAACTGTTGTGTCTGTTTCTTAAGTTCCCTCACAACTCGATTAGATGATGTTCTGCTAATCCTCCGTCCCTCCCTGATGTTCTGGTTGGGACGGCACCCGTTTGACGGGTAGGCTCGGAGCTCTTCCGGGACCCTAGAGTCGCCCCTCTCCACAAGTTGCCCCCCAAGACTGCATAGGTGATTTAAGTTAGACAGCCCGCCTTAGACTGACTGTCCTGCCGCTGTTTGGAGTATCGCTTGAAGCTGGATGTTGAAATACTCCCTCGGCGTTCCGGCCACCGGTAGTGCGCCTCAGTAGGATGTTGCTTCGGTCTTACAGCACGACTCCTACTGGTATTTCTCCTTTTGCTTGATCTCGTTTCTCACTCAGCACAATCTATCTCGCTTCTAATCCTTCCTTGGGCACCGCCCCTATCCTGAGCAGGCACGGTCCCGTTACGTTCGTTCAAGTTGCCAAGCCTCTGTCAGGATCCCACCCCTGACAGAGACCCTACTGTATCTTCCCCCACAACACCCTCTGCCACAAGGTGTTGCCTGGTTCCAACCCAGTCAGCTTTCTGATCTAACTTCCTGCCTGACCCCCAGTTTACCCACTATGGTGGGGAGTGGCCTAGTAAATAGAACCCTTAGCTCCCCCCGGAGGCCCGGCTGTGAAATGTATTGGTGTCTGTGATACCTGATCCGATGAACTCTTTCAGTGCCATCAGACGCACCATAGCTCCCCATAGTGGCGGAGCCACAGTACTGCAACGACCAGGACTCTGGGGCGCTGCAGTAGCAAGTTGTGTGCAGCAAGTTTTGCGCATGGCGAGTTTTGCGCATGGCGAGTTTTATGTGTGGTGCCTTTTGAGTATGTGCAAGTTTTGTGTGAGGCAACTTTTGCATGTGTTGCAACTTTTGTGCATGTGGCAATTTTTCCGCGTGTGCAAGTTTTGCGTGTGGCGAGTTTTCCATGAGGTGAGTTTTGCACGTGTGGTGAGTTTTGCATGTGGAGAGTTTTGCGCGTGGCGAGTTTTGAGCGGCGACTTTTGTGTTTCAACTTTTATGTGGCGAGGTTGGTGTATGTGTGGTGAAATGTGTGCTGAGGGTGGTATATGTGTTCGAGCACGTGGTAGTGTGTGGCGCATTTTGTGTGTGTGTTCATATCCCCGTGGTGGTGTGGTGATTATCCCATGTCGGGGCCCCACCTTAGCAACTGTACAGTATATACTCTTTGGTGCCATCGCTCTCATTCTTTAAGTCCCCCTTGTTCACATATGGCAGCTGTTAATTTGCCTCCAACACTTTTCCTTTCATTTTTTCCCCATTATGTAGATAGGGGCAAAATTGTTTGGTGAATTGGAAAGCGCGGGGTTAAAATTTCACCTCACAACATAGCTTTGACGCTCTCGGGGTCCAGACGTGTGACTGTGCAAAATTTTGTGCCTGTAGCTGCAACGCCTCCAACACTTTTCCTTTCACTTTTTCCCCATTATGTAGATAGGGGCAAAATTGTTTGGTGAATTGGAAAGCGCGGGGTTAAAATTTCACCTCACAACATAGCCTATGACGCTCTCGGGGTCCAGACGTGTGACTGTGCAAAATTTTGTGGCTGTAGCTGCGACGGTTCAGATGCCAATCCCGGACATACACACATACATACACACATTCAGCTTTATATATTAGATTAAGCTTAAGATTAATAGAGGTGCCCAAACTTTTTCATATAACTGTATATACACATATAAATGCATATAAGGAATATAACTGGATGGACAAACATATACCATTTACACTTAATAATGCAAAAGATGCCCAATAAGTGGCAATACAATATGGAAATAAAACGATAAAGAATAACATCATATCCATATTTAATATGCAATACCATATACAATTGTGTCAAATGCAGGATTAAAGATTCTGGCACATTCTGCCCTTAAACACTCAATAGTCCCGAGACCGATGGGCATAATAACTTGGTGCGATATCCTCTTATTGTAAACCATCACTGTGCGTGTGGCATCTTCTGGAAATAGTTGATTCTTCCAAGCATCCATCTTGTTCAAATATCCCAAACTCTAATCCACTGATGTCAAGCAATAAGATCCGCAGGATATGTTTCCAGTAGCCACACACACCTATTCTCTTTATGATGGTACCAATGTCCCGTGCTTGCTGAATGGAGCCCATCAGGTTTGCCAAGAAATGAATGGGTAGATCAGCTCCTGGATGCCGTAGTACTTGGGTCTCAGGGTCACTATACGTACCAGCGTGGCCACGTGTCCACCTCAAACATCCTGATCAAACATAAGGAATAATTAATGAATACAAGGTACTCCCACATAAATCCTGATACCTTGCTTCAAATTATCCCAAAAACCTGTAAAAAGTAACTCCTAATTTAATCCCATTGGTGATACCGTTTGGAGTTCAAAGATCCATCTGGATTCCATCCTCAGGAGGCAGTTACGTATATTGCCGCCTCTGTTACCGCAAATGACCTTCTGCACCCCTACAATCCTAAGATTCGAGGAAGAGCCCCCATGCTCTGTTAGAAAGTGGGCAGCCACGGGAGTGAGGATCTTACCTTTCCTCTGATCCGCAGCCGCCAGATGTATAGTAGAAATGTGTTTTTGCGCTCTTTTCCTTAATTCCTGGGACATTTGTCCTACATTTAACATTTCACAAGGGCATATTAGAACATAGAACACTCATTTGGATTTGCAGTTAATATAAGCTTTAAGTGGATGTCTGCTGTAGTTGGTTGGATGTGTGAACGTATCCCGGGTTGGGGTCATATAGGGGCATACATTACAATCCCCACATGGGAATGACCCCTTGAGGATAATGCCCCTATTCAACTTCACAGTAGGTCTAGCAAAGTGGCTCCTAGTGAGAAGTTCCCTCAAATTGGGGGCTCTCCTGGCCGTGAGAAGTGGTCTGTCGCTAATGATCCCTGTGGTTTGTATATCCGCCTGAAGTATAGGCCAATGTTTAGATAGAATTTCCCTTACCTGCTGCCAGTTGCTATTATAATCCGTAATGAACCGAGATTCCGTTTTACGGCAACGTCTTGCAGGCGATAGAAGTGAGGACTGATCATGTTGTTTGGCACGTTGAAAGGCTGTGGAGATGACACGTTTGGGATAACTCCTTTGTTTAAAGCGATCCGTGAGTTCACGGGCCTGTGATAAAAAATCCTGATCAAGGGTGCAATTGCGTCTGATGCGCAAAAATTGACCTATAGGAACCCCCGCCTTGGTGTGCCAGGGATGAAAACTGCTGAACTCCAGGAGAGCGTTCGTGGCAGTAGGTTTACGGAAGAGATCGGTGGCCAGCCGGTTCCCCTGTACAAAAACCTTCAAATCCACAAAAGTGATGGCACTGTTGGAAATAGAATGCGTTAAAAAGATGTTATAGGGGTTAGCATTAAGCCCATCAATAAATTTGATACAATCCTCCTTAGTGTCCATCCAAATGAAGAATATGTCATCTATATACCGATGCCAATTTCAGACCTGATGTTGATAGGTCATGGATGGATACACCAATTTCTCCTCCCACCAACCTAAAAAGATGTTTGCATAGGTTGGTGCACATTTCGCCCCCATCGCTACTCCTGACGTTTGCAAAAAGAATGTCCTGTCAAACAGGAAAAAATTATGATGGAGTACAAACCTAAGTAGGTCCAAAAGAAAAGAATCGTGTCCCCGATCAGTGTGTCTGTTTTTGTCCAGAAAGAAGGCTACCGCATCTATGCCATCCCCGTGGCTGATGTTGGAGTACAATGACTCCACATCACAGGTAACTAAATAGAATTCGTTAGGCAATTCGATCTGACCACAAATCTCTATAAAGTGAGCAGAGTCTCGTACAAAAGAGGGGAGGGCAGTAGCAAGTGGTTGAAAGAAGAAGTCCAGATACTCACTTGCCTTCTCGCAGATGCTGCCAATGCAGGAGACAATCGGTCTACCCGGTGGTTTCTTGTCATCCTTATGTATTTTCGGCAGCATATAAAATGTTGCAATAACCGGATGGTCCACCCATAGATATTTCTTTTCTTGAGGGGAAATGATACCAAATTGCTGAGCTCTGCAAAGTAATAATTCAAATTTAGACAAGAAGGTTTCCGTAGGGTCTGATGGTAGCTTCTGGTAAAACCGGGAATTCGTAAGCTGGGGTTTGGAGAGCCCTTGATGTGCCTAAACATTGAAACCCCCCACAAGCGACACCATTTTGGAAAGTAGACCCCCTAAGGAACTTATCTAGATGTGTGGTGAGCACTTTGACCCACCAAGTGCTTCACAGAAGTTTATAATGCAGAGCCGTAAAAATAAAAAATCATATTTTTTCACAAAAATAATCTTTTTGCCCCCAATTTTTTATTTTCCCAAGGGTAACAGAAGAAATTGGACCCCAAAAGTTGTTGTGCAATTTGTCCTGAATACGTTGATACCCCATATGTTGGGGGAACTACCGTTTGGGCGCATGGCAGAGCTCGGAAGGGAAGGAGCACCGTTTGAATGCAGACTTAGATGGATTGGTCTGCAGGCGTCACGTTGCATTTGCAGAGCCCCTGATGTACCTAAACAGTAGAAACCCCCCATAAGTGACCCCATATTGGAAACTAGACCCCTCCAAGGAACTTATCTAGATATGTTGTGAGAACTTTGAACCCCCAAGTGTTTCACTACAGTTAATAACGCAGAGCCATGAAAATAAAAATCCTTTTTTTCCACAAAAATTGTATTTTAGCCCCAGTTTTATATTTTCCCAAGGGTAACAGGAGAATTTGAACCCCAAAAGTTGTTGTCCAATTTGTCCTGAGTACGCTGATACCCCATATGTGGGGGGGAACCACTGTTTGGGCGCATGGCAGAGCTCGGAAGGGAAGGAGCGCCGTTTGGAATGCAGATTTAGATGGATTGATCTGCAGCCGTCACGTTGCATATGCAGAGCCCCTGATGTACCTAAACAGTAGAAACCCCTCACAAGTGACCCCATATTTGAAACTAGACCCCCAAAGGAACTTATCTAGATGTGTTGTGAGAACTTTGAACCCCCAAATGTTTCACTACAGTTAATAACGCAGAGCCGTGAAAATAAAAAATCCTTTTTTTTCCACAAAAATTATATTTTAGCCCCCAGTTTTGTATTTTCCCAGGGGTAACAGGAGAAACTGGACCCCAAAAGTTGTTGTCCAATGTGTCCTGAGTACGCTGATACCTCATATGTTGGGGTAAACCCCTGTTTGGACGCACGGAAGAGCTTGGAAGGGAAGGAGCACTGTTTTACTTTTTCAATGCAGAATTGGCTGGAATTGAGATCGGACGCCATGTCACGTTTGGAGAGCCCCTGATGTGCCTAAACAGTGGAAAGCCCCCAATTCTAACTGAAATCCTAATCCAAACACACCCCTAACACTAATCCCAACGTTAACCCTAACCACACCCCTAACTGTGACACACCCCTAACCCTAATCCCAACCCTAATCCCAACCGTAAATGTAATCCAAACCCTAACCCTAACTTTAGCCCCAACCCTAATCCTAACTTTAGCCCCAACCCTAACCCTAACTGTAGCCGTAACCGTAGCCCCAACCCTAGCCCCAACCCTAACCCTAGCCCCAACCCTAACCCGAGCCCTAACCCTAACCCGAGCCCCAATCCTAACCCTAGCCCAACCCTAACTTTAGCCCCAACCCTAGCCCTGTTGTGAATTTGGTTTTTGGGCTCCCCCGGTGGTCGCTGGTGGTACTGGACTTGTGTGCTTCACTTTCTCTGTTCACCTGTTTCCATCAGGATGTGGGAGTATCCTATTTAGCCTTGCTGCTCAGTTATTCTAGTGCTGGCCATCAATGTAACCAGAGCCTTTCTGTTGCATGTTCCTGCTTCTAGACTACTATCAGCTAAGTTGGACTCTTAGTCCTAAGTTTGTTTGCATTTTTGTTCCAGTTCACAGTTATGTTATGTTTCTGTAGCTGGAAGCTCTTGTGGGCCGAAATTACCACTCCGGTGTCATGAGTTGACACATGAGTCTTAAAGTAATTTCTGGATGGTATTTTAATAGGGTTTTCAGCTGACCGTGAAGTTCCCTATTGTAACCCTAGTAAGCGGACCTCGCTTTGCTGAACCTACCTTCATACTGCGTATGTCTTTTCCTCTGAACTCACCGTCAATATATGTGGGGGGCTTCTGTCTCCTTTTTGGGGGAATTTCCCTAGAGGTAAGCCAGGTCTGTTTTTTCCTCTATTAGGGTTAGTTAGTTCTCCGGCTGGCGCTGGGCGTCTAGGGATAAAACGTAGGTACGTCACCCGGCCACTGTTAGTTGTGTGGTAGGTTTAGCTCACGGTCAGCTCGAGATTCCATCACCCAAGAGCTAGTCTGTTATTTAAGTTCTCTAACGTTCCCTTGCCATTGGGAACCATGACAGTATGGCCGGCCAAGGGTTAAAACCGTTGGCAGAAGAAAGGAGAGAAAAAGAAGTCTGCAGATTTTTTTTTTTTTCTTCTGAGCTTGCTCTATAGTTGACTCAGTTGCATTTCTGCTCTAATTGCAGCCTTTGCCTCTCTCTCTCCTTCTAATCCTTGAATGGCTCTGATCTCACCTGATTAAAATGGATCCTCAGAGTTTGGCTACAGGTTTGAATAATCTTGCTACGAAGGTTCAAAATTTACAGGATTTTGTTACTCATGCTCCTATATCTGAACCTAGAATTCCTATACCAGAATTTTTCTCCGGGGATAGATCTCGTTTCCTGAATTTCAAATATAATTGTAAATTATTTCTTTCCCTGAGATCTCGCTCCGCTGGAGATCCCGCACAGCAGGTTAGGATAGTAATTTCCTTGCTGCGGGGTGACCCTCAAGACTGGGCATTTGCATTGGCACCCGGGGATCCTGCGTTGCTCAATGTGGATGCGTTTTTTCTGGCTTTGGGGTTGCTTTATGAGGAACCTAATTTAGAGATTCAGGCTGAAAAAACCTTGATGGCCCTATCTCAAGGGCAAGATGAAGCTGAAATATACTGCCAAAAATTTCGTAAATGGTCTGTGCTTACTCAGTGGAATGAGTGCGCCCTGGCGGCGAATTTCAGAGAGGGTCTCTCTGATGCCATTAAATATGTTATGGTGGGGTTCCCTGCACCTATAGGTCTGAATGAGTCCATGACAATGGCTATTCAGATTGGTCGGCGTTTGCGGGAGCGCAAACCTGTGCACCATTTGGCGGTGTCTTCTGAGAAGGCTCCAGAAAATATGCAATGTGATAGAATTCTGTCCAGAAGCGAACGGCAGAATTTTTGGCGAAAAAATGGGTTGTGCTTCTATTGTGGTGATTCAACTCATGTTATATCAGCATGCTCTAAACGTACAAAAAAGGTTGATAAGTCTATTTCAATTGGCACTTTACAGTCTAAGTTTATTTTGTCTGTGACCTTGATTTGTTCATTATCGTCAATTACCGCGGATGCCTATGTCGACTCTGGCGCCGCTTTGAGTCTCATGGATTGGTCCTTTGCCAGGCGCTGTGGGTTTGATCTAGAGCCTCTGGAAGTTCCTATACCTCTGAAGGGTATTGACTCTACACCATTGGCTAGTAATAAACCACAATACTGGACACAAGTGACTATGCGTATGAATCCAGACCATCAGGAGACGATTCGCTTCCTTGTGTTGTACAATCTACATGATGTTTTGGTGCTCAGATTGCCATGGTTACAATCTCATAACCCAGTTCTTGACTGGAAAGCAATGTCTGTGTTAAGCTGGGGATGTCAGGGGGCTCATGGGGACGTACCTTTGGTTTCCATTTCGTCATCTATTCCCTCTGAGATTCCGGAATTTTTATCTGATTATCGTGACGTTTTTGAGGAGCCTAAGCTTGGTTCACTACCTCCTCACAGAGATTGCGATTGTACCATAGATCTGATTCCGGGCAGTAAATTTCCAAAGGGTCGTTTATTTAATCTATCTGTACCTGAACATGCTGCTATGCGAGAATATATTAAGGAGTCCCTGGAAAAGGGACATATTCGTCCTTCTTCATCTCCCTTAGGAGCCGGTTTTTTCTTTGTATCTAAAAAAGATGGCTCTTTGAGGCCGTGTATTGATTATCGACTCTTGAATAAAATTACAGTCAGATATCAGTATCCTCTGCCACTGCTGACTGATTTGTTTGCTCGAATAAAAGGGGCTAAGTGGTTCTCTAAGATTGATCTCCGTGGGGCGTATAATTTGGTGCGAATTAAGCAGGGGGATGATGTTGTGGATTCTGTTGGTGGGCTCCCTCTGGTGGTTACTGCTGGTACTGGGTGACTTTGGTGGGTTGCGGCCTTTGGTTTCCACCTGTCCATCAGAGGCTGGGTGTTTCCTATTTTACCTGGCCTTTCTGTCATTTCCCTTGCCGGCTATCAATGTGTTCAGATGTGCTCTGTTTGGTTCCTGCCTACCTGCTCCCAGATCTTTCAGGATAAGCTAAGTGCTGATTTTCAGTTGTTTGGTTTTTGGTCCAGCTTGCTTAGAATGTCTCTATGCTAGCTGGTTGCTCTAGTGGACTGAGGTTCTCCCCATGTGCCATGAGTTGGCACATGGGTTCTTGTAATCTCAGGATGTTTTTTTTGATTAGGGTTTTTTGCTGACCGCTCAGTCCCCTTTTGTGTCATTCTGCTTTCTAGTTTTTAGCGGGCCTCTATTTGCTAAAGCTATATACATCATCTCTATGTGTGTGCCTTCCTCTCATTTCACCGTCAATACATGTGGGGGGCAACTATACCTTTGGGGTTAATTCCTCTGGAGGCAAGTGAGGTCTTGTTTTCTCTGCAGTACTAGTTAGCTCTTAGGCTGGTGCGTGGCGTCTAGAACCAACGTAGGCACGCTCCCTGGCTATCTCTAGTTGCGTTTGTCAGGCGTAGGGCAGCGGTCAGCCCAGGTTCCATCACCCTAGAGCTCGTCCGATATTTTGTTATACCTTGCTTATCCTGTGCTATCCCTAGCCATTGGGGATTCATGACAGTATAGCCGGCCCACAAAGTGTTAATTGTTTGGGCTGAAGCAGGAGGAAAAGAAGTGTTCAAGGAAAATTTTTTATTTTTTTTTTTCCTTCAGAGTTTTGCTGCCTAGCCCTTAATTGCTGTCTAGCTGCTTCTTACCTCCTCTTAACCCTTGAATGGCTCTGATCTTAGCTGTTTATCATGGATGTCCAGAGTTTGGCTTCCAGCCTGAGTAATCTCGCGGCAAAGGTTCAAAACATACAGGATTTCGTTGTTCACACTCCCATGTCTGAACCTAGAATTCCTATTCCAGAGTTTTTTTCTGGAGATAGATCTACCTTCCTGAATTTCAGGAACAATTGTAAATTGTTTCTCTCTTTGAAATCTCGCTCCTCTGGAGACCCTGCTCAACAGGTCAAGATTGTTATATCGTTCCTACGGGGCGACCCTCAGAATTGGGCATTTGCATTGGCACCAGGGGATCCTGCGTTGCTCAGTGTGGATGCGTTTTTTCTGGCATTGGGATTGCTCTATGAGGAACCTAACCTAGAGATTCAGGCTGAAAAGGCTTTATTAGCCCTCTCTCAGGGGCATGATGAAGCGGAAATATATTGTCAGAAATTTCGGAAATGGTCGGTGCTTACTCAGTGGAATGAGTGCGCCCTGGCTGCAAACTTCAGAAATGGTCTTTCTGAGGCCATTAAGGATATTATGGTGGGGTTCCCTGCGCCTACAGGTCTGAATGAGTCTATGGCTATGGCCATTCAGATTGATCGGCGTTTACGGGAGCGCAAACCCGTGCACCAGTTGGCGGTGTCTTCTGAACAGGCACCTGAGACTATGCAATGTGATAGAATTCAGTCCAGAAGTGAACGGCAAAATTATAGGCGGAAAAATGGTTTGTGTTTTTATTGTGGTGATTCAGCTCATGTTATATCAGCATGCTCTAAACGCACAAAAAGGGTTGATAAATCTTTTGCCATTGATACTCTGCAGTCTAAGTTCATTTTGTCTGTGACTCTGATTTTTTCACTGTCTTCCATTTCCGTCGATGCCTATGTGGATTCAGGCGCTGCCCTGAGTCTTATGGATTGGTCATTTGCTAAACGCTGCGGTTTTAGTCTAGAGCCTCTGGAAGTTCCTATTCCTCTGAAGGGAATTGATTCTACACCATTGGCTATGAATAAACCGCAGTATTGGACACAAGTGACCATGCGCATGACTCCCGTTCATCAGGAGGTGATTCGCTTCCTTGTACTGTATAATTTACATGATGTACTAGTGCTTGGTCTGCTATGGTTACAAACTCATAATCCTGTCCTGGACTGGAAAACAATGTCTGTGCTAAGCTGGGGATGTCAGGGGGTTCATGATGATGCACCTCCGATTTCAATCGCTTCATCGACTCCTTCGGAGATCCCTGCGTTTTTGTCAGATTATAAGGATGTTTTTGAGGAGCCTAGGCTCAATTCGCTCCCTCCTCATAGAGAGTGTGACTGTGCTATAGAATTGATTCCTGGCAGTAAGTTCCCTAAGGGTCGTTTATTTAATCTGTCACTGCCAGAGCATACTGCTATGCGGAATTATATTAAGGAGTCCTTGGAAAAGGGACATATTCGTCCATCTTCGTCCCCTCTGGGAGCAGGTTTTTTTTTCGTGGCAAAAAATGATGGTTCCCTGAGGCCTTGTATAGATTATCGCCTTCTGAATAAGATTACAGTCAAATACCAGTATCCATTGCCATTATTTACTGATTTGTTTGCTCGCATTAAGGGGGCTAGGTGGTTCACTAAAATAGATCTTCGTGGTGCGTATAATCTGGTGCGGATAAAACAGGGTGATGAGTGGAAAACCGCATTTAATACGCCTGAGGGCCAATTCTCTGTTTGTGAAGGGCTCAAAGTGTCTCTTCGGAGTCCAGAAGATTTCTTTTTTGGGGTACATTTTCTCTACTTCTACTATTGAGATGGATCCCGTTAAGGTTCAGGCTATTTGTGACTGGACACAACCTACATCTGTTAAGAGCCTTCAGAAGTTCTTGGGGTTTGCTAATTTTTATCGTCGGTTCATTGCTAATTTTTCCAGTATTGTTAAACCTTTGACTGATTTGACTAAAAAGGGTGCTGATGTTGCTGATTGGTCTCCTGCGGCCGTGGAGGCCTTTCGGGAACTTAAGCGCCGGTTTTCTTCTGCTCCTGTGTTGTGTCAACCAGATGTGTCACTTCCTTTTCAGGTGGAGGTTGATGCTTCCGAGATTGGAGCGGGGGCGGTTTTGTCACAGAGAAGTTCTAATGGCTCGGTGACGAAGCCATGTGCTTTCTTCTCTAGAAAATTCTCGCCCGCCGAGCGCAATTATGATGTGGGTAATCGGGAGCTTTTGGCCATGAAGTGGGCATTTGAGGAGTGGCGTCATTGGCTTGAGGGTGCTAAACATCGCGTGGTGGTCTTGACTGATCACAAGAATCTCATTTACCTTGAGTCTGCCAGGCGTTTGAATCCTAGACAGGCTCGTTGGTCATTATTTTTTTCTCGTTTCAATTTCGTGGTTTCATACCTGCCAGGTTCAAAGAATGTGAAGGCAGATGCTCTTTCCAGGAGTTTTGTGCCTGATTCTCCTGGAGACACTGGGCCTGCTGGTATCCTTAGGGATGGGGTAATATTGTCCGCCGTATCCCCAGACTTGCGACGCGCATTGCAGGAGTTTCAGGTGGATAAACCGGATCGATGTCCACCAGAAAGACTGTTTGTTCCGGATGATTGGACCAGTAGAGTCATCTCCGAGGTCCATTCTTCTGTGTTGGCTGGTCATCCTGGAATATTTGGTACAAGAGATTTGGTGGCCAGGTCTTTTTGGTGGCCTTCCTTGTCTAGGGATGTGCGTACCTTTGTGCAGTCTTGTGAAGTGTGTGCTCGAGCTAAGCCTTGCTGTTCACGGGCTAGTGGGTTGTTGTTATCTTTGCCCATCCCGAAGAGGCCTTGGACGCACATTTCCATGGATTTTATTTCTGATCTCCCGGTTTCACAGAAAATGTCCGTTATCTGGGTTGTGTGTGACCGCTTTTCTAAGATGGTTCATTTGGTGCCCTTGCCTAAGTTACCCTCCTCCTCTGAGTTGGTTCCTTTGTTTTTTCAGAACGTGGTTCGTTTGCATGGGATTCCGGAGAATATCGTTTCTGACAGGGGATCCCAGTTTGTGTCTAGATTTTGGCGGACGTTTTGTGCCAAGATGGGCATTGATTTGTCTTTCTCGTCTGCATTCCATCCTCAGACGAATGGCCAGACGGAGCGAACTAATCAGACCTTGGAAACTTATTTGAGGTGTTTTGTTTCTGCTGATCAGGATGACTGGGTTGCTTTTTTGCCACTGGCCGAATTTGCTCTTAATAATCGGGCTAGTTCTGCCACGTTGGTCTCTCCTTTTTTTTGTAATTCGGGGTTTCATCCTCGTTTTTCCTCTGGTCAGGGGGAATCTTCGGATTGTCCTGGAGTAGACGTGGTGGTGGACAGGCTACATCAGATTTGGAATCAGGTGGTGGACAATTTGAAGTTATCTCAGGAGAAGACTCAGCAGTTTGCTAATCGCCGTCGCCGCGTGGGTCCCCGACTTCTTGTTGGGGACTTGGTGTGGTTGTCTTCTCGTTTTGTCCCTATGAAGGTCTCTTCTCCTAAGTTCAAGCCTCGGTTCATCGGTCCTTATAGGATCTTGGAGATTCTTAACCCTGTATCTTTTCGTTTGGATCTCCCAGCATCGTTTGCTATTCATAATGTGTTCCATCGGTCGTTGTTGCGGAGGTATGAGGTGCCCGTTGTTCCTTCGGTCGAGCCTCCTGCTCCGGTGCTGGTGGAGGGAGAATTGGAGTATGTTGTTGAAAAGATCTTGGATTCTCGTGTTTCCAGACGCAAACTCCAGTATTTGGTTAAGTGGAAGGGTTATGGTCAGGAGGATAATTCCTGGGTGGTCGCCTCCGATGTTCACGCGACTGATTTGGTCCGCGCCTTCCATAGAGCTCACCCTGATCGCCCTGGGGGTTCTCGTGAGGGTTCGGTGACCCCTCCTCAAGGGGGGGGTACTGTTGTGGATTCTGTTGGTGGGCTCCCTCTGGTGGTTACTGCTGGTACTGGGTGACTTTGGTGGGTTGCGGCCTTTGGTTTCCACCTGTCCATCAGAGGCTGGGTGTTTCCTATTTTACCTGGCCTTTCTGTCATTTCCCTTGCCGGCTATCAATGTGTTCAGATGTGCTCTGTTTGGTTCCTGCCTACCTGCTCCCAGATCTTTCAGGATAAGCTAAGTGCTGATTTTCAGTTGTTTGGTTTTTGGTCCAGCTTGCTTAGAATGTCTCTATGCTAGCTGGTTGCTCTAGTGGACTGAGGTTCTCCCCATGTGCCATGAGTTGGCACATGGGTTCTTGTAATCTCAGGATGGTTTTTTTTGATTAGGGTTTTTTGCTGACCGCTCAGTCCCCTTTTGTGTCATTCTGCTTTCTAGTTTTTAGCGGGCCTCTATTTGCTAAAGCTATATACATCATCTCTATGTGTGTGCCTTCCTCTCATTTCACCGTCAATACATGTGGGGGGCAACTATACCTTTGGGGTTAATTCCTCTGGAGGCAAGTGAGGTCTTGTTTTCTCTGCAGTAGTAGTTAGCTCTTAGGCTGGTGCGTGGCGTCTAGAACCAACGTAGGCACGCTCCCTGGCTATCTCTAGTTGCGTTTGTCAGGCGTAGGGCAGCGGTCAGCCCAGGTTCCATCACCCTAGAGCTCGTCCGATATTTTGTTATACCTTGCTTGTCCTGTGCTATCCCTAGCCATTGGGGATTCATGACAGGATGAGTGGAAAACCGCATTTAATACGCCCGAGGGCCATTTTGAGTATTTAGTAATGCCTTTTGGTCTTTCAAATGCTCCTTCAGTCTTTCAGTCCTTTATGCATGACATTTTCCGGGAATATTTGGATAAATTCATGATCGTGTATCTGGATGATACACTGGAGATCCTGCACAGCAGGTCAGGATTGTAATTTCCTTGCTCCGGGGCGACCCTCAGGATTGGGCATTTGCTTTGGGACCAGGGGATCCTGCGTTGCTCAATGTGGATGCGTTTTTCCTGGCTTTGGGGTTGCTTTATAAGGAACCTCATTTAGAGATTCAGGCTGAAAAAAGCCTTGATGGCCCTGTCTCAAGGGCAAGATGAGGTTGAAATATACTGCCAAAAATTTCGTAAGTGGTCTGTGCTTACTCAGTGGAATGAGTGCGCCCTGGCGGCGAATTTCAGAGAGGGTCTCTCTGATGCCATTAAAGATGTTATGGTGGGGTTCCCTGTGCCTACAGGTCTGAATGAGTCCATGACAATGGCTATTCAGATTGATCGGCGTTTGCGGGAGCGCAAACCTGTGCACCATTTGGCAGTGTCTACTGAGAAGGCGCCAGAGATTATGCAATGTGATAGAATTCTGTCCAGAAGCGAACTACAGAATTTTAGGCGAAAAAATGGGTTATGCTTCTATTGTGGTGATTCAACTCATGTTATATCAGCATGCTCTAAACGTACTAAGAAGGTTGATAAGTCTGTTTCAATTGGCACTTTACAGTCTAAGTTTATTCTATCTGTGACCCTGATTTGCTCTTTATCGTCTATTACCGCGGACGCCTATGTCGACTCTGGCGCCGCTTTGAGTCTTATGGATTGGTCCTTTGCCAAACGCTGTGGGTTTAATTTAGAGCCTCTGGAAGTTCCTATACCTCTGAAGGGTATTGACTCCACGCCATTGGCTAGTAATAAACCACAATACTGGACCCAAGTAACTATGCGTATTAATCCGGATCACCAGGAGATTATTCGCTTCCTTGTGTTGTATAATCTACATGATGTGTTGGTGCTTGGATTGCCATGGCTGCAATCTCATAACCCAGTCCTCGACTGGAAAGCAATGTCTGTGTTAAGCTGGGGATGTCAGGGGACTCATGGGGACGTACCTTTGGTTTCCATTTCGTCATCTATTCCCTCTGAGATTCCGGAATTTTTATCTGATTATCGTGACGTTTTTGAGGAGCCTAAACTTGGTTCACTACCTCCGCACAGAGATTGCGATTGTACTATAGATCTGATTCCGGGCAGTAAGTTTCCAAAGGGTCGTTTATTTAATCTATCTGTGCCTGAACATGCTGCTATGCGGGAATATATTAAGGAGTCCTTGGAAAAGGGACATATTCGTCCTTCGTCATCTCCCTTAGGAGCCGGTTTTTTCTTTGTATCTAAAAAAGATGGCTCTTTGAGGCCGTGTATTGATTATCGGCTTTTGAATAAAATCACGGTTAAATATCAGTATCCTTTGCCACTGCTTACTGATTTGTTTGCTCGAATAAAGGGGGCCAAGTGGTTCTCTAAGATTGATCTTCGTGGGGCGTATAATTTAGTGCGAATTAAGCAGGGGGATGAGTGGAAAACCGCATTTAATACGCCTGAGGGCCATTTTGAGTATTTAGTAATGCCTTTTGGTCTTTCAAATGCCCCTTCAGTCTTTCAGTCTTTTATGCATGACATTTTCCGTGAATATTTGGATAAATTTATGATTGTGTATCTGGATGATATTTTGATTTTTTCGGATGACTGGGACTCTCATGTCCAACAGGTCAGGAGGGTTTTTCAGGTTTTGCGCTCTAATTCCTTGTGTGTAAAGGGTTCTAAGTGTGTTTTTGGGGTTCAAAAGATTTCGTTTTTGGGGTACATTTTTTCCCCCTCTTCCATTGAGATGGACCCTGTCAAGGTTCAGGCTATTTGTGATTGGACGCAACCCTCTTCTCTTAAGAGCCTTCAGAAGTTTTTGGGCTTTGCTAATTTTTATCGTCGATTTATAACTGGTTTTTCTGATGTTGCTAAGCCGTTGATTGATTTGACTAAGAAGGGTGCTGATGTTGCTGATTGGTCCCCTGCTGCTGTGGAGGCCTTTCGGGAGCTTAAGCGCCGCTTTTCTTCCACCCCTGTATTGCGTCAGCCTGATGTTACTCTTCCTTTTCAGGTTGAGGTCGACGCTTCAGAAATCGGAGCTGGGGCGGTTTTGTCGCAGAAAAGTTCCGACTGCTCCGTGATGAGACCTTGCGCGTTCTTTTCTCGTAAATTTCGCTGAGCGAGCGAAATTATGATGTTGGTAATCGGGAGCTCTTGGCTATGAAGTGGGCTTTTGAGGAGTGGCGTCATTGGCTTGAGGGGGCTAGACATCAGGTGGTGGTATTGACCGACCACAAGAATTTGATTTATCTTGAGTCTGCCAGGCGCCTGAATCCTAGACAGGCGCGCTGGTCGTTATTTTTCTCTCGGTTTAATTTTGTGGTTTCTTACCTACCGGGTTCTAAAAATGTGAAGGCGGATGCCCTTTCTAGGAGTTTTGAGCCTGATTCCCCTGGTAATTCTGAACCTACAGGTATCCTTAAGGATGGAGTGATATTATCTGCTGTTTCCCCAGACTTGCGACGGGTCTTGCAGGAGTTTCAGGCGGATAGACCTGATCGTTGCCCGCCTGGTAGACTGTTTGTTCCGGATGATTGGACCAGTGGAGTCATCTCGGAGGTCCATTCTTCTGCGTTAGCTGGTCATCCTGGAATCTTTGGTACCAGGGATTTGGTGGCTAGGTCCTTCTGGTGGCCTTCCCTGTCACGAGATGTGCGAGGTTTTGTGCAGTCTCGTGATGTTTGTGCTCGGGCCAAGCCTTGTTGTTCTCGGGCTAGTGGATTGTTGTTATCTTTGCCTATTCCGAAGAGGCCTTGGACTCACATCTCCATGGATTTTATTTCTGATCTCCCTGTTTCTCAGAAGATGTCTGTCATCTGGGTGGTGTGTGACCGTTTCTCTAAGATGGTCCATTTGGTCCCCTTGCCTAAATTGCCTTCCTCATCCGAGCTGGTTCCTCTGTTTTTTCAAAATGTGGTTCGCTTGCATGGTATTCCGGAGAATATCGTTTCTGACAGGGGAACCCAATTCGTGTCTAGATTTTGGCGAGCGTTCTGTGCTAGGATGGGCATTGATTTGTCTTTTTCGTCTGCTTTCCATCCTCAGACTAATGGCCAGACCGAGCGAACTAATCAGACCTTGGAGACTTATTTGAGGTGTTTTGTGTCTGCGGATCAGGATGATTGGGTTGCCTTTTTGCCCTTGGCGGAGTTTGCCCTCAATAACCGGGCTAGTTCTGCCACCTTGGTTTCTCCTTTCTTCTGTAATTCGGGGTTTCATCCTCGTTTCTCTTCCGGTCAGGTGGAGTCTTCGGATTGTCCTGGAGTGGATGCTGTGGTGGAGAGGTTGCATCAGATTTGGGGGCATGTGGTGGACAATTTGAAGTTGTCCCAGGAGAAGACTCGGCATTTTGCTAACCGCCGTCGTCGTGTTGGTCCTCGTCTTTGTGTTGGGGACTTGGTGTGGTTGTCTTCTCGTTTTGTCCCTATGAAGGTTTCTTCTCCTAAGTTTAAGCCTCGGTTCATCGGCCCGTATAAGATTTTGGAGATTCTTAACCCTGGGTCCTTTCGATTGGACCTCCCGGCATCTTTTTCTATCCATAATGTCTTCCATCGGTCATTATTGCGCAGGTATGAGGTACCGGTTGTGCCTTCCGTTGAGCCTCCCGCTCCGGTGTTGGTTGAGGGTGAATTGGAGTACGTTGTGGAGAAGATCTTGGACTCCCGTGTTTCCAGACGGAAACTTCAGTATCTGGTCAAGTGGAAGGGCTACGGTCAGGAGGATAATTCTTGGGTGACAGCCTCTGATGTTCATGCCTCTGATTTGGTCCGTGCCTTTCATAGGGCTCATCCTGATCGCCCTGGTGGTTCTTGTGAGGGTTCGGTGCCCCCTCCTTGAGGGGGGGGGGTACTGTTGTGAATTTGGTTTTTGGGCTCCCCCGGTGGTCGCTGGTGGTACTGGACTTGTGTGCTTCACTTTCTCTGTTCACCTGTTTCCATCAGGATGTGGGAGTATCCTATTTAGCCTTGCTGCTCAGTTATTCTAGTGCCGGCCATCAATGTAACCAGAGCCTTTCTGTTGCATGTTCCTGCTTCTAGACTACTATCAGCTAAGTTGGACTGTTAGTCCTAAGTTTGTTTGCATTTTTGTTCCAGTTCAAAGTTATGTTATGTTTCTGTAGCTGGAAGCTCTTGTGGGCCGAAATTACCACTCCGGTGTCATGAGTTGACACATGAGTCTTAAAGTAATTTCTGGATGGTATTTTAATAGGGTTTTCAGCTGACCGTGAAGTTCCCTATTGTAACCCTAGTAAGCGGACCTCGCTTTGCTGAACCTACCTTCATACTGCGTATGTCTTTTCCTCTGAACTCACCGTCAATATATGTGGGGGGCTTCTGTCTCCTTTTTGGGGGAATTTCCCTAGAGGTAAGCCAGGTCTGTTTTTTCCTCTATTAGGGTTAGTTAGTTCTCCGGCTGGCGCTGGGCGTCTAGGGATAAAACGTAGGTACGTCACCCGGCCACTGTTAGTTGTGTGGTAGGTTTAGCTCACGGTCAGCTCGAGATTCCATCACCCAAGAGCTAGTCTGTTATTTAAGTTCTCTAACGTTCCCTTGCCATTGGGAACCATGACATAGCCCTAACCCTAGCCCTAGCCCTAATGGGAAAATGGAAATAAATACATTTTTTAAATTTTATTATTTTTCCCTAACTAAGGGGGTGATGATGGGGGGGTTTGATTTACTTTTATAGCGGGTTTTTTAGCTGATTTTTATGATTTGCAGCCGTCACACACTAAAAGACGCTTTTTATTTCAAAAAATAGTTTTTGCGTCTCCACATTTTGAGAGCTATAATTTTTCCATATTTTGGTCCACAGAGTCATGTGAGGTCTTGTTTTTTGTGGGATGAGTTGACGCTTTTATTGGAACCATTTACGGGCATATGACATTTTTTGATCGCTTTTTATTCCGATTTTTGTGAGGCAGAATGACCAAAAACCAGCTATTCATGAATTTCTTTTTCTTTTTTGTGGGGGGCGTTTATACCGTTCTGCATTTTGGCAAAATTGATAAAGCAGATTTATTTTTCGGGTCAGTACAATTACTGCGATACCTTATTTATATATTTTTTTATGTTTTGGAGCTTTTATGCGATAAAAACTATTTTATATAAAAAATAATTACTTTTGCATCGCTTTATTCTGAGGACTATAACTTTTTTATTTTTTCGCTGATGATGCTGTATGGCGGCTCGTTTTTTGCGGGAGAAGATATCGTTTTCAGCGGTACCAGGATATTTATATAGTTTTTTTTTTTATTGCGTGTTATTCCACTTTTTGTTCGGCGGTATCATAATAAAGCGTTGTTTTTTGCCTCGGTTTTTTTTTGTGACAGTGTTCACTGAAGGGGTTAACTAGTGGGACAGTTTTATAGGTCGGGTCGTTACAGACGCGGCGATACCAAATATGTGTACTTTTACTTTATGTATTTAAATAAAGAAATGTAGTTATTGGAACACTTTTGTTTTCTTTATTTAGGAATTGTTTTTCAATTTATTTTTTTTTACACTTGTAAATATTTTTTTTAAACTTTTTTACATTGCCCCGGGGGAGGGGCATCACACTTTAGTGCCAGATCGCTGATCTGACACTTTGCACAGCACTGTGTCAGATCAGCGATCTGACAGGCAGGGCTCCTGGCTTACCAGTTCCTGCTCTGAGCAGGCGCTTGTAAGCCACCTCCCTGCCGGACCCAGAAGCAGCCCCGCGGCCATTTTGGATCCGGGGCCTGCAGGGAGAAGGAGGTAGGAGACCCTCGGAGCAATGCGATCACATCCCGTTGCTCCGAGGGTCTCAGGGAAGCACGCAGGGAGCCCCCTCCCTGCGCGATGCTTCCCTATGCCGCCGGAATGCTGTGATCATGTTTGATCGCAGTGTTCCGGGGGTTAATGTGCCAGGGGCGGTCCGTGACCTCTCCCCCCGTGAGCGCGGCCGATCGCATATGACGTACTATCCCCTTGGTGGTCATACGGGCCCACCTCGACGGGATAGTACGTCCAATGTCAGAAAGGGGTTAACCTTTAGTTAGGGTCTAGTTGCCTTTGGCAAATTGTAAGTTTTGTATATACCCTATGCTGTTTTTTTGAACAGCATGTTGTGTGTTACCTTTCCAAATCAAGTTCTATCAGTTTAAGTAAACACAGCTGGACTACAATGAAGGAGTAGAACCATCTCAAGGAGGATCACAAGGAAATGGACAGCATTTGACTTAAATATGAGTGTCTGAGCAAAGGGTCTGAATACTTATGACCATGTGATATTTCAGCTTTTCTTTTTTATTAAATTTGCAAAATTTCTACATTTTTTTTTCTTATAGTCAAGATGGGGTGCAGAGTGTACATTATTGTGAAAAAATGAACTTTTTCGAATTTACCAAACGGCTGCAATGAAACAAACAGTGAAAAATTTAAAGGGGTCTGAATACTTTCCGTACCCACTGCATTTTAACTTTTTTCCTTCTTTACGTTGAGCACAGGTTACCAGCAACGGCAGGCGCAGGCTCACACTGACATCTGACAGCGTGACCCTGCAGTGCTCTAACTGGCAGTAATGATCTTACCTCCAATCAGAGCTGCCAGTGTTTGATCTGTGTGACAGTGCAGGAAACAACAAATATAAGAGCAAAATACACACTTAGGATAAAAAATGCAGCAAATTTACAGCAAATCCGCAAACATTTTTATACCTGCAAATTTGACTGACTCAATTGAAGCCAATGGGGGAAAAACGCGACAAAAACACACAAAGAATTGACATGCTGCGGATTTAAAAGCACAGCAAATCCTGAAAGGTAAAATATTGGCACCATTTTTGTGCCAATACCGAGCGGAAAAAAAGCTGCAAAAACGCACCATGTGCACACAGCCTTAGGCTACGGTCACACGTTCAGTATTTGGTCAGTATTTGACATCAGTATTTGTTAGCCAAAACCAGGAGTGGGTCAAAAATACAGACTTGGTGACGTGTTTCTATTATACTTTTCCTCTACTTGTTCCACGGCTGGTTTTGGCTTACAAATACTGATGTAAAATACTGACCACATACTGATAGTGTGACCGTAGCCTTATAGTTCTAGTAATACTACCATTCTATTTACCAGAACTGTCACTTAAGGAGGAGACAACGCCCTACCATATGTCAGGAAGTAAGGAGACTGCATTTCTCTGAGCTGCTTAACAGACAACTTGAGAACACGTGAAAAAGTCTGAATTTTCAATTTCCATATAACAATACCCATATATGAAGATCTGAATAAACCTTTAACCTATTCACGACCTTTGATGTACCTATATGTCATGGTCAGGTAGCGGTTTCTGACCTTTGAGGTTTAGGTGTCTCATGATGTTAGTGCGAGTACAGAGCAAGGGCCCGTGCAATCGCCACCCGGAGCTCAGCTTATGTAGTAGCCCAGCACCAGCTGTCACAATCAAGAACTGTGCCCGCACCGCCCCCGGCTGTTTAAACCCCTAAATGCCGTGATCGATATCAATCACATTTAGGAGGCTTGGAGCGGGAGGGGGCCAATCGGCGCCCCCACAACATCATTGCAGGACTCAATCATCATCATGCAATCTGAAGTCATCATGACGACCTCCAGGTCTACCAGTGACAGTGGCCGACTTAGACCATGCCATGAGCATGGTTTAAGAGGCTTCTATCAGTGTAGTACTGAAATGTATAATGCATTGCAATGATTGGGTATTGCAATGCATTAAACCAGCGATCAGAGTAATAAAATTCCTGTGGAGTGATTAAGTAAAAAAGAAAAAAAATTATACAAATATATAAAAAAATTCACAAAATAATAGTAATGATAATAATAATAATAATAATAATAATAATAAAACAAAAATATACCCATAAATACATATCTTTATGTAAATGATTAGTATCGCCGTGTAGGGAACGACCTGATCTATAAAACTGTCACACTAGTTAACCCCTTCAGTGAACACTAGGAAAAAATAAATAAGAAACGTGGCAAAACACTAAGCTTTTTCTAAATAGAAATAGTATTGCTGAAAATATCTTTTCCATCATAAAAAAGCCACTATACAGCTCCAGCAGTGGAGAAATAAAAAGCTATAGCTCCCATAATATAGTAATGAAAAACAATTGTTTGTTTTGTAAAATTGTTTTTATTGTGTAAATGCAGCAAAACATAAAAAAAAATTTAAAAAAAGTGGTATCGCTGTAATCGTAGTGCCTTATCAATTTTGCCACACGTGGAACGGAATAAAATAAAACTATTCGTGAATTGCTGTTTTTTGTTAATTTCATCTACCAAAAATTGGAATATAAAGTGATCAAAAAATATTATGTGACCGAAAATTGTACCAATAAAAACGTCAACTTGTTCAGCAAAAAACAAGCCCTCACATGACTCTGTCGGCAGAAATATGGATAAAATTATAGCTCTCAAAATATGATGATGCAAAGTTTTTACGATTTTTAGTGTGTGCTAGCGGACAAACATAAAAACCTATATAAATCTGGTATTGCTGTAATTGAGCCTACCCGAGGAATAAAGGCGTCTAACTACTTATACCATACGAGGAACGACGTGAAAAATAAATGAAACCAATTCCTGACTTGCTGCTGTTTTGTTAATTCTGCATCCCAAAGATTGCATTAAGGCTCTGCTGACATTTATCCTGCACTCTACGCTGATCACTTAAACTAGTTTCCGTATGATCCTATGATCTGGTGGTGTCCTCTTTATAGGATTGCATAAAAGTGCTGTTGGTCACAGTTTTTTGCACCTCTGAAAAGATACTGCTGAACAGAGGCCATTTGTAGTCCATAGTAACTCTGCTGCCTCTTTATAGTGAATGGATCCCTCAGGGGTTTAATCTGAATCACGTCATTTGGAGATTTAGATGGAAACCCTGATGCAAGTTCTCAGTGTAGAGTGCCAGATAAAGGTGATCCCAAATGTTATGTAAAATGTTTGCAATAAAAGCTTCAACTCATTTCACAAAAATAGCAAGTCATCGCTCAGATTTGTCAGCTGTTAATGGAAATAATGGGAGGCTTCCATGTTACTGGTAGTACAAAGGCTCTGGGAAAGTGAAATGGCTCCTCGCCCCCCAAAGGAGATTAAGCAAATTCTTTGCTCCCAAATCCAAATGCCCCCCTCCCTTCTGAGTCCCACAGTGAGCCTAAACCACATTTAGCGTTAACATGTTTGGCATTTCTGTAGCGATGAAAGCCCACTTAATTTACTGGGTCCATGTTTCTGGAAGCATGAGCTGGGCACTACAATGTATGGGCACTACAATGTACAGGCACTACAATGGCATACTTGCAATTTTTAGTGAGCAACATCCACTGCTGTTTGTTTCTGGAAAACAGCCATACAGTCAAAATTGTACAGTAACTACACCTGTAGGTAAATTCCCAGAGGGTTGTAATTTCCAAGATGGGGTCACTTGACCGGGAATTCTGCTCTTCAGCACTTAGGGGCTCTGTGTATAGAGTCTGCAAACCTTTCTACAATAATTTGTTCTTTAATAGGCAAAAAGTGCTTTGACTCTCCCAAGTTTCACTGTGTGGCCAAGCAGTACTGTACAGACACATATGGGGTATTGCCACGTTCAGTAGAAATGGTGTGAGAAATTTTGGTTCAATTTTAACCCATTTCGCCCTATGAAAAAGTAAAATATGAGGCTAAAACTAAAATTTTGTGGCAAAAATGTAATTATCTTTTCTTCCCTCCCCAATAGTATAAAATTATGTAATGTACCTGTGATATCAGTATGATCACTGTACCCCTATAGATGAATTCATTGAGAGGTGTAGTTTGTAAAATGAGGTAACTTATGAGGGAGTTATGCTGTTTTGGCACCTCAAGGGCTGTTCTAATGGGTCATGGCACCTGCAAACCATAACAGCCAAATCTGCATTTTAATTTGGCACTTCTTCCTTTCTGAGCTTTCCACTGTGCCTGAAAAGTAGTTCCTGATTACATATAGGGTATTGCCACACTTAGGCCAGGTTCACACTGTGTCTGTGGTGTCCGTTAGACGGACTACGTTACACCGCGGCATAACGCGGTGTAACGTAGCCTGTTAACGCTGCCATTAAATTCTATGTCGGGCGCATCACTAGCGCACACCCACAATGGGCGTGTGCTAGCCATGTGCCGTCATTGAGAGACTGACCCTGGGGCGCGGGCTGCAGCGTTTCCGGGTCCGTCACTGCTAGCGCAGATAGAGCTAGCAGATGCTCTATCTGCGCTAGCTATGTGACAAGTCGGCACTTGCGTTAACAGCAGCCCGGTAACGTATGTGTTGAACGGGCTGCTGTTAACGCAGTGTGAACCCAGCCTTAGAAGAAATTGCACAACAAACTGTGAGGTCTATTTTTTTTTTCTATTAGCCTTTATACAAATGTAAAACTTTGGGCTAAACAACATTTTAGTGGTAAAAATTTAATTATTATTTCTTCACCACCCAAAGGTATAAAATTCTGTGAGGCACATGTGTTGTCAATATTCTCCGATAGATGAATTCATTGAGAAGTGTAGTTTGTAAGACGCGGTCACTTCTGGAGAGCTTCTGCTGTTTGAGCACCTCAGGGACTCTGCCAATGTGACATGGCACTCTCAAACCATTCCAGCAAAATCTGAAGTCTAATATGGTGCTCCTTTCCTTCTGAGCTTTGCACTGTGACTCAAAAGTAGTTTTTGGTCACATATGGGGTATTGGCATACTCAGGAAAAATTGCGTAACAAATTATATGGTCCACTTTCTCGTATTATCCGTTTTGAAAGTTGAAAACTTGGGGCCAAAGCAACATTTTAAAGGAAAAATTGGTAATTTTCCATTGACTTAGCCCAATGTTATACAGTTTTGTTAATCACCTAAGGGGTAAAAATGCTAACTGCATGCCTAGATGAATTCCTCAAGATGTTTAGTTTCCAAAGTGAGGTCACTTGTGGGTTTTTGTTTTTGCTGTCTTGGCATGTCAGTGGCTCTTCAAATGTGACATTTGCAATCTATTCCATCTAAAACTTTGCTCCAGAATTCAATTGGTGCACCTTCACTTCCGAGCCCAAACAGTAGTTTTCCACCACACATGGGGTATCGGCATACACAGATGAAATTGAACAATTTGTGTTTTCTATTTTTTCCTGTTATCCTGAAAATGAAAAATGTGGGGATGAAGCAACATTTTTGTGAGAAAAAATGTATATTTTCACTTTCACAGCTCAACATTATGAAATTCTATGAAGCACTTGTGGGTTGAAGGTGCTCACTATTCTGGCTCCCTAACTAAGCTGCAGTTGTAGGGCACTGAGACACCATTTCTAGGCTGCCTCTATCAACCATTAGTCACACAGAGTGATGTCCTCGGTAGGGTTGAGCGACTTTCATTTTTTTAAGATCGAGTCTGGTTTTGTGAAACCCGATTTAGTCCAGAGTCGAGTCGAGTGAAGTCGGCCGATTATCGCTAAAAGTCGGGGATCGACCGAAACACGAAACCCAATGCAAATCAATGGGGAAGCATAGCCGGCAGTGAGTGGAGGCCAGGAAAACACCTACAGTGCACATTTTACTGCCAAAAACATCCATTCTTGTTTTCTGAAGCTTGTCAATCTTAATTAACTTTATAATAATAGTTGGGCACTGGAAATTGGGGGTCATTTGGCAAAAGTTGTGGGGGTAGGGCTGGTTCAAGGTTTTAGTGGGCCCAGGAAACATGGACTACGTCATGGCGGTGGAGCAGGGAGAGGTAAGTATTTCAACGTTGCAAGTGCTGTGATCCTGAGCAAGCAGGGGGGGCCCACTCGTTCGCATTGGCACTGGCACAGGGCCCCTCAAAGTACGGCGGTGTGTTTGCATGGCGGGGGCGCCTCCCACCAGCAGCGACACTTTTGCGTACTCTGAGTGGCCCTGTGCCAGTGACGTCGCCAACGAGTATGCCCCCCCACCTGATGAAGGAACCTGCACTTTCATCTGCACCTTCCTCTTTGTCCCTGTGTAAGGTGGTATAATATGCGGGAAGGGGAACCTTACTTTCAGCAGGGTCAGATTCTGGCTGTGTAGAGTACAAGGGGAATGTAGTGGTCTAGGTCAATGTACCAGCAGACTCATCTAGCAGTGGCTGGGCAATGGGCAGGATGATGAGGAAACAGATATAGGGCCAAAGAATAAAGTAGGCTAAATGCAGATCAAAATTGGTAACAGGACTAAACAGGCGGCATTGCTTTGTTCAGTGGAGTAGCAAACCCAAGAGCAGCAGACACTGTTTCAAGGGCCTAACCACACTAGTAGGCCAAATGCAGTTTAATATCTGATAGTATAGGCCGAAAGCCAGAATGTGGAAGCTCAGCTTTGTTCAGTTGAGGACAACACCAGGGAGGGGCAGACACCGTTAGTAGGCCCTAACCACCATTTTGTTTTTTAAAAAACACTTAATGAGAGCCAGAAGGTTGAAGCTCAGCTTTATTCAGTTGAGGGCAACACCAGGGAGGGGCAGACACCGTTAGTAGGCCCTAAACACCATTTTGTTTTTTAAAAAACACTTAATGAGAGCCAGAAGGTTGAAGCTCAGCTTTATTCAGTTGAGGGCAACACCAGGCAGGGGCAGACACCGTTAGTAGGCCGGAACCACCATTTTGTTTTTTAAAAAACACTTAATGAGAGCCAGAAGGTTGAAGCTCAGCTTTATTCAGTTGAGGGCAACACCAGGCAGGGGCAGACACCGTTAGTAGGCCGGAACCAGCAATGTGTTTAAAAACAGCAGTTAATCAGAGCCGGAAGGTAGAAGCTCAGCTTTATTCAGTTGAGGGCAACACCAGGGAGGGGCAGAAGCCGTTAGTAGGCCCTAACCACCATTTTGTTTTTTAAAAAACACTTAATGAGAGCCAGAAGGTTGAAGCTCAGCTTTATTCAGTTGAGGGCAACACCAGGGAGGGGCAGACACTGTTAGTAGGCCCTAACCACCATTTTGTTTTTTAAAAAACACTTAATGAGAGCCAGAAGGTTGAAGCTCAGCTTTATTCAGTTGAGGGCAACACCAGGCAGGGGCAGACACCGTTAGTAGGCCGGAACCAGCAATGTGTTTAAAAACAGCAGTTAATCAGAGCCGGAAGGTAGAAGCTCAGCTTTATTCAGTTGAGGGCAACACCAGGCAGGGGCAGACACCGTTAGTAGGCCGGAACCAGCAATGTGTTTAAAAACAGCAGTTAATCAGAGCCGGAAGGTAGAAGCTCAGCTTTATTCAGTTGAGGGCAACACCAGGGAGGGGCAGAAGCCGTTAGTAGGCCGGAACCACCATTTTGTTTTTTAAAAAACACTTAATGAGAGCCAGAAGGTTGAAGCTCAGCTTTATTCAGTTGAGGGCAACACCAGGCAGGGGCAGACACCGTTAGTAGGCCGGAACCACCATTTTGTTTTTTAAAAAACACTTAATGAGAGCCAGAAGGTTGAAGCTCAGCTTTATTCAGTTGAGGGCAACACCAGGCAGGGGCAGACACCGTTAGTAGGCCGGAACCAGCAATGTGTTTAAAAACAGCAGTTAATCAGAGCCGGAAGGTAGAAGCTCAGCTTTATTCAGTTGAGGGCAACACCAGGGAGGGGCAGAAGCCGTTAGTAGGCTGGAACCACCATTTTGTTTTTTAAAAAACACTTAATGAGAGCCAGAAGGTTGAAGCTCAGCTTTATTCAGTTGAGGGCAACACCAGGCAGGGGCAGACACCGTTAGTAGGCCGGAACCACCATTTTGTTTTTTAAAAAACACTTAATGAGAGCCAGAAGGTTGAAGCTCAGCTTTATTCAGTTGAGGGCAACACCAGGCAGGGGCAGACACCGTTAGTAGGCCGGAACCAGCAATGTGTTTAAAAACAGCAGTTAATCAGAGCCGGAAGGTAGAAGCTCAGCTTTATTCAGTTGAGGGCAACACCAGGGAGGGGCAGAAGCCGTTAGTAAGCCCTAACCACCATTTTGTTTTTTAAAAAACACTTAATGAGAGCCAGAAGGTTGAAGCTCAGCTTTATTCAGTTGAGGGCAACACCAGGCAGGGGCAGACACCGTTAGTAGGCCGGAACCACCATTTTGTTTTTTAAAAAACACTTAATGAGAGCCAGAAGGTTGAAGCTCAGCTTTATTCAGTTGAGGGCAACACCAGGCAGGGGCAGACACCGTTAGTAGGCCGGAACCAGCAATGTGTTTAAAAACAGCAGTTAATCAGAGCCGGAAGGTAGAAGTTCAGCTTTATTCAGTTGAGGGCAACACCAGGGAGGGGCAGAAGCCGTTAGTAGGCCGGAACCAGCAATGTGTTTAAAAACAGCAGTTAATCAGAGCCGGAAGGTAGAAGCTCAGCTTTATTCAGTTGAGGGCAACACCAGGGAGGGGCAGAAGCCGTTAGTAGGCCCTAACCACCATTTTGTTTTTTAAAAAACACTTAATGAGAGCCAGAAGGTTGAAGCTCAGCTTTATTCAGTTGAGGGCAACACCAGGCAGGGGCAGACACCGTTAGTAGGCCGGAACCAGCAATGTGTTTAAAAACAGCAGTTAATCAGAGCCGGAAGGTAGAAGCTCAGCTTTATTCAGTTGAGGGCAACACCAGGGAGGGGCAGAAGCCGTTAGTAGGCCGGAACCAGCAATGTGTTTAAAAACAGCAGTTAATCAGAGCCGGAAGGTAGAAGCTCAGCTTTATTCAGTTGAGGGCAACACCAGGGAGGGGCAGAAGCCGTTAGTAGGCCCTAACCACCATTTTGTTTTTTAAAAAACACTTAATGAGAGCCAGAAGGTTGAAGCTCAGCTTTATTCAGTTGAGGGCAACACCAGGCAGGGGCAGACACCGTTAGTAGGCCGGAACCAGCAATGTGTTTAAAAACAGCAGTTAATCAGAGCCGGAAGGTAGAAGCTCAGCTTTATTCAGTTGAGGGCAACACCAGGGAGGGGCAGAAGCCGTTAGTAGGCCGGAACCACCATTTTGTTTTTTAAAAAACACTTAATGAGAGCCAGAAGGTTGAAGCTCAGCTTTATTCAGTTGAGGGCAACACCAGGCAGGGGCAGACACCGTTAGTAGGCCGGAACCAGCAATGTGTTTAAAAACAGCAGTTAATCAGAGCCGGAAGGTAGAAGCTCAGCTTTATTCAGTTGAGGGCAACACCAGGGAGGGGCAGAAGCCGTTAGTAGGCCCTAACCACCATTTTGTTTTTTAAAAAACACTTAATGAGAGCCAGAAGGTTGAAGCTCAGCTTTATTCAGTTGAGGGCAACACCAGGGAGGGGCAGATGCCGTTAGTAGGCCGGAACCAGCAATGTGTTTAAAAACAGCAGTTAATCAGAGCCGGAAGGTAGAAGCTCAGCTTTATTCAGTTGAGGGCAACACCAGGGAGGGGCAGAAGCCGTTAGTAGGCCCTAACCACCATTTTGTTTTTTAAAAAACACTTAATGAGAGCCAGAAGGTTGAAGCTCAGCTTTATTCAGTTGAGGGCAACACCAGGCAGGGGCAGACACCGTTAGTAGGCCGGAACCACCATTTTGTTTTTTAAAAAACACTTAATGAGAGCCAGAAGGTTGAAGCTCAGCTTTATTCAGTTGAGGGCAACACCAGGCAGGGGCAGACACCGTTAGTAGGCCGGAACCAGCAATGTGTTTAAAAACAGCAGTTAATCAGAGCCGGAAGGTAGAAGCTCAGCTTTATTCAGTTGAGGGCAACACCAGGGAGGGGCAGAAGCCGTTAGTAGGCCGGAACCACCATTTTGTTTTTTAAAAAACACTTAATGAGAGCCAGAAGGTTGAAGCTCAGCTTTATTCAGTTGAGGGCAACACCAGGCAGGGGCAGACACCGTTAGTAGGCCGGAACCAGCAATGTGTTTAAAAACAGCAGTTAATCAGAGCCGGAAGGTAGAAGCTCAGCTTTATTCAGTTGAGGGCAACACCAGGGAGGGGCAGAAGCCGTTAGTAGGCCGGAACCACCATTTTGTTTTTTAAAAAACACTTAATGAGAGCCAGAAGGTTGAAGCTCAGCTTTATTCAGTTGAGGGCAACACCAGGCAGGGGCAGACACCGTTAGTAGGCCGGAACCACCATTTTGTTTTTTAAAAAACACTTAATGAGAGCCAGAAGGTAGAAGCTCAGCTTTATTCAGTTGAGGACAACTTGAATTAGGGACTGCATACAGACTTAGCAGGCTGTCCCCTGTGTGGACCATGCATCCAATACATTAACCCATTGAGCCACAAAGGACACGTAACCTTCCGTGGCCATGCCTACAGGTCCATGTGTCTGTTGTCAGGTGTACCTTTGTCAGTGTAGGCCTATTGGAAGGAGGGACCGCAGACAGGCTTCGAAGGCCTAACACAATAAAATGGGCTGGCTGTAGGCACTTTAAAATTGGTTCCAGGGGTACACGGGCAGCAGTGGTCTGGTCAGTGGAGGCCTAGTGGAAGGAGGGACCGCAGACAGGCTTCGAAGGCCTAACACAATAAAATGGGCTGGCTGTAGGCACTTTAAAATTGGTTCCAGGGGTACACGGGCAGCAGTGGTCTGGTCAGTGGAGGCCTAGTGGAAGGAGGGACCGCAGACAGGCTTCGAAGGCCTAAAATAACAAACAATAGGCTCATGGCAGTTTTACAGCGGTTACATGGATACACGGGCAGGCAGCTGGTGATGAGTGGAGGAGTATTTAAAGTAGGGACCGCAGACAGGCTATCAAAGGCCTAAAATAACAAACAATATGCTCATGGCAGTTTTACAGCGGTTACATGGATACACGGGCAGGCAGCTGGTGATGAGTGGAGGAGTATTTAAAGTAGGGACCGCAGACAGGCTATCAAAGGCCTAAAATAACAAACAATAGGCTCATGGCAGTTTTACAGCGGTTACATGGATACACGGGCAGGCAGCTGGTGATGAGTGGAGGAGTATTTAAAGTAGGGACCGCAGACAGGCTATCAAAGGCCTAAAATAACAAACAATAGGCTCATGGCAGTTTTACAGCGGTTACATGGATACACGGGCAGGCAGCTGGTGATGAGTGGAGGAGTATTTAAAGTAGGGACCGCAGACAGGCTATCAAAGGCCTAAAATAACAAACAATAGGCTCATGGCAGTTTTACAGCGGTTACATGGATACACGGGCAGGCAGCTGGTGATGAGTGGAGGAGTATTTAAAGTAGGGACCGCAGACAGGCTATCAAAGGCCTAAAATAACAAACAATAGGCTCATGGCAGTTTTACAGCGGTTACATGGATACACGGGCAGGCAGCTGGTGATGAGTGGAGGAGTATTTAAAGTAGGGACCGCAGACAGGCTATCAAAGGCCTAAAATAACAAACAATAGGCTCATGGCAGTTTTACAGCGGTTACATGGATACACAGGCAGCTTGGTGGTGAGTGGAGGAGTAGTGCAAGGAGTGTCTGTCCCAGTACTCCCAAAATATAAATAGATGTTAATGTCTCGCAAAACAACCAAAACAAAAAAAAAGGTGGCATACTTAGGTACAGGGGTGGGCTCATCTACTGAGTTTCTGACATAGTAATTTGGCAGTAACTATTTAATGGTGCCAATATAGGACACAGACACAGACTACTTTAAGTTGCATCATAGATGTCTACAAATTTGTATTGTCAGTGCCAGACATTGAATGATGTCAGCGAATAGACTAAAGATTGGTGGAGCTGTGCGACATAATTTTGCACGTGGTAGAGCACATTTTGAGCTGGGGTAGGGGGGAACTCTCTTGAGGCCGGCGGGACCGCCCCAGGGCCCCTCATGTTACAACGGTGTGTCTGACGTTGGGTGCGCACCGCCACCGCCAGAGACACTACATTGTACTATGAGGGACCCAGTAGCAATGCCGTCAACCAAAAGCGAGCACACCCACCTCTTCAGACAAACAGCAGTCTCACGGGTGCTTGCACCAAGTCGCGATACCACGGCCCCGTGTGGGGAGTTTTGCCATTTAGGGAGGTGTAAACATGTCGTATGCTGTACAATCAGCTGCAGCAAATTAGACATTAGAAAAGTATTTCACAGGCAAGAGCTTTTCATAGGAAAGCTAGGTGTCGGCCGGGCAAGGTGGGGCAAAAGATTTCGAAATCCAGTTGTGGTTCATTTTAATGAATGTTAGATCGTCAACATTTTGGGTAGCCAGACGAGTCCTTTTTTCGGTTAATATTGAACCTGCAGCACTGAATACTCTTTCTGATAGGACACTTGCTGCCGGGCAAGCAAGCTCCTGCAATGCATATTCTGCCAATTCTGGCCAGGTGTCTAATTTGGAGGCCCAGTAATCAAATGGGAATGACGGTTGAGGGAGAACATCGATAAGGGATGAAAAATAGTTAGTAACCATACTGGACAAATGTTGTCTCCTGTCACTTTCAATTGATGCAGCAGTACCTGTCCTGTCTGCGGTCATAGCAAAATCATTCCACAACCTGGTCAGAAAACCCCTCTGTCCAACGCCACTTCTGATGTGTGCACCCCTAACACTCCTAGTCTGCTGCCCCCTGGAGCTCGTGTGAGAACGATCACGTGCGCTGTGTGCTGGGAATGCCTGAAGCAAACGGTCAACAAGAGTTGATTGTTTGGTTGCTAATATTAGTTCCAAGTTCTCATGTGGCATAATATTTTGCAATTTGCCTTTATAGCGTGGATCAAGGAGGCAGGCCAACCAGTAATCGTCATCGTTCATCATTTTCGTAATGCGTGTGTCCCTTTTTAGGATACGTAAGGCATAATCCGCCATGTGGGCCAAAGTTCCAGTTGTCAAATCTCCGGTTGTGATTGGTTGAGGGGCAGTTGCAGGCAAATCTACGTCACTTGTGTCCCTCAAAAAACCAGAACCCGGCCGTGACACGCAACCAATTTCCTGTGCCCCCGGGAAAGGTTCGGCATTAAAAATATACTCATCCCCATCATCCTCCTCGTCCTCCACCTCCTCTTCGCCCGCTACCTCGTCCTGTACACTGCCCTGACCAGACAATGGCTGACTGTCATCAAGGCTTTCCTCTTCCTCTGGTGCAGACGCCTGCTCCTTTATGTGCGTCAAACTTTGCATCAGCAGACGCATTAGGGGGATGCTCATGCTTATTACGGCGTTGTCTGCACTAACCAGCCGTGTGCATTCCTCAAAACACTGAAGGACTTGACACATGTCTTGTATCTTAGACCACTGCACACCTGACAACTCCATGTCTGCCATCCTACTGCCTGCCCGTGTATCCTCCCACAAATAAATAACAGCACGCCTCTGTTCGCACAGTCTCTGAAGCATGTGCAGTGTTGAGTTCCACCTTGTTGCAACGTCTATGATGAGGCGATGCTGGGGAAGGTTCAAAGACCGCTGATAGGTCTGCATACGGCTGGCATGTACAGGCGAACGTCGGATATGTGAGCAAAGTGCACGCACTTTGAGGAGCAGGTCGGAGAACCCAGGATAAGTTTTCAATAAGCACTGCACCACCAGGTTTAAGGTGTGAGCCAGGCAAGGAATGTGTTTCAGTTGGGAAAGGGAGATGGCAGCCATGAAATTCCTTCCGTTATCACTCACTACCTTGCCTGCCTCAAGATCTACTGTGCCCAGCCACGACTGCGTTTCTTGTTGCAAGAACTCGGACAGAACTTCCGCGGTGTGTCTGTTGTCGCCCAAACACTTCATAGCCAATACAGCCTGCTGACGCTTGGCAGTAGCTGGCCCATAATGGGACAACTGGTGTGCAACAGTGTCATCTGCCGATGGAGTGGTTGGCAGACTGCGTTCTGTGGAAGAGCTGTAGCTTCTGCAGGAGGACGAGGAGGAGGAGGAGGAGGGGGTGCGAACGCCTACAGCCAACTGTTTCCTAGACCGTGGGCTAGGCACAACTGTCCCTAAATTGATGTCGCCTGTGGACCCTGCATCCACCACATTCACCCAGTGTGCCGTGATGGACACATAACGTCCCTGGCCATGCCTACTGGTCCATGCATCTGTAGTCAGGTGCACCTTTGTACTCACAGATTGCCTGAGTGCATGGACGATGCGCTGTTTAACATGCTGGTGCAGGGCTGGGATGGCTTTTCTGGAAAAAAAGTGTCGACTGGGTAGCTCGTATCGTGGTTCAGCGTACTCCATCAGGGCTTTGAAAGCTTCGCTTTCAACTAACCGGTAGGGCATCATCTCTAACGAGATTAGTCTAGCTATGTGGGCGTTAAAACCCTGTGTACGCGGATGCGAGGATAAGTACTTCCTTTTTCTAACCAGAGTCTCATGTAGGGTGAGCTGGACTGGAGAGCTGGAGATCGTGGAACTTTCGGGTGTGCCGGTGTACATGGCAGACTGAGAGACGGTTGGAGACGGTATTGTTTCCGCCGGTGCCCTAGATGCAATATTTCCTCCTACAAAACTGGTGGTTCCCTGACCCTGACTGCTTTTGGCTGGCAAAGAAACCTGCACAGATACTGCCGGTGGTGCGGAAAATGGTGGCCTTACAGTGACGGAAGGGATGTTGCGTTGCTGACTAGCTTCATTGGCCGAGGGTGCTACAACCTTAAGGGACGTTTGGTAGTTAGTCCAGGCTTGAAAATGCATGGTGGTTAAGTGTCTATGCATGCAACTAGTATTTAGACTTTTCAGATTCTGACCTCTGCTTAAGCTAGTTGAACATTTTTGACAGATGACTTTGCGCTGATCAGTTGGATGTTGTTTAAAAAAATGCCAGACTGCACTCTTCCTAGACTCGGATCCCTTTTCAGGGATTGCAGACTGAGCTTTAACCGGATGGCCACGCTGTCCTCCAACAGGTTTTGGCTTTGACACGCGTTTTGGGCCAGATACGGGCCCGGCAGATGGAACCTGTTGCGATGTTGATGCCTGCTGCGGCCCCTCCTCCACCTCCGCTTCTGAACTACTGCCGCCTGCACCCTGTTCCCCCAATGGCTGCCAATCGGGGTCAATAACTGGGTCATCTATTACCTCCTCTTCGAGCTCGTGTGCAACTTCGTCTGTGTCACTGTGTCGGTCGGTGGTATAGCGTTCGTGGCGGGGCAACATAGTCTCATCAGGGTCTGATTTTGGATCTGTACCCTGAGAGGGCAATGTGGTGGTCTGAGTCAAAGGAGCAGCATAGTACTCTGGCTGTGGCTGTGCATCAGTGCACTCCATGTCAGAATCTACTTGTAATGGGCATGGCCTGTTAAATGTTTCACTTTCTAAGCCAGGGACGGTATGTGTAAAGAGCTCCATGGAGTGACCCGTTGTGTCGCCTGCTGCATCCTTCTCTCTTGTTGTAGTTTTTGCTGAGGAGGACAAGGAAGCGACTTGTCCCTGACCGTGAACATCCACAAGCGACGCGCTGCTTTTACATTTACCAGTTTCGGAAGAGGAGGCAAAAGAGCTAGAGGCTGAGTCTGCAATGTAAGCCAAAACTTGCTGTTGCTGCTCCGCCTTTAAAAGCGGTTTTCCTACTCCCAGAAAAGAGAGCGTTCGAGGCCTTGTGTAGCCTGACGACGAAACTGGCTCCACAGCTCCAGACTTAGGTGGAATATTTTTATCCCCACGACCACCTGATGCTCCACTACCACTACCATCATTACCAGCTGACAATGAACGCCCACGATGACCTCTTGCACCAGACTTCCTCATTGTTTTAAAATCTTAACCAAAGTAACTTTATTTGTTGCTGTCAAACAACTTACACGGTGAGCTATAACTTCAGTATGATTTCAATATCCCTTAACAGGTTGGTGAGACCACAAGGAAAATCAGGCACAATGTTACACACTCTGTTTTCTGTGGCACAAAATCACAGAGATGACACACACGCAGGACTGTCACTCAAGCACTAATGTCAATATTAATCTCCCACCTAATTTATTTTTTTTTTTTTCTCAGGGAGACTTTAGAAACCAAATAATATTTTAAAAAAAACAAAAAAAAAAAGGCTTTCTATGGCCCACAATTAGAGAGAGAGAGGTGGCACACCCAGGAGTCAAGACTGGCGCACAAGCTGAAAGGGCAATATTACTCTCCCACTGTTTTTTTAAGTTTTTTTTTTTTTTCAGGGAGACTTTAGAAACCAAATAATATTAAAAAAACCAAAAAAATAAATAGCCTTTCTATGGCCCACTGAATGAGAGAGAGAGGTGGCACACCCAGGAGTCAAGACTGGCACACAAGCTGAAAGGGCAATATTACTCTCCCACTGTTTTTTTATGTATTTTTTGTTTTTTAAGGGAGACTTTAGAAACCAAATAATATTAAAAAAAAAACAAAAAAAAAAAGGCTTTCTATGGCCCACAATTAGAGAGAGAGAGGTGGCACACCCAGGAGTCAAGACTGGCGCACAAGCTGAAAGGGCAATATTACTCTCCCACTGTTTTTTTAAGTTTTTTATTTTTTATTTTCAGGGAGACTTTAGAAACCAAATAATATTAAAAAAACCAAAAAAATAAATAGCCTTTCTATGGCCCACAATTAGAGAGAGAGAGGTGGCACACCCAGGAGTCAAGACTGGCACACAAGCTGAAAGGGCAATATTACTCTCCCACTGTTTTTTTTATGTATTTTTTGTTTTTTAAGGGAGACTTTAGAAACCCAATAATATTTAAAAAAACAAAAAAAAAAAGGCTTTCTATGGCCCACAATTAGAGAGAGAGAGGTGGCACACCCAGGAGTCAAGACTGGCGCACAAGCTGAAAGGGCAATATTACTCTCCCACTGTTTTTTTAAGTTTTTTTTTTTTTTTTTTCAGGGAGACTTTAGAAACCAAATAATATTAAAAAAACCAAAAAAATAAATAGCCTTTCTATGGCCCACTGAATGAGAGAGAGAGGTGGCACACCCAGGAGTCAAGACTGGCACACAAGCTGAAAGGGCAATATTACTCTCCCACTGTTTTTTTATGTATTTTTTGTTTTTTAAGGGAGACTTTAGAAACCCAATAATATTTAAAAAAAAAAAAAAAAAAGGCTTTCTATGGCCCACAATTAGAGAGAGAGGTGGCACACCCAGGAGTCAAGACTGGCACACAAGCTGAAAGGGCAATATTACTCTCCCACTGTTTTTTTATTTTTTATTTTTTTCTTCAGGGAGACTTTAGAAACCAAATAATAAGAAAAAAAATAAATAAATAAATAGGCTTTCTATAGCCCACTGAATAAGAGATAGCACACACAGCAGTGGCACACAAGCCCTGACTGAGGCCAATATTTTTCTACCACTGATTGATGTAGTGTTTTTGTGTTGAGGTAGAATTTAGAACACAAATCACGGAAAAAATAAATAGGCTTTCTATGGCCCACTCAGTGAGAGATGGCACACACAGGGATGGCACTGTAGCAGAAATGCCAATCTTAATCTCCCACAAAAAAAAAAACAAAAAAAAAAAACAGGGACTGTCCTACAATTACTATCTCCCTGCAGTAATCTAAGCCAGGTATGGCAGGCAGCAATAGGAGTGGACTGATGCATAAATTAAATAAAAAGTGTGGACAAACAAAAAAGATAGCTGTGCAGAAAGGAACAAGAGGATATGTGCTTTGAAAAAAGCAGTTGGTTTCCACAGTGGCGTACACACAGCAATACAGCTATCACGGAGCCTTCTAGGGCAGCCCAATGAGCTACAGCGCTGAGGGGAAAAAAAAAAAAATAGCTTCCACTGTTCCTGCACACCGAAGGTGGTGTTGGACAGTGGAAATCGCTACAGCACAAGCGGTTTGGTGGTTAGTGGACCCTGCCTAACGCTCTCCCTGCTTCTGACGAAGCGGCAGCAACCTCTCCCTAAGCTCAGATCAGCAGCAGTAAGATGGCGGTCGGCGGGAACGCCCCTTTATAGCCCCTGTGACGCCGCAGACAGCAAGCCAATCACTGCAATGCCCTTCTCTAAGATGGTGGGGACCAGGACCTATGTCATCACGCTGCCCACACTCTGCGTTCACCTTCATTGGCTGAGAAATGGCGCTTTTCGCGTCATTGAAACGCGACTTTGGCGCGAAAGTCGCGTACCGCATGGCCGACAAGCACAGGGGTCGGATCGGGTTTCATGAGACGCCGACTTAGCCAAAAGTCGGCGACTTTTGAAAATGATCGACCCGTTTCGCTCAACCCTAGTCCTCGGTAAGCTTGAACTCAACTGCAGGAGGCATGTATGAAGATTCCAGAACAAAGTTTATTTTGCAGACTTTTTGTAGATATGCACACATACAGTAAGTAAAAAAGAGTTTTCTGACCAGAACAGCAAACACATGGGCTTCTAAGATGGCTGATAGAACAGTAATGAGGAAGAAGAGAGAGACAGGGAGAGAGGAAGGACAAACTTCTAAAGAGAACAAACCTTATTGCATAGCAACAAGACAGCAAAACATAACAACACAATAATACAATACTGTCTGTATGATTCCCAAATCATGGGACATGACACTCACCATACCTCTAGATAAGTTCCTTGAGGGGTGTAATTTCCGAAATGGGGTCACTTGTGAAGTAGTTTAGCCAAACAAGGAGCTCTGCAAATGAGACTGCTATCTATTCCAGCTAATTTTGCACTCCAAAGGTCAAACGGTGTTCCTTCCCTTCTGAGCACTGCCATGTGTCCAAACAGTAGTTTTCCACCACATATGGGGTATTGTTGTACTCAGGAAAAATTGGTCAACAAATTGTAAGGTCTGTTTTTTCTTGCTACCCTTATGAAAATGAAAATATTTGGGCTAAAGCAACATTTTTGTGGGAAAAAAAGTGATTTTTTTATTTTCACTGCTCAACCTTATAAAATTCTGTAAAGCATCTGCGGGTTCAAGATATTCACCATACCGCTAGATAAATTCCTTGAGGCCTGTAGTCTCCAAGATGGAGTCACTTGTGGAGTGTTTACAATATTTAGGCACGTCAGGGCTCCGCATACGCGATATGGACAAATTTGAGCTCCAAAAGTTGAATAGTGCTCCTTCACTTCTGAGCCCTGCTGTGCACCCAAACAGTAATTTTCCTCCACATATGTATACTCAGGAGAAACTGCATAATAAATTGTATGGTAAATTTTTTCCTGTTAGTCTTTTGAAAATACACAATTTGGGGCAAAAGCAATATTTTTTAGTGAAGCCCCTAAAGGGTTAACAAACTTATTGAATGTGGTTTTGAGCAGTTTTAGGTAGTTTTTTTAAATAGTGTCAAGTGTCATAGTATTTTCTGTCACATAGACCTCTCAAAGTCACTTTAAATGTGATGTGGTCCCTAAAAAAAATTTGTTTTGTAAATTTCGTTGGGAAAATGAGAAATTGCTGATAAACTTTTAACCCTTCTAACAAAAGAAAATGATCATCTATTTTGTGTGATATAACTATCTGATTCAACGGCATAAAGCTTCAAAGTTTTCAAAGTTTGAAAATCGCTACATTTTCATTTTTTTTTCTTTCAAATTGATATTTTCATAAACACAAATCAAATAGATCAATATTTACCACTAACATGAAGGACAATATGTCATAAAAAAAGAATCTCAGAATCACTGGGACTCATTGAAGCGTTCCAGAGTTATAACCTCATAAAGTGATACTGGTTATTATTTAAAAAAATTGGCCTGGTCAGCAAGGTGAAGGGGCTAAGCAGAGACAGTCACCTCTCCAACCTCAAAAGCTGGTAGTTTGCAACCATATATCATTCTCGAATCTAAGCTGTATAGGTCACAGAGTATTGAGAATAGTGAGAAAGTACAATAATAGTTCTAAGTTTTTTCCTCCCAGACTGCTCATTTGTTAGAAGGCTCCTCGGCCTGTTAGCACATAACAGGCATCAATTGTTCATTCCTATGTGGAGCTTTCTATGGTACTAATTGAAATTAAAGGAGCTATCTGCTATATAAAAAACACTTTAAGGTTGTGTTCCCACAATGAGACTTTAGTGAGTTTTTGACACTGCGTGCAGTTCCAGCAAAGTGGATGGGCTTTATAGAAATTTCCTGTTGACTGCTGCAGTGCGTGTTTTTACATCCGTCAATGTCAGTTTCCCAGATTTTCCCCACAGACTTGCATTATATGTGGAAAATCCGCAGGTAAAAAAAATGACCATGCGTGTTTTCATAATGGATGTATCAAAAACAAAGCAGCTTTATGTAAAACATGATATACAAACAAAAGGCAAAAACTGTAGCATCAAAAACGCGATAAAAACGCACATGAAAAATGCAAGTAATGTAATTTAATTAATAGGTGCAGAAAATCTCACCAAAAGCTCATTGTAGAAATGTATCCTTGAAATAAACTATTTCACACTTCATTTACTCCTTCCCAACCTGAAGCCTATGTTAGGTGTGGGCTCAGGAGGTCAAATACAGCTCTGGCAAAAATTAAGAGACCACCACATCAAAACCCTGTAATGGGCAGCCCAATCTCCAGACCTGAACCCCATTGAAAACCTCTGGAATGTAATCAAGAGGATGATGGATAGTCACAAGCCATCAAACAGAGAAGATTTAGGGCAGCACGGTGGCGCAGTGGTTAGCACAGCAGCCTTGCCGCGCTGGAGTCCTGGGTTCAAACCCCACCAAGGACAACATCTGCAAAGAGTTTGTATGTTGTCTCTGTGTTTGCGTGGGTTTCCTCCGGGTACTCCGGTTTCCTCCCACATTCCAAAGACATACTGATAGGGAGTTTAGATTGTGAGCCTCATCGGGGACAGCGACGATAATGTGTGCAACCTGTAAAGCGCTGCGCAATATGTTAGTGCTATATAAAGATTAATATTATTACATTTTTGCACCAGAAGCAGTGTGAAAGACTGGTAGAAAGCATGCCAAGACGCATGAAAGCTGTGATTAAAAATCATGGTTATTCCACAAAATATTGATTTCTGGACTCTTCCTGAGTTAAAACATTAGTATTGTTGCTTCTAAATGATTATGAACTTGTTTTCTTTGCATTATTTGATATCTGAAAGCACTGTTTTGTTTTTTTTAATTTTGACCATTTTTCTTTCAGAAAAAAAATACAAAATTTATTGCTTGGGAATTCGGAGACATCTTGTCAGAAGTTTATAGAATAAAAGAACAATTTACATTTTACTCCAAAATATACCTATAAAGAGAAAAATCAGACAAACTGAACATTTTACAGTGGTCTCTTAATTTTTGCCAGAGCTGTATTACATTATTTATGTGCATGGAACAAAAATAACAAAAATGCAAGAATCACAGCAGTTTTGGAATAACAAGATAGGATTAAAGCTGCAGATTTCCTCAAAGAAAAAATCAAACCCTCACATCAATAGATAATGAAAAAGTTATCAGTCTCAAACTTATGGTGACATGAATCAATGTTTTGTTTTTGTGTTTTAAATAACATGAAAATATACATTTGGTATCACTTTAATTGCACTGACCCACCGAATAAATGTATCAAGTCATGTTTGCCACACACAGAACGCTGTAACAAATAAACCTAAGAAAAACATTGAATTGCAATTTTCTCTTTCTATTTCGTCCTACAATTGTATTTTAGATGTTTGTAACAAATGTAGACATGTTTGGACAGCGACCTGTGATTTTCCTTACTAATAGCGCCAGAACGCTGAATATAAATACTGAAATTAGGCGATTACATATTTCATGCTCTTCATTCATGAGATTTTTAGTAAACAGCAGGGGGCGCTCTATCTCCATGATAAATACCAGATTTGGCGCTTGCGATCACAGATACTAGGAAACTGAGACAAAAGTTTCAACTAATAATATTTATGTTATATCCTAGACAACAACCGGAAGAAAAAAAGCGTGTAAATTTCTGTTCTTTAAAAGTAAATTTTTGTTGAAATATTCAAATATAAAAATAATTTAAAGCAGGGAGAAGTGTCAGTATAGATATAAATCAGTCAATGCAATATATTAGTCCAATGAACTTGTAGCAAATAAATGAATACTCTAATCAATAATCCTCAAAGGAAAATAGATTCCTAAATTCCTAAGAAAAAACAATAGTACTATTTGACAATAACAGGAGATCAATATTCATATGATCCAAGAGAATGTGGACGAAATGGGGATATTGAGGACAAGATGTCAACACATGAGAGGATTTTCTGTATAAACAGTGATTTTGTAAAAAAAAAAATCCTGAATAATTTAATATATCCAGCCCTATAACCTGCAAAAATCCTGTATAGGACAAGCCCTAAAATCAGAATATTTTTTTTTAGATAAGATGGACAGAGATGTTAAACAAATCTATGAAAAATACATAATATACCCATATACAACCTGATGGTGGGATGCAGCTAATGCCGCATACAAGGATGAAATACTGGCACATCGTAACGAGACTACATATTCCATCACATAGTGACTAGTGATGAGCGAGTATACTCGTTGCTCGGGTTTTCCTGAGCACGCTCAGGTGTCCTCTGAGTATTTGTTAGTGTTCGGAGATTTAGTTTTTATTGCCGCAGCTGAATAATTTACAGCTACTAGCCAGCTTGACTACATGTGAGGATTCCCTATCAACCAGGCAACCGCCACATGTACTCAGGCTGGCTAGCAGCTGTAAATCATTCATCTGAGTCAACAAAAACTAAATCTCCGAGCAGTTACAGATACTCGGAGACCACCCGAGCGTGCTCGGGAAAACCCAAGCAAGGAGTACACTCGCTCATCACTAGTGGTGACCGAATAATGCCACATACAAAGGACAACATCACAAATTACCACCACACAGTGACCGAATAATACCACATACAGGGGATAAATACCACCCCTTAACTGTTCACAATAACAGTAATTTTCACCAGGGGTGCCAATGCTTTTACATGCCACTGAAGAAAAATAATACAAGTATTTAATGAGACAGCCTCTCTAAAGGGAACCTGTCATGTCAAAAATGCTATTAACCTGCTAATATATGGTTAATCTGCAGCTTCATAGTTATGAAGACGTGCAGCCGCCGCAATGAGAGATACGCTGCCAGGAGGAAATGAACGATATTCCCCCAGGCTTTCAGTCATAGATGGGCAGCGGGTGCAGCTTCAGTAACCACTCAGTATATAGTGAGTAGCAGCAATAACTACGCAGCCGGCTCTGCAGTGCATCAGTGCAGAGCCATCTGTCAGTCAGCGCTGGGGTATAGTTACAGCCGCCACTCACTATGTACTGATCCCTGCTTATAGAAATCAATGCACAAGTACCAGAATGTGTGGCTGCATCTACCAGGAGAATTGATGCTGTCACTGACAGCCCACCGCTATGTATTCAACAGCAGAAGAAATCAGCTGACCACCAAATGTATACAGGGTAAAATACAGCAACCAACCTGTTTTTTTGCCAAATCTGTCCAGCCTAGCTGCCTTTATGACATACTAGCTGTACTACCCGGCTTCGCCCTGGTTAACCCCTTCATGACCTTGGGATTTTCCGTTTTTCAGTGTTCGTTTTTCGCTCCCCTCCTTCCCAGAGCCATAACTTTTTTATTTTTCCGTCAATATAGATATGTGAGGGCTTATTTTTTGCGAAACAAGTTGTACTTTTGAATGACATCATTGGTTTTACCATGTCGTATACTAGAAAACAGGAAAAAATTTCCAAGAGCAGTGAAATTGCAAAAAAAGTGCAATCCCACACTTGTTTTTTGTTTGGCTTTTTTGCTAGGTTCACTAAATGCTAAAACTGACCTGCCATTATGATTCCTCAGGTCATTATGAGTTCATAGACACCAAACATGTCTAGGTTCTCTTTTATCTAAGTAGTGAAAAAAAATTCCAAACTTTGCTAAAAAAAAAAAAAAAAAAAAAATTGCGCCATTTTCCGATACCCGTAGTGTCTCCATTTTTCATGATCTGGGGCCGGGTGAGGGCTTATTTTTTGCATGCTGAGCTGGCGTTTTTAATGATACCATTTTGGTGCAGATACGTTCTTTTCATCGCCCGTTATTGCATTTTAATGCAATGTCGCGGCGACCAAAAAAACGTAATTCTGGCGTTTCAAATTTTTTCTCGCTATGCCGTTTAGCGATCAGGTTAATCCTTTTTTTTATTGATAGATTGGGCGATTCTGAATGCGGCGATACTAAATAGGTGTAGGTTTGATTTTTTTTTTTTAATTGATTTATTTTGAATAGGGCGAAAGGGGAGTGATTTAAACTTTTATATTTTTTTTTCACATTTTTTTAACTTTTTTTTAAACTTTTGCCATGCTTCAATAGCCTCCATAGTAGGCTAAAAGCTGGCACAACTCGATCGCCTCTGCTACATAGCAGCGATCATCAGATCGCTGCTATGCAGCAGAAATGCAGGTGTGCTATGAGCGCCGACCACAGGGTGGCGCTCACAGCTAGCCGGGATCAGTAACTATAGAGGTTTCAAAGACCTCTATGGTTACCATACTGATGCATCGCTGACCCCAATCATGTGACGGGGGTCAGCGATGCGCTCATTTCCGGCCGGAAGCTCCAGTTAAATGCCGCTGTCAGCGTTTGACAGCGGCATTTAACTAGTTAATAGCGGCGGGTGAATCGTGATATCACCCGCCGCTATTGCGAGCACATGTCAGCTGTTCAAAACAGCTGACATGTCCCGGCTTTGATGCGGGCTCACCGCCGGAGCCCTGCATCAAAGCAGGGGATCTGACCTCGGACGTACTATCCCTATAACTGCTGTTAGCAAAATAGAATGTGTTAACAAAAATGTATTCTGCACACAAAAACCACAAAACAAATAGATAGAAATGTAATTATTAAAAGGCAAAAACTAAGCTTATAGAAGCATTTCACAATTGTACTGGCACCTGTCATCAGAGACTTTAGGGGATCTGGTGGTGACAGGAGAGGTGGAAGTTTTATCTTGCCATTTGCACAGCATAAACCTGGCGGTTCATCTTTCCATTTTAGGGCACTGCAGTACATGCAGACCACATCCATTTTTCCTATCTCAACTTTAGGATTATCCTGATAGTTTATGTCTGACTGGTAACAAAAGGCAGCATGTTTCAAATCTCGAAACCATTTCCTGTGCTATGGTGGAAGAAATAGCAATTCTCTTAGTGGCAAGTCAGCCTTCTCTCTGCTGAGATGACTCATTGGCCCTTGAGGAAGCAGCTCTTCTCTTATCAGCAAGCCTCGCTTCCCTCTCCTCTGAAAGTTCATTGGCTCTTGAGGAAGCAGCTCTTCTCTTATCTGCAAGCCTCGCTTCCCTCTCCTCAGAAAGTTCATTGGCTCTTGAGGAAGCAGTTCTGGTTCTCTTGTCTGCAAGCCTCGCTTCCCTCTTGTCAGAAAGTTAATTGGCTCTTGAGGAAGCAGCTGTTGTTTTCATGTCTGCAAGCCTCGCTTCCCTCTCCTCAGAAAGTTCATTGGCCCTTGAGGAAGCAGCTCTTCTTCTCTTATCTGTAAGCCTCGCTTCCCTCTCCTCAGAAAGTTCATTGGCTCTTGAGGAAGCAGTTCTTGTTCTCTTGTCTGCAAACCTTGCTTCCCTCTCCTCAGAAAGTTAATTGGCTCTTGAGGAAGCAGCTGTTGTTTTCATGTCTGCAAGCCTCGCTTCCCTCTCCTCAGAAAGTTCATTGGCTCTTGGGGAAGCAGCTCTTGTTTTTATGTCTGCAAGCTTCACTTCCCTCTGCTCAGAAAGTTCATTGGCTCTTGAGGAAGCAGCTCTTGTTCTCTTGTCTGCAAGCCTCGCTTCACTCTGCTCAGAAAGTTCATTGGCTCTTGAGGAAGCAGCTGCTGTTCTCATGTGTGTCAGCCTTGTTTCTCGGTCTTCACATTTTTCATTGGCCCGTAATGCAGCTTTTCTTTTCACATCAGCTGACATTCATGCCATAGAATTCCTTTTCTTATGAGACATTAGTGTGGTAAAAATAGTCTGTAACTGGCAGTTTCTATATCCTCTCACATAGAGGTAATGTGACTGACATCAGCCTTTCCACCAACACACCCTAACTGACATGCTATTACCTCACACAAGCTTTGTTATACTGAGAATGTCCTTTGTTGCCTATATTAACCAATCAGAGCTCAGATTAATTAACTGTAGCAAAATAGAAGCTGAGCTGTGATTGGTTGCTATTGGCAGCCTGATAAATCCCCAGCCAACAGGAAACCTTCCCCCCTGACAGTATATATTAGCTCACACACACACAATAGACAAGTCATGTGACTGACAGCTGCCGTATTTCCTATATGGTACATTTGTTGCTCTTGTAGTTTGTCTGCTTATTAATCAGATTTTTATTTTTGAAGGATAATACCAGACTTGTGTGTGTTTTAGGGCAAGTTTTTGTCAAGTTGTGTGTGCTGACTTGCGTGTGGCGACATGCATGTAGCGACTTTTGTGAGATGAGTTTTGTGTGGCGACATGCGTGTAGCAACTTTTTGTGTGTCAAGTTGCATGTGACAGGTTAGTGTAGCAAGTTGTGTGCAGCAAGTTTTGCGCAAGGCGAGTTCTGCGCGTGTCTAGTTTTATGTGTGGTGCATTTTGAGTATGTGCAAGTTTTGTGTGAGGCAACTTTTGCATGTGTTTCAACTTTTGTGCATGTGGCATTTTTTCCGCGTGTGCAAGTTTTGCATGTGGCGAGTTTTCCATGAGGTGAGTTTTGCACGTGTGGCGAGTCTTGCATGTGGCGAATTTTGCGCGTGGCGAGTTTTGAGTGGTGACTTTTGTGTTTCGACTTTTATGTGGCGAGGTTGGTGTATGTGTGGTGAAATGTGTGCTGAGGGTGGTATATGTGTTCGAGCACGTGGTAGTGTGTGGCGCATTTTGTGTGTGTGTTCATATCCCCTTGTGTGGTGAGTATCCCATGTCGGGGCCCCACCTTAGCAACTGTACGGTATATACTCTTTGGCGCCATCGCTCTCATTCTTTAAGTCCCCCTTGTTCACATCTGGCAGCTGTCGATTTGCCTCCATCACTTTTCCTTTCACTTTTTCCCATTATGTACAGTAGATAGGGGAAAAATTGTTTGGTGAATTGGAATGCGCAGGGTTAAAATTTTGCCTCACAACATAGCCTATGACGCACTCGGGGTCCAGACGTGTGACTGTGCAAAATTTTGTGGCTGTAGCTGCGACGGTGCAGATGCCAATCCCGGACACACACACACACACACACACACACACACACACACACACAGCTTTATATATTAGATATAGGGAGTCCTAATTGCAAAGCAAGCTGTATATTTACATTGTGTAAATATTAACATCCTCTACCTGGATGAACTAACAACCCCCACCCATATATATCCAGAGGCAATGCACATACACGCTCTGCCGTATAAATACATGTGAAACTAATGTAAAATAACAAACACAATGAATAATTAAAGAGATTGTCCATTACCTTTTCATTGATGTCCTATCCTTAGTTATTTTATTTTTGGAGCGTAAATTTGTCCGTAATAGATTGTGAATGCCTTGTTGCATTCGCAGAGCCCTTGACAAAACAAAACAGCAGAAACCCCCAAAAAGCGACCTCATTTTGGAAACTAGACCCCATGAGGAATTAATCAAGGGGTGAATTACGAATTTTAACCTACAGGTGATTCACAAAACTTTATAACATTTAGATGTGAAAACAAAAAATTCAATTTTTTCCACTAAAATACTGTCTTAGCACTAAATTTATGATTTACATGAGGGGTAATAGCAAACAATGGACCCCATAATTTGTTGTGCAATTTTTATGTGGCAGTACCCCATATGTGGTTGTACACCACTTTTTGAGCACACGGCAAGACTTGGATGGGAAAGAGCACTGCTTGGCTTTTAGAACACAGATTCCACTTTAATAAATTGTGGCAGGGGTGTATCGACTACGGTGGCAGTGGTGGCCACTGCGACTGGGACCGATGAGTGAGGGGCCCACTAACGTCAACCCCTACATCCATCTGAAGTGTATGGCAGCATACAGACCCATCAGGTCTACCCAATACACTCTGCTGGCTAATCAGAGGTGACTGGTGCACATGGCAGTGACGTCATGCACTCTCGGACGGGGAGACTCCCGACTCCACATACGGCAATCAGACTAGATCCCTAGATCAACGCTCTATCAAGGAATCTAGTATATACCGGTAGAACCTGTAACATTATACTTTTCAAGAAAGGCATCCAGTCCCCTCTTAAATTTTAGTAATGAATCACTCATTACAACATCATACGGCAGAGAGTTCCATAGTCTCACTGCTCTTACAGTAAAGAATCCGCGTCTGTTATTATGCTTAAACATTCTTTCCTCCAGACGTAGAGGATGCCTCTTGTCCCTGTCACAGGTCTATGATTAAAAAGATCAACAGAAAGGTCTTTGTACTGTCCCCTCATATATTTATACATTAAAATAAGATCACCCCTTAGCCTTTGTTTTTCCAAACTAAATAGCCCCAAGTGTAATAACCTATCTTGGTATTGCAGACCCCCCAGTCCTCTAATAACCTTGGTTGCTCTTCTCTGTACCCGCTCCAGTTCAGCTATGTCTTTCTTATACACCGGAGACCAGAACTGTACACAGTATTCTAAGTGTGGTCGAACTAGTGACTTGTATAGAGGTAAAATTATGTTCTCCTCATGAGCATCTATGCCTCTTTTAATGCATCCCATTATTTTATTTGCCTTTGTAGCAGCTGCCTGACACTGGCCACTGAATATGAGTTTGTCATCCACCCAGGTCTTTTTCATTGACGGTTTTGCCCAGAGTTTTAGAATTAAGCACATAGTCCTACATCCTATTACTTCTACCCAAGTGCATGACCTTACATTTATCCCCATTAAAGCTCATTTGCCATTTATCAGCCCAAGCTTCTAGTTTACGTAAATCATCCTGTAATATAAAATTGTCCTCCTCTGTATTGATTACCCTACAGAGTTTAGTGTCATCTGCAAATATTGAAATACTACTCTGTATGCCCCCTACAAGGTCATTAATAAATATGTTAAAAAGAAGAGGGTCCAATACTGACCCCTGTGGTACCCCACTGCTAACCGCGACCCAGTCCGAGTGTGCTCCATTAATAACCACCCTTTGGTTCCTATCCCTGAGCCAGCTCTTAACCCACTTACACATATTTTCCCCATCCCCATTATTCTCATTTTATGTATTAATCTTTTGTGTGGCACCGTATCAAAAGCTTTTGAAAAGTCCATATACTCTACGTCCATTGGGTTTTCTTGGTCCAGTCCGGAACTTACCTCTTCATAGAAATTGATCAGATTTGTCTGACAGAAACGGTCCCTAGTAAACCCGTGCTGATACTGGGTCATGAGGTTATTCCTCTTCAGATACTCCAGTATAGCATCCCTTAGAATGCCCTCCAGGATTTTAACCACAGTAGAGGTTAAGTTTACTGGCCTATAATTACCGAGTTCAGTTTTTGTCCCCTTTTTGAATATTGGCACCACATTTGCTATACGCCAGTCCTGTGGTACAGACCCCGTTATTATGGAGCCTTTGAAGATTAAAAATAAGGGTCTATCAATGACTGTACTTAGTTCTTGCAGTACTCAGGGGTGTATCCCATCCAGGCCCGGAGATTGTCAACTTTAGTGATTTTTAGACGCCGCCGTACTTCCTGCTGGGTTAAGCAGGTGACATTTAATGGGGAATTTTTGTTATCACTGATCATATTGTCTGCCATGGGATTTTCTTGTGTAAATACTGATGAAAAAAAGTCATTTAGCAGTCATTATGTTGTTCAGACATACTGAACTTGAAGTGTACAATTTCACTGCCATTTGACCACGGTCAATAGTTCTACGCAGTTGAGGCTGTGAGGGGGCGCAGCTTCAGTGACCTCACTGCTAGTCAATGAAGCTGCGTGCACCACCACCATCTCCTCCTTTCCCATTATTTTTAATCCATGACGGATTAATATCACGACCATCCTGGTTGTAAATTGTGTATGGGCCAGATATGGATATCAATTACATATTGTAAACATTACATAGACTTTGACAAATAAACAAGACATATTAACACTTTACCAATGTGTTTTATTTTTCTTATAACACATGTATTCATCCGAGGGTGTAGCTAAACTGAACCAAAGTTTTAAACAACTTAATGAAGGTAACCTACTTAGTTAGGTAAGTCATAAATCCACAAAGTCACCATGACTGGAGAAAGATTCATCCGTGGTATTTTCTGCGCTTACACGTTCGGGGCTGGAGGACTGTGTGGGCATTTGTCCTTTAGACATTTTGGTCTGGCGTGGGGTTGTTTGAGGAGGTTGATTTGGCAAAACTGATGCTGTAACAGATGTAGATGGGGATAAGGTTGTGTTTGTAAGACTCATCCAAAAATGTTTGGGAAAGACTTTGTGGCTGAGGTAAAGTAGGTTGTGAGTCAACAGTCTGGCTCAGATATGATTGCGAACTACTATAGGTATCACCTCTTGGCATATGGTTGTGCATACCAAACTGGCTCACCACAGGTGTCTGGTGCCTTGATGGCAGATTGTATGGGTGTGGCCTAGCAAAATGAGCACCACTACTATCACCCACAGACATGCTGGAGGACATGGTTTCAGAATGTTGGCTATAGGTGGTGCTTGGATCAGACATTTGCAAATATTACTGGCACGGGCATGAGGCACTGAGGCTGGATCAGACATTTGCCCTTATTGAAGGTTACTGACACGGGCATGAGGTAGTGAGGCAGGATCAGACATTTGCACATAATCATGGGTGTAGCAACGGCCAGGAGGAAACCAAACAGGAGCATACATTTGTGGATGAGGATGTCTGGAGGCAGGAGGTGGAAACATGGACGAGAGTGCAGGCATTTGCTGTGATTGTTGTGTTTCTGCCCCAGGGTTGGCCCCTGAAGATAGTGTACTTACATTTTGTGCATGTGTTATGTTGGTAGCAGATGGCATCTGTATTTGATGCTGTGCAGCTCGCCATTGTTCAATGGACCCTAGCACCGGGTTTGGGTCCTGCTCTCCTTGGCTTGCAGCAATGAGGGTCAATATTGCAGCCCGTACCCGTTCCTGCCGTTCATCAGGAACTTTGCCTAGGCAAGGAGAGAGGGAGCGACAAAACCGTTCTGCTGAATTTTCAGGTGTCATGGAATTTAGTATGGATGAAACGTGAGCATCAATAAGCTCGGGCAGCATAAGTGGTTGTTCATGTTGCCTGGTTCGCCTATCTCGGAGAGTGTGTGAAAGATACTGAGGTAGATTGGATGTTGATGCTGCCTGTGGTGCTGGGGCTGCTGTTTGTGATGTTGTTGAGGCCGTTGTTTGGTTGCTTCCAGGACCAGCATCAGTGGAGGGTTCAGCAGCATCAGACACCTGTTCATCAGGCTGTGTTGCTGGAATCGGGTCTGCTTGGGCTTCGGTCTCTGATGCTGATGTACATGGCACTGATCTTGCTGTTGTTGGCAATTCATCAGAGTCTTCAAGGTTGTCATCAGTCCTAGGATAAATAACATTGTGACATAAACTGTTAATGTTATAAGTAATCCAAAGTAACATAACTTCATTTTTTTTATCAAAAAATAGTTTTTTTTATGTTTCGAACATGTTGCTTTTTAGTAATTGAACATATAAACATGATTATTATTTAAACCACAAATGTACTTAAGAAAGATAAATATTGATTACAGATTTACATGAATTAAACAAATGTTTAATATTCGGAAATATGCAAAAATACAGTGTAGTTAGTTTAATATGTTGGTAAAATCATACACAGTGACACTTACGGATTTAGCTCCAGGATTGGGCGAAGAAAGGCTAAGTTTCTGTAGAACACATATTGACGCTTTTTGGAAGCACCTGCCGTGGAGGGGAGGGGATTACATTCCCGCCTAAACTGGTCCCTCGCTGAGCGCCATCGCTATTTTACCAAATCAACTGTTGGGAAAGTTCAAAAGCAACAAGTCCCATTCCCGCAAATAACAAAATATTTATTAAACAACAACACAATGTGTTCAGCTATCTTAGATTTAAAAAGTGGTATGACTTTGATTATCATGCCTGGTCACAAAATGATAATTAAAAAAAATGCTTATCCATTGCCATTGAGACTAAGAAGTGTGTGACCACTTAGCGCCATGGTGTAATTTTAAAACATTAAGGATTGTCCACCATGAGCACTGTTCTAAACTGTTTGAACAAACATAGCCTGCAGGACTTTGGCTGTGTATAACAACACAAACATTACCCCAATTACCAATGAGCATTAGCCATATGTAAGGGCTTGCCTTGGGTGAATAATTGTGTATGATGGCATGAATGAAGTCTAAACATTGGATTTAACACAGTCACACACAAACTGTGGTAGGGGCAGCAAGAAATGTTAAAAGCAAACCCTCCAAGGGGCTACTGTGTTAGAATGTGCGTGTATGTTGGATTAAAAATAGCAGGCAGCACATGATGATCCTTACATGTTTAACATTTTAATCTTCACACACTTTGTTTGGAACAATGTCAGAGAGACTTTAAGTGCAAAACGTTTTTATTACACCAGTCAATTAACAGGTATAAAAAACAACATTGTTAAGCATAAGAGCAACTAATGTTAGACATCTGTAAGATATGCTTGAATACAGTTCACAGTGTAAAATATGATGTAACACATTTTGGTACGCCAGGGAAGTGTGTGCAAAAAATGCAGTTTGTGCACATGCCAGACAAGTAGGCCTTGAGTTACATAGGTATTAATTTGTATTCCAGAAACAAAAAAAAAATTAAATTCTTTTTCATAAAGATACACACCAGAACTAAAATGCTGCCACAGACACACACTGCATTTTTTGGCCATTTCTAACAAGCATGGTTCATGAGTAATTATGATATTAAACACAGGGAACATACTGTAAAGTACTAAAAATATTGTAAAGTGTATATGATAAGGTCCATGTAAATACAAAGCTTAATAACATATAAGCCTAATGTTTAGGATGGTAAGACATGTACCATAACATATATAAAGCACAATGTGAAGTACCGTATATACTCGAGTATAAGCCGACCCCCCTTATGGTGGAAAATGCAGCAGCTACTGGTAAATGTCAAAAATAAAAATAGATATCAATAAAAGTAAAATTAATTGAGACATCAGTAGGTTAAGTGTTTTTGAATATCCATATTGAATCAGGAGCCCCATATAATGCTCCATACAGTTCATGATGACCCCATAAGATGCTCCATATTAAAATATGCCCCATATAATGCTGCACAAATGCTGATTATGACCCTATAAGATGCACCATACAGACATTTGCCCCATATAATGCTCCACAAATGTGGATTACGGCCCCATAAGATGCTCCATACAGATATTTGCCCCCATATCATGCTGCACATGGCCCCATATAATGCTGCACATGGCCCCATACAGATATTTGCCCCCATATCATGCTGCACATTGCCCCATACAGATGCCCCATACAGATATTTGCCCCATATCATGCTGCACATGGCCCCATACAGATGCCCCATATCATGCTGCACATGGCCCCATACAGATGCCCCATACAGATATTTGCCCCATATCATGCTGCACATGGGCACATAAGATGCCCCATACAGATATTTGCCCCCATATCATGCTGCACATGGCCACATACAGATGCCCCATACAGATATTTGCCCCATATCATGCTGCACATTGCCACATACAGATGCCCCATACAGATATTTGCCCCCATATCATGCTGCACATGGCCACATACAGATGCCCCATACAGATATTTGCCCCCATATCATGCTGCACATGGGCACATAAGATGCCCCATACAGATATTTGCCCCCACATCATGCTGCACATGGGCACATAAGATGCCCCATACAGATATTTGCCCCCATATCATGCTGCACATGGCCACATAAGATGCCCCACACAGATATTTGCCCCCATATCATGCTGCACATGGCCACATAAGATGCCTCATACAGATATTTCCCCCTATATCATGCTGCACATGGCCACATAAGATGCCCCATACAGATATTTGCCCCCATATCATGCTGCACATGGGCACATAAGATGCCCCATACAGATATTTGCCCCCATATCATGCTGCACATGGCCACATAAGATGCCCCATACAGATATTTGCCCCCATATCATGCTGCACATGGTCACATAAGATGCCCCACACAGATATTTGCCCCCATATCATGCTGCACATGGGCACATAAGATGCCTCATACAGATATTTGCCCCCATATCATGCTGCACATGGCCACATAAGATGCCCCATACAGATATTTGCCCCCATATCATGCTGCACATGGGCACATAACATGCCACACACAGATATTTGCCCCCATATCATGCTGCACATGGGCACATAAGATGCCCCATACAGATATTTGCCCCCATATCATGCTGCACATGGCCACATAAGATGCCCCATACAGATATTTGCCCCCATATCATGCTGCACATAAGCACATAAGATGCCCCATACAGATATTTGCCCCCATATCATGCTGCACATGGCCACATAAGATGCCCCATACAGATATTTGCCCCCATATCATGCTACACATGGGCACATAAGATGCCCCATACAGATATTTGCCCCCATATCATGCTGCACATGGCCACATAAGATGCCCCATACAGATATTTGCCCCCATATCATGCTGCACATGGGCACATAAGATGCCTCATACAGATATTTGCCCCCATATCATGCTGCACATGGCCACATAAGATGCCCCATACAGATATTTGCCCCATATGCTGTTGCTGTGATTAAAAAAATTAAAAAATTACATACTCACCTCTCCGGCCCCCGGCACTTGCTAGAGTCACCTGCTCCCCATTCCACCGCTGACCGCCGCTATGTCTTCCCATCCTCTGCACCAACGTTCAGGAAGAGGGCGGTGTGCACTAATCGCGTCACCGCACCCTCTGACCTGAGCGTCACTGCGGAAGACACAGCGGCGCCGATGGTGGAACGAGGACCAGGTGAATATCGCGCACTGCCCCCCGTCATACTCACCTGCTCCCGGCGAGGTCCCTTCACGTCTGTTCCCCGGTGCCGCATTTTCTTCCTGTAGTGAGCAGTCACCGTTACCGCTCATTACAGTAATGAACATGCGGCTCCACCCCTATGGGAGGTGGAGCCGCATATTCATTACTGTAATGAGCGGTACCATGTGACCGCTCACTACAGGAAGAAACTGCAGCGCCGGGAAGCAGGGACCACGCCAGGATTAGGTGAGTATTATTAGACAGCCCCTGCTCCCCCTCTCCTGCCGACCCCTGGGTATGACTCTAGTATAAGCCGAGAGGGGCAATTTCAGCCCAAAAAAGTGGGCTGAAAATCTCGGCTTATACTCGAGTATATACGGTAGTTTAATATGTTAATATTAATTCCATGTTAAATTAACAAAGGAACATCTATGGGGTAACTTACCAAACTTTGCCTTCTTTGCTGGGGAATATGTGGACCAACCAGGTCTGGGGAAGAGCTGTTCAGCTACAGCAAACCAACCACGTTCAATCGCCAGCCTGTCATGGTATCCTTCAGATCGTGTGTCCTAAAGTTCAGGTTGTTGCTCCACCAAACTTATTAGCCGCTCTGTGTCCACACGGGGGGCCATAATATTATCCACAATCACCAGAGTTGAGAGATGGCAGCACTCTGATAACTTGCCAACTTCACCTCAGAGCCTAAAATGCTGTCTAGACTTATGGCAAACTTTGGCCCAAGTAACGTCTAGACACCTGTCTGGTATTGATACAATTGCTTAGAATGTTAACTCTAGACATTTAAAAATGCACACGGATCGCACAAGTATCGAACACGGATCATCTCACACGGATGTGATCCATGTGCCGCACGTGTTTACACGCTCCCATTGACTTTAATGGGTCCGTGTGATCCGTGTGCTCCCACGAACACTGACATGTGTCCGTGTTTTGCATACAGACACACGGTCTGTGAAAACTCGCTGACATCTGCAGAGACACATTCATTTTCATGTGTCTACGTGTGTCAGCGTCTCCGGTACGTGAGGAAACTGTCACCACACGTACCGGAGCCACTGACGTGTGAAACCGGCCTCAAAAGTAGTTTTCCCCACATTTGGGGTATCACTGTACTCAGGAGAAATTGCACTACAAATTGTATGGTGCGATTTCTCCTGTTACCCTTATGAAAATGCAAAATTTGGGGCAAAAAAACATACACTAGACCTCATCTTCACCCGCCTCTGTTCCTTATCTAATCTCACAACCTCTCCCTTCCCCCTATCTGACCACCATCTACTCACCTTCTTATCCTTGTCCTCCTCACCTGCCCCCATGTCCAGCCATTACCACATCCTCGCAGAAACCTCGCACATCTAGACATTCACAGACTCTCAGACTCTCTCCTACCCCTGTCCTCCATATCTTCACTGCACGACACGGACAGCGCCACCGCTTTCTATAACTCCACCCTCACATCAGCCATAGACTTAGTCGCCCCTCTCATGCATGGCACAGTGCGACAAACCAATAGGCAACATTGGCATAACAATCTCACAAAAAAACTTCGACAAGCATCCAGGATTGCGGAGCAGCGTTGGAAGAAAACACGCCTGCCAGACGACTTCACTGCTTTCAAACAAGCTACATTTGACTTCAAATCAGCCCTCACCTCTGCTAAACAGACCTATTTCACTAACCTTGTATCTTCACTATCCTACAACCCAAAACAACTGTTCAGCACATTTAACTCTCTCCTCCGCCCACTACTGCCACCTCCACCCTTCATCTCTTCCAAGGACTTTGCCACCTACTTCAAAAACAAGATTGACCAAACAAGGCAAACCTTTACTTGTCCACCACCCCAACCACTCCATATACCAGACCTCTGCCCTTCCCTAATAACCTCCCTCTCCAACATCACTGAAGGAGAGCTTACTCGCCTCTTTTCCAAATCACACCTTACCACCTGTGCACTTGACCCTATCCCTTCCCACCTGCTCCCCAACCTCACTAACACGCTTATTCCAGCCCTAACCCATCTCTTCAACCTATCGCTATCTTCTGGTACCTTCCCCTCTGCCTTCAAAAATGCCACCATCACACCCATCCTCAAAAAAACTAACCTTGACCCAACTGCTATGCCCAGCTATCACCCCATATCACTGCTCCCGTTTGCTTCAAAACTCCTTGAGCAGCATGTCCATGGTCAACTTTCCTCCCACCTCTCATCTAACTCTCTTCTTGACAACCTCCAATCTGGCTTCCGCCCCACCACTCCACCGAAACTTCCCTGACAAAAATTACTAATGACTTAGTCACAGCCAAAGCTAACAGTTCTCCATCCTCCTCCTTCTTGACCTCTGCTTTCAACACAGTCGATCACTGCCTACTGCTACAGATTCTTTCTTCCCTTGGCATCAAAGACCTCGCCCTGTCCTGGATTGCTTCATACCTTTCCAACCACACATTTAGCGTTTCCCACTCCCACACTACCTCCTCATCCCGCCCTCTCTCTGTTGGAGTCCCTCAAGGCTCTGTCCTAGGGCTCCTACTTTTTTCCATCTATACCCTTGGCCTAGGACAACTTATAAAGTCCCATGGCTTCCAGTACCACCTGTATGCAGACGACACTCAGATCTACCTCTCTGGCCCAGATGTCACCTCCCTGCTGTCCAGAATCCTGAAGTGTCTGTCAGCCATATCCTCCTTCTTCACCTCTCGCTTCCTAAAACTCAATGTAGACAAAACCGAATTCATCATCTTTCCCCCACCTCACGTGTCCCCCCGAGGCAGTTACCCCGCTGCCTCGGGGTAACTCTCGATTCTGCCCTGTAATTCAAACCTCAAGTCCAAGCTCTTGCCACCTCCTGTCGCCCCCAACTCAAAAATATTGCCAGAATCTGTTCCTTCCTCAGCCCACAATCTACCAAAACTCTTGTGCATGCTCTCATCATCTCCCGCCTCGATTACTGCAACACCCTCCTCTGTGGCCTCCCAGCTAATTCTCTTGCACCACTCCAGTCTGTCCTTAACTCTGCTGCCCGGCTAATCCACCTCTCTCCTCGCTACTCCCCTGCTTCTCCCCTCTGCAAATCCCTCCACTGGCTCCCAATCCCCCAACGAATCCAGTTCAAACTACTAACACTGATCTACAAAGCCATCCACAACCTGTCCCCTCCCTATATCTCTGAACTAATCTCCCAATATCTTCCCTCACGTAATCTTCGATCCTCCCAAGACCTCCTACTCTCCACCACACTTAGGGTACTGTCACACAGTGGCACTTTTGTCGCTACGACGATACGATCCGTGACGTTCCAGCGATATCCATACGATATCGCAGTGTCTGACACGCAGCAGCGATCAGGGATCCTGCTGAGAATCGTACGTCGTAGCAGATCGTTTGGAACTTTCTTTCGTCGCTGGATCTCCCGCTGTCATCGCTGGATCGTTGTGTGTGACAGCGATCCAGCGATGCGTTCGCTTGTAACCAGGGTAAACATCGGGTTACTAAGCGCAGGGCCGCGCTTAGTAACCCGATGTTTACCGTGGTTACCAGCGTAAAAGTAAAAAAAAACAAACCGTACATACTTACATTCCGGTGTCTGTCCCCCGGCGTTCTGCTTCTCTGCACTGTGAGCGCCGGCCGGCCGGAAAGCGAGCACAGCGGTGACGTCACCGCTGTGCTTTCCGGCTGGCGCAGACACAGTGGAGAGAAGCACAGTGCCGGGGGACAGACACCGGAATGTAAGTATGTACGGTTTGTTTTTTTTTACTTTTACGCTGGTAACCAGGGTAAACATCGGGTTACTAAGCACGGCCCTGCGCTTAGTAACCCGATGTTTACCCTGGTTACCCGGGGCCTTCGGCATCGTTGGTCGCTGGAGAGCTGACTGTGTGACAGCTCCCCAGCGACCACGCAACCACTTACCAACGATCACGGCCAGGTCGTATCGCTGGTCGTGATCGTTGGTAAATCGTATAGTGTGACAGTACCCTTATTCGTACCTCACACAACAGCCTCCAAGATTTCTCCCGAATATCCCCCATCCTCTGGAATTCCATGCCTCAACAAGTCCGATTATCCACCACCCTTGGATCCTTCAGACGGAACCTGAAAACCCATCTCTTCAGGAAAGCCTACAGCCTACAATAACCATGCCGCCGCCAGAGGCGTCGCCAGAGCCGCCGCCTCACCAATGCCAGAGCCGCTGCCTCACCCCTACCTTCTGTCTCTTCCCCACTATCCCATAGAATATAAGTCCGCAAGGACAGGGTCCTCTCCCCTCTGTACCAGTCTGTCACTGTAAACCTGTTTACTGTAAACGATATCTATAACCCTGTATGTAACCCCTTTCTCATGTACAGCACCATGGAATTAATGATGCGATATAAATAAATAATAATAATAATAATTTGTGTGGAAAATGTGCTTTTTTTAATTTTCACGGCTCAACGTTATAAACTTCAGTGAAGCACCTGAGGGTTCAATTTGCTCCTCACTCATCTAGATCAGTTCCCTGAGAGGGTGTAGTTTCCAAAATGGGGTCACTTGTGGGAGATTTTCACTGTTTAGGCACATCAGGGGCTCTCAAAACGCGACATGGCGTCCGCCAATTGTTCCATCAAATTTTGCATTCAAAAAGTCAAATGGCACTCCTTCCCTTCCGAGCTCCGCCGTGCGCCAAACAGTGGCTTACTCAGGAGAAATTGCACATTAAATTTGGGGTCCAATTTTTCCTGTTACCCTTGTCAAAATAAAAAAAATTGGATCTGAAGTAAATTTTTTGTGAAAAAAGTTTTGTGAAGCACCTGAAGGGTTAATAAACTTCTTGAATGAGGTTTTGAGCACCTTGAGGTGTGACATTTTTAGAATGGTGTCACTTTTGGTTATTTTCTATCATATAGACCCCTCAAAGTCACTTCAAATGTGAGGTGGTCCCTAAAAAAATGGTTTTGTAAATTTTGTTGGAAAAAGGCGAAATCGCGTGTCAACTTTTAACCCTTATAATTTCCTACCCCCAAAAAATGTTGTTTTAAAAATTGTGCTGATGTAAAGTAGACATGTGTTTTTTTCATCTTGACCACATGGGTCCACTGCATCCTGATAGTGCATTTGTTTGGAGGCCTAGGCAGGTAAGCATCTCTGCCTTGTTTTGCTGTTTTTTTTCTCTTTTTTTTTTTTTTAAAGTAGACATGGGGGAAATATTATTTATTAACTATTTTGTGAAGCACAGCTCTGTTTTTTAAACAAATAAACGCAAGTTATATCGAATAAATTTTACCACTATCATGAAGTACAATATGGCGTGAAAAAAACACTCTCAGAATCTCCGGGATCCGTTGAAGCGTTCCAGAGTTATAACCTCATAAAGTGACAGTGGTCAGAATTGTAAAAATTGTCCTGGTCATTAACGTGCAAACCACAATGGGGATAAAGGAGTTAAGCAAAATAATGCAAAGGAGATTATAGAGATAAAGAACACAAGATATACAATAAAATTAATGGACAATAGGGTTGGGCTAACTTTCCAGAGTATTATAAGTTCCCTGATTAGTCAGGCTATTACTCTATAATCTACTATATAATTGTCTAAGGGTCACTTCCGTCTTTCTGTCTGTCTGTCCTTCTGTCTGTCACGGATATTCATTGGTCGCAGCCTCTGTCTGTCATGGAATCCAAGTCGCTGATTGGTCGTGGCAAAACGCCCACGACCATTGCCACGACCAATCAGCGACGCGCACAGTCCGGAAGAAAATGGCTGCTCCTTACTCCCCGCACTCACTGCCCGGCGCCCGCATACACCCCTCCGGTCACTGCTCACACAGGGTTAATGCCGGCCGGTAACGGACCGCGTAATGCCACGGGTAACGCACTCCATTACCGCTGCTATTAACCGTGTGTGACCAAGTTTTTTACTATTGACGCATCCTATGCAGCGTCAATAGTAAAAACATCTAATGTTAAAAATAATAAAAAAATAAAAAATTATTTTATACTCACCTACGCCGCCTTTCCTGCTCCTCGCGATGCAAGCGGCACGTTCCGGTGGCAAGGATGGTCTGGCAGAAGGACCTGCCATGATGTCACGGTCATGTGACCGCGACGTCATCACAAGTCCTGCGTGCCTGTGCGGAAAGGACCTGCCGTGACGTCACGGTCATGTGACCGCGACATCATCACAGGTCCTGTGCGACAAGGACCTGACATGACGTCATGGTCATGTGACCGCGACACGGTCACGTGACCGCGACATCATCACACCCTGGGACCGGAAGCTGCCGCCTGCACCCCACACAGGCGACAGAGCTACAACGCGCCTGCGGAAGGTGAGTATATGTTTATTTTTTTAATCTGTGTCATACGTGGCTGGGCAATATACTTCGCAGCTGGGCAATATACTACATGGGCTGTGCAATATACTACGTGGCTCTGTGCTGTATAATACGTCACTGGGAAATATACTACGTGGCTCTGTGCTGTATACTACGTCACTGGGCAATATACTACATCACTGGGCAATATACTACGTCACTGGGCAATATACTATGTGGCTCTGTGCTGTATACTACGTCACTGGGCAATATACAATAACTGGGCAATATACTATGTCACTGGGCAATATACAATGTAACTGGGCAATATACTACGTAACTGGGCAATATACTACGTGGCTGGGCAATATACTACGTGGCTGGGCAATATACTACGTCACTGGGTAATATACTACGTCACTGGGCAATATACTACGTAACTGGGCAATATACTATGTGGCTCTGTGCTGTATACTACGTCACTGGGCAATATACAATGTAACTGGGCAATATACTACGTGGCTGGGCAATATACTACGTGGACATACATATTCTAGAATACCCGATGCGTTAGAATCGGGCCACCATCTAGTCTAATATATAATTGTCTAAGGGTCTCTTCTGTCTGTCTGTCTTTCTGTCTGTCTGTCACGGAAATCCCAAGTTGCTGATTGGTCGCTGCAAAACAGCCACGGCCAATCAGCGACGGGCACAGTCCGGTGGCAAAATGGCCGCTCCTTACTCTCCCCGCAGTCAGTGCCCGGCGCCCGTTCCATACTCCCCTCCAGTCAGCGCTCACACAGGATTAATGGCAGCGTTAACGGACCGCGTTATGCTGCGGTGTAACGCACTATTAACCCTGTGTGACCAACTTTTTACTATTGATGCTGCCTATGCAGCATCAATAGTAAAAAGATCTAATGTTAAAAATAATAAAAAAATAAAAAATAGTTATATACTCACCGTCCGTCGGCCCCTCGGATCCAGAACAGGCCTTTCCAGCTTCTCGTGACGCTCTGGTGACCACTCCATGCATTGCAATCTCGTGAGATGATGACGTAGCGGTCTCGCGAGACCGCTACGTCATCATCTCGCGAGACTGCAATGCACTCTTGAGACCGGAGCGCGTGAGAAGCATCGGTAACCGCTTCGTCTGGATACGGGGGCCAACGGAAGGTGAGTATCCTGTGTATTCAATGTATTATTCTAAAATCTTCATAAATAAACTACATACATATTCTAGAATACCCGATGCGTTAGAATCGGGCTACCATCTAGTGGTTCTATATAAGTTCATCCTATTCAGAGGTTGAAGTCAATCACTTGACACTAGAGGCCTTTTTTTCTTTTGACCATACTGATAATATGTCCTTTATGTGAAATTATAAAAATAAGGCCGGGTTCACATGGCCGTATGTTCTCTCATGCGAGAGAATTGGGCCGATTATTCTAATGTCACACTGATCAAACTTGAATCCGATTGTCTTCTTATGCCGTATCGGTTATGAGAAAAAAAGAAAGCGCTGGTCGGCACGGCCCATAGTATAACATTGGGCCGAGTTCTATAACATAAGACATTGGATAGCACTCGTCCGAGTTATACGCTCAAGTGATCGAGCCCTAAAGATTATGATGCAATTTGCACAATGTGCACCAGTTCAGTGAAGATGCGTGGATACTTTCCCATTGCATGGGGATATTTTTGAGCCAAAGGAACCCCACTCTGACACTAATTGACATCCACTAATGTAATTGAAGAGCATGTACACTAAGGGCAAACAGACCTATAGGATTCCATACACATTAGACCAATGTTGGCTAAAACCACTGTTATCGATGGCAGAGACCAAAAGTCTGACCTGTATGGGCTACTTCCCTGATAGATGATGATGATGTCAGGGACAGAAGGATCTGGTATGTCCAATTTCTGAGGACTGAACCTTTTGTTCTCTAAAAGATGGCTGCTGGTGGAGGAACATCTGACCAGACCTGTCCATCAACCTCCTCCAATAGGATAGTAGTCTTTCTGTGTGAGGTATTGTACAATTGGAGGAACTGATGGACAGGTCTGGTCACAAGCTCCTCCACCAGCAGCCATTGTATGGACAGAAGTGCTGCTTAGCATGTGATAAAAGCTGCACTAACAACAGAAAGTGGCCGACCTCTGTACCTGAGAATCAGTGAGCTCATTCTGACAGTCTTCACAGGAAAATCTGTAACTCCTCTTTTCTGAGTCCCTATTAGCCCCTGGGCAAAGTGAAATGGGTCAGCATGTGTAGTGGAAATAGTTCAGCACTAGAGGTCGACACAGCACCTCTGATAAATTACTGCTCCTTGCTGTGGTAGGAGCTATAGGAGTTGATTTAGGAGAAAACCTCCTTTTCTTCACAGTGGAGGATAAAAATGTTGGAAGGCCTATTCTTCAATAAACAAAGAGGGTATACACAATTTAAAGGGAAGCTGTCAACCTTCTTAAGCCATCTATATGAGCATGCACATCATAGAAGGCTGAATAAAATGATACCTTTATATCTGTCATCAGATGTCTTATTCCAGAGAAATCCACATTTGTCTTATATGTAAATGAGCTGTTGAGGACTATAGGCCGGACACTGATCTCCCTGAGAATCTGCCTCCAGAGATTATTAGAAATGAAAGGGGAGTTACCAGTGTGAGACATGTAACTAACACAGAACAGTAGAACTGAACCTCGTCTCCTTACAAACACATTTGCTGCAGCTCTCACAGCTCTGCTGTATTGTACTGTCTGCCTGTGAGATGGAAGCTGAGAGGAACCTGCAGATGTGTCAGGTATAATCGCACACAGCTCTGCAGTGAGATCAGGAGAGAAGAGAGCGGCCATTACATATCACACTGGTAATTTCACCTTTAAAATAATCTCTGGAGGCAGATTCTCATCTCATTTACATATTAAGAAAATGTGGATTTTATCTGGAATAAGACATCAGATCGCAGCTATCAAGGTATTATATTATTCAGTTTCCTATGACGTGAGTGCCCATATAGACGGCTTAGGAGGGTGAATCCTGTTAACAGATTTACTTTTAAGGAATCTGTTAGGATGAGTTTACTACTGAAACTAATAGTATGGCTGTTCAGATCCTAGTACAATAAAAATGATTCCTGCATTAATTTGATGTGTCAGCTTTAAGAAACCAAGCTTTTTTATATATATTTTTATGATAAGGCCATTCAAGGATCTGGGAAAGCAGGGTGATTAACCCCTGCATAAACTTTAGTCGCTGATAAAGTGATTCTCATTAAGCATATAGTTTGGTAAATGCGCATTTGCTGCAAATTTTGCTGCATAAAAGTTGCAGATTTGCTTCAGAAATATTTTCAGCCAATCTGCTGCATGTGCATTGATTCTTAAAAAAGAATATAGGTGAAAAACTAATAAGTTAAAATTTTGATAGTTCTCCACCATTTTTTGTGTCAGAATGTTTATGACATATTTTACTTAATTGTGTACATGTTAGCAAAAAAAATTCCTCTTTGTTCCTTGAGAATTAGCAAAACATGAATATTTTACATGAAGCGAAAGAGTTAAATGGCTTCATTCTCTGGAGGTGAGACGGACCTCCCCCGGCTGTACTGCTGGGAGTTATGTACTCTGTTATGTGAGAGGCTCAGGATAATAAGTAGCTGGTTATACAGCAAATGACACCTGGACTTGTGTGATTGGTGGATGGGCCTGCTCGCCAAGGCACTCTGCCCTATTTAATTCACATTTCCTTCTAATCCCTGATTTCCTTTCATTGACGAAGTGAGGGCGGAGAAAGCTGCCGCTGCTCTGGGCTCCATTTGCGTAAAACGTGTCACTTAGGAAGTAGATGGCTTACTTGTTTGCTTATGTGACAAGCTCAATGGAAACTGAACCAATGTATTTGAATTCACTCTATAAGTTCCCTTTCCGATCTTTGCATATATCAGTAAGTGCACTGTGTATTTCTTGTACTGTAGTAATTCAATACAGTGTAGAAAATAATGGATAAAGCACAGACGCCGCTGCACCGTCCATACAGACAATACATCAAGTGTGTGACACTAGTATGGCCACGAGTCAAGGAACAGCCAAAAAATATAGGTGTATTCTAATAAATACATTACCTATCTGTAAGGTGCAGGTGTGGCATAGTGCAAATGAATGGCAGGTGGACACAAATGCAAACTTTACTGTAATACTCGGTGCTTAGTACAATACTCATGGTGGTTGGGTAAGTATATGGACACGTTTTCCCCTTGGAGAAACATGTATCAACGTTGTGTGATGTGATATGTAATGTGAATTGTGATGTGCGTTAGATATTTTAGCATTGTTAGTAATATGTGTAGGTTGACCGAAGGAACAGTTAGAATTGATGTTTGGGACTAGCCCTGAGTGGGAGTGGCCAAGTTATAAGGAAACTGATGATTTCCTGTCAGAGAGTCAGATAGCACCTGGAATGCTGAGTGAGCTGACCAAGAGGTCCAGTGTGAACAGTGCCACATTTGAGGGTGATCCTAAATGAGAGGAGACCGAAGAGAAGGGATAGAGCGCTCCAAATGACAAGTGACTGAGAGACAAATGTGGCCTTCCGGAGACGGGTTCTAGGAGAGGATGCCCAGTTACGTGACCCCAAGCTTTTAACACTGGAAGGTAACAGCCTAAACAGAACTGAGTAGGTGGGACTATTGAAGGGTTCTGTCACACTCGGGATACGAAAGTCCAGCAGACGGCACATAACACACAAACAATGGGATGTAAAAGGGGAGAGGAGGGCTCTAAGAGTAGGGTGCTAGGGATGGGGTACCTCCTAACCACAACCTGTCCCTATCCCTAACGCCCTTTGCGGGTCCTTCCCCCCACCACTGTCATGTGCCTAGTCCCTAGCTGTCACCTCAGAGTACCCTGCCTAGTGCACTGGCTGGCAAGGACGCTAGCCTCATCACTGCAGATGGTATTGTAATGCTTCAGAAGAAGGGTATGCCTAGAGTGGACCCTCTGGGCCATGGTACCGAACTTCCCCTGTGTGAGCTGAACCTAGTGGAGCGACCCCTATACAGGGACCGTCAGGGCAAACCCAGGGGACTCAAATACCACGACAGACTCGTAGGGACCAAGGTACAGAGGTTAACAGCATGTAGATCTGATAAAGAGGCTATGGGTGCAGAGGAATAGGGATCCAGGCAAGGTAGGGTGAGCTCCAAGAGCGAGAGGCGAGAGACAGGAGGGAAGGAGCAGGGACCAGGGACCACCAGGGATTCGACGGCGGAAGACACTGTTACATGCTGTTACAGTGGCTCTCCTCTGTAGGCCTTATAGTGGCTTTCCTCTTTAGGCTGTTACATTGGCTCTCATCTGAAGGCTGTTATAGTGGCTCTCCTCTGAAGGCCATTACAGTGGCTCTCCTCTGCTTGCTGTCACATTGGCTCTCCTCTGCAGGCTATTACAGCTTTTCTCCTCTGCAGGCCATCACAGTTGCGCTTCTATGCAGGCCACAGTGGCTCTCCTCTGGAAGCTGTCACATTAGCTCTTCTCTGCTGGTTGTTACAGTAGCTTTTCTCTGCTGGCTGTCACAGTGGCTCTTTCTTCTGCAGGCTGTCACAGTGGCTCTACTCTGCAGACTATCTCAGTGGCCCTTCTCTGTAGGCCACAGAGGCTTTCATCTGGAAGCTTTTACAGTTTCTCTCCTTTTGCAGGCTGTCACAGAGGCTCTTCTCTACAGACTGTCTCAGTGGCTCTTCTTCTCTGTAGTCCAAGATGGCTCTCCTCTGCAGACTCTCTCCATGGCTTTCCTCTGTAAGCCACAGTGGCTCTTTGAAGGCTGTCACAGTGGCTCTTCTCTGCAGTCTGTCACAGTGGCTCTCCTCTGCAGGCTGTCACAGTGGCTGTCTTTTGCAGACTGTCTCAATGGATGTCCTTTATAGAGTGTCAGTGGCTCTCCTCTGCAGACTGTCTTAATGGCTTTCTGCAGGATGCCACAGTGGCTGTATATCTATATGAGGTGTGTCCTATTGGCTCGCCTCTATGCCATCCACAACACTATAATATTTCCATTCTCCTGCTCAGCCATATACAGTCATGTCTGAAAGTATTGGCACCCTTGAAATTGTTCCAGAAAATGAATGATTTCTCCCAGAAAATTATTGCAATTACACATGCTATGTTTTACACGTGTTTATTTTCTTTGTCTCCCATGATCTTGGCTCCCGAGATCTCAACCTGCTCATGCTCTGCCATTTTTCCGAAGTCCACCACTGTGAAAACAAAGGGAAGTGTGGGAACTCCGCCAACATTTTGTGAAAGCCCAGGGACCATCGCAGTCTTGCACCACCGAACACACCCTCCACCCAGCCCGGGGCCCGCAACATTTCCCCATTCCTGCCACCACAGCTTCTTGCAGGAGTGACTCTGCTTCCACCGCAGCATACTCCCCATAAGCTTTTGTAAAGTCAGGCTATAAGACATGTAACAGTTCCCAGGGTGGTAGCCGTAGACAAGTGTTGTGTCCAACACCCTGGCACATTTCAGACAATTGTGGGTTCTGGCTGGGTGTTAGTGTTTTGAGAGCCTTGTGCCCCTGCAGGCCACTGGTAGCCGACGGTATTGGCTGGCCAGGACCACGAGTTCCACAGATTAATAAAGGAGACTTCTTTTCAAACATGGCAACATTACTGAACTTGATGAGGGTTATGTACAAGGGATAGCAAGTACACAATGACTGCAGAAAGCAAATTAGAGCAGGTGTTTTCCACAATTAGATCACTGCAGAAAGATGTGGAAGGTCTGCAAAAGAAGTTTGGAAGCTTTGAACACAATCAACAAGTGTTTGGACAAACTTTGCAGGACTTGAGCAACCGCATGGCAGCCCAGGAAAACAAACTTGCTGGCATAGAGTCCCAGTATGGACGGGCTTTTCAGGACATAAGCACGCAAATAGCGGCACAAGTGACTTTACCCTCTGGGCAACCGCCACCAGCTGGCCCACCTAAGTTGCCCCCATTCAGATTTAATGGTGATCGCGACAAATTTCGTGGCTTTGTGAATCAATGTATGCTATATTTTGATGTGCATGCTGACCGTTTTCCTACTGATAGATCCAAAGTATTGTGTGTAATAATGCTACTGACCTCACGAGCGCTTGCCTGGGCGAATCCGATGATTGAGTCTCGTGACCCACGGTTAAATGACTTGGATGATTTCTTGGCCGCTATGGCATTAATGTTTGATGACCCTAATCGCCGTCCAACTGCTGAATCTGCTTTGTTGTCTTTACGCCAGGCTAAACGTTCTGTTATTGAGTATGCCACTGAATTCAGGAGATTGGCGGTAGATACCAATTGGGACAGTTATGCACAATTGCCTATTTTTAAAAGGGGTCTGTCTAGTATTGTAAAAGATGAACTAGCTCGCTCTGAGTCACCACAAGGGCTAGAGACATTTATACAGCATTGTGTGCGCATAGACATTCGCCTTACTGAGCGTAGGCAGGAGAAATTTGCTGCATATAACCGTGTTTCTAACTTTTCCCTTTCTTCCAAAGAGCCTGCAGGTAAAACATCTCGGGAGGTGGAGGAGGTGCCCATGCAAATTGATTCTGTCCAGAGGCGCGAGATCAATGAGCGCCGGGAGCATTGCCAGCGTGAAAGTCTATGTTTCTACTGCGGCCAGTCTTACCACTTCTTGATCAATTGTCCTAAGTGTCCTAGACGGCCTAACAAGGTGCTATCAGCAATAGGGGAGTATGACAACTGTGATGATGAATCTGACATCTCTGAATGTAGCCTGCCTTTAAACGCTGTATTCCATTCACTTTCTATGACTTCACCCCCCAAGGAGCTGAAGGAAATCAGGACAGTGGATTTCCAGTTCAGCTATGATTGACTCTGGTGCAGGTGGCAATTTCATGGATACACGCCCGGTGCCTCGGGGTGATCCTCGACTCTGCCCTCTCTTTCAAGCCACATATCCAAGCCCTTGCCTCCTCCTGCCGCCTCAAACTCAAAAACATTTCCCGGATCCGCGCATTCCTTGACTGTGACACCACAAAAACACTAGTGCATGCCCTTATCATCTCCCGCCTCGACTACTGCAACCTCCTACTCTCTGGACTCCCCTCTAGCACTCTGGCACCACTCCAATCCATCCTACACTCTGCTGCTCGACTAATCTACCTGTCTCCCCGCTATTCCCCAGCCTCTCCCCTATGCCAAGCCCTTCACTGGCTTCCTATCGCCCAGAGACTCCAGTTCAAAACCCTCACAATGACCTACAAAGCCATCCACAACCTATCTCCTCCATACATCTGTGACATGATCTCCCAGTACCTACCAACACGCAACCTCCGATCCTCTCAAGACCTCCTTCTCTACTCCCCTCTCATCTCTTCTTCCCACAACCGCATCCAAGACTTCTCCCGTGCTTCCCCCATACTCTGGAACTCTCTACCCCAGCACATCAGACTCTCGCCTACCATAGAAACTTTCAAAAAGAACCTGAAGACTCACCTCTTCCGACAAGTCTACAGCCTGCAGTGATCCTGAACCTACTGAACCGCCGCACAACCAGCTCTGCCCTCTCCTAGTGTATCATCACCCATCCCCTGCAGACTGTGAGCCCTCGTGGGCAGGGTCCTCCCTCCTTATGTACCCGTGTGCCTTGTTTGTGCTCATGTTTAATGTATTTGTCTGACGTGTATTTGTCTATATTTGCCCCGTATTTCACATGTAAAGCGCCATTGAATAAATGGCGCTATAAAAATGAATAATAATAATAATAATAATAATATCGCATTTGCCAAGGAACATGGTATTAAAATTCAGCAAAGAGCCTCTCCAATTACCATGGAAACAGTGGATGGGTAACCTTTAATCTCTGGGCCTGTGGATCAGGAGACCGTACCCCTTGAAATTTTCTTGGAGCCTAAGCATCAGGAGCAACTTTCTTTCTTGCTAATTTCTTCTCCTCATTTTCCTGTGATTCTAGGCATTCCTTGGTTGCATTCTCAGAACCCAATTATCAACTGGGAGACCAAGGAGATTATCTTCCCAACAAGGAGCAACTCAGCGTTAACAGAAGCTGTCCCTGAGTCCACGGCTACGGAACCACATGTACAGGTCTTTTCTTTACCTCCAGCTTATAAAGAGTTCTCTGACATCTGTGACAAGAATGATGCAGATCAGCTTCCTCCACACAGGCATTATGACTGTCCCATTGAGCTGCTTCCCGGGGCAGCCATTCCTTTTGGTAACGTATACCCTTTGGCAGCACCTGAGCTTCAAGCCTTAAAAGAGTATATTGATGAAAATCTGGCCAAAGGCTTCATACGTCCTTCTTCCTCACCAGCAGAGGCACCTATCTTTTTCGTAAAGCAGAAGGATGGGACCCTGAGACCCTGTGTTGACTATCGAGAACTCAATAAGGTAACCGTACAAAACCGTTACCCTTTGCCTCTGATTCACGAATTACTGGAAAGAGTCCGCCATGCTAAGGTGTTCTCTAAACTGGATCTTCGTGGGGCTTATAATTTGGTGTGTATTCGTCCAGGGGATGAGTAGAAGACAGCATTCAGATGCCGGTATGGACACTTTGAATCTCTTGTGATGCCCTTCGGGCTTTGTAACGCCCCTGCAACATTTCAACACCTTGCTAATGACCTTTTCAGAGATTTGTTGGACCAGTTTGTAGTGATCTATTTGAACGATATACTAATCTTTTCTGACTCTCTACAGGAACATGAAGAACATGTCAAAACTGTTTTAAGACGTCTGAAAGAGAACCATCTGTATATTAAGCCGGAGAAATGCGAGTTCCATCGTTCTGAGATACAGTTCTTAGGTTATATCATCTCTCCCCAGGGGCTGAACATGGAATCTGGTAAGATTCAGGCTATCCTTGACTGGCCGGTACCCAAGAACGTTAAAGAGGTCCAACGTTTTATTGGTTTTGCAAATTTCTACAGACGCTTCATTCGAAATTTTTCTGATATTGTCCGTCCCATTACTTCCTTGACAAAGAAGGAAAAGCCCTTTAAGTGGTCATCACAGGCTCAAGAAGCTTTTCATCGGCTTAAAGTCTGTTTCACATCAGCACCGCTGTTGATACACCCAGATCCAACACTTCCTTTCATTGTGGAGGTGGACGCTTCTGATAATGCTTTGGGGGCTATTCTCTCCCAAAGAACTGGAGAGAAAGGTCTGCTACATCCTTGTGCTTTCTTTTCCCGTAGACTAACCTCAGCAGAGAAGAATTACGACGTTGGAGACAAGGAATTGCTGGCTATCATTGCGGCTTTCAAAGAATGGAGGCATCATCTGCAAGGAGCTGCACAACAGATCATAGTGCTAACTGACCATCACAATCTAGAGTTCCTTAGATCCGCTAGATGTCTTTCTCCTCGTCAGGCTCGTTGGAACTTATTTTTAAATCAATTTAACTTTGTTATCTCTTACCATCCAGGTTCTCGTAATGGGAAGGCTGATGCTTTATCCCGAATCCATGCTGCGGATTCCGTACCTGGAGCCCCGTCCAAGACCATTCTATCTGATGCCAATTTCATTGGAGTTATCCACGATCAGGACTTGTGGAAGGAGTGCAGGGAGGCCTATGAAGGTGATGTATTTCTGGCCAACCCACCTGTGGATATTAATCTTGTCTTTAAGGGTGGCATGTGGTTCAGATATCGACGTATCTACGTCCCGGAGGTCGTCCGTCTGCAGATCTTTAAGTTGGTACATGACTCCAAGTTGGCTGGTCACAGGGGGGTACAGAAGACACAAGAGTTCCTGAGCCGATTCTTCTGGTGGCCAACTTGCCTGAAGGATACCAAGGACTATGTTCTCTCTTGCGAGGTATGTGCCCATTACAAGACTCCTCATGTGGCACCTACGGGTCTTCTGCAACCATTACCTGTTCCGTCCCGCCCTTGGGGGTCTATATCAATGAACTTTATTGTGGAGCTGCCTACATCGGGGGGCATGAATACAATCATGGTGGTAGTTGATCGCCTGACTAAAGCTGCTCATTTTGCTCCGTGCACCGGCCTCCCCTCAGCTAAAGATACAGTGAACTTGGTTATACAGAATGTCTTTCGGTTGCACGGGGTTCCGGATGAGATCATCTCTGACCGTGGAGTACAGTTCACTTCAAGATTCTGGAAGGGGTTTTGCTCTGCACTTAATATTAATGTCTGTCTCTCTTCTGCTTACCATCCCCAGACAAATGGTCAGACTGAGCGTACCAACCAGATGCTGGAACAATGTCTAAGATGTTATGTCAGCCATCTCCAGGATGATTGGTTGGAGTTGTTGCTGTTAGCCAAATTTTCATATAATAATTCTCAGAGCGCCTCCACTAAATTTACACCTTTCTTTGCCAATCTGGGTTATCATCCGTGTATTTTACCTAGGTCTCCAATTAATTCTCCGGTTCCGGCAGTGGAGGAAAGGCTGACTGCGATGAGACAGAATCTGGAGGTTCTGAAGGAATCCCTGACCACAGCTCAAGAACGTTATAAGAGATCGGCTGATAGATTCCGTAAACCTGCACCCATGTTCAAGGTAGGAGATTCCGTGTGGTTAGCAACTAAGAATCTGAAGTTAAACGTTTCTTCACAAAAACTTGGACAGAAATTCATTGGCCCTTTCAAGATCAACGGTATTGTGAGCTCTGTGGCCTGCCGGCTGAAGCTGCCTAGGACAATGAAGGTACACTCAGTTTTTCATGTATCTTTACTAAAGCCTGTATCTCCTAATACCTTCCAGGGACGTGTTGTGCCACCTCCGCAGCCTGTGGTGATTGATGGGCAAGAACAATTCGTGGTGGAGGAAATTATTGATTCCAGGATTCACAGGAATCGGCTCCAATATCTGATAAGATGGCAGGGATATCCCCCTGAGGAAGACTCTTGGGAACCTGTGGAAAACATCAATGCCCAACAGAAGATTTCTCGTTTTCATCAGAGATTCCCTGAGAAACCAGGTTCAGGATCGTCCTGAGGCCGCTTCTAAGGAGGGAGTAATGTCAGGACTCTGAACATTTTTTACCTTTTGTGCATTACTGCCCTTTTTCAAGATGGCGTCTTTGGTCTCATGTGCACTGTGTCTCCTGCTATAAAACTCCACCCCAGCCTTCAGTCTGTGCTAGAGTACTCTGCCTTGCATCCAGCTCCTGACCTCTGATTACTCCCTGGCTATACACCTGCTCCTGTGAATCTGTGTGGTGATCCTGCTACTCTGCTCTGAGTCCCTGCTGCATACACAAGTTTCCAGTAATCCTCCTTCATCTGCTGTTTGTATTTACTTCCATCTGCATTTGCTGGTCATGTAAGCTGTTGCTGCTTTGCAATAACCTGAGACTATTAACCAGGCCTCCCTGGTTGAGCTAAGATATGATTTGAACTGCCTAATAAGCATATCTATCTGTGCCTGGACTAAGACAAGGATTTATTCGTGTCAAGTATCCTCAAGAATAACTGTGCTTCATAGACTTTCTGCTTCATTGCATTTTCCTCTGAAGTTTCCTATAGACTGCTAACCTGCGTTTATTATTTGCACCAAGTGTTGTGGACTTGAGTTTCTCTCTGCACCTGTTTGAATCACCGTGTGATAATATAGACTTTACCACTTATAAAACTGTGTCCTGTAGTTGTCTTGTTCCACGCAAAGAGTCTCCTGAGTTATCCCCTATAATTATTACACCTTTGCTGTAGTTCACCCAAACGGCAGCACTGCATACTTGTCACTTCTTCAGACTAACTGTTCTCTGACTAACTTCAAGAAGCAGGTCACTGTCACTGGGCAACATTGAGTTTCAGCTACCTCCAAAGATTTTCTATTGGGTTCAGGTCTGAAGACTAGGCCACTCCAGGACCTCCAAATGCTTCTTACAGAGCCAACCTTAGTTGGCTGGCTGTGTGTTTTGGGTCATTTTCATGCTGGAAAACCCAGGCAACGCCCATCCTCAATGATCTTACTGAGGGAAGGAGGTTGTTGGCCAAAATCTTGCGATACAAGACCCCGTTCATCCTTCCGTCAATATGGCGCAGTATTCCCATCCTCTTTGCAGAAAAGTACCTCCAAAGTATGATGTTTCCCCCACCATGCTTTATGATTGGGATGATGTTCTTGGGGTTGTACTTAGCCTTCTTTCTCCAAACACGGCAAGTGGAGTTGATACCAAAAAGCTCTACTTTGGTTGGTTGTATCTGACCACATAACCTTCTACGATGCCTCCTCTGGATCATCCAGATGGTCATTGGTGAACTTCAAACAGGCCGGGACATGTGCTGGCATGAGTGGGGGACCTTGCGGGCATGTGTATGATTTATACATATGTGTCTTTTATACAGGTAAGGAGTTCAAACATATGCAATTAATACAGGTAATGAGTGCAGAGTAGGAGGGCTTCTTAAAGAAAAACTATTTGTGATTTTCTTGTTTTTATTTTTAGATTCTGTCTCTCACAGTTGAAGTGCACCTACAATAAAAATGGCAAACCTCTCCATTTTTGTAGGTGGGAAAACTTGCAAAATCAGCAGTGTATATATACTTATTTTCCCCACTGTATACTGTATATGCATTTCTGCTTTCCAAATAACCGCCACCATTATTAGCTTTGGTCAGTCATGCATTGCTCAATGGCATACAGTCTCCCAAGGTTGATTACAAGAGATTTGTTCTTGATGCTATGACTAAAGTCTAAACAGAGACTTTGTTTTTCTTTGCATTCTTCTTAGTCTGATAATGAGATTTTTTTTTTTCATCCCAGCATTCCTTTAGTTTCTGTAACAAGCTTAGATGGGAAAACCACAGATTAACATTCCAACTGTTTTGCTCTCATTGAAAACTGGTTTTCCCTAAAAATACATATTTAGAATACCTTAAATGGAAAAATATTAACGATTACTTTCACTTTGTCTAAAACTTTTCCAGTGAAACAAATTCAAACAGCGAACATGTGAAAATCCTCAGAAATTAAAAGGTTTAGTATTATTGATACCTCTAAAGTGGTGACATTTTACATTGTGCTTTACACTTCAATGCAATATTCCTATAATCAGCAATTACACTAAATACTAACAAAGACCTCCTGGACCCTAATGCAAAACCTGCAACAGCCTTTGCCCACTATTGATTACACTGGTCTCTTATGTGGCAGAGATGCTCCCTGAAGCACTAAGGTCTTGCTGTAGCTGTTGCCTCTGCAACGCCTGAGTACAAAAGCGATCTTGTAAAAATGGAAAAACTGTAAAAATGTTAATTTAACCTGATCCAGATCTCAGAAAAGTATTAAATATGGCGGTCCACACTTTACTCTGCACTGATGTTCTAAAATGTCAATGTAGAGTAAGCTGCTTGCACAAGATCATGCACCTTTAGAATCTTGTTTAATACACTTGCACTCCCTGAAGAAAAGGCATTGGTGGTTTATTACCATGTCTGCCTTCCTGATCTCTGTATACAAAACGCTGAGAAAAATGCTGTGTATACAGTATAGTGAACATGTGATTGCTGGGTGTAGGGAAAGAGCAGAGGCTGCTGGGTCATAGAAAATCCAGTCAGCAGTGGTATGTAGGCATGAGGCTGATATTCCCCTGTAACAGGGGCTAATGTTAAAGGGAACCTGTTACCCCCAAAATCGAAGGTGAGCTAAGCCCACCGGCATCAGGGGCTTATATATAGCATTCTGTAATGCTGTAGATAAGCCCCCGATGTATCCTGAAAGATGAGAAAAAGAGGTTAGATTATACTCACCCAGGGGCGATCCTGGTCCAATGGGCGTCGCGGTCCGGTCCGGGGCCTCCCATCTTCATAGGATGACGTCCTCTTCTTGTCTTCATGCTGCAGCTCCAGCACAGGCGTACTCAGAGCAAAGTACTGCAGTGTGCAGGTACCAGGAAAGGTCAGAGAGGCCCGACGCCTGTGCACTGCAGTACTTTGCTCTGCCCTCGACAGGGCAGACAAAGTACGCCTGTGCTGGAGCCGCAGCATGAAGACAAGAAGGGGACGTGATCGTAAGACTATGGGAGGTCCCGGACCGGACCGCGACGCCCATTGGACCAGGACCGCCCCTGGATGAGTATAATCTAACCTCTTTTTCTCATCTTTCAGGATACATCGGGGCTTATCTACAGCATTACAGAATGCTATATACAGTATAAGCCCCTGATGCCGGTGGGCTTAGCTCACCTTCGATTTTGGGGGTGACAGGTTCCCTTTAACTGGCCTGACCCCATTTACAGGGGAGTTCAGACATATAAAGAATGCATTAATATTGTAAAATGCCTCTCAAAAGTCTTTAATGGCTTTATGTTGTATGTGTGTGTGTGAAATAAATAAATAAGACAAAACTAAAAAGAAATTAAACATCATTAACCAAATAGCTGTTTATAGTCCCACCCCATATAAAAACAATATGTCCAATATATTAAAAAAATTCTACAGAAAGTAGAACACAATTTAAAATGTTTTAGCAGTCCTTTGTGGTAGTAAAAAATGAAAAAAAAATAGACATTTATTTCCTATTTTTCTTCAGATTTTACCTCGATGTCTTTACATAAACCCTAGTAATAGAAAAATGACATAAAGATTAAGCCCCATGTATCACAAAAAAATAAGCAAAAATGATTTGTATATCCAAACTAGAAAATATTTAGAGCCATTAAATTTAGGATCAGGATTGAGGGAAAAGAACTTAGTAATGAACTGGTTAAAGAATAATAATTTGTAATCGTTATTCCTTTTTTTAAATTCAAAAAGGGAAATAGAATATCAGGAAAGTGTTTGGAGGATGAGCAAATACTGTGTGTAAATATTTAAGCGTAATGTATTATCAGAAGGACCTATTTTTAAATCAGGTTCATGTTTAGCTTAAATGTCATTTTTGGCAGTTTTTTTCCCAAATTAACTGTAAAATTAGAAATCTTGTCATTGAGATTATTTTAGACTCCTGTCTACTTCCTGTCTTTTTAAGAACAGTTTTCTGTATATTCCTTATCCTCCAAGTTAGGATTACAATGCCAAGTAACACCGCTGATCAGTGATAACACAAGATCCATCATTCATAATAGCCGATGTCATACTTGACTCTACTCACCCTACGTTCACCATGACCTTAGCACATGCTCATTAGACACTTCATAGAATCATAGAATGATAGAGTTGGAAAGGAACTCCTGGGTCATCTGGTCCAACCCCCTGCTCAATGCAGGATTCACTAAATCATCCCAGACAAAGGATAGGGTTGGAGTCAGTCTTTTGCTGCTAATGTGCATGTGAATTTTCTGAAAGAACAGAAAGTTAGAGTCTAAAAAAGCCTTGGTGGCCATTGTGAGAATTGAGGGTTTAAAATTTTTATTCTTAAATACAGATCATGATATGGAAAATAAAAACATTGCTGAAAATGCAAACCACAAAACCTGATTTATAGAAAAGGTAATTTTCTAATGACACATTCCCTTTAGTTAGAAGAGTATGAAAGTCTTCAGTATGAGCGATTTAGGATAGAAAAATGGAGACCCTGTTGGTTCTAGGTCAAGTTTTGAAAATATATGCACAAATTATTTCTGTGCACTGGTTTCTGAATTGTAATCCTTTTATAAAATATGGCAATAAATACTCTATTCTTAAATCTTAAAACTCAAGAGAAAATGGAGTGTAAGGTAAAATGGGATATATTTATTAATGAACAAGTATCATAAAAATCAAGACAATAAACATAAGCATGAATGACCTCGGGGAGATCAAAACATCCAACACCGCGGAGACACCAGACCTGGCTATTCATTGCTTGCGTTGAGAAACACGTGATGGTGTCTCTGCGGCTTTTCTACATGCATTTGCATATTTCTCTTAAGGGATGGGGCAGTGTTCTGGATCACTGCGTTGAGAAACACGTGATGGTGTCTCCGCGGTGTTGGATGTTTTGATCTCCCCGAGGTCATTCATCCTTATGTTTATAGTCTTTTCACTAGGCACTGCTCCTAATAGCCAGTTTCCTACTCCACACTGATGAGAAGCAAATACCCCGAAACGGCTGTCTGTGGATGGATACCATGTTTTGGCATAGGTGGTTTTCCTTTATTGGATGCTGCCCTTCCCGTGGTTGTTCCTCCCCAGTGAAAGACCTGGCTATTCATTGCTTGCGTTGAGAAACACGTGATGGTGTCTCCCCGGCTTTTCTACATGCATAAAAATCAAGACAAACATGTAACTAGAAGTGTGAAGGACAAAGAAATGAGCACCAGCCTGAAAGGAGCACAAGCACACTATGTCAAGTAGTGACACTTGTGTAGAAACTGTGCTGAGGCAAGAGAGACCCACCATCCACCTATGCATTAACTGTGCATCCCCTTGACAAAGCAGCATCACACATGCAAAACGTGCGTCGGGGTCTTGTCTTCCGGTACCTTGGGGACAGCCTTTTTGTACTACATCTGCAGTAAGATTTTATTTCCCCCCTCCCTCACTTTATATTGATGCTATTTTGGGTGTATTCTGCTATTTAATGCATGGGAGGGCTGGTGGGTCTCTCTTGCCTCACCTGTTTTCACACACGTCACTTGACATGGTGTGCTTATATTGCCCTCAGGTTGGTGCCCATTTGTTTGTCCTTCACACATCCATTTACATGTTTGTCTTGATTTTTATGATACTTGTTCATTAATAAATATTTACCTTTTTACCTTACACTCCGTTTTCTCTTGTGTTTTGAGAATGCCTCGGAGCTGGCTCTTGTTTGTATGAGTGGGTGTTTTCAGATGTAAACTCATTTCTGCATTTAATATGAGACTGGGTTTTTTGTCTCTATTCTTGAATCCTGTTGAGACAACATCAGTTTCAAGCTCAAGCCAGTCTTGCTTTTGCATTAAAGTCCGCCCAAAGAATGGGAATGGTCACCTCTTTTAGCAACTTCACGGCTTCCGAAGCCTGAAATGATTAAAAGAAGCTGAAAAGACTGAACATGTGCACAGCTAGTAGTTTTTACATTGCAGTGAATATGTTCGTTCTTTTGAACAGTTTTAAGTCCTTTTTCAGGCGGGTTTTGAAGCGGACCCACCTGAAAAAGATCTCATGTCACATACCATTATTGGGAATAATGCCGGTTTCCAAAATACCTATTCTTTTCATTACAAAATGAGCTTACATAAGCTGCCATTTCTGTGTTAAACTAGTGACTGGGTAAAATAACAAAAGAACCAATCCAAAACCAAACAAGGAAGCATGAGCCAACATAAAATAATACTAAAAAACTTTATTCCCAAATCTAAAATAATTTCAAAAATAGGGAACCTTGAAACAGGCTGATAGAAAGGGTTACATGACCTGGTAGTGCAGTGGGGATCTGCACTGGACTACCAGGTTATGTAACCCTTTCTATCAGCTTATGCACTTTACTTACCTCTGCTGCTATTCTGCTGCTAATGCATTGTATCTACGTTGCTCAAAAAAATAAAGGGAGCACTTAAACAGCGGAATATAGCTCCAAGTAAATCAAACTTATGTGAAATCAAACTGTCCACTTAGGAAGCAACACTGTTTGACAATCAATTTCACATGCTGTTGTGCAAATGGGCATAGACAACAGATGGAAATTATTGGCAATTATCAAGACACACTCAATATAGGAGTGGTTCCGCAGGTGGGGACCACAGACAACATCTTAGTACCAATGCTTTCTGGCTGATGTTTTGGTCACGTTTGAATGTTGGTTGTGCTTTCACATTCGTGGTAGCGTGATACAGACTCTGCAACCCACAAAAGTGGCTCAGGTAGTGCAGCTCATCCAGGATGGCACATCAATGCGAGCTGTGGCAAGAAGGTTTGCTGTGTCTGTCAGCGTAGTGTCCAGAGGCTGGAGGCACTACCAGTAGACAGGCCAATACACCAGGAGACGTGGAGGGGGCCGTAGGAGGGCAACAACCCAGCAGCAGGACTGCTATCTCAGCTTTTGTGCAAGGAGGAACAGGAAGAGAACTGCCAGAGCCCTGCAAAATGACCTCCAGCAGGCCACAAATGTGCATGTGTCTGCACAAACGGTTAGAAACCGGCTCCATGAGGATGGTCTGAGTGCCCGACGTCCACAGATGGGAGTTGTGCTCACAGCGCAACACCGTGCAGGACGCTTGGCATTTGCCACAGAACACCAGGATTGGCAAATTCACCACTGGTGCCCTGTGCTCTTCACAGATGAAAGCAGGTTCACACTGAGCACATGTGACAGACGTGACAGAGTCTGGAGATGCCGTGGAGAGTGATCTGCCTGCAACATCCTTCAGCATGACCAGTTTGGCAGTGGGTCAGTAATGGTGTGGGGTGGCATTTCTTTGGAGGGCCGCACAGTCCTCCATGTGCTTGTCAGAGGTAGCCTGACTGCTTTTAGGTACCGAGATGAGATCCTCAGACCCCTTTGTGAGACCATATGCTGGTGCGTTTGGCCCTTGGTTCCTCCTAATGCAGGACAATGCCAGACCTCATGTGGATGGAGTGTGTCAGCAGTTCCTGCAAGATGAAGGCATTGAAGCTATGGACTGGCCCGCTCGTTCCCCAGACCTGAATCCGATTGAACACACCTGGGACATCATGCCTCGCACCATCCACCAATGTCACATTGCACCACAGAGTCCAGGAGTTGGCGGATGCTTTAGTCCAGGTCTGGGAGAAGATCCCTCAGGAAACCATCCGCTGCCTCATCAGGAGCATGCCCAGGGATTGTAGAGAGGTCATACAGGCACGTGGAGGCTACACACACTACTGAGCATCTTTTCTTTGTCTTGAGGCATTTCCACTGAAGATGGATCAGCCTGTAACTTCATTTTCCACTTTGATTTTGAGCATCATTCCAACTCCAGACATCCTTGGGATATTAGTTGCGATTTATGTTGATAATTTTTAGGTTTTATTATTCTCAACACATTCCACTATGTAATGAATAAAGATTTACAACTAGAATATTTAATTCAGTGATATCTTGGATGTGGGATTTTAGTGTTCCCTTTATTTTTTTGAGCAGTGTATTTAGCTGCTATACTGGTGCTCCAAACCCTTTCTGCTATATTTATGTTGGCTATTTGTCAATTGAACTTTATATATAGGCATTTTAATATTTTGCAATGGTTTGTAGCCTGTTTAGGTACACTTATTTAAGCATTATGCACCTTATACAACATATGTACTTACATAATTATTTTTATGCTTAGCAGTGTGTATTAGGCAGAATTAGGATAAACCTTGATTTGATTGTTAGCTTACTTTTGAATGTAACTACATACTTTGATCTTTAGGATGCAAATTGTACCTGATCAGATTGTGAACTGATTTTGGATGTGACTGCATACTATGATTTTTTTGGATGCAATGAACACCTATAAATCTTTTTGTTACACACTGTTTCAAGGTTCCCTATTTTTGGATTGGACTTCCTCTGTTCCTTTTTGAGAAGTGTTGAGTTTTAGGAACTGACTAATTTTTCTGGTAGGCAGTCGTTTTGTCTTTGTTTCTCCATTTTTATATCTTTTTATTTTAGAATTATTTGTGAATAAAGTTTTTTTGCATTTTATGTTGGCTCATGCTTCCTTGTTTAGTTTTGGATTGATAGATTTGGGAAGTGAGACAAACTTAGCCATTTGTGTAGGTTTACTTAACAAAAGAACCAGTCACCTGACTACATGTTGAAGGCAATGGTGCTTTCCAGTTCATAATATATTTTTTTAAGTTTATTCATCGTGCAATAAAAGAATAAATAAAAAGTTGCCTAACTTTCTTTTAGACTTTTATGTTTCTCACCTTTTTCAAGGATTTTGCTGTCAGTGCGGTATCCGAACACTTTAATGAAGGCTAAGTGCACACTGTGCCCTTTGTCAATAGTATATGTTCGGAGCTTTTCACGGCGTACATGGTATCTTTCCTATACGCCTCCACTCTACTAATGGAGGCCAAAAGTGTGTACTTTTGTCCTTGGTCTGGCAGGTTTGTGGAGCGCCCGCTAGGACCATGGGGTACTCGGAACCGGGCCGGTTTCTTAAAGGGATGTGTCATGGCAGCATTGTCCCGATCCGTGGCCCTGGGCATCCAATAAAAGGGGATGAATAGAAGTGGAAATAAAGTCTAAAGTAGTAGTGTTCATGACGCCACCTGTGGTACTCAGCCAGGTGTGGCCGATGCTGCTTAAACGGGTCCTCTGGGAATGATGGTATTGCAACAGAGATGGTCTAGTTCCCCACAGGTAAAACTTAGTCCCCAGGGCTCCCGGTGTAGTTGGTAGGGATGATAGATGGTGAGGTGCAGGAAAGAATTAGAGGACACAAGGTTGCAGTCTTTTTACTTTTTACTGGTAGAATGCAGGCACAGTCCAGGGTACAGGTAACAGGTGATGGTGAGGTCTGGGCAGCCTGGAAGCCAGGTGGGGTTGGAAGTCTTCCTTTCTGTGCTGTGTTCTAAGTTACTTGCTGTCTGAGAATTCACACAAGGTCCTCTCTCTCTGTCCCTTTCAGGTGTACACTACCCGCATAGCAGGCAACTCGAGCCTTTTTACAGGAGTCCCTTCTCGTGGTGACTCCGGGCTCTATCTGCTGCTGTGCCTTCAGGTGTAATGGTGACAGGAGACTTGGAATCTCCTGCCCGCTGGTTTCTGCTGGGGGGCATGCAGTTACCCCCACAACCTTGGAATTCCGGCATCCAGTTTCTGCGCTGATTCTGGAGTGAGCCCACTCACAGCTCCACTCCCAGAATTTTCCTCTCCTTTGCCTCTTCTCCCCTCACAGTCTCTTACAATCTGTCTGACTTTCCTGTCAGGAGCTGCAGAACCTCATGTCTGCACGGCTCCAGCTCTCCTCACAGACTCCCTACTAACTCCTCCTCCAGCCAGAATATCTAGGGAAGCTACCCTCAAACCGGGTCTAGAGCTACCCTTCTGACCTGGAGTCAGAACAGTGTTGTGTGTACATATTACCTGTTAAAGGGATCCTTGTCGCTTCCAGGCATGGCATCACCCTCCCCGTGAGGCAATACCACTGTAACAACCGGCTTCCTGAGGTGTTCTTTCCCCCCTTTTAAATCCAGTACTCCTGGACTGGGAATGCATAAACAATAAATGGGTTTAAGATATGCAAACATTTTAAACAGGCAAAAATAACTTTTCTTCCCTTTATGGGAGGTTACTTTCTTGAACGTTACATATAACTACAGTGCTGTGCAAATTAATTGGGACAAAGCAAAAAAATAAAATGTTATAATGCACTGTTACATACTAATTCTGAAAATTACCTTTTTCCACTGGCTAGTTGACCAAGATTTATTTATTATATATTAAAACTGGTTTGAATCACTGACTTTTAACCAACTTACGATTTTACTTAAAAATGCTTTGTCCCAATTAATTTGCACAGCACTGTATAATACAAGGTGGAAAAAATAGCTTTTACCAAAAATAGAACTCTCTGCGACAAAATGTTTCTTGTCCATATATTAAACTGTTTGACATATAAAATACGATCCCCTTCACTGGTTAACTTTTCTCTAGCAACATGAAATATTATCACTTTTAATAAAGTGCAACAAAATCAACATTTTCTGGAACTGATGTAGTGCAAACATTTAAAGGTGCAAACATTTAAAGGTGCAAACATTTAAAGGTGCAAACAGCATTCAAGTATCTCAACAAGTTGTGAGATCCCGCACCAGGGTGACCTTCCATTAGGTGGGACTCTGTCTTTCTGGTTGACAAAGATCTCATTTATCTTTCCCGTTTCTTTAATAAAGCCCCAGCCTCTCTTTTGATTAAAGACAACCACTCCTGTCTGGCATAGTGGTCCCCTTTCTGCCTGAGGGATATTACTGGTTCGGGCCTTTGCTTCTAGGTTCCTCTCCTCATAAGCTGCCTGCGGGGCCAGGGATTGCTGCCTCTCCTGCTCCTCCCGCGATCTGCAGTGCTCCCGCCAGGTCATGATGGGGATTTCCCCCTGGAGCTCTATCATGTCTGCCCCTGTTGGTCCCTCTGCAAACACTATGGGTTCAGTGTATTCAACCAGGGGCCCACTGGCCGGAACTTATGGGGCTGTCATCTGGTCAAGGCTGCCATCCCCCTGATCCCAGTGAAGTCGATTGATTACTCCTCCGGGCCTTGGAGTCGGCAGGACCAGTAAGGGGCCTACCATGGTGTCGTCTGGCAGAGGGGTTGCAGCGGGACTTGATGCTGGCATGATCCCGGTGTACGGTGTCAATTCACCGAGGGAACCAAAACCCTGATCAAGGGTGTATTGCGGTGGTGGTCATACGGGCCTAGCCGCTGGGTCCTCCGCCGCCAGGGTCAGGGCTGCACCCCTTGCCTTCTCCAGGGTGCAGGACCTTCTTCCATGCGCCAGGCTGGACAAGGTTGCTGGCGGTCGCCTGGTAAGATTTCCCAGAAAGGCCTCTTTCCATCCGGTCACTGCCTCCAGCTGCATCCTCATGAGCTGCCGGGTAAGTACCTCCACTTCTACGCTGAGGAAGTCTGGGTCCAATGCCAGTAGCTGGGAAGGATCATTCGAGGGTCGGCTGGGGGAGTCCTGGGGGAGTCCTCCTGCTCTATCCCATGCATCGGTGCCTGTCCTCCGCTCTCCGCCATGTTTCTTTCCGGTTCTTCCTCGTCAGTATCATTTCCTGCAGTTTCAAGGTACCACGATTGTCTTCGTGGGCGATTCCTCTTCTTGTTCCCGCCATGCCAGACCAGGAGGCGGACCTCTCTCATTGACGGACATACTTCTCTCATATAGTAGTATTGGTGAGGGGCGGCCATAGCTTTCGCGCCGTTCCTCCAAGCTCCACCCACGACAACATGCCCTTCTCCTCTTGTGCGCCACATGCTGTGGTAATGGCAGCTATTTAACAGTTCAATGATCTCTTAATTAAGTATAGTCTCTTAGGCGCACAAGACCCATTTTAATAGGTCGGTCCATCCCGTTCGTGTGCCACGTTGGAGTGCCCGCTAGGACCGTGGGGTACTTGGAACTAGTCCAGTTTCTTAAAGGGATGTGTCATGGCAGCAGTGTCGGACCTGACACCCAAGATGGTGCACCACCACATTATGGGGGTCAGGTCTGAGCATTCCTACATGAACAACTTACTGGAAAGTGGATTGGTCGTCGTGGGACAGTTGAATGGCCACCAAGGTCTCCTGATCTGACCCCCTTAGACTTTTATGTTTGGGGTCATCTGTAGGCAATTGTCTATGCTGTGAAGATACAAGATGTGCAGCATCTGAAACAGCAAATCCTGGAAGCCTATGCTAGCATTTCTTCTGTGGTGTTGCTATCAGTGTGTCAAGAGTGGGAGAAGAGGGTTGCATTGACAATCCAACACAATGGGCAGCACTTTGAACACATTTTATAAGTGGTCATAAACTTGTAAATAACTCATGAAAGAATAAAGTTACGTTAAAACCAAGCATACCATTGTTTTCTTGTGAAATTCTCAATAAGTTTGATATGTCACATGACCCTCTTCCCATTGGAAAAAATAAAGTTGTATCCAAAATGTCTGACTTCAAAATGACTGCCATGGTCACCACCCATCTTGAAAAGTTTTCTCCTCCCGTATATACTAATGTGCCACAAAGAGGAAGTTGATATCACCAACCATTCCCATTTTATTTAGGTGTATCCATATAAATGCCCCACTCTGTACTGTATGGAGCACAATGTTGGGTTATTATGCTGTATGGAACAGTATGTGGGGCCTTAAAACCACGTTACTATAAATCACAAGGCGCTAGACACGTGTGCCCAGATGGGGCCATTATACTGTATGGAGCAATATGTAGGGTAATTATTCTGTATAGAAGGCAAGGCAGGGCCCTGTTATACTGTAAGTAGGACTATGTGGGGCCACTATACAGTATGAAGTACTATGTGGGGCCATTATACTGTATGGAGGACTATTTTAAGTGCATTATACTGTATAGAGCACTATGTGGGGCAATAATACTGTATAGAGCAGTATGTGGGGCTATTAAACTGTATGGAACACTATTTGGTTCCATTAAATTCTATAGAGCACTATGTGGGCTAATTTTACTGTATGGAACACTATGTGGGGCCATTATACTGTATGAAGGACTATGTGTGGCCAGTTTACTGTATGGAAGGCAATGTAGTGTCCCGTTATACTGTAAGGAGGACTATGTAAGGCCATTATACTGCGCAGAGCACTATATGGGGCAATTATACTGAATAGAGCCACATATGGGGACATTATACTGTATGGAGCACTATGTGGGGCCCATTATACTGTATGGAGCACTATGTGAGGCATTATACTGTATGGAGTACTGTGTGGAGCCAGTATATTGTATGGAGTACTATGTGGAGCCAGTATACTGTATGAAGCACTATGTGGGGCTATTTTACCTTATGGAGCACTATGTAGGATCATTATGCTGTATAGAAGGCAATACAGGGCCGCGTTATACTGTATGGAGGCTTATTTGGGGCCTTTATACTGTATGGAGGACTATGTCAGGCCATTATATAGTATGGAAGGTAATGTAGGGCCCTATTGCACTGTACAGAGGACTATATAAGGCTATAATACTGTGCAGACCACTATGTGGGGCAAGTATACTGAATGGAGTACTATGTGGGGCCAGTATGCTGTATGGAGCACTATGTAGGGTCATTTTACCTTATGAAGCACTATGTGGGGCCATTATGCTGTATAGAAGGCAGTACAAAAACGGCATTATATTGTATGGAGGATGTAGTCCCAGAGGTCATGGTGGCCACACGACTGTGTCCAGAGTACTAGAGGAAGGAGCAGGGAGGTGGATCCCCTTTGCAATGGATCCACCTCCCTGCTCCTTCCTCTAGTACTCTGGACACAGTCGTGTGGCCACCATGACCTCTGGGACTACCTCTAAGGGCTTGTGCACATGACCGTATTTTTGATCCGAGTGCAATCTGACAAAACATCGGATCGCACTCAGACCAATGCTATTCTATATGGCCATGCACATGTCTGATTTTTACCTCGGACAGAGCATGCCTGGGGAAAAAAATCGCTGTAGGTCCGAGTTTGATGTGATATTTGGATCGCATTCGGCCATGCAAGTTAGTGAGTCCATGGAAAATATTGGACTGCACTTGAATGACATCTGAGTGCAGTCTGATTTCCATGGACTGACAGAATGGAGAAGATGGAAAAAAAATTTCTCCTCATTCAAGAGAATCGGATCATACTATTCTAATCAAACTCTGATCAGAGCTTGATCAGAATGTTAAAGAAGATACGCTCACATGACCCTAGCATGAGACGCATGCTGTCTGACTCTTAAAAGGCCAGTGCACATTGCAGTTCATCTTCCCAACCTATGCCCAGCTGACCCAGGATACACAAGAGACGATTAAACCATCTTTTGGTTCCTGTCTGTGGAAATGTTCCAGTCACAGATCTTGTAAGCCAATTTTGTCTTTTGTTTGCTGCCTGCCCTGACCTTGCTTAAAACCTCTCCACCTGCCCTGACCTTGTTTTGTCTGACTACATGTCACAGCTCTTGTTTGCTCTTACGTTTTGGAGACCATTATCTGTCAGCAGCTGCTAATAACAGAGACGACCATGAGATTATGATCATTCAATTCCTTTACCTTACAGAATATACAGTTTCTAGTGTTTATTCTTTAAAATTTTCCAATAAAAAATAGATTCTCCTGGAATCAGTGTCCCTTTGCTTTCAGTAAAAGCCTCCTTCCTGATAGAGGAAACTCCATTCGGAATTTGTTGAGCGATACTGTCCAATACTTGAAAGTATCGGTATCGGATAGTATCGGCCGATACCAGAAAAGTATCGGATATCGCCGATACCGATACCCGATACCAATACAAGTCAATGGGACACCAAGTATCGGAAGGTATCCTGATGGTTCCCAGGGTCTGAAGGAGAGGAAACTCTCCTTCAGGCCCTGGGATCCATATTACTGTGTAAAATAAAGAATTAAAATAAAAAATATTGATATACTCACCTCTCCGGAGGCCCCTGCACCTCACCGCTGTTAACCGGCAGCCTTCTTTGCTTAAAATGAGCGCGTTTAGGGCCTTCCATGACGTCACGGCTTCTGATTGGTCGCGTGCCGCTCATGTGACCGCCACGCGACCAATCACAAGCCGCGACGTCATTCTCAGGTCCTAAATTCCTAGAATGAGGAGCATTTTAAGCAAAGAAGGCTGCCGGTTACCAGCGGTGATGTCCAGGGGCCTCCGGAGAGGTGAGTATATCAATATTTTTTATTTTAATTCTTTATTTTACACAGTAATATGGATCCGATACCGATTCCCGATACCACAAAAGTATCGGATCTCGGTATCGGAATTGCGATATCGCAAGTATCGGCCGATACACGATACTTGCGGTATCGGAATGCTCAACACTAGGCCGCCGGTGACTAAACATTGTATTTTGGATCCACTTTTCCCAGGAACCTGTTACTCACATACATTAGACAGAGAAGAGGCTAAAGTTCCTTAGGGATTAAATTCAGCCCTAAACAAATTGTACAATTGTTTTCAGTAAGCTAAAGATATTTTGCTGTGTGAATTAGCCAACCCACAAAAAGAAGTGAGACTTTTATTTATTGAGGTTAATGGTGTGACCAATAAACTTTTAACACTAGAAATGCACTTAATGTTTGGAAAAGTTGCAGCATTTGTCTGTGAGGGTGATGGGAACATCCTATTTTATGGGAAGCTGGCAGTGAAGAACAAGTGAAAGGGTTGTTATATTGTTCTAGACAGACACAGAAGCATTGTTCGCTATCACTGCGGAGAAGTTCAGGGTTATTTCATAATTGAATCAGTATCTTATCGCTCTCCTTCATTTATTTTCAATTTTTGTTTCACACATTATGTCTCACACTTCCAGAGATCCAACATTTTATGTGCTGTAACTTTACACATTATCACTAGTAACATAGTAAGGATGAATTTACACATTTTCAACTTTTTTTTTCAGTTCACTCTACCCTAAGGATTCTGCTGATGTTTCCAGATTGGTGGCCAAACTTCCAACTAACCTCATCGTTACCCGATTCTTGTTTTGTAGCTTTACACCTCCTTGGACCTTTAGTGGGGTCTGCCTGTCTGGGTGAGACCATTATTTTTTATTAAACCTTTCCCACTGCCGGGGCTTAAATCCATTGCAATTGCTCACTATGCTCCACATAATACAGATATAACATGTCTAAAGCACAACAGGCAACAGTGACCTTCCAAGACCGACTAATGACTGCCAAGGTAGGGAAGGCTGGTGGCTATGGCTAATAGTGACAGGTTGCTGGCATTGAATCAAGTTGGGTGAATAATTTAAGAATATTTAAACTCAATCTTAGTCAAGAGACTGCCCCTCTAAAAGGGGTGTTCTAGGAGATAACTTCCAATCGCTGGAGATCCGACCCCCATGGCCCTCACCGAACCCGAGAATTAGTGCTCTCAATAGCCCCAGCTAAATGGAGCAGAAGTCGATTGTGTGCACTGCATTAATTCTGATAAGAGCTCCGAAAGTCAGCCAAGCGCTGTACATGGCTATTTCTGGTCCTCCAATTTAGAATGAAAGGAGCTGCAGTGCACATGATCGACCTTCACTCCATTCAGAGGGTGATGGGTGAGGGCTATGATGGTTGGATCCCTAGTGATCAGAAAGGTATCCCCTTTAACACCTACAGACATAATGTGACATAAGTACATCAAAGGATTGATAATTTAGTAAATGTGGCCAATAAACACGGTATGGTCTGTCGAGGAACCCGGACATGTTGAGATGAGCAAAAGGATTCGTACACAATGTCGTAGGAGCCTAGAAATTGCATGAGATGCTGCAAGATAATGAGATTCAAATGCCACCCAAGGAATTTTGCATCTACTGGTCCGGCTGTCATGGAGTATCAGACTGAATAGTACAATCTTTTTGCTCACCTCTACTGACATTGCTTGACATGCTAAATTGACTAAAAGTGCAACTGATATTTGACCCAAAGCCCTGATGCATCAAATTGTTTGTTTGAAACTCTGACTGTTCCCAATTTTTACTCCAGTCTTGGCCGGTTACGCCAACTCCTTGAAGAGTCAGAGGAGCTTAGGCGGGTTGGGGTGTGGCCAAGTGCAGTTGGCAAAGTCTTCATAATTTACACCACAGAAGTAGGGTAAATTGCTACGGAGATGTACGCCAGTCTCCGACCGCAGTAACATTTTTGGTGATGGTACATGACTGCCGAATGATGCGCCAAATTCATTAAGAGCCACACACTGTCTAATGAATTTGGTGCACCTTACTGCAACGCTCCTTTCTTCAAGACTAGTGCACAGAACAAGTTATAATTCTACAAACAAGAAGATATTTGCTAAAAACGGCAATGAGTGAGGTGTCTCAGCATGTAGAGACATGGAAGTGAAGGGATGCTTCACATTCAGGAATGACTATATCAGGCCATCTCAGACAGAGCTACAAACATCCAGCTTGCAGATAGCAGTGACCTTACTATGACCTTACTATTACTTAAGATGATCAAAAACATTTTTCAGTTCAGGACTCCTTTTATGAAATATGTAAGTGGATAAGCTCTAGTTTTATCTAAAGAAGATCTAAGAACTTTGATCCACGCTGAGGACTCATGAAGGGTTAAAGTGCTTGAACAAATTTCGTCTTTGTTCACCTACTCTGGGTTCCCAAGTGAGATGTTTATTTAGGCGGTGGGAGTTATGGTTATCTGCCATTTTCATTACATGCAGCCAGACTCGCCCAATATGCAAACAGTCATGCAAATTTATACCCTCCCTCAATATCGTTATTGAGGGGACAGAATAAGTGGAAAAAGAGCAGGTGGTTAGAGAGAGCAGCATCTTCTATTTCAGGTAGCCGTTAATTATTTACACAGGAGTTAGTTACCAGGCGTGTACAGAAGAGGGGGACGGGCTTCTGTTGCTTGGCACCTGTTAAAAGAGCCTTACTGATCTTTCATATACTCTCACGCAATATAATTTAACCCATGCAACGGATACTAGGGCCCTGCAGACTGTAGAGCTTTATAAGCATATTGCTGTATCTTTACAAATCGAATTGCGAATCATAAAAAGTGCAACAAATTTTACGCATTAAAGAAAGATTTGCAGAGATTGCAGCTGTACATTGGCTCCTGTTGTGTAGAGACCACATGCCCACCACTATAAGGATGAATTTACACACGGCCTTTTAGACGGTGTGCACACAATGAGATTTTGATGCTGTGTATTTTGCCACATCAAAAACGCACGCTTCTTACAGTTACAGCAAAGTAGATGGGATTTTTAGAAATCTCATACCCATTGTGCTATTTTTTTCAGCATAAACTGACCTGCGGTGCATGTTTGAAATCCGCAATATGTCAATTTCTCTTGCGAGTACAAGAGTTTTATGGATGGATTTTGCACATAGATTTGTATTAGATGCAAAAAATCCTCAGGTAAAAAAAAAACATGTGCTTTTAGTCTGTTTCCCGCTTCTGAATGACACTAAAAACGACTATAACCTGCACATGACTGTATTAATAAAGTTTTATCAAAGTCAAATACCAGGAAGTTTCCAAAAAAAGAAGCTTTATTTAAAGAAGTACTCCTCCCATCAAAATTTTTATCCTCTATAATATATTGCAGTCATTACACTCCCTGACAGAAGTTATGTCGCTTATCCATGTTAGGTAAATAAGAGCTTATAACATGACGTTAAATTCATCCATTGGTTGTATAAATTATTCTTTTGAAAGCTGAAACCCTCCGAAATGTGGTTTAGGTTAAGAAAATAAATTGGCATCAATGCAGAAATATTAATCAGTTAATGGACACAGAATGGTCAGATTTTGGCAAGACAAAAGTTTTGTCGCCTGGTCATATAATGCACCCAATCCTAGTTTACATCCTCACCTGTGCTCAGTAAATGATCGGTTAATTAGTGTGTGTGTATAAAAAGAAACCCAGCACCCCTGAACTTCACTTGAACTGCAACTTGAGCTCTGACAACATGCCAAAAATCCACCCTGCGACCAAAGCCTGGATTATCAAGAGGCTGAAGACCAGATCCACTGCAGAGGTGGTTGGCACCTTTAATGTGTCTTAACGTCAAGTACAAAGATTTAAAAAAAGATTTGAAGAGACTGGAGATGTGTTTGACAAGCCCAGGTCCTGCAGACCCCGCAAGACAACTGTTCAGGAGGAACGTTTGTTGGTTAGAAAATCCAAAGCAAGCTCCTCTACCACTGCAGCAGAACTCCAACAGGCCTGGTCACCTCAAGTCCCTGTGTCCACTAGAACAGTTTGTAGGATTCTGTCTCGAAATGGCCTCCATGGTCGAATCAGTGCCTAGAAGCCAGCACTAAACAAAAGGCAAATAAAAAAAAGTGTGGCCTTTGCAAAGTCCCACAGCCTGCTAAACAAATGGACGCTGGAAAAGTGGCAGAAGGTGGATTTCTCTGATGAATCTTCAGAAGAATTACACCACAGCGGCCGCAAATACTGCAGGAGACCTACTGGAGCCTGTATGGATCCAAAATACACGCAGAAAACAGTTAAATTTGGTTGTGGAAAGATCATGGTCTGGGGTTACATTCAGTATAGGGATGTGCGAAACATTTGCAAGGTCGAAGGCAATATCAATAGCCTAAAATATCAAGAAGTATTAGCTACCTCTTATATTCCAAATCATAAAAGGGGTCAAATTCTGCAGCAGGATGGTGCCCGATCTCATACATCCATCTCTACAGCAAAGTTCCTCCAGGCAAAAAAGATCAAGGTGCTCAAGGACTGGCCAGCCCAGTCACCAGACACGAACATCATTGAGCATGTTTGGGGTAGGATGAAAGAGGAAGCTTGGAAGACAAAACCAAAGAATCTAGATGAACTCTGGGAGGCATGTAAGACTGCATTTTTTGCTATTCCTGATGACTTCATTAATAAATTGTATGAATCATTGTTGAACTGCATGGATGCAGTCCTTCAAGCTCATGGAAGTCACACAAAATATTAAATATGACTTTAATAGCACCACAACTTCATTCACCAATGTTATGCAACATATATTTGTATTTTAAGTTAATTATTTGTTTGAATATCTCATTACTTTCTGTGGGCGACAAAAGTTTTGTCTTGCCAAAATCTGACCATTCTGTGTCCTGATCAATATTTCTGCATTGATGCCAAGTTATTTTCTTAATCTAAACCACATTTCGGAGGGTTTCAGCTTTCAAAAGAATAATTTATACAACCAATGGAGGATTTTAACGTCAGGTTATAAGCTTTTATTTACATAACATGGATAAGCGACATAACTTCTGTCAGGGAGTGTATGTTATATAGCACTGTGTACTTATAATTGATTATGTAGTCTTTCTACTCAGCTAATACTTCTTTTTTCTCTTCTCTATGTAGAAACCTGAAGCCTCTTGTCTCCTTGCATTTATTTTCCCCCTTTTCAACTCCTGACTCAGCTTCTCCCTCCAGAAGAGACTTTTGCAGTGACTCATGAGTACTTGTGCAGACAAAATTGACCTCCTGTTTCTACATAGAGCTTAGTAGGATTCAGCTAATCAGTTTTTAATCATGTGATGTAATAAACCTAATGGAAAAGAGAACAATTAGCTGGGGAAAAGGGAAAAGGAGAAATTGTAAGTACACAGTGCCATATAATAGGATGATTGTAATATATTAAAAGTATAAAAACTTTGATGGGAGTTCTTCTTTAAAGTATGACACGACACCAAGAGACAAAATCGCAGAGTAAAAAATGGATGTAAAAAATGCACTAAGATACGTAATGAAAAAACGAAAGTAACCTAATTTACATAAGAGATGTAGAAAAACTGCAACATCAGGAACTCAATAAAACTCATTGTGGGCACACAAACTAAGTCTATGTTCCCATGCAGTGTTTTTACACATGGGAAGGTGGCCTAAAGGAAATAATACTGGAGAGCGTTAATATGTCATCATCATCATTGCTCTGTTTTATGGTGCTAAAGTTCTCACAATACAATTGCATACTTAAATGGAACCTGACAGATATCCAAAGCCTTCAAAACTGCTTTAATCTTTAAAGAGTCCATAATAACAGGGTCTGTACCACAGGACTGGCGTATAGCAAATGTGGTGCCAATATTCAAAAAGGGGACAAAAACTGAACTCGGAAATTATAGGCTAGTAAGCTTAACCTCTACTGTGGGTAAAATCCTGGAGGGCATTCTAAGGGATGCTATGCTGGAGTATCTGAAGAGGAATAACCTCATGACCCAGTATCAGCACGGGTTTACTAGGGACCGTTCATGTTAGACTAATTTGATCAGCTTCTATGAAGAGGTAAGTTCCGGACTGGACCAAGGGAACCCAGTGGACGTAGTGTATATGGACTTTTCAAAAGCTTTTGATACGGTGCCACACAAAAGGTTGATACATAAAATGAGAATAATGGGGATAGGGGAAAATATGTGTAAGTGGGTTGAGAGCTGGCTCAGGGATAGGAAACAAAGGGTGGTTATTAATGGAGCACACTCGGACTGGGTCGCGGTTAGCAGTGGGGTACCACAGGGGTCAGTATTGGGCCCTCTTCTTTTTAACATATTTATTAATGACCTTGTAGGGGGCATTCAGAGTAGAATTTCAATATTTGCAGATGATACTAAACTCTGCAGGGTAATCAATACAGGGGAGGACAATTATATATTACAGGATGATTTATATAAACTAGAAGCTTGGGCTGATGAATGGCAAATGAGCTTTAATGGGGATAAATGTAAGGTCATGCACTTGGGTAGAAGTAATAAGATGTATAACTATGTGCTTAATTCTAAAACTCTGGGCAAAACCGTCAATGAAAAAGATCTGGGTGTATGGGTGGATGACAAACTCATATTCAGTGGCCAGTGTTAGGCAGCTGCTACAAAGGCAAATAAAATAATGGGATGTATTAAAAGAGGCATAGATGCTCATGAGGAGAACATAATTTTACCTCTATACAAGTCACTAGTTCGACCACACTTAGAATACTGTGCACAGTTCTGGTCTCCGGTGTATAAGAAAGACATAGCTGAACTAGAGCGGGTGCAGAGAAGAGCGACCAAAGTTATTAGAGGACTGGGGGGTCTGCAATACCAAGATAGGTTATTACACTTGGGGCTGTTTAGTTTGGAAAAATGAAGACTAAGGGGTGATCTTATGTTAATGTATAAATATATGAGGGGACAGTACAAAGACCTTTCTGATGATCTTTTTAATCATAGACCTGAGACAGGAACAAGGGGGCATTATCTACGTTTGGAGGAAAGAAGGTTTAAGCATAATAACAGACGCGGATTCTTTACTGTAAGAGCAGTGAGACTATGGAACTCTCTGCCGTATGATGTTGTAATGAGTGATTCATTACTTAAATTTAAGAGGGGACTGGATGCCTTTCTTGAAAAGTATAATGTTACAGGGTATATACACTAGATTCCTTGATAGGGCGTTGATCCAGGGAACTAGTCTGACTGCCGTATGTGGAGTCGGGAAGGAATTTTTTTCCCCAATGTGGAGCTTACTCTTTGCCACATGGTTTTTTTTTGCCTTCCTCTGGATCAACATGTTAGGGCATGTTAGGTTAGGCTATGGGTTGAACTAGATGGACTTAAAGTCTTCCTTCAAGCTTAATAACTATGTAACTATGTAACCAACAGGTTACCTAGGCCAATTATTGCACTCCAAGAAAATCCTTGATATCTGTTTTAAAGTTATCTGTGGGAGTGGTGGAAATAATGTTCTACTCTCTGACACACCAAGTGGATAAATGGGTTTTATAGTAATGTATGTTATCTAATAGGTAAAACCCACTGGGGCTGCAGTTTAGCCTAGACAGGGTTAACTCTAATGGCCAGCCCAGATTAGGGAAGGGGAACAGAGAGTTAGTGTTAAGTTCAGTTAGAGAAGGTGTGGTGAAGTGACAGCAGCGGTCACAGGCATTAGGCTGCTAGGGACAATGTGAGCCTGTTACTTGGGAAATAGATTGCCAAAGAACCTTTCCGTGCGAATTCTTCTGTCGGCCTGGGAACCTTGAGATGGACATCGAGGACCTTGGGTGCACTAAACCTGCGGAGTTGCAGGGAAAGATGGACTCAAACTCTCAGAAGCGGGAGGGGATGGAATCTGGGTGCACTGCTTATGGTGGAGAATTCCTAGTGCTAGAGGAGTTAGCAAGAGGGATGCTCTGCCCACGCTGAAAATTAGGACTGAAGTTAAGTCCGGAGCCTGTGGGAAAGACTGTAACCCATTGGGCCCTATCTATATGCCTGATTGTAATGACTGTAAGCAGCACATCGGGACTGGGACACAGTTTGTCTGTAGGATGCCAGAGTGAGCAGAAACAGCAACTCGCCCACGACTACCTCGCCCTGGCACCTTACATTTGTTGTAGTCAGCAGGATGCGAGTTTTAACCCCTTAGCGACCTTTGACGCATACGCTGCGTCATGAAAGTCGGTGCCAAAACGACCTATGACGCAGCGTATGCGTCATGGAGGGATCGCGCTCCTGCAGATCGGGTGAAAGGGTTAACTCCAATTTCACCCGATCTGCAGAGACAGGGGGAGTGGTGCTTCAGCCCAGGGGGGGTGGCTTCACCCCCTCGTGGCTACGATCGCTCTGATTGGCTGTTGAAAGTGAAACTGCCAATCAGAGCGATTTGTAATATTTCACCCAAAAAAACGGTGAAATATTACAATCCAGCCATGGCCGATGCTGCAATATCATCGGCCATGGCTGGAAAACCTAACCTGCCCCCACCCCACCCCACCGATCGCCCCCCCGGTGCTCCGTTACGGGGTCCGGTCCCCTCCGTCCGCCTGCCGGCTCCTCCGTCCTCCTGCCCGCTCCCCCCGTGCTCCGGTGCCCCCTCCCTGTGCTCCGGTCCCCCCCCCGTGATCCGATCACCCCCCCCTACATACTTACCTGGCCTCCCGGTGTCCGTCCGGCTTCTCCATGGGCGCCGCCATTGTCCAAGATGGCGGGCGCACGCGCACTGCGCCCGCAGAGTCTGCCTGCTGGCAGATTCGTTCCAGATCTATTTTGATCACTGCGATATAGCCTATCGCAGTGATCAAAATAAAAAAAAGTAAATGACCCCCCCCCCCCTTTATCACACCCATAGGGAGAATAATAAAAATAAATAAAATATTTTTATTTTTTTTTCTGCTAGGGTTAGGGTTAGAACTAGGGTTAGAATTAGGGTTAGAATTAGGGTTAGGGGTAGGGTTAGGGCATATGCACACAGTGCAGATTTGGCTGCGAATCCGCAGCGGATTGCCGCGGATCCGCAGCGGATCGGCCGCGGATCCGCAGCGGATCGGCCGCGGATCCGCAGCGGATCGGCCGCGGATCCGCAGCGGATCGGCCGCGGATCCGCAGCGGATTGGCCGCTGCGAATTCGTAGCAGTTTTCCATCAGGTTTACAGTACCATGTACACCTATGGAAAACCAAATCCGCTGTGCCCATGGTGCGGAAAATTCCGTGCGGAAACGCTGTGTTGTATTTTCCGCAGCATGTCAATTTTGTGCGGATTCCGCAGCGTTTTACACCTGTTCCTCAATAGGAATCCGCAGGTGAAATCCGCACAAAAAAACACTGGAAATCCGCTGTAAATCCGTAGGTAAAACGCAGTGCCTTTTACCTGCGGATTTTTCAAAAATGGTGCGGAAAAATCTCACACGAATCCGCAAAGTGGGCACATAGCCTTAGGGTTAGGGTTGGAATTAGAGTTAGGGTACCGTCTCACAGTGGCACTTTTGTCGCTACGACGGTACGATCCGTGACGTTCCAGCGATATCCATATGATATCGCTGTGTCTGACACGCAGCAGCGATCAGGGACCCTGCTGAGAATCGTACGTCGTAGCAGATCGTTTGGAACTTTCTTTCGTCGCTGGATCTCCCGCTGTCATCGCTGGATCGTTGTGTGTGACAGCGATCCAGCGATGTGTTCACTTGTAACCAGGGTAAACATCGGGTTACTAAGCGCAGGGCCGCGCTTAGTAACCCGATGTTTACCGTGGTTACCAGCGTAAAAGTAAAAAAAAAAAAAAAAAAACGTACATACTCACATTTCGGTGTCCTTCAGGTCCCTTGCCGTCTGCTTCCCGCTCTGACTGTCTGCCGGCCGGAAAGTGAGAGCACAGCACAGCAGTGACGTCACCGCTGCGCTCTGCTCTCACTGTACGGCGGCACTCAGTCAGAGCGGGAAGCAGACGGCAAGGGACCTGAAGGACACCGAAATGTGAGTATGTACGTTTTTTTTTTTTTACTTTTACGCTGGTAACCACAGTAAACATCGGGTTACTAAGCGCGGCCCTGCGCTTAGTAACCCGATGTTTACCCTGGTTACCCGGGACCTTGGCATCGTTGGTCGCTGGAGAGCGGTCTGTGTGACAGCTCCCCAGCGACCACACAATGACTTTCCAACGATCACAGCCAGGTCGTATCGCTGGTCGTGATCGTTGGTAAATCGTTATGTGAGACGGTACCCTTAGGGTTGGAATTAGGGCTAGGGTTGGAAATAGGGTTAAGATTAGGCTTGTGGTTAGGGTTAAGGATAGGGTTAGGGTTGTGTTGGGGTTACAGTTGTGGGTAGGGTTGGAATTAGGGTTAGGATTAGGGTTGGATTTAGGGTTACGGGTGTGTTGGGGTTAGGGTTGTGGTTAGGGGTGTGTTGGGGTTAGGGTTGTGATTAGGGTTATGGCTACAGTTGGGATTAGGGTTAGGGGTGTGTTGGGGTTAGTGTTGAAGTTAGAATTGAGGGGTTTCCACTGTTTAGGCACATCAGGGGTCTCCAAACGCAACATGGCGCCACCATTGATTCCAGCCAATCTTGCGTTCAAAAAGTCAAATGGTGTGCCCTCCCTTCCAAGCCCCGACGTGCGCCCAAACAGTGGTTTACCCCCACATATGGGATACCAGCGTACTCAGGACAAACTGGGCAACAACTATTGGGGTCCAATTTCTCCTGTTACCCTTGCAAAAATAAAAAATTACTTGCTAAAACATAATTTTGAGGAAAGAACAATTATTTTTTATTTTCACGGCTCTACGTTATAAACTTATGTGAAACACTTGGGGGTTGAAAGTGCTCACCACACATCTAGATAAGATCCTTTTGGGGTCTAGTTTCCAAAATGGGGTCACTTGTGGGTTTTTTCTACTGTTTAGGCACATCAGGGGCTCTGCAAATGCAACGTGACGCCCGCAGACCATTCCATCAAAGTCTGCATTTCAAATGTCACTACTTCCCTTCCGAGCCCTGACGTGCGCCCAAACAGTGGTTTACCCCCACATATGAGGTATCAGCGTACTCACAACAAACTGGGCAACAAATATTGGGGTCCAATTTCTCCTGTTACCCTTGTGAAAATAAACAATTGCTTGCTAAAACATCTTTTTTGAGGAAAGAAAAATTATTTTTTATTTTCACGGCTCTGCGTTGTAAACTTCTGTGAAGCACTTGGGGGTTGAACGTGCTCACCACACATCTAGATAAGTTCCTTGGGGGGTCTAGTTTCCAAAATGGGGTCACTTGTGGGGGGTTTCTACTGTTTAGGCACATCAGGGGCTCTGCAAACGTAACATGATTCCCGCAGACCATTCCATCAAAGTCTGCATTCCAAATCGTCACTACTTCCCTTCCGAGCCCCGCCATGTGCCCAAACAGTGGTTTACCCCCACATATGGGGTATCAGCGTACTCAGGAGAAACTGGACAACAACTTTAGGGGTCAAATTTTTCCTGTTACCCTTGGGAAAATTAAAAAATTCTGGGCTAAAAAAATATTTTTGAGGAAAGAAAACACATTTTTTATTTTCACGGCTCTGCGTTATAAACTTCTGTGAAGCACTTGGGGGTTCAAAGTGCTCACCACACATCTAGATAAGTTCCCTTGGGGGTCTAGTTTTCAAAGTGGGGTCAATTGTGGGGAGTTCCTACTGTTTAGGCACATCAGGGGCTCTGCAAACACAACGTGACGCCCGCAGAGCATTCCATTAAAGTCTGCATTTCAAAACGTCACTACTTCCCTTCCGCTCCCCGACGTGTGCCAAAACAGTGGTTTACCCCCACATATGGGGTATCAGCGTACTCAGGAGAAACTGCACAACAACTTTTGGGGTCCAATTTCTCCTGTTACCCTTGGGAAAATAAAAAATTGTGGGTTAAAAAATCATTTTTGAGGAAAGAAAAATAATTTTTTATTTTCATGGCTCGGCGTTATAAACTTCTGTGAAGCACTTGAGGGTTCAAAGTGCTCACCACACATCTAGATTAGTTCCTTGGGAGGTCTAGTTTCCAAAATGGGGTCACTTGTGCGGGAGCTCCAATGTTTAGGCACACAGGGGCTCTCCAAACGCGACATGGTGTCCGCTAATGATTGAAGCTAATTTTCCATTCAAAAAGCCAAATGGCGTGCCTTCCCTTCCGAGCCCTGCCGTGCGCCCAAACAGTGGTTTACCCCCACATATGAGGTATCATCGTACTCAGGACAAACTGGAAAACAATATTTGGGGTCCAATTTTTCCTATTATCCTTGGGAAAATAAAAAACTCCGGGCTAAAAATCATTTTTGAGGAAAGAAAAATATTTTTTTATTTTCATGGCTCTGCGTTATAAACTTCTGTGAAGCACCTGGGGGTTATAAGTGCTCACTATGCATCTAGATAAGTTCCTTGGGGGGTCTAGTTTCCAAAATGGGGTCACTTGTAGGGGAGCTCCAATGTTTAGGCACACAGGGGCTCTCCGAACGCAACATGGTGTCCACTAACGTTTGGAGCTAATTTTCCATTGAAAAAGTCAAATGGCGCGCCTTCCCTTCCAAGCCTTGCCGTGCACCCAAACAGTGGTTTACCCCCACATATGAGGTATCGGCGTACTCAGGAGAAATTGCCCAACACATTTTAGGATCCATTTTATCCTGTTGCCCATGTGAAAATGAAAAAATTGAGGCAAAAACAAATTTTGTGTGAAAAAAAAGTACTTTTTCATTTTTACGGATCAATTTGTGAAGCACCTGAGGGTTTAAAGTGCTCACTATGCATCTAGATAAGTTCCTTGGGGGGTCTAGTTTCCAAAATGGGGTCACTTGTGGGGGAGCTCCAATGTTTAGGCACACAGGGGCTCTCCAAACCTGACATGGTGTCCGCTAACGATGGAGATAATTTTTCATTCAAAAAGTCAAATGGCGCTCCTTCCCTTCCGAGCCTTACCATGTGCCCAAACAGTAGTTTACCCCCACATATGAGGTATTGTCGTACTCAGGAGAAATTGCCCAACAAATTTTAGGATCCATTTTATTCTGTTGCCCATGTGAAAATGAAAAAATTGAGGCTAAAAGAAAATTTGTGTGAAAAAAAAGTACTTTTTAATTTTTACGGATTAATTTGTGAAGCACCTGAGGGTTTAAAGTGCTCACTATGCTTCTAGATAAGTTCCTTGGGGGGTCTAGTTTCCAAAATGGGGTCACTTGTGGGGGAGCTCCAATGTTTAGGCACACGGGGGCTCTCCAAACGCGACATGGTGTCCGCTAAAGATTGGAGCCAATTTTTCATTCAAAAAGTCAAATGGCGCTCCTTCCCTTCCGAGCCCTGCCGTGCGCCCAAACAGTGGTTTACCCCCACATATGAGGCATCAGCGTACTCAGGACAAATTGGACAACAACATTCGTGGTCCAGTTTCTCCTTTTACCCTTGGGAAAATAAAAAAATTGTTGCGAAAAGATCATTTTTGTGACTAAAAAGTTAAATGTTAATTTTTCCCCTCCTTGTTGCTTCTGCTGCTGTGAAACACCTGAAGGGTTAATGCACTTCTTGAATGTGGTTTTGAGCACCTTGAGGGGTGCAGTTTTTAGAATGGTGTCACTTTTGGGTATTTTCAGCCATATAGAACCCTCAAACTGACTTCAAATGTGAGGTGGTCCCTAAAAAAAATGGTTTTGTAAATTTTGTTGTAAAAATGAGAAATCACTGGTCAAATTTTAACCCTTATAACTTCCTAGCAAAAAAAAAATTTCTTTCCAAAATTGTGCTGATGTAAAGTAGACATGTGGGAAATGTTATTTATTAACTATTTTGTGTCACATAACTCTCTGGTTTAACAGAATAAAAATTCAAAATGTGAAAATTGCAAAATTTTCAAAATTTTCGCCAAATTTCCGTTTTTTTCACAAATAAACTCAGAAATTATCGACCTAAATTTACCACTAACATGAAGCCCAATATGTCACGAAAAAACAATCTCAGAACCGCAAGGATCCATTGAAGCGTTCCTGAGTTATTACCTCATAAAGGGACACTGGTCAGAATTGCAAAAAACGGCAAGGTCATTAAGGCCAAAATAGGCTGGGTCATGAAGGGGTTAAGCGGGGTAAGGAAGACCCATGTCACCGATGGAAGAGTGCTAGAATATGTGTGGCCCAAGTTGGCAGCCAGGAACATGGATACATAAATGTGCCCTGTAGCCAGTGAAGAAAAGAAGGACCAACTATCATGAGAGTCCATGGCGCCAGAAAGCTCAAAAATATGGCTAGATGCTAACAGTGTCAGCTCAAAGAAGGATGTGCCCTGCAGCCAGAGTCCACCACGGAGTGGGAAATGCATACCTAAAGAAGGCGCGGCCCATTGGGTGGAAGATGGCTGATGCAGGAGGCATGGTGAAGGTGGAGCTTCTGGGAGTAAAACATGACACGGTTGTCGTGTCAGAAGTCCGGCCTAGAAAGAGACAGAGGAAACATATCGAGAAGGTGCGACCAGTGCCATTTTCTCCTCAACGCACGAGGAGTGTGGGACAGAGAGGTGAGCTCCGGGCAGCGATGCCGCAAAGTGGACAAGACCCAAACAAATCTCTTTATTGCTGGATGAAAGTGAGTGAGGAGAAGACAGAGGTGGAAGAGATCCCTGAAATCATCACCCCAGCAGGGAGTCACTGGACGATGGGGTTTTGACCAGGGACCGTTGCCCCCACTACAGATCTTGATCCAATTGTTCGAGCATGCCACAGCAGAAGGTGGGTCACAAGTTGATGGTGCTCTGCTGGAGCCGGTTGCTGGAGGAAGAGGCTCCCTCGGCCTCAGCAAGGGAAGTCCCTGTGGAGGAGGTGACACAGGTCGGCCTTGACATCAGCAAGGCAAAAGTGAGACCGAGAAAGAGAAAGTTCCCTTGTATTAACTGGTGGGAGATATAGTTGGACTTGCTAAGCCACCCACCGACTTACAGCCCTCCTCACTCCAAACATCCACCTGAATTGGACGACTTGCTGGTCCATAGAAAGTGGACAGATCTTTACCTGAGGGGTGGCTGGAGGTGACTAACAGTGCCCGAAGGGAGGCAGTAAAGGATGCCCAGGCCAGGGGTCATGTAATAGAGTTCGACATCAAGAAGGGGTTCGGTTCCTAGAAGATGAGTGGGCTGGGCACGAGGTCTATGTTAGCCATGATGTGGTGAAGCGAAAGTGTCTGCCCTCCTGACTCCACAGTCTCTATCCAAGTGAGATTGTGGAGTTTGTCAAGTGTGAGTGCCAAAGGGGCTGGTACTTGGCAGCCCTGGTATGTCCTCACACCTATGAGGATGAGAGTGAGAGGGACCAGGAAGTCCTACGATGGAAAGTTGGCAGATGGAGGGTTGGCAGAAGAAGGAGAAAGAAGCCCCTGAGGGTTTTGTGCAAACCCTGAAGACCAGTGACCCCTGTGTTGAAAAGAGGATGACCTCTTAAGAATCTCTAACTAGGCCATCAGTGCCATGTTTGTTTGGTTTGTGTGCTGGTAAGGACTGTGAAAATCAAATATGCTAAAGTTTATTTTTCCTCAGTTTTTGTTTATTTTTATTGCACCTGCTGCTTCTTTTTCCACTGGAACTATAGGCGCTGGTGTGACCATGAGAGTCTGATCGCCTCCATGCCACACCACATTGATGCAGTAATTGATGCCAAAGGAGCCCGAGTGCATTTACTGAATATACATTTCAGTAGGCCAACATTTCGGATTTTAAAATAATTTTTTCAAGCTGGTGTTATAAAGTATTCTAATTTACTGAGATAATGACTTTTGGGTTTTCATTGGCTGTAAGTGATAATCATCAAGATTAGCAGAAATAAACACTTGAAATAGATCACTCTGTTTATAACGACTCTATATGCACTGCTCAAAAAAATAAAGGGAACACTTAAACAACAGAATATAACTCTAAGTAAATCAAACTTCTGTGAAATCAAACTGTCCACTTAGGAAGCAACACTGTTTGACAATCAATTTCACATGCTGTTGTGCAAATGGAATAGACAACAGATGGAAATTATTGGCATTTATCAAGACACACTCAATAAAGGAGTGGTTTGGCAGGTCAGGTGGGGACCACAGACCACATCTCCGTACCAATGCTTTCTGGCTGATGTTTTTTTGCTTTTACACTCATGGTAGCATGAGACGGCCTCTACAACCCACACAAGTGGCTCAAGTAGTGCAGCTCATCCAGGATGGCACATCAATGCGAGCTGTGGCAAGAAGGCTTGCTGTGTCTGTCAGCGTAGTGTCCAGAGGCTGGAGGCGCTACAAGGAGACAGGCCAGTTCACCAGGAGATGTGGAGGGGGCAGTAGGAGGGCAACAACCCTGCAGCAGGACCGCTACCTCAGCCTTTGTGCAAGTATGAACTGGAGGAGCACTGCCAGAGCCCTGCAAAATGACCTCCAGCAGGCCACAAATGTGCATGTGTCTGCACAAACGGTTAGAAACCGAATCCATGAGGATGGTCTGAGTGCCCGACGTCCACAGATGGGGTTGTGCTCACAGCCCAACACCGTACAGGACGCTTGGCATTTGCCACAGAACACCAGGATTGGCAAATTTGCCACTGGCACCCTGTGCTCTTCACAGATGAAAGCAGGTTCACACTGAGCACATGTGACAGACGTGACAGAGTCTGGAGACACTGTGGAGAGCGATCTGCCTGCAACATCCTTCAGCATGACCGGTTTGGCAGTGCATCAGTAATAGTGTGGGGTGGCATTTCTTTGGAGGGCCGCACAGCCCTCCATGTGCTCACCAGAGGTAGCCTGTCTGCCATTGGGTACCGAAATGAGATCCTCAGAGCCCTTGTAAGACAATATGCTGGTGCGGTTGGCCCTGGGTTCCTCCTAATGCAGGACAATGCCAGACCTCATGTGGCTGGAGTGTGTCAGCAGTTCCTGCAAGATGAAGGCATTGAAGCTATGGACTGATGGACTGGCCTGCCCATTCCCCAGACAATCCAATTGAACACATCTGGGACATCATGTCTCGCACCATCCACCAACGTCACGATGCACCAGAGAGGAAAAATGGCTAATTGTGCACAAATTGGCCATTTTCACTTAAGGGCGTACTCAATTTTGTTGCCAGCAGTTTAGACATTAATGTCTGTATGTTGAGTCATTTAGAGAGCACACCAAATCTACACTGCTATACAAGCTGTACACTGACTAAATTACATTGTATCAAAGTGTCAGATCTTCAGTGTTGTTCCATGAAAAGATATAATAAAATATTTACAAAAATGTGAGGGAAGGCTGTACTCACTTTTGTTATATACTGTATATCTCCCATCCTGGTATATGTCCCTTATCCTGGGCCCATCCTGGTAAATCAATCAATCATCCTGGCATATGTCCCCCGTTCTGACGCTGTTCTTTAATGTATGGAAAAAATAAACCATTATACTCACAAGGGGCATACATGGAAGTCATGGGGTGCCATAGCAGAAGTATAATGCACTCTCCATAGTCCTCCATATAGTATAACACACAGCCCATAGTCCTCTCTATAATATGGGGTGGGCCATTAATATGGATACACCTAAATAAAATGGGAATGGTTGATGATATCAACTTCATGTTTGTGGCACATTAGTATATGGGAGGGGAAACTTTTTAAGATGGGTAGTGTCCATGGCAGCCATTTTGAAGTTGGACATTTTGGATCCAACTTTATTTTTTTCAATGGCAAGAGAGTCATGTGAAACATCAAACTTACTGAGAATTTCACAAAAAAACAATGGCGTGCTTGATTTTAACATAACTTTATTCTTTCATTAGTTATTTACAAGTTTCTCTTTGTTTACAGCCATTGACATGTCACAGAGGTTAACACGTGAGGGGCGGATAGAAATTGTGTTGATGTCTGGTGAACGCAGTACCCGGATCATTGCAGCAGATTTCAATGCAAGACACCCTACCCAAGAAAACTGTTACTATTCCCGTTTTATTTAGGTGTATGCATATAAATGGCCCTCCCAAAAAAGTTTGCCTCATCACTGAACATAATGTTCTGTGTAAACTGAGGGTTCTGTTCCAATTTTTGTTTTGCCCATTCTGCAAATTCAGCGAGCTGATCTGGGTCACCAACCATTCCCATTTTATTTAGGTGTATCCATATAAATGGCCCACCCTGTATAATGCACCTCCATATTACTATAATACACAGCCCATATCCTTCATATAGTATACTGCACAACCCATAGTCCTCCATATAGTATAATGCACAGCCCATAGACCTCCATATAGTATGCTGTGTGCTGTGCTGTGGCCCATAGTCCTCCATATAGTATAATGCACAGTCCATATCCTTCATATAGTATAATACAACTCAATATTAGTATAATATACAGCTCATATCCTCCATATAGTATAATTACAGCTCATATACCCTCTATATAGTATAATGCACAGCACAAAGTTCTCCATAAATTATAATGCCCAGCCCATAGTTATCCATAAAGTATAATTCACAGCCTATTGTCATCCATAAAGTATAATGCACAGCCCATAGTCATCATAAATATAGTGTAATACACAGCCCATAGTCTTCATCCATGTAGTATAATGTACAGCCCATAGTAATCCATAAACTGTAATTCACAGCCCATAGTCATCATTCATGTAGTATAATGCACAGCTCATAGTCATCCACAATGTATAATACACAGCCCATAGTCTTCATCCATGTAGTATAATGTACAGCCCATAGTAATCCATAAACTATAATTCACAGCCCATAGTCATTATTCATGTAGTATAATGCACAGCTCATAGTCATCCATAAAGTATAATGCACAGCCCATAGTCATCCATGTAGTATTATGGCCACCGTGTACTCACTGATTTAAAAAAAAAAAATTATACTCACCATTTCCCCGCTCCTCTGCCACGCAACGTCCTCTTCTGCAGTCGGCAGCTGACTTCAGCATACAAATGTCTGGAGCGCATGAAATAGTGACTGCAGACTTATTGATTTGGACCGGACAACCCCATTAAGCAGAAAAATGTGCAAATAAATGTTTTTGCAATTTACAGTTATTAAAAATTATGCTCTGTTAAAAAATAACCTTTCATCTTCTGAAATAGGGGGAATTCATAAATCTGCAGTCAGACAGTTTTATTCCGTCGATCCCAGTGGCCGATCAGCTGGCTGCACATGTGCAGTTCCTGTCATCATAATGTATGTACAGAAGTGTGTGCAGAGAGAGCAAACTTTTTTTACTTTGAAAATGCACAAGATAGGTAAAACAAAAAGAACATTTTTGGTTTTAGGTAAAACTCATGAAATGTACAGTTTTGGGGAATAACACATAGATTAGGTACAATGAAAAACTCAGACCCTATCTTTTATATTGAAGTATTTAATGAGCGGGTGCAAAGATCATTCTGAAGGGAGAAGGAGCAGGTCAGGCTACGTTCACATTTGCGTTGTTGTGTGTTGCGTCGGCGACGCATCGGCGACGCAACGCACAACGCATGCAAAACGCATGCAAAACGCATTGTTTTGTGAAGCATGCGTCCTTTTTTTGCATGATTTTGGACGCAAAAAAAATGCAACTTGCTGCGTCCTCTGCGCCCTGACGCGTGCGCCAAAAAAGACGCATGCGTCACAAAACGCAACACAATGCATGTCCATGCGCCCCCATGTTAAATATAGGGGCGCATGACGCATGCGGCGACGCTGCAGCACCCGACGCTGCGGCGCACAACGCAAATGTGAACGTAGCCTCAGCTGTGACATCACCTATTGGGAATGTGGGTCCTGTGTTATCAGCTGTGTATAGAGGTATTACCTGGCATTTTAATCCTCTGATGATAATCAGCCTTGCTGTAAAATCTTATAGACAGGAATTATGAGTAGTGTTGAGCGATACTGTCCGATACTTCAAAGTATCGGTATCGGAAAGTATCGGCCGATACCGGCAAAGTATCGGATCTAATCCGATACCAATACCCGATACCAATACAAGTCAATGGGACTCATGTATCGGACGGTATTCCTGATGGTTCCCAGGGTCTGAAGGAGAGGAAACTCTCCTTCAGGCCCTGGGAACCATATTAATGTGTAAAATAAAGAATTAAAATAAAAAATATTGCTATACTCACCTCTCCGACGCAGCCTGGACCTCACCGAGGGAACCGGTAGCGTTGTTTGCTTAAAATTCGCGCTTTAACTTCCTTACGTGAAGTCCCGGCTTGGTCGCGTGCCGCCCATGTGGCCGCGACGCGACCAATCACAGCAAGCCGTGACGTAATTTCAGGTCCTTCAGGATTTTAAAATTACGTTCTGGCTTTGTGATTGGTCGCGTCGCGGTCACATGGTTGGCACGCGACCAATCACAAGCCGGGACTTCACGTAAGGAAGTTAAAGCGCGAATTTTAAGCAAACAACGCTGCCGGTTCCCTCGGTGAGGTCCAGGCTGCGTCGGAGAGGTGAGTATAGCAATATTTTTTATTTTAATTCTTTATTTTACACATTAATGTTGTTTCGATACCGATACCCGATACCACAAAAGTATCGGATCTCGGTATCGGAATTCCGATACAGCAAATATCGGCCGATACCCGATACTTGCGGTATCGGAATGCTCAACACTAATTATGAGCCTAAAAAAAACCCTAGTGGCTACTGTGAAAATTGCAGTTTGTATTTTTTTTTATATACATTTTGTGATATGAAAAAAATGCCATTAAAAATACATAAAATAAAAACCTGATTTAAACAATGTAATTTTCTGATGATAGCTTCCCTTTACATAAAAAAAGCAAATGATAAAGTGGGCCCCCTGGCTTAAGGTACCGTCACACTAAACGATATCGCTAGCGATCCGTGACGTTGCAGCGTCCTCGCTAGCAATATCGTTTAGTGTGACACGCAGCAGCGATCAGGATCCTGCTGTGATGTCGCTGGTCGCTGAATAAAGTCCAGAACTTTATTTGGTCGTCCGATCGCCGTGTATCGTTGTGTTTGACACCAAAAGCAACGATACCAGCGATGTTTTACACTGGTAACCAGGGTAAACATCGGGTTACTAAGCGCAGGGCCGCGCTTAGTAACCCGATGTTTACCCTGGTTACCAGCGTAAAAGTAAAAAAAACAAACAGTACATACTCACCTGCGCGTCCAGCGTCTGCTTCCTGCTCTGACTGAGATCCGGCCCTAAAGTGAAAGTGAAAGCACAGCGGTGACGTCACCGCTGTGCTGTTAGGGCCGGAGCTCAGTCAGTGTCAGGAAGCAGACGCTGGGAGACGCGCAGGTGAGCATGTACTGTTTGTTTTTTTTACTTTTACGCTGGTAACCAGGGTAAACATCGGGTTACTAAGCGCGGCCCTGCGCTTAGCAACCCGATGTTTACCCTGGTTACCCGGGGACCTCGGCATCGTTGGTCGCTGGAGAGCTGTCTGTGTGACAGCTCTCCAGCGATCAAACAGCGACGCTGCAGCGATCGGCATCGTTGTCCCTTTAGTGTGTAAAGGTACCTTCACACGAAACGACATTATAACGATATCGCTAGCAATCCGTGACGTTGCAGCGTCCTCGCTAGCGATATCGTTTCGTTTGACACGCAGCAGCGATCAGGATCCTGCTGTGATGTCGCTGGTCGCTGAATAAAGTCCAGAACTTTATTTGGTCGTCCGATCGCTGTGTATCGTTGTGTTTGAAAGCAAAAGCAACGATACCAGCGATATTTTACACTGGTAACCAGGGTAAACATCGGGTTACTAAGCGCAGGGCCGCGCTTAGTTACCCGATGTTTACCCTGGTTACTAGCGTAAAATGTAAAAAAAACAAACAGCACATACTCACATTGCGTCCCCTGCAGTCTGCTTCCTCCTCTGACTCAGCGCCGCAAAGTGAAAGTGAAAGCAGCACAGCGGTGACGTCACCGCTCTGCTCTCACTGTACGGCGCTCAGTCAGTCAGGAAGTGGACGCAGGGGGACGTGAATGTAAGTATGTGCTGTTTGTTTTTTTTAGATTTTACGCTGGTAACCAGGGTAAACATCGGGTTACTAAGCGCGGCCCTGCGCTTAGTTACCCGATGTTTACCCTGGTTACCAGGGGACCTCGGCATAGTTGATCGCTGGAGAGCGGTCTGTGTGACAGCTCTCCAGCGACCAAACAGCGACGCTGCAGCGATCGGCATCGTTGTCGCTATCGCTGCAGCGTCGCTTCGTGTGAAGGTACCTTAACTGTAAGGAGCTGGACCTGGGCAGTAGTCATGACTGAACACTCCAGTGTATCTGTGCCCTGCCCCCCCATTACATGAAAACATTGCCCATCACTTTGTATACCTGTGGCTCCATTCTCTGCGCCATCAGGGTCACCTCTGTTTCACTGTGGGTTCCCATCAGTCGGTGCAATAAAGATTGAGACACAGTCCTTTTCAACTTTCAAATAAACAACTTCCGTCACATTAAGCGACGCTGCAGCGATAGCGACAACGATGCCGATCGCTGCAGCGTCGCTGTTTGATCGCTGGAGAGCTGTCACACAGACAGCTCTCCAGCGACCAACGATGCCGAGGTCCCCGGGTAACCAGGGTAAACATCGGGTTGCTAAGCGCAGGGCCGCGCTTAGTAACCCGATGTTTACCCTGGTTACCAGCGTAAAAGTAAAAAAAACAAACAGTACATGCTCACCTGCGCGTCTCCCAGCGTCTGCTTCCTGACACTGACTGAGCTCCGGCCCTAACAGCACAGCGGTGACGTCACCGCTGTGCTTTCACTTTCACTTTAGGGCCGGATCTCAGTCAGAGCAGGAAGCAGACGCTGGACGCGCAGGTGAGTATGTACTGTTTGTTTTTTTTACTTTTACGCTGGTAACCAGGGTAAACATCGGGTTACTAAGCGCGGCCCTGCGCTTAGTAACCCGATGTTTACCCTGGTTACCAGTGTAAAACATCGCTGGTATCGTTGCTTTTGGTGTCAAACACAACGATACACGGCGATCGGACGACCAAATAAAGTTCTGGACTTTATTCAGCGACCAGCGACATCACAGCAGGATCCTGATCGCTGCTGCGTGTCACACTAAACGATATCGCTAGCGAGGACGCTGCAACGTCACGGATCGCTAGCGATATCGTTTAGTGTGACGGTACCTTAAGCCAGGGGGCCCACTTTATCATTTGCTTTTTTTATGTAAAGGGAAGCTATCATCAGAAAATTACATTGTTTAAATCAGGTTTTTATTTTATGTATTTTGTGCCGCCCATGTGGCCGCGACGCGACCAATCACAGCAAGCCGTGACGTAATTTCAGGTCCTTCAGGATTTTAAAATTACGTTCTGGCTTTGTGATTGGTCGCGTCGCGGTCACATGGTTGGCACGCGACCAATCACAAGCCGGGACTTCACGTAAGGAAGTTAAAGCGCGAATTTTAAGCAAACAACGCTGCCGGTTCCCTCGGTGAGGTCCAGGCTGCGTCGGAGAGGTGAGTATAGCAATATTTTTTATTTTAATTCTTTATTTTACACATTAATGTTGTTTCGATACCGATACCCGATACCACAAAAGTATCGGATCTCGGTATCGGAATTCCGATACAGCAAATATCGGCCGATACCCGATACTTGCGGTATCGGAATGCTCAACACTAATTATGAGCCTAAAAAAAACCCTAGTGGCTACTGTGAAAATTGCAGTTTGTATTTTTTTTTATATACATTTTGTGATATGAAAAAAATGCCATTAAAAATAATGTGACGGTACCTTTACTGGTGATGTTTGCATGTTGACTCCCAGGTGCCACCAACAAATAGCTGTGACCTATTGTTCCTTACAACAATGTGAGTATCTGGTAACAGAATTCAAGGATAATGGTCCCTGATTGACTTTGTTTGACTTGTTGTCTATTAAAGGTTTGTCCATTGCAGATTTGTTGGTCTTCTGAGTACACAGATACTGTGGACCATCCATTGTCCTAAGCTGTGCCCAGTCCTGCCCTACTCCTATAGTAATGGTGGGAATGTCAGGATCCTACAGACATGTAAAAGCAAACTGCAAGGATATTTTTTTCGTTTTGGCCAAATAGAAGTTCTTAAATTTCTTGTGGGTTAATAGCAACCTGTGATCACAGTTATCTAGTCTCTTTGAACCCAGTAATGATCTCCTCAAGTTCTGAAGGTCTCGGTATCAGGAGTACGGGTCACTTTGAGGGCACACCTGTAGTAATATCAGGCAGCTGCTCCAATATCTCCGTAATTGCTGCCTAGTTTGTGGCACAAATCAGCTATTTATTTTTCGTTTTACTAAATTAAGATAAGAATAAACCTCTTTTCTTTGCACAATTAGCACCATTGACAAGAATTTGCAGGACTATATGTGTCCATTAACCCACTGGACATTAATTATTTGAAGTTATTAGATGTATGTAAGGATCAGTTTACTCTGAGCTTAGGGTCTACTCTGCACGGCTGATGTCCAGTATTGTATATTTCACCCTCTGAAATAGTGATGAAAACCTGACTGAGTGGAGGTCTGATATACAGTGGATTCGTCATAACCGTAATAATGGAAGCCATATATTTTAACAGGGAGAAGGGAGTAAGCCACCACCAGACAGCTTTTGTAGTGGTTTATCACTTCTGAGAACAAAATGATCAGCATTGATCATGGCTGGCAGCGCCATTTTTTGTGGCATAAATCAAGACCCATATACATTAGCGCTGTATTATTTGATGGAGATTATGCTATGGCTGAACAAATATAGACTATTTATGACTTTCCAATCGTGATGAGCATGTTAAGGTAATGTGTGGCCCTCAATTGTGAGTACTCTGTTGGAGCAATATTGTTTTATATATATTTGTTATTTCAATAAAGATATATATTTGCAACACTAGAGACCTGTTTTTGTTCTTGTGGCGGTATTCATGATTTGGGTGCGTCTCCAGTGAATATGGTTTGGATTATTTTTGCTCTTTATGTTAGTGGCTATTGACATTCAACATGCCCGATCTTCTTTCCCATGACAATATCTCTTAAAAGAGAGGTCTCCATGTTCCATGACTGGTTTAAATCAAGTGCATTTGGCAGATTAGAACCCCTTCCTGACCTTGGACGTGTCCTGTACGTCATGGAAGGGAATGACTTCCTGACCTTTGGTGTATGTGGTACATCATGGCGATTTTGCACATACAGCAACATCATAGCTGACAGCCGGCCCTCACTGCCAGGAGAGGTGCATTGTATAAAAGTGCCAAAAACATAAAAAATTATATAAATGTGGTATAACTGTAATCATACTGACCTGAATAATAAAGATGCCTTATCAATTTTACCACATGCGGAACAGCATAAAAAAAAACAATTCCTGCATTGCTGGTTTTTTTTTATTTTGTCATCCAAATATTGGAATAGAAAGCAATCAAAAAAAGGTATGGTATCAATAATAAAAAAAGTCAACTCGGACAGCAAAAAACAAGCCCAAACATGACTCTGTTAGCAGAAATATAGGAAAATTATAGCTCTTAAAATATAATGATGCAAAGCATCTTTTCTGTGTGACAGCATCCAACCAGAAAAAAAAAATATAAATCTGATATTGCTGAAATCGCACCGACCCGAAGAATAAAGTCATCTAAGCACTGATGTCGCATGAGGAAAGGCGAAAAGAACAAATAAAACTAATTCTCCACCTGCTGTTTATTTTTTCATTCTGCCTCCCTAATTTCGCAGTAAGGCTCGACTCACATTTATCCTGCCCTCTAAGCTCAGTGCTTACACAGGGGTTTCCCTGTGAATCTCTGAAATACGTGATTCAGATGGAACCGTCGGCAGAAGATTCTGTATAATGTGGCAAAAGGTGGCACTGTAGACACGTTTGGCACCTGATCCGGCAGTGTTCGTCTTTTTAGGCGAGCATAAAAGCGTGATCTGTCACAGTTTTGTACACTTCTGTAAAGAAGGATAATACTGAACAGAGGCCAGACAAAGTCCAGAGTAACTCTGCTACCTAATTATAGTGAGTGGATCCTTCGGGGGTTTCATCTGAATCACGTCACTCAGAGATTTAAATGGAAACTTTGATGTAAGTGCTCAGCGTAGAGTGCAAGATAAATGTGATCCCAAATGTTATGTAACGTGAAATGAAAAACAACAGTGGAGCAGCACAGCCCATACAGGGAGAGGTGAGCGTGTGCTCAAACAGTTAATCCCCCAAAGGCTGATCGGAGGTGCTCGCTTGAAACAAGAAAATATGGCATATAGCTTCACAGAAGAAAAAGCGGCAGCACTCACCGATCCTGAGGTTGGATATACCTTTTATTCAAGCATGTTACAAAACTTTCACGGTTATGTAAAATGTTCCCAACAAAAGCTTCAAATCAACCCACAAAAAAAAGCAAGTCTCCACTCAGGTCCGTCATCTGGTAACGGAAATATAGTGGGCTTTCATGTTACTGTTAGCACAGAGGCTCTCGAATGCAAAATGGCTTCAAAAGAAATCTAGCAAATTCTGCGCTCCCAAATCCAAATCCATTCTGAGCCTGAGTGTCCCCTTAATTTATTATTGTTATTATTATTATTTATTATTATAGCGCCATTTATTCCATGGCGCTTTACATGTGAGGAGGGGTGTACATAATAAAAACAGGTACAATAATCTTGAACAATACAAGTCACAACTGGTACAGGAGGAGAGAGGACCCTGCCCGCGAGGGCTCACAACAATCTACAAATTTATGGGTGTGTGTCTCCAGAAGAATGAGCTGGGCACCACATACTGGTCACTACAATGGCAGTTTGCAATTTTCACT